>NC_055691.1:8744593-9407924 GCF_017639745.1 Melanotaenia boesemani | reverse complement strand
GTATAAGTGATGCTTAAATTGCACATAAAATTGTGAAATCAAAAGAAGTCCCTTACATGTAAGAACATGATTAACAGGTCCTCACTAGGTCTGAAAATGAGCTACATGCACCTCAGATAAACAAACACACTCACACACTCCTTATTTTATTTGCAAAACCTAAAATGCAGAAGCAGTGTGTGTAAACAAAGTAGGATTCAAATTTGTTGAACCAGCTTTTGGTCTTGAATAATTTTTTTTTTTTTTACTTTTTCTAATTGGACTGGCATAATCTTTTATTATTTAACATGCTAACTGAGGCCTGGAGAGTCTGAGATGTAGGTCTAACTTTGGGAGTGAACTCTCTGGGACATTAACTCCTGGGAAGATTAAGAATAAACAAGAACAGAAGAGGTTTATGAACCATTCCCACATTCCCACAGTTTAAACAAAATGACTTTCCTGAGATGATTACTGATGTCTTTCCTCCTTGGCATTATGTTAACAGACACCTGAATGCTGCAGAAACATCTATTTTAATAGAAGTGCTCACATAGACCAGCAGCTCTTGGCTGTAACTGACCCTCTTAACTCCTGCTGAATCCGTGAAGGTGGACTTACTGACCACAATGAGGGTCTTTCAAACACTTCTTCTGCATTTTTATTTAGTGTTCTTAGATAAATGACATTGTATTGCAGGGATGCTCAAGTCCAGTCCTTGAGAGCTACTATTCTGCAACTTTTAAGTGATTCAGGTGTGTTGGAGAAGGGATTATTCTAAAAGTTGCAGGATAGTAGCTAGAGACTTAGGCACCCCTGGTGTAATGTTTCAGTTATTTAGTGTTTTATGTTTTTACCTAATTTCAACACCTGATGCAGACCTGATTATTTTGTTAAGCAAAACCTTATTGAAAGAAGGTGTATTTTGTTTTTCACATGACTATATACTTTTCTAACATTTGGGTATGACTAGAACTGAAAGTTTATTCTTGTCTTGTACTATCTCTATCTCACTATGCATATTTCTTCCATCTTCTTTTTCACTCTACAGGGACTAACAATATGTTGATGTATGATAATCTAAAAAAAAAGTAAAGAGTTATTGTCCATATCCAGGTTTACTCCTGCCCTTACTGCACCAATTCTCCTATCTTCGGCTCACTCCTCAAGCTTACCAAGCACATAAAGGAGAACCACAAGAACATCCCGCTGGCTAACAACAAAAGGCAGGCGAAGGTTGCTGACCTCAGCCCCGCCTCTTCGGATGTTGAGATCTCCTCTCCGAAACGCCACAGGCTGGGAGGGGACTCTACCCCGTCCATGGGAAGCAACGGAGATTATCCGTGTAACCAGTGTGACCTGCGATTTTCCAGTTTTGAGGGTTTCCAGGTACATCTGAAGTCCCACCTGGAGATGCTGCTGAGGCGCCAGTCCTGCCCCCAGTGCAACAAGGAGGACTTTGAATCCCAGGAAGCTTTGCTTCAGCACCTGACAGTGCATTACACTACCACATCGACGCAGTATGTGTGCGAGAGCTGCGATAAGCAGTTCTCCTCCGTGGATGACCTGCAGAAACACCTGCTGGACATGCATACGTTTGTCCTGTACCACTGTACTCTCTGTCAGGAAGTCTTTGACTCCAAGGTCTCCATACAGGTAAATATGAGACGTCCTGCTACATTTGGCATGTTGCTTGAGCTTTCCTTTTATTTGTAGAAAGAATGCTCCCATCAGTTCATGAAGGAGAAATGTATTGCTTCCCTGTTTGACCTTCGTCCAGGTGCATTTGGCAGTGAAGCATAGCAACGAGAAGAAGTTGTTTCGCTGCACAGCTTGTGCCTGGGACTTCAGGAAAGAGGCAGATCTTCAGCTTCATGTCAAGCATAACCACCTGGGCCAAAGGTCAGGCCTTCCAGGAGGCCTTGCAGGTACAGCTAACTAATCTTTGGAAGACAGTGATGACTCATTCCAAAAGAAAAAAAAACTCAGGATAAGGTAGCAGGTTGGTCAAGCTATTTTATTTATTTTTTTTATACTACAGGACTGAAACCTCGGAAGTGCATCTTCTGTGGGGAGACATTTGGAACAGAAGTGGAGCTCCAGTGTCACATCACCACACACAGCAAGAAGTTTACCTGTCGCTTCTGTGGCAAAGCTTTCCACGCCATCTCCCTGCTGGAAAGACACCTGAGGGAAAAGCACTGCATCTTCGATGGCGGCAGCATCACAGGCAATGGCGGTGGAACAGGGAGCAGCGGGAGTCAGAACGGCACACCCAACGGGCTGGCGCAGTCCTCAAAGCGAGGAGGAGCAGGAGGAAGTGGCAATGGAGGTGCAGGAGGCGTCGAAAGAGTGACGGTCGCAGCAGCCGAACAAGCCGACCTGCAGAACATGCTGCTGAAGAGTGGAGTTGTAGGGGGAGGGTCGGCTCAGGGAGGAGAAGCAGCCAACAGCCACGAAGCAAGCGGTGGAGAGGAGGAGCTGGACAGCTCTGAGCCCATGTACGCCTGCGATATCTGCGGCGCAGCCTACACCATGGAGTCCCTGCTGCAGAATCACCGGCTGCGTGACCACAACATCCGGCCGGGAGAAGACGACGCTGGTAAGAATGAGTCTTTTTTATCCTCATGCACACAGCTGATATAATTATATTTATGGTTAAATATAATAATTCTTTATGTCAGGTTCTCGGAAGAAGAAAGCAGATTTCATCAAAGGGAACCACAAGTGCAACGTATGCTCTAGGACTTTTTTCTCTGAGAATGGGCTTCGTGAGCATGCTCAGACGCACCGTGGCCCCGCCAAACACTACATGTGCCCAATATGTGGCGAGCGCTTCCCTTCTCTGCTGACGCTCACCGAACACAAGGTACTTTCTGCTGTCCAGCCTGTTTATGTCTGTTTTTTGGGAGGAGGAGGTGTTTTTAGGTGAACACCTGTGTTGTTTACTGTCCACTTTTTCCTGTCTTGCTAAGCTGCAGCAGTGGAATAATAAGCCACATATTTTGGCATCACAAACAGGATGACTATAGTTCACTTTGTAAATTAGGGAGTTTTCTTCTAACAGAGCAGGTGTAATATGTAACCACACAACAGTCTGTGTAGATTCCTGTTTTTTCTTTCCTCCTGTGATGTTGTCGTGTCTAACCGTATTTTGATCTTGCTTTGAATTCAGACTTAAAAAACGTTAAATTGTCCTCAGAGAGGCAATTTGTTCTGCAACAAAGTGTAAGAAAAATGCTGGTATATAAAAAAAAAAACTTGGTTATTTAAGCACAGTGTGCCATTGTGTTTATGCAGAATTTAATTTGTAATGGATAAATAAAGAATTAATACATTATTCTACCAGAATGATCAATAATTTAGTGCTTTTCCTTTTAAAACTCTTCTGTGTTTTGATTAAAAAAGAAAAATGGCTGCAACCCAGTAGGTTTACTGTTATTATTTCAGTGATAATTCCTGTGTTTTCTTTTATACAGGTGACTCACAGTAAGAGTCTGGACACAGGAACCTGCAGAATCTGTAAGATGCCTCTGCAGAGCGAGGAGGAGTTCATAGAGCATTGCCAGATGCACCCTGACCTCCGCAACTCCCTCACTGGCTTCCGCTGTGTCGTGTGCATGCAGACCGTCACCTCAACCCTGGAGCTGAAGATCCATGGCACCTTCCACATGCAGAAGCTTTCCACTGGTTCTGTACTGGGAGGAGCTGGAGGAGGAGGTGGGAACGGAGGAGCAGGTGGAGGGAACGGCTCAGCTTCCTCATCCCCTAATGGGCAGCTGCAGCAGCACAAGCTGTATAAATGTGCTTTCTGCCTGAAGGAGTTCAAGAATAAAGGAGATCTGGTGAAGCTGGATGTCAACGGCCTGCCGTACGGCCTCTGTGCTGTGTGCATGAGCAGGTAAGAGTCAGTCTGATAATAAAAATGAATGTTTAGGGCTACATTGGTATGGGACAGAATACAAAACATTCCAAGGCTAATGTCCTAGCCTAGCACAGATATTGGATCAGATCAGTCCAGATACTACTAATTGCATGTGTTTAGAAATAACTGACATCTCCTCATGTGTCCCGTGATCACTTCTGATCTGCTCTCCTTTGCCTCAGCCAATCAGCTGAACAACAAACAGGACATCAGCAGGTCCAATACAGACACAAACTACAGTAGTTTTCAATTCAGCTGTAAAGTCAGCTTCTGATTTAGCCTACTGATCAATATTTCCCCAACAAAATCTGTATATTTCTTATTCCCAAATAAAGGACTCAGTCTGTACACCTGTACTTACAGCTCTCCAAATATGAACATATTACCCACGCTGCTTCTCAAGACCAAATGTGAACAGAACCTTGGTGAAACAGACTGAGACTCCGGGCAGTTTAGTCAAAACTCAAACATTTTTTAACTGTTTTGTGTCAATAAAAGAAAAACGATTCTTCAAATTTCCACTTATCAATGTTTTACTGTGGGGATATAACTGCAAAAAGAAGGTGCTCAGTTAATAACATGGATGTTAGGTTTGTGCTCTTTTCATAGCTTCTTTATATACAAGTAAATATTTTTATTTTATTTTACTTTATTTTTTATTTTTCATCTTCAGATTTTATCCCATTCTCTTTTCATATTCAATTTAATATACTGCATCTTTTTTATTTTAGTTTATTTTATTCTATTTATTTATCATATTTTTATTTCATTCCTTATTTTATTATTTTATTTTATGTATTGTATCTTTTTTTCTGTCTATATATTTTAATTAATTTTTTTATTTTCTTATTTTATTCTATACTGTTTTATTTATTTATCTTTTTTAATTAATCAGTTTACTTATTTGTTTCCATCTACACACAGGTCAGGTTATTGCTGGTTTTCTTCAGTGTGTAATAGTGCTCATACGACCGCTCACACGGCATCAGGCAGAGGCTTTAGACATGGTGAAGCTCTCGGTCCTGTCATTAACATAAAATTCAGCAACACAGACTGACAATTGATTTTCATTGTTTCCTCTGAAATTATCTAAAAGGAATCAAATGTCCAATCAAATCAGGGGCACGAACGGGCAGAGTCCCAGCCAGGGAGGAGCGGTGACGCCTGGGGACACGCAGGGGGAGAAGGCCGTGACCGGGCTGAGGTGTCCGGAGTGTGGGGTAAAGTTCGAAAGCTTGGAGGACTTGGAGAGTCATGTCCAGACAGACCATCCCGAGGTCAGCCCTGAAACCAGCGTAGCAGGAAAGAAGGCCGAGGCTTCACCTGCGCCCAAGGTGAGATGGCGAGAAATGAAGTTTGATAGAAAGTGACAATGGAAATCTTTCATTTTTCGGTTCCAGAGATGAGGAGGAAGTTTGGTTTAGGTTTTGCTGGAATGTGAAACTCTACAGTAATGGTCAAAATCTTATTTAATATTCGAACAGTTTGACAGATGGAGACATTTTAAGTGTGTGTGTGTGTGTGTGTGTGTGAGGTAAGGTGATGTTGCATACCACTGCATGTGTGTCTGCAGCTTGCATACATGCACTGATGTGTATGTCTGTGTGTCAGCCAAGCCCCTCGGGGTCCTGCGGCAGGGCCGTGCTGAGGCATTGTGGGAACTGTTCACTCTGCTTGATATTGACAGTCAGGCTCCCCGGGACCCGTCGTGTGTCTGTGTGAGAGTGTGTGTTCCTGCAAGTGTCTGTTTATAGCCATGTATATGTGTGAGTGTTTGTTGGAGACGGTTCCCAGGGACCCTCTGTCTTACCTGCACCTTTGTTTCTGCTTAGTCTAACAGCACAAAGCAGACAAAGTAGGATTCTGTGAATGTGTGTGTGTGTGTGTGTGTCTGTGTGTGAAGCAGCAGAGAGATGGTGGAAGTGGGGCCTTTGTGTATTTTGTGTTTGTGCATGAGTGATCGCTATGTGCTGTGAATGGATAAGCAGAACCTTTGCTCGTCTCTTTGTTTCTGTATCATCCTTATTTCTCTGCTTCTTTCTGCATCTCTTTCTCTCTCTGCTTCTTCTCTATTCACACACATACACACACACACACACTCCCTCCATTATTAATTTCTGTGTCTTGCAGTAGAGTACATTTTGATGAAGATAATTTCAGTTTTAATGAGATGTTGCTTAACTGATCAGGTCTGTCTAAGTGTCTGCGAGGCTCAAGTGTGCAAGCTTTCCCTGCACTGTGCTCCTTGTTTAATGTTTGTTATGTAAAATGATGTAATGATATTAATGATGTGGCTCCGTGGTGGTTCTCTGCCTGTGGAAAACCAAACCAGTTCTTAGCTAGAACCCAGTTGAACTGCTCTATCACCAGCTGTAAACCAGCACTGGAACCACGGTGGTGGAGAAACATGAGCATGACATAACATGCAATACAGAAGATGTTTGCACACAGGAAGCAGCAATGCTCACATGTAGAATGGCAACAGGGAGAAACTCAGCTAAAAGACTAACAAGCATTGGCATCCAAACCAAACACAGTTCAAACTCCAGGCAGTTATATGAGAATGTAAGAAAATGGTGCATGAAAACAACGGTATGACCACAGAAGTGGAAAGATTCTCATTAAACTGGTTTTTAATGGGACTTAGTGGGACATTTCTGTCCATAAATGACTTAAAATGGTTGTAAATTTTAAATCTGATACCACAAAAAACTAAATATAAAATTATTTTTTGTGTTTTCTAATGAAAATAAAATTGCAAATTGTAATTAAACTGGTATTAAAAAGGTTTAAATCCATTGACTATTCAGTATTTGGTAGTTTAAAACAGGGCTGAAGTTGGTAAAGAGATTTATGCAGAAAAATATGCATCTGTTTTTATAGCAGCTTTTTTAAAATAATCATTTTGTCCTTAACCTCTCTGGAGTCCCCTGTACAAGGGGCAGCATGAGATACATGGAGAAGATGTTTGCAGACACCAAGAAGCAGCAATGCTACCATGTAGCAATGCTAACAGTAGCATAGCAACGTGACAGTAGAAACTCAGCTGAAAAGACTCTACCAAGCATTGGCATCCAAACCAAACAGTTCAAACCCGAGCAGTTATATGGGAATGTAAGAAAACCATGAGAAAGGACAAACAAGGAGTTGTATGAAAGCAGAGACTCTGCTGGTTACAAAGATATCTGTCTCATCACTGTGGGACAGAAACTCTGGAGCTAGCAGCCAGGATCAGAAATCATGTCTCACTTTTGCTGTTTGTGGTTAAAAGTTTGATTCCAGCTCTAAAGAAATCTGCTAATGTTTCTCCTGTGACTTTGCCTTTGTTTGAAATGAACCATGAAGGTCCTGCTGGTTTCCATGGAGATAAAGGATTTTTTTATAGTGAAGGATTCCCTATATCTGGATATACATTTCTGGATTTACTCTTCCTATCATAGACTATCTTAGTCTTCACTTGTTGTTGGATCCTCATGGCGTTTCTAAGGTGAATGTAGGAGCTATCCCTGTATCCTCCTGACTCTGACATTAATAGAGATGTCCATCATCATCATCGGCCGATGGCTTCCTGAAATATTTACCTGTGTAACACCTCTATTAAACACCTGGAAACTGCTCAGGTTTACGTTTTACCTTCTACTGTAGCACAGTTCCTCACCAGATATTACTTGACTCATTCCTTGGATTATTTTCCTCGGAGTTTGCTAACTTTGCTAATTCCTAGGACTAATTCACTAATTTCTAAGACTACTTTAATAATTCCTAGGGCTATTATATGGGAATGTAAAAAAAACATAAAAACAAAATACTAATTTCTAGACATACTGGGCTCCTATCCTCTGGGTTCCATTGAAAGAAAAGAGGTTTTCTTTTAGGAGGAGACAACATTTACATTGTGTACTGTATTCTAGGTAAATTCACCACAGTAATGCATGTCTTGATTCTGAAACTTCTGCAGTAATTTCACATGTCTCAGCCTCCTTTTAGACCAGGATTAAACATACAGCCCTGGTAGCTGTGAAGATATACTTCATTTATTTTTGTGTTATTTCAGGACAGGAATTAGGAATTAGGAAAAATACACCTGACAAAGAAGATGATAAATGTTTTTCCCAAGCTGTTTTGTAAATTTCTTTTTTATCTGCATTAATCAAATCAGTATCACCATGTCCCAAATTGATACTGAAAGACTATGTATTTGTTGTAAGTAATGTATGTAATGTAATATGGACCAATGCAACGGCACCTTGGCTGGTTGCACTGACTGGTACATCCAGGAGAGATCACGTTCCACCAGTGTTAGCCTGTCTACACCAGCTATCTGTAAGATTTACCATAGATTATGAAATCCTTCCATTCACATACAAAGCCCTTCTAATAAACAAGTCCGACCTATCTGAAAGACCGCATTGTTCCCTATCACCCCACAACCACACTTTACTCTGTGGTTGCTGGTCAGCTTGTTCCAGGGCTAGAATGGGGGTTGGAGCCTTTAGCTTTCATGCTATTCTGGAACTGGCTTCCTTCTTGGGTCTGAAACACAGAAACCCTTTTTGCTTGTAAAACTAAAGGACTTTTAACTTCCTTTTTACTTGTTTTTGTACACTTGTAACCCTGTAGAGTATAAATAAAGTTAAGACACATGTAGATGTCCTGTGTGACGGTTCTGAGTTTGTTTTCTTACTAAATTCTTGTTTTTAATTCACATGTCTGTATTTCAGGTGATACATATTTTTCCTTCGCTTCATGTTGCCCAGTTTCTCCATCCTAACGATGATGGTTGCTGTTTCTTTCTTTCTGTTCTAGAAAAAAACCTACCAGTGTATTAAATGCCAAATGACGTTTGAGACTGAAAGAGAGATCCAGATTCACGTTGCAAATCACATGATCGGTAAGTGATGCACATTTCTTTGTGTGTGTGTGAGCGTGGCGCCCAGTGTCACTACGATGACAGTGAATGTCTCATCTCCTGCCTCCATCTCCAGCTGTGCCCCCACCACCACCACCACGCACACACACACACACACACACACACACACACACACACACACACACACACAGACACGCAAACTCAGAGGTGTGAGATGGACAGGTGAAATAAAGTGCTTTTTTTACTTGCGGGTTGTGTGGACAAGCTGCCCTGCAATTCGCCACTTGGCTACATATCTGAGGGGTTGAAAACTTGACTTAGAAAACACTCGATCAAGTCTGAAATGAGACAAAGCTCCGTCCAAATGCAGCTTTTCTGCTTTTTCCTCAGGTGCTTTTGTTTGAAAAAAAATGAGCCTGGAGAGGCAAAGGCACTGCAGCAATGTTTGATTCTTCATTTAAGTCTCACCATTATCTGTTAAGCTCTGAGAAAAGGTCATAAAAATAGTCGGTGTGTGTGTGTGTGTATGTGTGTGTAGTTACACTAAGTGGCATGTGTTTAACTAAAACCCACCTCTATAGTTCAGATGTTCTTTTACAAGCTTCCCCTGTGACAGGTTTTTTCCACTCGCCACTAATTTGCTGCCTTAGCATCTCTGTCGTCATGGAGATTAACGAGGTGGACCCTCGAGTTGTTCTGGGGAACAAATGCTCTGCAACGTACACCCTCAGCCCCTCTCCACACCTGACAGCAGGCTCTCTGATGTACTCCGAGGTGGCTGTGTGAAAGTGTGTGTGTGTCTTCTGTTTTCTGAGTCTACTGGTAATGTCTGGAGACGTTAGAGGAGGGTAGCAACACAGGTACAGCTGGAGAAACTTTTACTTCATTCCCCTGTGTATAGCCGCCTTGCTCACACATGCTCATGCTCACACACCAAATTCAGAAGAAAACACAAGTGAAATGTTAACTTTTATCATCTTTTTTTTTCTTAGCTTTTTCAATTTGTATTTTCTGTGACAAACGTTTGAGATTAACAGCAACTCTGGTGATGCTCAGGTAGATTTAAGTGAGCATGACAGACTGACAGAGAGGAATTTATCACCAATATGACCTGATTTTCATCCATTTTAAAGGATTTTCTACCGTCCATCCCATCACTCCTCTATCTTCCATCCACACACACACAGCAGTGGCAGTTTTGGGTTAATTAACATGCTAATTGTGTAAAAATCCATTGCGGATTAATTATGAAATTGGCACAGAGTGTTTTAAGAACTTGCCCAGTTTCTATTAAATCATATTTCCTCTCCTCCCCCACTTCTTAAGAGAGAAAGGGAGAATGTCTTGGAGTGATCGAAGGATCTTATTTGCTATGAAAGCCCTGTTAGAGAGTAAATTGTCATGTCATCCTCTCAGCTGTAGTTTTTCATCTTCCTGGCATATCTGTTTGGTCAGATCCGAAGTTTACGGGAAAAGGTGAAGTTTTATTGCGTAGATGTGGAGAATTTAGAGGTCAAATCAACACCTTGACTTGTTTTGTTGCTAAAACCATCCTTGAAGCATATCTGCAGTGCTGGTGCCATGTTTTCCCCACATGATGGAAAAGAAAAACACGAATAATTGGACCAGTAAACCTCCTTCCGTCGCTTCATGTCTTAGTTCTGATGCTCTTTCAGTGGTGGAATTTAAGCTTTAGTAACTGTTTAATTGGATAAAAAAAAACCCAGACGAGCATTTAGGACCAACTCAGAAAAGCTGCAGCTGTGGTGATTCTATGACTTCAACCGCTAACCATCAGAGTTTTATGTTTTTCTTTTTATATCACAGCAGCTAGGAGGATAAAATGTTGACTTGTGTCTCACCTGCTGGCAGATACCATGGTAACATCAGCAGCTTTAATGTTTTAGCTCATTGTGTAAACCTGAATTTGTTTGAACTAGGAGCAGGGCTGGATTTAGACATTTTTGGGGCCTGAGGCAAACCCAGTATTGGGGAACCTTCACTTTTCTTATTTTTCACCAGTTTCCAACTCTTATTTATCTAATAACTGTAGCTTTTTTCCTCATTCATCTTCACTCAGGCAGACTCAAACAAGTTTTCTGGTTATTAAATGTAAAATTAAGGTGCGCCAGATGGTTCACAATTGTAATTAATCTTTTCAGAATTTCTTTCTGGTGAGTCCTGTGTCCATTTCAGTACAGCTGTGGATGCTGGTAGTTTCAGATAAACAGATTGTGCCAGGGATCATGTTGGCGATGTGTTCAGCAAACTTTTTATTCTGTCTCAAGTGTGCTGGAAGATTTATCCAGTTACTGAACCCATCTCCTTATAGCTGAGTGGTTTTTTTTATTGGTTTTTAATTTCTTCCCCCTATTGTAGTGCTTGTAAATATGTGCTCCTTTTGATTGTTGGTTAAATAAATGGTCATTGGCTTGAACTTCTCCTCTTTGAATGTCTCACTAGAACTACCTGTATAAATAAAGGTTAATAAATAAATAAAAAAAATTCACAAGTGAGCAGGGCTCTTTGAGTTATTATTAGAGTTTGAATAAGGTATCGCCTGTGCAAGCTTCTGTTAATCATTTCAACACTTTTATTCTCTTTTAGTTTTCATAGTTTTGAGAAACATGTAGTTATCTAGTAAAAATTTAAAAAATCCCTTCAGGTTGTTGGTAACTTGAGGCCCAAGACAATTCTTGACCTTTGCATTGTGCTAAAGATCTGATGAGGAGACATGTTATCAGCATCTTTTATCTGATAACAAATTTTTCTTTCTTTCCTCTTTCATTTGATTTCTGTCTTTGCTAACTCAGTTTGTTTTTGGAGATTTGCTTCTGAATCTGTTGACCCTCCACTTTAAAATCCAATTGCGTTAAATTTATACAAGATTCAGCCGTGTAGCGCTAACGGTTTGGTGAAATTATTTAAGTTCTTTCAGTCTTTCTTCATCGTTTCTGGTTCTGATGCAGTTGTGTTTCATCTGTCTGATCCTCTCACTTTAATACATGTTGCTGCCTGTCTACCAGTTTCATCAGCTCGCACATGCACACTTCATCAGGAGCTGTCACATTCAATAAGTGTACCACTGGTAGGTGTGCTGGTGTCACTTGTGATGTTTTCATGTGTCAGTGAAGCATCCTCCAGGCATTACGATGCTTCTGCCTGCTTGTCACTGAAAATGTGCACAAATCTGAAACAGCCTGGTTAAAACTGTTGACTCGATGGACATAAAGAATTTGTTTTCAGTCTCACACACCTGTGGTCATGTTGACAGTTGCCTGGTTGAATGAGCATTTAAATCTGGTTAACCTCGTCTTTTTTTTTTTTTTTTTAACTTTTTCCTAATCTTTAACCAAAACAAATTCATGGTGTGCTGATCAGAGAACATTTCTTTCATCAGATCCATGTTGCTCTCCAATCACTTCTTCATTTCTTCTGTTGACGTATGACCACACAACAGCCTCGTCTGCAGCTTTACTCGGATTGTAGTCACTTCGTGTGCGCCCTCCTGCAGGCTTTGGCTCTTAAACAGCACACAAGTTAATTAAAACGCCATGTGGCGGATGCCCCACTCGAGAGGCAGAAACCAGGAGAAGAAGAGGCGGAGAGAAGAGCGCCACCACAGGAGGGAAAGAGGACAAAATGAATGAACAGTTTCATTTCTTTCCTTTGGTGTGTTCACATTTGTATGTGCTGCTTCTGAATCAAGGCCTTACTTTGATTTTTAGCCACTGAAGTTTCTGATCAGCACTGTGTCAAGCTTTGCCATTACCAGGCATAAAAGTGCCAAAATTCTGCCCGCTTTATTTCGGGTTACAATCTTTGCCTTTTTTGTAATATGTTTTTATGATCTTTAACATGAAAACAAAAAAATTTAAAGCAGCAGTCCATAAACTCATTTGTTCCTAAAAGCTGCAGAGTTCAAAGTTTTTGTTATTTAAGGAATAATAAAAAAATAATAAAAATTATATATATGTGTGTGTGTATATATATGTATATATATATATATATATATATATATATATATATATATATATATATATATGTATGTATATGTATATATATATATATATGTATATATATATATGTATATATATATGTATGTATATGTATATATATATATATATATATATATATATATATGTATATATATATATATGTATATGTATATATATATGTATATGTATATGTATATATATATATATATGTATATGTGTGTGTGTGTGTGTGTGTGTGTGTGTATATTCAGTGGAGCTCTTTAAATAATTTATCCCAGCTTACATGCACACCTGCAAAAGATGCAATTATTGCTAATGTTAGCCAGAAGGAGGAGCTAGCTAGGAGCTAGCTGAGTTGTTGCTACTCAATGGGAATCATTTCCTAGTCTGAGCACTTGGCGCTTCAGTTTGTTTAACACATAGGTGCCATAACAAACTCACAATAAAAAAATAAACAAATAATCCCCCATAAATAAATAAAACCCGGATTTATTTTTGTTAACCATTAGCACACCTAGCACAACCCACTAATTTATGGGCTGAGCTAGCTGTAAATTTTGTATGTTAAAGATGAGTGAAAGAGTTTATACTGAGATTTGTTTACAAGTAGTTCATGTTTCTAGTTCTAACAAAAGCAAAGAACAGAAAACAAAACAAAAAAAACAAACAAAAGTGAACACACAGTGACCAAATTGAAGCAAAGTAGCAAACTGTGCATACAATATGACTACTAAGTGATCTAGCTTGTTGCCCTTTATTACGCTTCAATTAAAAACGTTGTTTTCTCATGCGGTTGAAGGGTGCAAACATACAAATATGCTGTTATTAAAACACGTGTACATGGCATGTGAATGCAGATTCAAAGTAGAAATCCTCAACAGCAGCACTGGCGGCTTCTACTCATATTACTGTACGTCTTGTGGCACAGAGAAAAACAGTTTTTACTTTAACAGCTGAACCATCCCATTAATTACTTCTGTTTCTCAAACCAGGTGGAAAATTGTAAAATTTGTTCATGTTGATGGTTTTGCTTTATACTGTAGCTAATTGGCAAATATTTGCAGAACAGCACAGGTAATTTTTTATTTCTGTTACACTCTGTTTTCATTTATGAGGGTTCTTCTGCATGTTGTGTTTGTATGTTAGCTGGAGGTATATCCCACCTGTGTGTATGCGTAATCACAGAACAGTGTGCGTTCAGTTTTTCTTAAGGAAAGGGGAGGGGGTGTTTGCAGACGTGGAAATGAGAAACGAGGAAAACATTGTAGTGAGTTTGTGTTTGTGGGGGATTCGTGGAAGAGGAAGGTGTGAGCTGGTGGAGGATGGCGGAAAATGGTGCCAAAAATGAGCAAAAACGATAAACTTCTTGGTTTATTCTTTGTGTGCAGCTGCCAGTCAGATCAGCCAGATTTGACAGAATACTAGCTGCAGGTGGAGTTTCATTACCAGCACCCCTAAATTTTATGATTTTAGTTTTTTTAGATAAGGAGTTCTGCTTCTTAAAGGCTAAGACGTACGGTACAGTGCAGTATTTTAAATCTGTAGTTAGGTTGTCTACTGTCACATGGTTTTTGTCCTTGTAACTCTTCCCTCCCTGCTATTATATTTACATGTGTATTTGTTTGTGTGTGTGCATATCTCCCTGGACTGCACTGCAGCAAATTTTGGCAGACTTTATTAGTTTCTGCCGTGCAGCTGCATATCATGAAGAATCCCCCTTCTGTATAATGGTATGAGGTGACGACGGTGTTCATTATGCTCCCAAATATGTGTGTATGCGTCTGTTTACCAAGCATGTATTCCAACTTTAAATGTTCATACTTATATACCAATAAATAGGCTGCTTTTAATAATTTTGAGAAAAAAATGGACACATTAAAGATGATGTTTAAGAAAGACCTCCATTCTTTCACACTACACAAACACTCACCTCCCTAAACAAATTGTTTGACAGCAGTTGCATGCAGCTACTAATGTTTTACTAATCACCTCAGTCAAGATTTCACAGCATGAGACCCCACTTTTCAAACACAGTTACTCCTCCTCCCCACACAAACGTGGATCCCCATTGATCCTAATCAGAGACCATTTTCCAATAAGTATCTGACTCTAACGCCCACTTTGATCTACAGTACCTTGCTCTTCATGTTTAAATTAACCAAATTTAATCCAACACCTCATTTTCCCCCTTCATTTCCAGTAGTTGCTTCCTCTCTGTCCACCATCGTTGCTTTCAGCTGCAGCAGCAATGAAAGCCTTAACGATTGGACTCCATCGAGGTGGGGACTGCAGCTGCCGCGAGTGAAGGAAGCACTTTATATTTTTCCGTTTAACAAATTCAAAATCTTTGAGAGATTTTGAATTTCTTTTTTCGATGACAGTGAGCTGATTTGTTAACAGCCCACGTTCATAGTGTGTGTTACTAATCCTTCCCATTCTCTCCTCCGTTCTCCACCATCCCCACCTGCCTATTGGATGGCCGTAGAAGAGCCCACCTGTCGGCAAGGTTTGTCCCCTTTCTGTCTCCTTAGCTCACACTATGAGCAAGGCAGCACTGTGCCACCTCACTGCCTGCCCATCATCATAAACATTCCCCTGCCTTGGTAGATGTATACATTAGTTTTGACTGACTGTGTGTTATTGTATGGAGTCAGGATAAGGACATAAGTTTTGTAGATGTAACAAGTACATGTACAAATCAATCAAATCAAGTACTGTTTAATTCTGCTAGCCAGAAAATATGAATAGATTTTACAAGTCTGAAAATACAAGTACAAAACATTTGTCCCACACTTTATGCTGAGCAACCAATCAGATTTTAGTAATCCACAACCAGTTAAAAAGATTTTGTACTACATCTTTTTCTGACTTGTTAAATATACAAAATTTTTACTAATAAAATATACTAATTTTCTGACTTATAAAACGTAATTAATTTCTGATTTATAAAATTTATATTTTTCTGACTTGTAAAATGTTCTAGTATATTCTGATATAAAATTATTTTTTTCTTGTCATATTTCTCACCTGAAAATTTCTTTATTTTTTTAAACTGTGTTCATTTCTGACTTTAAAAAGGACTTATTTTCTTATTTATAAAATTTCTTGTTTTCTAACATTAAATTGAATATTTTCCAACTTGTAAAATTTTGTCTTGTTTTTAGTCATATACAATTTACTTATATTTTCTGATTTATAAAATTTCCTTTTATTTTCTGACTTATATTTTCTGACATGCAGAATTATTCTATACTTATACATTTGATTTGTACCTGTACTCGATATAGTTTCAAATATGGAGATGAACTTTTCAAAACTTATATCCCTATCCTAACTCCATATATAGTGAAAACAGGAGGAAATCCGTAGCTGTTAGGAACCATGTTTAAAATCCACATTGCATGTTGTGGGAAATAAACTGGCAGGCAGCATTTTGGTACCTAAAAGAGGCCATTAGGTTGATGCCGCAAACACAGCGCACATCAAAGAGTTTTTTTTCTTTTAAGGGACGAAATAATGAGAAAAATGTTGAATTAGACATGTTTTAGACAATCTTTGCACAATTACCCCTCACCTCGACTCCTCATTCACCCCAATCCCTGCTGCTAGCTGCATGCTTCATTGTCCTTCCCACCTCGTACACACCACACACACACATGCACATGCAGATGCCTTGGAGGTATCGAGTGGCCACTCACCTGGATCTAAGTGCTCCCTGTGGAGTGTAGTGGCTAATGATGTGTCCTCAGCATGAGCTTTAGTTACCTATTTACATCAGAGCACTCTGATAATTGTAGGTACCAGTTCTTCCTCACTTCTTCGGAATCAGTAGATGAGGGGACAAACTATTTCTGCTGCCAGGCAGGAAGCAGTTCACCGGTTTACACCTTATACACCCAAAACTTGGGACGTTTTTCTGTTGAAATTCACTAGAAGAAGTTGCATCTGTTAAACACAAACCACCTCTCACTGTCACCTTTCACTATGATGGTTTTGGGTGAAGACCACAGTTTGCGGGCTCCTCTGTGTCAAAGAAGGCATCGAGTGACGTCAGTCGACTTTTTTTTTTTACCTGGAGGTCACATTTGTCTTGTATCCGAAAACAGCCGCCCGGCTTTCAGCCTGTCTATTAGCCTGCAGTCAAATCTGTGATGCGCTTGACTGGTAATGTCGGTCTGCTGTCTAAGCAGCCGTCCCATGGGCCGAGGCTGAGCCGATGTGTCTGCGCTCGTATCTTTCTGTGCTACTAAGTGCCCCACCCCCCATTTTCCCTTAACACATACGCACAGACACACCTATCTGCACTTATGCAGTGAGCAAGGTCTGCTCTGGTTACTTTGTGTCACTGAAGACTTAATGAGGCGAATAAGAAGCTTTTAGAGTCAATGGAGGTGGATAATGTAGTTTAGAGCCCAGTCATGTGGGTGTTAGTCTGTGTGTGTGTGTGTTTGCCACCGGCTAGCAACATGGCTGTTGGTTTCTGCCCTGCTGCACCTGAACTAATAAGGTGCAGGCGGTGTCTGCACCAGCGCTCTGAACAGGAGAAACTCAAGCTCTTACTATGTCTGGAAGGGTGACCTGAAGATCTGCAAACTGAAACTGAACAAAATATCAAAATACCAGAGAAAAAGTAGCACAGGAATATGAGTAATCCTGTCACAGACATGATTTTCTCCATCTGTCATCTCACAAGAGTCTGCTTAAATCTCAACACACGAATAATTCCATGGTTTGATGTAGTAAAGAATCTGATTACACACCTTTCACTCACCTCGCTGCTTCCTAACAGTCTGAAACTTTTACACTCTTCTGCACTACAACCAAAACCTGATCCGACCAGAAGCAAAAACAAGAAGACCCCCAAAAATCTGCAGAGAAAGGAAAGAAAATATAACCAGCATTCATTTTTATCTCATGCCATTTTATCTTCACTCCTTCCATCCTTCCCTTCTTCCTTCATCTATTCCTCTGTGGTCCCCTCTTTCGCTCTTTCTGTCTCTTCAGTCCCTTGCCCCTTCATCATCACTCCCTCCTTCCCTCTGGTGTCACAGCTCGCTGGCTCCAGGTGGTGAGGGAAGAAGGGATAGGGAAGGATGGATGGTGGGACGCAGGAAGGCAGGAGGAGGGGGCCACTGTCATCTGTTCCAATGTTAATACCGTCACAATGTGGACCAACACCACCCCCCACTCGGTGCCGCCTGAGTGTATTATGATTGATATTATTCATCTTTTACAATGGTTCATCAGTTTAATGTTTGTGGAAAATTATAGCAGGAAATTCTGGTGAGTTGTGATTTTATCCCAAATTTTGGAAAAGACTGGTGAGATTTTTGTATTTTTCATTTACCAAATATTCATTATAACATGCAGAGTAACAGTCAAGCCCTCATTTCTTTATATACAGGAAAATAAAAATCGATGTAGAGGTTTATTAAAATATGTTCAGACATAAATACAGTATTTGAGGCAAAGGCAGAATTTGTCCAGTTCTAATGAGCTTCAGGTGATATTTGGTCTGAGTTGTCTTCAGGAATAGTTCTCCAGACTTCTTGAAGGACTTTCCAAAGCTCGTCTTTGATTGTTTCTACCTTTTGTTCAGTTCTCTGTCCAGATGATCCCACACTGCTTCAGTAATGTTGAGGTCTGGGATCTGGGGAGGATCCATCCCTCCATCAGACCTGTTTCCACAGATCTTTAAGTCAGTTCTTGTGTCATGTGACCTACCTCAGCCTTTTCTCCCTGTTTTCTTTTTTTATGTATGGCTTCTTGACAGCCATGTTTCCATGGAGACCATTTCTGATGAGGTTTCAGCCAACAGTAGATGGATGAACTGAAGGTTTAGATGCATCTCTCAGGTCCTGGTTCATGTTTTTGCTGTATTTGTTCCTGTTTCTTCAGGACCTCACATTTAGATCCTGTTAATCTGCTGCAGAAAGTTATTTAGTCCTGACTCTTCTTCTTTTGTCCAGTTTCTGCCTCCATGCTGAGATGTGCCAAGTTTCTAGCTAACAGCTGTTTATCACCTTGATGCTGCTAAAATCATGTTTTCTGTCTGTCAGACTGTCTGATCTTTGCTGTTTTTTGTATTTGCCAAGTTGTTTGTGTGTTAACAGAACTCAGGCTCATCCCTTAACTTAGGTGCCTTTTTTTAATGCTTTTATGACTCATAAGTCACACATTCCTCTAAAATGTTCAGGTGCAAGAACTTTATATTTGCATTTATTAAAAACATTAAAATGTATTGTTTTATTTCATGCACGCAGATGCAGTTTGGTATACATAGACACTGTCAGCAGCCATAATTTCCTCCCCTTTTGAGTCCCGTTAACATGAAATGTCTCCCGTTTTAGTCCCCATAACCTGCCAATGTCTGCCTTATTGACTGCACATTAATACACAGACAGAACTGTTAGTGTATTTCTGCCTGTATGTGTGTGTGTTTGTGTTTTGAAGGCTGGGAGCATGGTGGTCCCCTGGAGAGCTCATTTTGTCGTCTTCTCGCTTGATTTACCTTCCTCTTCTTCTGCTGTTTATTACCAGTCATTACAAGCTGTTTGGAAATCTAATAGGACACACTGACAAATAGACTGGGAGGGATCCAACCAGGATCAGCATCAGAACACAGAACAATAATGTTTGCTGGTGAGAGGGTGTGTTATGTTTTATGCAACATCAGCTATCTTAACTCATGTATAGAAGTCATCTGCTTTAAATGAATGATGTCTTTCTTATCCGCCTGGTGAAAGAAGAGCTGCTGTGTAACATGGCGTACCTGCAGATACCCGCCCCCCTCCCCCCCCCCACCCCGTCCTCAACCCGTCCAGGTGTGGCTGCACCAGCTGCTAAAGAGAACAGGACAATTACACACACACACACATACACACACACACACACACACACACACACACACACACACACACACACTTCCTCTCTCTATCTCTGCTGGCTAATTGTCACAAGAAAACAAGGCGCTTTTCCTTTCTGCGCTTCATAAACAGGGGCCAAGCAACAATTAACTCCCTGCTTAATTCACTAACTATTCTGAATTCATTTTCTCCTGTGACAGGCACATCTGTCACAGCTGGTAGTGTATGTGTGTGTGTTTGTTGCAGACAGTGTGGGCCTGTGAAGTAATGCAACCAAGTTGCGCCTCTGAACAGAGTATGTTGGTGTTTATAAGGGCGAGAGACACTGAGAAACTGAGGAAGAGCGAGAGGCCATCGGAGAGTTTTTCAGAAGACTCTGGAGCATATGCTGGTGTTTGTTTTTTGGTGTTAATGTGTGTGTGCATGCAGGAGGGGCTGCTTGTTTAATGGTGCCATGCAGCATGGTGGGCACATCTGTGTTTTATTTAAAGGAGAAGATTTTTCTCCATCAAATATATTGATCTGTGAAGCAGAACCGATGCATCACGTCAGATTTATTTCGACTTTGGACAGCAGGTTTCTACAGATGGACCTGTACTTAACACACACAGCCACAGTTTGATCTTGAGTCATATTTTTTGCTTTGTGATGGTCCCTCTACCGAAGACTCCAGGTGGCACAGACATTTAGGGTAGCAGCTTATGGGGTGATGTTACTGTCAAATGTGGCGTGTATGCACAGGTAAAACCACATATAAGATGGTTTGTGTGTGTTTGTGAGAATACAAATATAAAGGGAAACTTTATGACTGATTTATTTATGAATGTGATGTGACAGCCGTGAGTGTGCTGTCTAAAATATGTCTCGGGGTTACAGACATTATGGAGTAGAAAATCTTTTTATTCCACAATTTCATCATGTGTCTAAAGTGTGATCAACTCCATAACAGAGAAATGATTTCAATTGAAACTTTGCTGAATGATGGAGCATTTCTAAAAGGAAGGATATAGGAAGTGATAATCAGTGATTATTCTTTGTGTTTTTAATCCTTATATATCATTGTGGACTTTTATTTCCTCTGGATGTCATTTTTGTTGTTTTATTGCATTTGGCACTTTTTTGTATAAAAGTCTCACTCAACAAACTTTAGAATAAAAATTTCTTTTTTTTCCTGGTAGATCAAGAGCTCTATCTCTGTTCTGCTGCTCTTTGGCTGCTAGCTGTTTTTCTATCCCACAGTGATGAGACAGACATCTTTGTAACCAGCAGAGTCTCTGCTTTCATACAACACCTTGTTTGTCTGGTTTGCTTGAAGTGGAGAAATTAGCAGAAACTCTAAAGTAGACAGAACTGTTCTCATGGTTTTCTTACATTCCCATATACCTGTTTAGGGTTTGAACTCTGTTTGGTTTGGATACCGATGCTTGGTAGAGTCTTTTAGCTGAGTTTCTCCCCATCATGTTGTTATGCTACTGTTAGCATTGCTACATGTTAGCATTGCTGCTTCTTAGTGTCTGCAAACATCTTCTCCGTGTATCTCATGCTGACCCTTGTACAGGGGGCTCTAGTCCAGAGAGGTTAAGGCCAAAAATGTTTTTTTCCAAACAGCTGCTAAAAACAGATGCATATTTTTCTTACCTTTTTCTGCATAAATCTCTTTACCAACTTCAGCCCTGCTCAAAACTTCCAATGTTGAATAGGATTTAAACATTTTAAATTCCAGTGTAATTACATTTAGAATTTTTTTTATTAGAAAACACAAAAAGTAATTTTATTTTTAGTTATGTGTGGTATCAGATTTAGAATTTACTACCCTTTTAAGTCATTTAAGAACAAAAATGTCCCACTAAGTCCCCTTAAAAAACCAGTTTAATGAAAGTCATTCCACTTCTGTGGTCATACTGTTGTTTTCATCGATCTGGTGTTGAATGTGTTTGCAGAGATTTTGCATCGCCTCATCTGCAAAACTTCTTCTGGAAAAAACAAAACAAACAAAAACAAAATCATATTTAGGCAGACTTCAACTCTTTTTTTTTTTCATAATGATGGCTAAGTTAATAAAGTTGTGGCTTTCCTGGATTGTGTTGCTTGTGAGGTGTACTAGCTACTCAAGTTGGAAATCTGCATGAGATGTGGAGAAAAAGTCATAAGAGACACCATCACCATCCTCAATAGCCTTCAGTTATTAAACAGATAGTGATGATATTGATTTTTTTCCCATCTGAAGGAATGGAATTAAAGCAAATTGTCTGAGCTAAAAAAAAAGAAAAAACTTTAAAAAGAAGCTTAATACCTCTTTTGTTTGGAATTTAAGCTTTGTTTTAATTTGACAAATCAAACCATTTTTACCTTTGAATAAATATTTGGACTAAATATGGTTTTACTCTGTGCTGTAATGCTTTTCTCTCGCTATATAAGTACACATCAATGTTAGATGCCAAAAATAAAACAGTGTAAATGATATTCAGACGTCTGAATATACAGAAGAAGGAGGCCGATTTTCTAACAAGAGCTGTTGGCACAGAGAGGGATAGAGGGGACAAACAGGAGTCGGATTTCATTCAGCACAATGCCAGAACAACAGAGAAACAGAAATCATGGCGATTATAGACCAATTGAGTGAGAAACGGCAGGAGAGGAAAACAGACGGATGCAGAGGAGATGGAGGGAGCGGGTGAGAGAGGGAGAGACAAGTGAAAGCTGATCAATAGTTTGAAATGAAGAGAGTGGTGGTGCAGTTGGATGGATGAAGATGAATAAAGAGAGAGAGATGGAGGGAGGAGAGATGCTGAGAGGATGAGAGTGGTTTCTGGCAGCTTTTGGCTCGCGCTTCGTCCTCTTGCTGAGCAGCTGGACTTCATTAGTGGCTGGTGTTAATTACCGGGACCGGACACGCGCACGCACAAACAGAGCGGAGCGTGAACACACAACCACAGGTGCATGCACACTCGTGCACACACTCACGCAGCCTGTGATTCAGGGTCACCTTGCTAGCCTTGTTTGAACCAGCAGAGAGAGGAGGACATGGTGCCAGACAGAAGAACAAACAGCAGAGCTGGTCCACTGTGGGAGTTTCTCTTAACGGACGTTAAACACAGTTTACAGCCTTTCACTGCAGATTACTACAGAGATTATTATAACACAAAATAGAGCCTGATTATGGAGCGTGAAGTTGTTTTTGTCAGATTTCTTGAGCAACCATGAGTTTTGCAAGGTGTTTAGGTTTACCTGGAACCACAATATTCATGTTAGGAACTTAATAGTGGATTATTTTAAAAGAATGGACTGCAACATGAAGAGCTCAGCTCTGCTTCCACTTTTATGTCATTACAGACTAAATGAGCCATCTGATACTCTGCACTGTAGAGGTGGAAGTATGAAAAATCCTTCCCATCTTCAAGAAAAATAGTTTTCAAATGCTTCTAGCATTTTTCTGATTCTCTACTGGAAACCACAACACGGACTCCGGAAGACTTCCAGAAACCACTGTCTGTGAACATAGTTCACCCTGAAACTCACAAATGCAAGTTAAAGCAAAGAAGCAGCCAGATGTGAACAGGATCCAGAAACATCACCTCATTCTCTGGACCAAAGCTCATTTAAAATGGTCTGAAGCAAAGTGGAAACCTGGATGAAAATGTCAAATTGTTTCTAGAAAGCATGGATCATGTGTCCTGCAGACTAAAGAGGAGAGGGAGCATCCAGCTTGTTATCAGTGGACAGGTGAAAAGCTGCATCTCTGATGGTTTGGGGCTGCATTAGTACCTATGGCGTGGGCAGCTTCCACATCTGTGAAGCTCCATCAATGCTGAAAAGTACATGGAGGTTTTAGAGCAACACCTGCTCCCATCCAGACGGCTCCTTTAGGGAAGGCCTTGCAGATTTCAGCAAGACAATGCTGAACTACATCCTGCATCCATCACAACAGCATGGCTTCACAGGAGAAGAGTCCGGCTGCTAAAATGGCCTGCCTGCAGTCCAGACCTTTCACCAATACACAACATCTAGAGCATCATGGAAGCAGAAATCCAGCAACCAAGGTCCAGGATTGTAGAGCAGCTAGAATCCTGCAACCTTCCACTCCTAAAACTCCTGGTCTCCTCACTTCCCAGATGCTTCCAGAGAGTTGCTAGAACAAGAGGGGATGCAACACCATGCTGAACATCACCCTGGAACTACTTTTTACAGATGTGTTGCTGCCATCAGTTTCACTATCAGCTCATATTTTCCATGAACTTATTTCTTTTTTCCTATTTTATCATTTAAAAAGAAGAAAAGAAACATCCCAGGGCACCAAAACCTGCAGCTGAGACAAAAATGAAACAACAAATGAGACGTTTCTGCCTCTTAGTGAAATGAGAGCTGCTGGTACAGCAGGGCAGAGCAGGTGTTTGTCATGGAAAGTCCGCTTTTTCTGAAGCCTGACTCAGTGTGCTGTTAATTTTCCAACCCACATTTGGAGCATTGACGTGGCGAGCTGCACAAATCCACGTGGGTGTTGTAAGAAAGATTTCAAACTTCATCCAATGAGTCACTCTCGTCTCAGCGGTGGCCTGTTTGCACAAAGATCTTAACATGATGACAGCAGACTGAGCAAACACTGAGAGCAAACTTTAAAGTTAAAGGAGCTGTTCTGCAGCTGCAGATTGATTTTTGCCTTCTCTCTGATTGATCAACGCCGTCTTCTTCATCAGGAGCTCGTTAGGCTTTGAAGACACAATACATTTGAACAAAAAAGCTTCTTTCTTTCAATATAATCTGTTTATCTTTGCGTTCTTGGTAATTCCAGTGGAACAAACTGTGATTTTTTTTATTATCCTCACAGGTTTCAGCCTGAATTTAGTTCCAGGAAGGAGAAAAGGAAGATGGTTTTAAAAACAGGCAACATCCCAGCGTGAGGTGGGCTGTGCAGCCATGCTGGGAGAGGTTGAAGGGTTTTCTTTGGCTCTTAATTACACGGCAGAAGACACGAGAAGACAGGACTGCGCGCGAGGAAGAGAGGAAGGTTGATACAGTCGCAAATACTGTCGCTCTTATCTTTCGTCTCTAAACAGATGTCGACCAGGCTGTTCTTTTTATTGCAGTACAAAGGCCTTGTGACATAAACACACAAAGGCATGTACACACATCATCCTGAATAAATCAATGCTTTCTGGTTTCAGTAATTTCCCAGGGTGCTTTGCTCCCCCCAACCCAAGGGGGAGGAAGGTGACAAAGCCAGCCACAGAGGAAAATATTTCTTACTTCCTGCCCTCCTTTTTCTGCCTGTGTTTGCTTTCTTTTCATTATTGCTTTAAGCGTTATTCTTCTTCTGTTGTGCTACATGTGCATATAGACAATGATCAGCATCCTCCCACACTGATGGTAGAAATTGCTGTTAGACTTTCACTCTATTAATGTATACTGTGTTTGTGATCAGTGAGGGATGTTTCCACCCCACGAAGCTGAAATTGAGATTTCTGGAACATTTACCTGTGTTTTTACTGTCAGCTGAAGGTTGTCCTTGCAGGTTTGTTACTTTACTATTTAGCATATGCTAACATGCAGAACTACGTTAAAAAGGATCATGCTTTTAGATTTTCTCTTTCTTTTCCTTCACTGGGTTTTAAGCTTTTTCTGCCTGTAAAAAGTCTCCAGGAAGACTTCTCCTCCTGCACTGGAAACGCTGCACATTAACGCTGCATTTTATACTCCAATGGAAAAACGTTCCCTGGTCTGATGAGTTTCTATCTCAGCTCCACATTCAGATGGTTGGGTCATTTTTTGGTGGAAACATCATCAAAACATGGATTCGTCCTGCCTTGGATCAACACTTCAGTCTGCTGCTGGTATAATTGTGTGGGGGATATTTTCTTGACCCCCTTTGGGCCCCTTAGTACCAACGTGGCCTGGTTTAACCATCACAGTCTACCTGAGTATTGTTGCTGACCATGTCCATCCCTTTATGACCACAGTGTAGCATCTTCTGATGCTACTTCCAGCAGGATAATGCACCATGTCACAAAGCTCAGATCATCTCCACCTGCTTTCTAGAACATGACAATGAGTTCACTGGACTCCAACGGCCTCCACAGTCACCAGATCTCAATCCAGTAGAGCAGCTTTGGGATGTGGTGGAACGGGAGATTCTCATCATGGATGCAGCAACTGTATGATGCTGTCATGTCAATATGGAGCAAAATCTCTCAGGAACTTGAGTTATCTTGCAACACACATCACATTTTAATGAACTCATTCTATTCTTTTTTTTAAAGAAGTTTTTAAAAAAGTGTGCTCATGTACCAGACCATAAAAAAATGGATTTAAGAAATGCTGCTATCAACTGTCTCAGCAACACAGATGGAGTCAAAACGCGTCGCCTGACTGGTCTTTAGCAGCGATCCAAGTGACTGATGCAGGTGCTTTATTCTGAGCTTCCTGCGGCACTAAAAGCTCAGACTGAAAATGGAGTGGTGGGAGGCATTCAAGACCCCCTTTTACACAAAACTCCATTGCTTTTGGCTCTGCGGTAAGTCTGACACAAAGTGGCACAGGGAATCAAACCTGCAGTACCACTCAGAGCAGCCACAGCAATCACAAAACACAAACCCACGCGCTTACACTCCGAATGCCAATCATGCTACAAACACACATCACTGCAGTACACACAATTACTGCCAATCACAGCGGACTGGCACATTCACACTCGACCTCAGCCTCTCCTTCTCCAGTACAGACCAGTAATTACAATGTGACACCAGTCAGACTGGAAACAGTGTGAGTGGGGAGAACGTCCACTTCTACACATCTAACATGTGTTTATATTCTGATGATGCCATTTCTGCAGAGTTGCTCTCAAATCTTTTTTGCTTTGTGCACAGAGCAGCATGTCTGCTTCGTTTCTGCATCACACCAAGATTCTCTCTGCTGTCCACTCGCTGTCTGCTGCATGATGGCTAAATTAGACCGGACGCTGGTGTGAACAGCTGGAGAAACCCAGAGAAACAACATTATCTGTGAGACAAGCAGAAAAGTTCAAAACGCAGAGCAGACCCGAGCGGGGCAGTCGCATCTAGGACACGCCCGACTCCTCAGCTATAAAGAAAAAACATCTGGACAGCATCCAAAGGCGCCATGCATCAACACACACACACACACTCTTAATGAAGCCCCGGTAGTGACGAAGAGCAGCAGGGAGCGGCGCGGATCGCCAAAGACAAGTGTGTGTGAGCTCCAGCCGCAGAGCGCGTTGCAGGCTTGTGTGTGCGGGTATGTGCGTCTCCGGCGGGATAATTATGGCGCTCCTCAGCAGCTGAGCGTGCCAGATGTACTGGGAGAAGGAGAAGGAGGTGGTGGTGGTTGGGGGGGAGGAGGACGAAGAGGAGGAGGAGGAGGCACGGCACAGAGCAGAGAGGAAGCCCAGCACCAGGAGCAATGCAGCAGGGAGCATGCAGAGTTTTATGTGAATGCATTAGTGTGAATGTGTTGTGTATCCATGCACTGATGTGCGTGTGTGGCTAAATAAGAGCATTTCTCCAGCAGTGTGTTTCCAGATGGATGTTTATGTTTCTTCCTACAAATACCGTGTGCATGTGTGAATATTTGGCATGACTGATTTCACTTCCTGCCATCCACCATTAGCAGGTTGGCTCAGTCACAAATGAGTGTCTCTCATCCAGGAAAGATACAAGGATGAGGAGGGACAGGGAAGATGAGGAAGAAGAGAAGGGTTGCAGGGGAAGGAGAGAACAAAAGGCTACAGAAAAAAGAAAAAGAGACGGACAATTTTTGGAAAATTATTCCTCACTTGTCCCAGAAATCCAAGTGAGATGTTTCATGCTGTGCAGGACAATGTTCATTAAAGTTTATTTGGGAACCATATAAATGTGATGATGCAGGAAGGTGGACAATCTTTTGATCTTCAGATGCATGAAACTGTGTTTACCTTCATGGCTGCACATGCATGATGAGAATCTCCCTTTCCTGACCCCACCATCTGAATGTGGAGCTGAATAAAGATTCATCACACCAGGCAATGTGATGGACGCAAGAGGAAATAAGGACTTTTTGGTGGTGCAGACATTGTGGTTTGTTTGTTCTTCAGTACTTTCAATAATACAGATTTGTTCTGAAATTAGCTCAAGTACTGTGAAGCTTAAATCCACACAGAATCTGTTCAGCTTAACAGATAATCTCAGTGTCAGTTAATCTCACTTAATGTCATCACCAAACAATGAGATCAACAGTATCAGTGGTGTTTGCACAGTGGATGTTGAGATGGAAACACCAGCTGGTAATAACAATGATCCAGTGATCTTACAGCAGTTTACACATCTTCTAAACACAAAAATATGTTTACTCCTATACAGTTTTATGGGACATTATGGACATTGTAGAAAAAAGATATTCTGGATATTATCAGGGCTTAAAGTGGGATAAATTCAACCTCATGATTAATATCTCATTATTTATCTAATAAAAACTAAACCAAAGTACAGAAGCAGTGCATTTTGCAAAAAGAAAGATTATTCACAAGAAGAAAACATTTAAGACAGCTGCCAGTCTTCCCAGGAGTGGACGTCCCAGCCCAGGTTCAGCCCAAGGTCAGACAGTGTGATGCTCAGAGAAACTGACTCTCTCCAGGCCTCAGCTAGCGTTTCAAATGTTAAACTTCATGACAGTCCGGTTAGAAAAAGACTGAACTCGTATGGCTTGTTTGGAAGGGTTGCAGTAGAAAGCCTTTTCTCTCTAAAAAGTACATGGCAGTACGGCAAAGCTGCATCTGAACAAACCACAAGACTTTTGGATCAATGCCCTTTGGAGCAAACACAACATATCAGCACAAGCACCTCATAACAACTGTCAAGCACGGTGGTGGAAGGATAATGATCTGTACATCATTATCTTGATCTTGCAGTTACTGAGTGGATCATGAACTCCTCTAGACAGCAAAGTAGTCTAGAGTCAGATGTGAGACAATCCATCTGACAACTAAAACTGCCTGAAACTCTCTCATGCAACAGGAAAATGATCCCAAACACAGCAGCAGGTCAAGAATGGCTAAAAAAGAAAAGAATCAAGGTGTTGACATGATCCAGTTGCAG
This sequence comes from Melanotaenia boesemani, assembly GCF_017639745.1. Lineage (NCBI taxonomy): Eukaryota > Metazoa > Chordata > Actinopteri > Atheriniformes > Melanotaeniidae > Melanotaenia > Melanotaenia boesemani. Next base: position 9,379,203 of record NC_055691.1, on the reverse strand, counting down.
TCCAGACCTCAACCTGACTAAAATGCTGTTGTGAGACGTTCAGAGAGCTGCAGAAACCGATTCTGCAAGCCTCAATGAACAGAAGTAACTTTGGAAAAAAGTTTTGGTAAAAAGAGGAGAAAAATTCTTACAAACTTTTGCATTTTGTCTGAATAAATAACGAAGATGTGTTCATTTTAGCTTCCATTTACCTCATTCTAAGGCCAGCTGATATTTATTTACTATGTCTTGATGCAGAAAATTGTAGAGTTGAGGAAAGGTGAATTTTTTCTTTGTGTGACCATATATTGATCATACAATATGCAGTTTAAATTGGTAATACATCTGAGCAGAGAACATCTTAGACACAATGATGTGAAATCCCCACTCACATAATGAGAAGCAATGGGACTGGTTGAGTAGTGGAGTATAGTTGGCTTCTGTTCCTCTGTCCTCTTCATCTTTAATCCCAGCCGCTCTTTCCTGCACTCCATCATCCTACCCTTCAACCAGCACCCCCTCCACCCCCATCAGTCCTTTCCTCTATTCATTGTCTGTCCATCCCCCCTGAGGCAATGGGCTGACCCATGAGATTTGCTGGACTCTCTCGTATACACTGTGCTTGGGGCTTGGGTAGAACTGTAATTTCCCCAGTGTTCTCCCTAACCTGGAATATCTGACACGCTGACACCAAAAAATGAAGGGAATCTGTGTGCGTGCGTGTGTGTGTGCCATGAGTGGATGGGGAGATGTGAAAATTTTGCAAGACGGGAGAGGTCGGACGGTTCAAAGAGGTTTTCAGTTCGTTATTTTTGTCTTTGTGAGCCGTTGCAGGAACTGCCTGGTGTTCAGATTGAGGCCAAACAGGACTGGCCGGGGCAGAGGGGCAAATTACTGATAATGTTCTGGTTAATAAGAGGTCAGAATGAGGTTTAGTCCAGCTTTCAGGTCTGGGTTCGTTACCAGACATCTAGTACTTGTGAATAAAAATGAACATTATAAACCTAAAGTCAAAGTTTTAAAAAAAGAAAATGACTTCATGGGTGAGGTCACTGTGGTTGACTCTTAAGTATTTCTTTAGACTTTAATTGAAGAATTTCATTTGGAACTGGCTCTAATTAAACTAAAGACTTCAGTGATGAGTAGAGGGCAGAGAATTCTTGGTAAAACAGGGTAAAGATACACTTTTAGTACCAAACCAGCTCTCTGAAAAGGGAGTTTTTGACCTTCTAAAACTTGAAATAGAAAAAAGAGGCTAATTTTATTTGGGAAAACAGAAGTTTGATTGAACAATTTGATTTTTTTGCTGATATCTCAAATTCTGCTACAATAGGATTTTAATTCCATTCAGGAGCTGTCTTATCATGTACTTCAACTTTTCTACTTTTTTTTGCTATTCAATAAAGACGGGAAGTATCTCCCTTGAGTCAGTTTCTCTGTATCTTGACTCTTTAATTAAATTACTGTAATTTTGGGAATGGTTAGTGTTCGTCCATCTATCTCTGTAAGGCCTGTAGAAGGGGCCCGCTCCTCGACTAAAGTTTGGACAAATGTCTGTTGGATCGATAGCTTCCCACAAGCGAAATTTGGTATCAATGCATGCCCTCCTCATTACCGCAGCAGGCTGGCCTCTCCACAGACCTGAATTATTCAGACACACAAACAGGCACAAATATACCACTACACACAACACACACACATACAGAATCTAGCCTTTTGCACTGCGTCTCTAGTCCATCCTTCTTGTCTTTCGGCTTCCTTTCTGTCTCTACTTTTACCTTTCGTTCACCTAGATGCTTACTCACAGATGTTTGCCTCACAGCATATCTTATGGCCTGTCTGATTTATTTATTTTTTATGTGTGTGTTCATGTCACTCTCTTAGCAGCTAAATGGTTTTGTGCATCAAAACCTTTGACAAAATCCAGCATCAGAAATCCTTTCAGTGGAAAAAGAACTTTCATTTTTCTGTACATTTAACTTCATCTGTCTAAATTACCTTCTCTGCACCTTTCCTGCTGACTTCATGTTCAAACTATAATCGTCTCCTATAACAATGATCATAAAGTTTAATAGCCTGCTGCTGTTGTAGCCGTTAGCCACTTAATGTTGTAATGTAATGTCGGCAAATGGTTTTTAATAATGCTGCATTTGTGTGTCGGTGTGTGTGTACCCAATAGCTCAAGCATGTCTGCTCTGAAAGAGGAAACAAACATGGGTTTTAATGACGCAATACGTAGAAAACGACTTCACTCCTCATCTGTTTCAGCAGCAGCTGACGGATAAAAACACACTTGATGCTATGATCCAGGCTGCATCTCAGCTGTTTTCTACTTAGTATGATTTGAAATTCTGAACTTTAAAACTTTTTCAGACATAGAATATGCATCATAAATGATACCTATATGTGTGTTAAAAATATGAAGCTGTTTTGATTAAACTGCCTCACACTACATCCAAAAACACCAAATGCTACATGTGCATTTCAGACAAGATGTTAAGTTCTTCTGCTGTAAATACCCTGCATCTTATGAGTGCCAACATTCATTCTTGCCTCTCTTAAATTCTATAATCAGCTGTTGTCATGTGTGATAGTTGTTACTACGGTAAACTTCCTGTCAACAGTAGTTATAAAACACATTGCATTATCTGTTGATGCTATGACAAACTGTCAGTCATCACTTGTTGCTATGGTCAACTGTCCATCATTAGTTGTTGCTATGATAAACTGTCCATCATCGGTTGTTGCTATGGTAAACGTTTTATGGTGGAAGCTGTGCCTGTTTAGTATGTGATGCAGCACTGAGGTTTTATTCAGAGTTGAATTCAGATGAGATATCTGCATGTACGTATTTGTGCATGGGGTGTGTGTGTGTGTGTGTGTATGTGTGCATAGGTTGGGGGGCGGTGTGCCCTGAGGCACACAGTCCTGGTGGTGGGCTAACGGGGCACAGAGCAGCCCTCATCCTCACCCTGATCGATGTGGTGTGTAGCCTACGCATGCAAGTATGTGTGTGTCTCGTTAGCAGAAAGCAGAGGGGAGTCCAGGGACCTCTGCATTCCCTGTCCAGGGACACACACAGGTCCCAGCACCTGGACCAAACATGCACATGCACACTCTTACTCATACCGAACACACACTCACTTCCTCTTATTTTCGCTGTCACTCCTACACACTTTCTGGCCAACATAGACTCACACAGCGTGCATACAGATTGAGTACACAGCAGTCCCAGCGCGCTGCAGCAGCACTGAGCTTGAAGTACGGACACGGCCTGTAACACTAACACATTCAGGGCTGAACATGATGCTTCCAGGTGTTTTCACTGCAAAGAAATATGATGAGATGCAACTAAATCAGTGGAGAGAGTTTCATTGTTCACTTACCCAGAATTCCTTTCACCTGTGAATGGGTGTGCACAGCCTGCGTGTTTGAGTTTGTGTGAGTGCAGCCATTAATTAACCACTTCTGTCAGATATTAGCACCCTCTGTCAAACAGAGGAAGGCAACTTTTTCAACAGCTGTGTGTGTGTGTGTGTGTGTGTTAGGTGACTTACCAGATGGACCATGAAAATCTGGTGTGCGTGTGTAAATGCATTTAAATCGGACTGCTGGTGTTCAAATGTCCAAGAGTGTGAAAGCGGTCTATCTCACTGTCAAGGACACCTTTAATTACAGCAGCAGGGGTTCCTGTGTGTGTGTGTGTGTGTGTGTGTGTGTGAATGAGAGAGAGAGAGTGAGAGACAGAAAGACAGATAGCTGTTGCTGTTTTAATTAAATATATTTTTGTTTCAGTATTTCTGGAACACTCTGTTCAGATTTTCAACTTATTTTAGATCAAATGAAAAAAATAGATAATAATCATGATAATTATGATAATTATAATTATTATTTATGGTTAAGGACACATCCTGCTTTTCAAACACCTAAATGCATTCACATCAGCTCCTCTAACACTTCCATGGCAACCGTTCATCTTCTTGACTTCCAGAGTTGGTTTGTAACTGAATTTGCAAGCTAACCTCTTATTTAGTGGAGCAAGTCCTTAAAGTCTGTTTTTATAACCTTTATACAACCTCTGTTATACACAAAGTGCATCATATTGAAAGAAGAATTTTACAGGATACAAGCAGCGGACACAGCATGGGCATAAATTATCCACAATGCAATGCACTACTCAGCTCAGATGTAAGATGTTCAATGTAACCTGTTGAATATTTATACAATAAAATCTACTATATTTATATATATTTATATATTATTCAACTAGTTCTCATGAAGCATGAACATAATTAACACTGATTATGTTTCCGTGCACATTTGGTAAAATGTAAAATTATATAATGAGAAAATACATCTAAACAAAGAGTTTTTAAAAAATCTGAAAGTATTATTGATTTGTTTACTGTTTCACCACAAACTATGAAAATGTTTAAATAACCAGTGAACTAGTAAAGAAAAATAAATGTATATGTCATAAGGACATTTTATTTAATTGTATTTTAGTTTTAGTTTATTTTTCTATTTTTCCTTATTTATATTTATCATCAAATTTTATTTTTATTTTATTGTTTTATTACATTTTATTTTATTGTATCATTAACTTAGTTATTCTGTTTTATTATTCTATTCTGTCTTTTTTACATTTCATTTATCTATTAATTAGATTTTTTTTCTTCTGTTTTTTTTCTATTTGACATATATATATTTATCTAATTATAGTTTATTATGACATTTGTTTATTCTAATTTAGTTATTTTTATTCTTTTTTTTCCTCTATTTTTGCTTTAACATTTTAAAATAATGTAACACCATGCATTGTAATTTCCTTCAGGTAATAAAATATTTTCCATTTCTTCCATTTCATGTCATGAAGTGTGCGGGGTTAAATCACCAGTAGAGGGAAACTGAACTGAGTAGAAACTAAAAAACAACTCTTTACTCTGAGTGTGAAACTTGTCATTTGACATGAACAAAATCATAAAAAATGTAGAAGAAGAATCCGACACTGCAGACCAGCAGTGAGTTTGTAGTTTGGATTTAGCTGCAGCATCATTCCAGCTTCATGCTCCTGCAGTTCTGCTGTAAGTGAACGCCTCATACAAGTCCAACATTGTAATTCTCTCCCTCTTTGTCTCCCCCTCCTCGTCCTCTGAGCCCCAAACCCTCCCCCTCTCTGCAGGAGGAGCTGGAGGTTGGGGGGTTTATAAGTTGGCAGTCCAAATGCTGAAAGGGTGGACACCTATGGGGACCCTCACAGCAGCAGACTGACACACACACACACACACACCACCCAGAGCCGGAGTGCAGGGAGTGTGTGTGCTGAGAGCAGCTGTAAGGCCAGTGGACTGTTACTGTAGTTCTTTGTTCGGCTCTGGCTCGGCTCCACTGCTTCTGTCTCTCTCTCTCTCTCTCTGTCTTGGTGATGTTTTGGTTTCTTCTCCATCTTTCTTTTCTTATAAGTTTTTCACCTTTTTGTCCTCCTTATGATTGTGTTTGAGGCCATTTTTCACCCAGTTTTATGTCTGCAGTTTCTGCACAAATGTTCAAACATTTAAAATAATTCATGACTTTATTTTACAAACTTTAACTATATTTAACTAAGTTTACTATATTAAACTAACATTTGTACCTGAATCTCAACAGTAACAAAAGACTGATGTGAAAAGAAAATATTGCCACCTACAGAGCTTCTAGACTCAGATTCTGCTCAAAGTTGAGAGATGGAGCAAGGCAGGTGAAGTAAAAAAAACAGACGCAAAACAGACATGTTAACACTTAACTTTTGTTACAAGAAAAAGCTGCTTTTTCTCAGCTAGCATGTTATGCCCCCCACCCCGCCAAATCATACTTACTTTGTGTCTGTGTGTGTGTGTCCATGTTTTCTTCTTGTGTTTGTGTGTGAAGCATCCTCCCCTGTGGGTCTGTGCTTGTGCATAACAGACATATCAGTCCTGTGTGTGTGTTTATTTTCCTCATGTATTTTAGTGTGTCGTGCCAGTTTGTGAAGTGCGGGGATGAAAGAAAGCATCTTCAGTCGCCACGGCGATCAGGCTAATTACAGCAGCTTAAGTGCTTTACCCACGGTCATCACACACTGTCAAAATACACCACTGAGCCTGAGTGTGTGTGGTTTAATTTTTAAAGGCCATGAAAGCTTGCTTTTAACCAGCTCAGCTGTGCTTTAGTCCTGCGTGTGTGTTACTGCATGCAGACACACACACACACACACACATTTGTGAGCACTCTGTGGGGGGTTTGAAGGCACTTGATGGTAGTTTTGGATTTTTTTTTTTTTTTGCAGTCTATCATTTAAACATCTCTTTGGTTTGGAGAAGAAGAAAGTAAACAATCGATTCTTTGATCCTCCACGTTTCTGTCAGCTGATTCAGTCTTTAAAGATAAAGTTAATGAGATAATGTAGCACAAATATGTAGGTGTGTGTTTGTGAGTTAATAAATGAATGACTATGTGTGTGTTTGTACCTGTGTACCAGGGGTTTTTGGGTTATATGGAGCTTGTGGAGCCCTAATGGAGTGTGCCGTGTGTGTTTACGCGCTCCCAGGCTGCTGTTTATCGCTTAGCGAGCTGGAACTAATTTACTAATTGAGTTTTTAGTTTGGAAGAAACAACAGCAAAAAAGCAGGAGAGAGCGAAGAGGGGGATATCGGGGGGAATAAGAAAAACTCTTATTGGTTTCTGGAGGATTGTAAAAAGAGAGGACACGAAGATGGATTGAATTTCTGATGTGGTGTAAAGTTGTGTGTTTTTGGTGGCTCTGCCTTTCCAGCGCGTGGAGTCCTTTCATCACCGCTTGGCATCCTCTGTATGTGTGAATGTACACTTCTGTCGGGGAGCTGACTGGCAGCTGTGACGGCCTGCTGGTAGATTATAAAGAAGCCTGACATCTCCCACAATGCACTTCAGCAGCATTTCCCCAAAAGGAAAGCTGTGGGGGGGCTCAGTCAGAACAGAAACTAAAGGGGAAAATTATTCTTACAGACTCTCTTTGTGATATTTGTAAAGGGGGGGGGGGGGCGGGTCACCTGGTCCAAACACACCTGTTAACAAACCTTTTTAAGTTCTATTTATAAAAGCAGTTGGCAGAAATAAATATACGTAAGAGAAATTATCTGGGAAGATTCAACATAAGGGATAGTTTTCATTACTCTGCTGTAAAAATAAAGCAGCCAGTAGAGAAAGTTTCCTCCAGTGAGACAGATAATGATGTCATGCTGACAACAAAAGAAAAATGTCAAACTATTAGAAATAAAAGAATCAGACTTTATAACACCAGACAGTGTCAGATTTTATTAAGGAAACGGAGGAAAATGAAAAAAGGAAATAAAGATGGAGGATACAAAAAAAGAATTAGTTTCCTTTTGCTTCATGGCAGAAGAGAGATTTTTCTCACTAATTAGTTTTTTTAGGTGCTTCCTGGAAAAACGAAAAACTAGCAGGGTCTGCTCTGATTGGTCGGCGAACGTGATTCCACACCAGCTCTGAGAAGCCTGTCAAAATTAATGCAGAATGAGCCATTAATGTTGTATAAATCTTCAATATTTCTTTAATTTGGGTCTTTATGGATCAGATTCTGGTGTGTAAATAAATTTTTTATAAAAGTTTGATTTCATGGGGCAGAAAATAATTTGTTTTATTCACCTTAATTATGTGTCACCTATCAGATTGTGAGTGTTTTCTCTATCACACGGCAGTGAAGTTAGACACATTTAAAGACACAGCAGAGGTTAAAGTTGGAGTCATGTTAGATCACCATGGTAACGTCAGCTATACACATCACCAGAAGATTACTGTCATAATGTTAGATTAAATTGTGAGTTAAAAAAAACAAACAAACAAAAAAACAGAAAAACTCTGTTTAAATGTCATCTGTTGAATCTCCGATGTTTCATTTTCTAACCAAACTAAAAGTACTTTATTATTTATTCTTAGGCTTGTAAAACCTGCGGCAGACTTGGAGTTCATTTTAGAGACCTCTCCTGAACTACAACCGCTCCATTTTTTTTGGAGCTACAGCTGCATCACTCCAGATACATTGATGTTAATCCTGAAAATTTGTGCTATGTACCATCTTCATTTATTCTTCACCAGAAACACATATACCGGCATCTAAAAATCTTAACAAATTTTACAACTGTTCCCTTCAGTCTAAAAATATTCAAGTACACCTTGTGGTGGCAGACATATATGAAAAAATCACGAATTTCATCATATTCTTAAAAGCAAGTCAGTAAATTTAGACACTGATCAAACCAAGTCTGTATATTTATCACCAAACAGCAACCTGTTCGGTCATATGGAACCTGTTGAAGATGCTGGAAAACGAACTTCAGGCTGTACATCACATCAGTCTGGGAAGCAGCTGTTTTGAGGCTGAGGTGATTTCCATGTGATTATGGGACAGTTTCAGTTTTTAACAGCAGACATTAAGCAGATTTCTCTGATTGCACTTCTTGTCCCACATGTGCTGAGCTTGTTATCCTCACGCCTCTTTTATTTACCTGCTCTCCGCATACATGGAGTGTTTTTGTTGAAAAGAACGTTTCTCTTCAGATGAGCTTGAAGCTTAAAGTCCAGCTCGTTCATCTCTAACAGGAACTTTAGTTTTTGGCTACTAACGCAAATAAATCCAGGCTGTGATGAAGCCGATTCATATAAAAGTCATAAAAACATTTGTTCCTTTTTTCTGGCTCTGGTGTATGTGCTGATGAAATGTGTCTTTGTGAGTGAGGACCTTAGAAAATGATGTTGCTCTGCAACAAAACAGTCTCCTGAGCATCAGTGACACGGCGAGCGTGGCAGGGACATTTTTCCCAGAATGATTTTTAAGATAAATCTTTCCTTTTTTTTATTTTTTTTTTTTTACCCCCCTCTTGATCTGTTTTTGCCTTTATCCCCAAACCTCCCTCCATAAGCCCCCTCCCTCATCTCAGTGGTCCTCCTGTTCTCCTCATCTCTCCTCCCTCCATCTCTCCATCTCTCCCGGGGAGAGCAAATCCCTCTTTTCCTAGGTAGGAGTGTAGGGAGGAGAGCTCCGTCTTAGATCTCGAGCCCCCCGCATCGTCCCTTCATCAGGTCCCCCTCTGTCCTCCCACCCTCCTGCACTCGCCCCATCCCTCCATCGCTCCTCTATCTATTCTCTGGTTAAATTATGGTTTTATGCTTCTCTGCCTCCCCCTGACTTCTCTCTCACCCGGCCTCCTCTCGTCTTTCTCATTACGCTCACATTTACATTTAAATTCTCACATTGAGCAGATGTTCTTATCTAGCATGACTCACAGTATTTTGACTTTAATAATCTTTAAACCCTGCTTCACCTTTCCACTAACTTACGCTGCAGAAGGGAAACTGAAAACTTTATATTCCAGTTTTTATTATTCTCATTAATTTCTTATATTTGCTATAGAGTTTTTTGTTTAATGTCACTTATTTTTAGCCCTGTTCCCATCTCAATTCCCTCTGTGTGCATGTTCTTTATCCTCACCATCTCCCCACATTTTGGTATTTTCACTCGTTCTTTTGACTCTGTACTCCGTCTTCCTGCTTATTTTACCTGCCACAGTGTGGGGGATGATGCTTTCTGAGTGTTAAAATGAAAGGAATGGACTGATGATGAGGAGGAAACCTTGTGCCGTTCGAGATGCGTACTGTGGAGGTGTGACATTATGTGGCCCCCAAGCTTTTAGTCTCTTTCTGTTTGGATGTTCGGCATCCTCACCTCCTATTCAGGTGGCTCCCATCAGAACAGCCCAGCAGTTAATTAGCAACAACAGTGGGAAATACAATAATGTGACACAGCATATTTATATTCTTACACATTAAAGAAAAGAAGAATTTCTTATGAAGCACAAAACCTCTTCTTCAAATAACTAATAATTATAATAATAATAATAAAAACTTTAAGTCTGAAGCCAGACGACTGGAAACATGGGAAAAATGAGACATACTGGGTTTGAGAAGCAGAAAACCAGTTTACAGTTTATCCAAACAGCACAAACAATCAGATTAAAGGTTTTCCAGGTTTAGTTGAGTTTATATTTCCATGAAGAAAAACCATCAGCACAAGACAGAAAAAACTGGAGCTAGGTGAGCTAACTGAGCTAACTCGCTAGTGGAGCTGAACACTCAGGTAGTGAGTATTAAAAAGCTGACTGATACCACAGATTCATGTTCTCCAGACTGAAGTTATAACAGAGCAACAAACTGATGTAAACATCAGCCACTGACCACTAGAGAATAAATGGAAATGTACAAGCATGTGTACATGACAATGTTAGCTTTATGGAGTTAGATAACACTGAACAACGGCAGGAAGTGGGTCGATTTTTGAAGAATGATTGAAAAATTCTTGTGAGTTTAAACAGTAGTTTTGTTTTAAGTACCCAACCATGTAATAGGAGAGGGCCAAACACTGCTGCTGACTTTTCTGTTTTTAACAAACCAACACTGCTTCACTGTTTGGTTCAACGGTTGTCAGTTATAAACCCTCTTTTTGCTTCTACTTTCCCAGTTTCCTGTAAGAGCTTCTTTTTTTTTTCTTTTTTTTTGGCATTTTGCAGTAGCTTGCAGATCTCTGTCACTTCCTGTTACTGGGTTATCTGTAACTTTAAAATGTTTTTTAGTCAGTGTTGTTATATTTCTACTATTCTATTCTATTCTATTCTATTCTATTCTATTCTATAATCATTTGGCAGACGCTTTTATCCAAAGCGACTTACATCTGAGAGTAATATATTTCATCCATTTCTCAAATCTCAGTTATTATGACATATTTAAAGCAGTGTAAGTGATTTACGTGACATTAAGGAAATTTTTTTGTTCATTTTATTCCTATAAAAACAGAATATCACACAAAAAAAAAAAAGATTGGAAATTTGGTTTTGTTAAAATCCAGTGAAGAGACAAACTGGTGCTAAGAGTGAAAACCATTTCACTTAAAGCAGAATTAAACTACAACTTCACAATGTCATGAATATGCTAAGGCATCTCTCTTGATTCTTTAGCAGATGCTGGTGGGTATAAAAAAACACCAGCTGAGTTTAAGCTGTGGGAGGACTGAAGCTAATGGTAACGTTAGCCACATTATCCACAGCTGTAAGACTAATCATTCCCATCAGAAGTAAAAAAGTAAAGAAATAAGGCTTTCAGAAGAAGAGTTTGTGTTTGCTCTTGCAGCCACTAGCAGGAAGATTTCAGTGCTTTGCTTTAAAAGGACCACATATTTCTATGGAAGAAATACAGTAAATCCCTTTGTAGTTTTTAAACCTTGCACATGCGCTAAAGAGATAAAATGCATGAAACGAAAGGGAAGAAATGAATATGTCCTCTATAATATAGATGAAAGTGTGAACATCTGATGTTTTTTTTTTTTATATTTTACATGTATAATATACATAATAAAAATATTTCTGTAAATGAATAAAATAACAAAATTATGTAAATTTGAGTCCAAATATTGAAACTTTTCAGGTTCATATTATTTTCTAAAAGAAAAATTGATTAAATGTAAGCATATTTATAATGTACTTGTACTTTCTTTGCACAAAAGCGAAGAAAAATGTGGAGTTTTCGATAAGTCTAAGTTTTTATGATGTTGTTTTACTGGATATTAAGTACTGTATGAGGTAAAAATGTAAACTAGTTCAGGGTACTGGACTGAAATTATTCTACATGGATGTAGAATGTTGGAAAAAGTTTGAGAACACTTGGATTAGAGTGATAAATAATCCTCCTTAATAAGATTCAGAGATATTTGCAGGGATGAGTTTTTACCTATGACTGTGTGAGGAAGTGAATGTGCATGCTGAGGAAAATAAATGAATACACACACGTACACATTCCCTCTCTACCACAGTTTAGAGCAATGCATTCCTCTCCCCAAACATTTATCCATCTTTCCCATCTTCTCTCCTGCTCCATCCCGCTCTCTGTGCAGTGGTAGATGGATTACCCATGTGTGGTTTCAAGGCAGGTCCCGAAGCTACACTAACACACAAACACACAAGTGCTGGTGTGTATCTGTGCGGGTGTTATGGTTGTGTTAGCATGCTGTGCTGGTGTGTCCAGGGCTGCTGTGGATTAAACAGACTTTTCTATCTCCTGCCTTGGAAACACACCCACACAGCTGTACTGTACATACAAAAGGGCAAAAAGCCCAGCAGAAAACCCACAGAAGAAATAATCCACCTCACACTGGGCTGTAAACACACAAACACAATCTACGGCCACTCACCTGCAGCCAGAAAATGGACACGCATCTACACAGCGGCTATGCACGGCGTACTGTACAACATGAATGTGTAATCTTGCTCATATACAGTCTCACACACTTCTGGTTTTATTGGTGCACATCTCCTGGTGTGCAGAGTGTGAGACGGAGGAGTAAGAGGCAAATGCCAGGCAGACACACAGCGATGAAGAATGCACCCCCTGCCATGTTTTGAATGGACCAGCCCACACCACCGGCCCCTGGGGGCCCCTTCATTGCTGCAGCACCTCTTTTTCTCTGTGTTTCTCATTTCATTCCTGGTTCGGCTCTCGCCTGTCCGTCTGCTTTCACGTTTTCCTCTCAGACTCTTTGTTATTTCTGTTTGGATGTCAGTCATGTGTCACTTTTCCTCCTTCTGTCTTTGTCAAGTGTTGGGACAGCTGTGGACGGAGATCTGTGGACGGGGATCAGGTTACTGGTCCCCGTGTGAGTGTGTGTGTGTGTGTGTTGGGCGTCTGGTTGCCATTTTGCCCTGTTTCACCACAGGATGCTGAGCTCCAGGGTTCCTCCTCTGCATTATACAGTCTGTTTGAGTGCAAGTGTGTTAGCATCACAGCAGCTCTGTGGGGTTGGGCCGCTGGGACCAGGCCCCTGCTTCGTTGGCTTGGAAACCCTGTCTAGTTAGACAGGACAATAGACTGAGCTGGATGTCTAATCAAGAACCATTTGGAAACATGGAACTCAGGAGCCATAATGAGTCTTTCTTTATGCTGAATGAAGCATGCTAATGTGTCTTCCTGTGGTGAATTGTGCTGCTGTCTGAATTCCTGACATAGTTCATGGATTAGAAGTTTGTAACTAATATTTTTTATAAGTTGAATTTTTTTATAAAAAAATGAAAAAGGATCGTACTGATAACTGAACTACAAAATGAATATTTTTAATGATCAGGATGATTTATTGTCAGAAATACTTCATAATATTTAATATTATGTTTTTGGTTATATAGAAGCAAAAGTAGTGTTTTCATGACCAGGAAGTGCTGATGTGCTACAGGGACAAACCAAAAACTGAATCAGAGGTGGATCTGTCGATTTCTTTTAAGCCACGTCTTCTTACCTGTTGATACTGGACCTCCCGTGGGTGGAATGCAAGTAAATATGCATTTTACTCAGTTTCCCTTCAAATATCTACACGTTATGCACCACTGGAAAGCTAAGATTCTTGAGATGTGAATGTAAAAACTTATTTCTGACCAGTCATAAATGCAGTTCACATTTGAAGCCATACTGTTCTCTAGTAGCAGAGGAATATGTGTTTTCATGCTGATTGGAACATCCGCATCCTTCTCAATCAGAACGAAATTTCAATCCGAAAAATTATGATTGGCTCAGAATCTTCTGATGGGTTTGGTCACATGACGCATTTTTATTTTGATCAGAAATTCAATCTGAATACTTGTGTTCAGTGTTAACCTGTAGCTAATAGTGAACACTTGGTTACTGGTTCCTAATATCATCAGGCAGTGATTTCCCCAGCTTTTGGGGGGTTCATTTCCATGGCAACATCAAAAGATTGGTTAAGTGAGCCAATCTAAAGTGAATAAATCTCCAACTTGGTGCCATTTTTATGAACCAGTATCTATCCTTGGCCATCTCTAACTTCTTACGATGTTGCCGTTAGTTACAGATGCCCCGCTTAGAGGAGATCCCTGAGCATGAAAAAGTGATAGTAAAGGGGAAGCCAGTGGGTTTAAAACAAGCATGAAGGTCCTCTGGCAGAATGTCAGTTTGTGACAAGTTGTCAGTGAGAATGTGTTTGTTTTGGGGAAAGTGGGAGGTATTTGTTAGTGTGCATTTTAACAGTTGGAGCTTTAGAGAAGGCTGGAACAGAAGAAGTAGCAGGACGTGTGTGGATACAACACACAGCATTGTTTTCCTGTCTGCAGGGTTCCTCAAACCAGCTTCACTGCTGCTGAATCTTCCCACTGTTGATTGTCCAAGATCACAGAAATTATAAATCAGGGTTTGGTCAGAGGTGCTGTTCGTTATCTCCGAGTTCCTGCAAGACACTGATGATGGCTTTGTTAGATTTATTGTTGACTGTCTGTCTGCCAGTGGGTTCATTGGTTAATGACTAATCATTAAGACAAGTGTTTGTTGTGTGTCTAGAAACAGCAGCAGAAGCTGAGGTGATTAAACGATGTTACCTCAATCTTTCATCCACTTTGGACCACCCGTTCATCTCTCTGCCTTTTCTTTTGTTTTTTTTCCCTCCCTTTCCTCTCCCCTCTCATTATCTTCCTGAGCCCTTTTCCTCTTCTCATCCAAACACGCTCCTTCTCTTCCTCCCATCCTTCCAACTCTGTCTCCCCAGCTGCACGACATTAGGAGATGAATGAATTAATAAACCACACGCATTGACCTGACTGCATACAGACAAACAACGCTGACAGATAGACGGAGTGGGCGAGTGTTTAGCTGTCATTAAGTGGGAAACACTGGCTCTCCATCTTCATGAGTTGTGTGTGACTTATGGAAAGATTTCCAGACATTTAAATGTTGACATCTAAATATTGTCTCAGCCTTTTTCTGTTTTAATCCAGATGAAAATGTTTAATATTGAGTTAAATTCACGCAAACACATACACACACAAACACACAGGCGTGTAGTGTATACGTACATCCATGTGCGTGCATGTCATGCAGGAGGCCTCACAGGGGTAAAGAGGGGAAGAGGAGAGGGTGGATGTTTGATATTTGACAGCTGATTAAAGAGAGGAATGAGGAGCATGGAGCTCTGACAAGAAGTCTCCACAGGCATCATGGGAGGTAAGGCCAGGAGAGGGGTGGGCGAGGATGGGTGAAGACGACGGGTGGACGGAGATGGAGGGGGATGCAAACGGATGAAAGGAGCTTTGCCTGCAGTCGTTTAGTGAGGGAGCAGCAGAGGAGGAAATGGAAAACAAGGTGGCCCAGCTCCCTGCTGCTTATCCTTGAACACTCTGAGGAGGTCTCTTCCCTCCTTCTCTTTCTCCTTCACACACGTGCACACACACACATGCACACGCACGGTGCCCAGCCGGCACACGAGGGTGCTGTTGCAATTAAACCAGCGCAGCATGGAGCCCAGATTGAGAGAGAGAAAGAGAGAGGACTCCTCGCTGCATGAACGGTACCCCTAGAAGACAGAGATGAGGAGGGAGTGATGGAGGAAGGTGGAGAGGGAGGGATGAGCAGAGAGAGGAAGGAGGCAAAGAAGGAGAGAAAGGTAGGGAAATACAAGTACACTTAGACTCACTGTCCACTTTATTGAGTCACCTTTTTACTCCAGAACTACCTTAATTCTTGGTGTCATACATCCAACAGGGTGTTGGAAACATTCCTCAGAGATTCTGCTTCATATTGACATGACAGCATCACACAGTCGCTGCATCCATGATGAGAATCTCCCGTTCCACCACATCCCAAAGCTGCTCTACTGGACAGAGCATTCTCTGTAAACCCTAGAGATGGTTGTATGTGAAAATCCCAGTAGAGCAGCAATTTTAAAGTATATTAAAATTGAGATGTCAGTACTATTAATGCAATAATGAATTAGATGCACTTTGTTTACTTCTTTGCCTAGATTAACCATCATAACACAGAACAGAGAAATTAAAATAAATTTCTCTGTAGAGATCCTCATTTTTTATGGTTATAAAACCCTCTGTGTGTCTGTGGAGCAGCAAACTTCAAGCAAAGTGTTGCACAGAACTGCTGTTTTCAGTCTTGAGCCCTTTAAATGTGACACAGTGCCATTACTTCCCCCGCTGTGATTGGTTCTTTAATTAGCTCCTAACAAGCGCCTTCAGGAAGCCAGCGTGCTGATTGGACGCCTTATCATTGTTAATTAGCTCAATTAAGTCATTAGGAGAGTCCTCAGCTTCGCTTCCTGCAGCTACACAGGTAGCGCCGCCTCCTCTAGCATGACTGGCTTTGTACGATTAAAAACTCTTGGAGAGAAGGTGAAGCTGTGCGTAGAGATTTCTGTTCTTAGCGTATGTGATGTTTGCATTTATCATAATATCTGGTATCCAAGCATGAACACGGTTTAAAAACAGGAGCAAATTCTGCAAAACTCCCAGATTTCGGTTGTTTATTGGCGACATGGATCATTTGTTTTTGTTTTTTGTTGTGCGTCTGCGGTGTCCAGGTGTGATGTCGCCTGCAGTGGTTAAAAACACACATCTGGAGCAGAGAGAGCACACTACACCCAGATGTGCTTTCCCTGTTTATGGTTAGAAGGGTGGAGTTTTTTTTATTTGGTCCAGACATCAGCTGTTTGTCAGGTGTATTTGTACTGAAGCCGACAGATGTTATTTTGATGTTGAGAGTGACAAAGGACAAAGAGAATAGACAACAATGACATGCTGATATACACACACACACACACAGTCTCTGCTATGAAGTCAGCCATGAGACGATGTTTGGTCAAGCATGGTTGGGTGGAGAGGCAATTAGTAAAAGCTACATCGGCAAAGATGGGCGACATGTCTCCAACTCCAGCTGCTGTGAACCTACAAATTAGTCAGTTGCTTTCACATGCGTGTGTGTGTGCGCTCCATTTAATGCAAACAAGTGTGCATGCATGATTCACATCAGCCTGTAATTGTTAACAATGTTGTATTGTTGGATGAACAAAAGACCCGAGTGTGATGCAGTCACCTCACAGGACTGACGGACACCGACACGTTCAAACCTGCTCGGCTTAGACGGACGGATTTGTTGTTGGTTTCACTAAATAACACAAATTATCACAGAAAAAATTGAGAAAAAAAGTTAAAAAGGGATGTGTTTTGTAGTTTCAATGTAGTTGTAGATGAAAAAAAAACATTATTTTACTATGTTTTCATACAGCATTGATAAAACATTTAAAGTAATTTTTATTCATTAAAATGACTTATTTTCTGTACATGTAACAAGAAAACGACCCCTCACAAAGGAACCACAGTCAGAAGCAGCTGAGCAAAAATATATGCGATGGTGATGATCAACATGCTCCTCAGTATTTTGTACAAATATTTATTATAAATTAGGACTTAATACATTTAATATTTTAACTCACACTGGTACGGAAATTAACATGAAATTCTGTTATGATAAAAAAAATAAACAACTTTTCTCTCAGGATTGATGAAGTAAATGAAAACAATAACTTAATAATAATAATAATAATGTAAAATGTTCAGTAAATTGTATTATTCTTGTTAGAAACATTAAATAAACATAGATCACAATAGTTTCAATTATAGAAAGTTTCAAAAAGCCTTGCACTAATGCACCAAAAATACCCACTCAAGCTTGTTTTTGTCTCTCTGGAAAAATATTTGATGCAAATTAGAGAAATGATCTGAGCCGGTAAAGACACAAAGCAGCTCGCCAGCAGTTTCCGGTTGGAAACTCACTGACTGACTGGCACCAGCTTCCCACACAATATATAATATCCAAGATATTCCCACAGATGACAGTAATTCCTGAGGAATTCTAGTAGTCCACCAGTTTTTAGTGTTGTCCTTCCTTGAGGTTTCTTTCCTGTTATGACAACTACTTACTCGCTTACACTATCTCCATCTGGTGACACCATATGGCCCAGTTTACTCCCTTTACCAGGTGTACTTGAATGTGCCACAGAATTCTTAGGGAATTGACATGCCCAGCAATTTCCAAAGCAACATAAATTCACACTCCTTTAGACTTTCAGTTTATGCACAATGATAGCTTAACTGTGTCTAATAATGATCTCAGCTGTAAAGCGACTCAGAGAAAATTAGTTTTCATGGCTCACAGTCCGCTCTGCAGAGGTGTTGTAATAAACTCTAACTTATTATTAAATTATTTTTATTACTGATGATTTCTTGGAATGCTTTCTCATTAATAATGAGCCTTTCTGCTGCTCAGCATGGCAGCTTTACAGAGGAAACTATATTTAACGTGTGGATAACTGTTTAAGTGCTCACAAGGCCTTTTTTCTGCTTCCTGTCTGAAATTACATATCTAAATACTTAAAGTATATTTTCTCAGCTACAAGGGTCATATGTGTAATCTCGGTCTCTACAGAAGCTGAGACGGGTGAGATTACTACAGAAGTGTCAGAATCGAGATGTGTGTAACTGCATCAGAGTAAATTCACCTGGAACTCAGTGGAGCGTTAAAATGTTAACAGCTTTCTAAAAGAAAACCACATTACTTTTAGTGAAAACCAGAGGATAGCAGTCCAATTCATCTAGAAATGAGTAAAGTAATGTCTGATGAGGAACTGTGCAAAAGAAGACGCTAAGAAAGAGAAGCTGAGCAGTTTTCCAGGTGCTTTAATAGAGGTGTTACACAGGTTACAAAGGCAAACTCATAGGAGAAACATTAGCAGAGTTTTTAGAGCTGGAATCAAACTTTTCACCACAAACAGCAAAAGTAAGGCATGATTTCTGGTTCTGGCTGCTAGCTCCAGAGTTTCTGTCCCACAGTGATGAGACAGATATCTTTGTAACCAGCAGAGTCTCTGCTTTTATGTGATTCCTTGTTTGTGTGGTTTGCTTGAAGTGGAGAAAAAGGCAGAAGCTCTAAAGTGGACAAAGCTGTTCTCGTGGTTTTCTTACATTCCTGTTAGGATTGCTGCTTCCTGGCGCATGCAAACATCTTCTGTGCCGCTGGGGCTCCAGTGCTGGTTCAGGGCCGGTGCAAGAGCAGTTCAAATTGGTTGTTTTCTGCAGGGGCTCAGTAAGCATTTCATGGATTTGTGGGTATTTGTGTGTCTATGCTCAGAAGCTGAGTTCACTTTTAATTTAGAGCCCTGGTTAGCACAAAGCCAATAATAAAATGTTAATTTGTTAGCTAAATCTTGGTGGTTTTGGTCACTGTCTAGTCTAGCCAGTCCAGATGTTCTGTTAGTTTGCAAGAGTCACAGCCTGTTTCTCCATTTTTTATTACATTTGTTAATGCATCATCCAAACGCTACACCACTGGAACAGCTGGTGATTGCAACTACTGAATCAGACATGAGCTAAAACAAATAAAACACAGCTCAACGATGTGAAACAAACACTTTGTTAGATCAGGTACATAAACTGTGTTTCTGCTGTGTGGCTCCGGCATAGATACAGAGATGGATTTTCTACAATGAACTTAAATTCACTCTATTTCCTCAACAAAAGGCTGGCAGAGCTTCTGGGAGCAGCAGCTATTGTGTGACTGTGCTGCGTCTGTAGAGGTGAGAATCCAAAGAGAAGAGGAGCAGCACCGAGAGACAGAAAGAGGATGATGGAGAGGAAGGAGAGCACCGTAGAGACGAAGAAACAATGCCCTCTAACCACTGTTCTGGCTGTGTGTGTGTGCCTGCTTGAGCATGCACGTGTGTTAGCATGTATTAATATTGATTTAGCATTCTGGCAGGGGGTCTTTGAAACTCTCTTTTCCTACTCAAGCCTGCAGGGACATATTGTAGATCTGCACACATACACACACAAGGAGGCGGTGTCACATGTAATTAATGATATAACACAACGCTTTAACAGAAAGGCAAGAACGGTCGTGTATTAAATGCGAGTGATTGCATGAGGATTTGTGGATGAAAACACACGTGTGTGTTTGTGTGAGACAGGAGGACTAAACTGTGAATCCCAGCAGTGTTTCTGGTCCGTATGTGAACTCTGAGTCGACTGGAGGACTGTTTAACTGAGCACTTGTCTGCGCGTGTGCGTGAATGTGCATTTAGGGTTGTGTGAGTGTGTCAAATTGAATGTTTAATCCAAACACATGTAGCCATCAGGGTTTTTTTAATGGCTGTTTGCTGCAGAGGGGACTCAGTTTGGATTTCCAGTCAGCAGGAGTCTTGCCGTTAGTGTCATGAATCACTGGTTTAAAAAACAAACCATCACATAAACATTTACCATAGTAAGAAACAGCAGCATATCTGAACAGACTGCTGGAGTTGTAGGAGAGGAAGGTTGTCCCATTCTGGTCTGATGTAGTATTCTAGTTGCTCTACATTCCTGGACCTTAATTGCTGGATTTCTGCTTCCATGATGCTCCAGATGTTTTGTATTAGTGAAAGGTCTGGACTGCAGGCAGGCCAGTTGGTTCAGCATTGTCTTGCTGAAATCTGCAAGGCCTTCCCTGAAAGAGACGTTGTCTGGATGGGAGCAGGTGTTGCTCTAAAACCTCCATGTACTTTTCAGTACATGGAGGATTTAGATGAAGCTTCACAGATGTGGGAGCTGCCCACGCCACATGCACTAATACAACCCCATACCATGAGAAATGCAGCTTTTCACCTGTCCACTGATAACAAGCCGGATGCTTCCTCTCCTCTTTAGTCTGCAGAACACGCCATCCATGCTTTCCAGAAACTCTTTCATATTTTCATCCAGGTTTCCAGTTTGCCTCAGACCATTTTAAATGAGCTTTGGTCCAGAGAAGACGACACTGTTTCTGGATCCTGTTCACATCTGGCTGCTTCTTTGCATGATGGAGCTTTAATCTGCATTGGTGGGTTTCAGGGTGAACTATGTTCACAGACAGTGGTTTCTGGAAGTCTTCCTGAGTGCATGCAGTGGTTTCCAGTAGAGAATCACGTCTGGTTTTAATGTTGTGATGCCTGAGGACCGCAAGATCACCAGCATCCAGTTTTGACATTTGGCCTTTTCCTATGCACACAGAGATTCCTCCAGATTCTTTCAATCTTTTGATATTATACACTGTGGGTAGTGGGATCTTCAAAGTCTTTACAATTTTATGTTGAGGAATATTTTTCTGAGGTTTTTCCACAATTTTAAGGACATAATTTGTCACATATTAGTAAACCTTTGCCCATCTTTGCATCCGAGAGGCTCTGCCTCTCTGAAATGCTCCCAACCTGTTTGCCATTTAACCTAATTAGTTATCAAATACTCCAGTTATTATCAGCCCTTTGTTGCTCCTGTTTTACAGATGTGTTGCTTCCATTAGATTCAAAATGAGCTCATATTTTCCATGAAATGGTAAAATGTCTCAGTTTGCACATCTGGTATGTTGTTTATGTCCTATTTTAATTAAAAATTGGTTGATGTAATTTGGAAATCATTGTTTTAGCTTTCAAACTGTTTTTAATTCACTCCAGTAGCAGGTAAATGGATATCTTGGGTTTTAATGGGTGAATGATTTTAGCTTCTATGTTCATATCATTCATCTTGATGATAAACTGGTTTCCTAAATGTGACCATGTATCAACTTTAGGTGTTATTCCTGCATTGTTTCTCTTTCTGTTTGAGTTTCTCTTGGTCTGCCTCTCTGTCTGTCTTTGGGGAAGCTGTTTAGAAGTCTTCATGCACGCCTGTGCAACACACACAAACACAAACCTCTAGACACATGTATATTTTATTCCTCCTTCAGAATAATTAATAACTTTGTCTTCATTTATTTATTTGTTTGTATTTGAGGCTGACAGAAGTGAGAAATGTGTTTGTGCTTTTGTGTGCAAGACCATGCAGAAGTTATTATTTTATTTTTCAGCGCAGTGCATTGAAAGTTGTCATTATTTTTGCGGATTCACAAGCGTATAACATTGATATGAGGGTCTGAAGCAAAATTACATTTGTGATTTTGCTCTCACCTCCTCTGGGGATAAGAATCATGTATAAAACAGATCATTAACACATAAGGAGTTAATTAATTTGATGTATTCTTTATCTAATATCTCACTTCAACTTCCCTCATCCATTTTCATTTGCATCCTTTTAGTAATGAGATCAGTAATTACAAACATGTTTGGTCTGTTTTTAATGGTCCTTTCCCATTATGAAGGTAGAAAATAGTCAAGGTTGGCCTTTTTGAATTATAAACTGAATGACAGCTGTTATTCAGTTTAACTCTTCAAATTCTTGATTCTTCTTCTATATTTTTTCTCTTTTTTTCAGGAAATAATGCATTAACACACAACATCTTCCTTACATAATTATCCATAATGTTGCCCTTAGGGACAAAATAATTGGAGTGTAGTTGAACATAATCAGATTATATTGCTGCTTAATCTCACAAGGTCAGACGGCTCATCAGGAGTCGGAGCAGCTTTTTCTGCAGAAAGGTGACCACTCTGCTGCTGCTGGTAATTTAGGCCTGATTGGGCTTTTTGGAAGGTTTGTCATTACCTGGTCCACCCAGCTGGACACGTCTTTTCTCTATAATGTTAGCTTGATTAGCTGTTCTTAACTTTGACACACACACATAGAAACCTTCTGTATTCTGAATCACTGGTTAACAATGAAACAGCCAGCTGGGTTTAGAACCACAGGGACTCCTTCATTTTAGCCACAAAGTGAAGGAATACAAGAGTCCGTCTTTGTACCTCTTTGTTTGTACCCCTTCCTCGGCTATGGAGCTAGAGTAGAGACACAAGTTAAGCAACTTGTATATGTCCATATTTGTAAATGCTAACATGTACAACTGACTTTTATTTTCAGACTAAAAGTGTTAATCTGTACTTGTAGATTTGATTTGTACCATATTTGTTGTTACACTTGCAAATATAAAAGCTCCAAAATGTATGCCCCTATCATGGCTCCATACCTCCTCCATCACTGCGGTGGCATTGTTGGTCTTCATCAGCTTTTCTTTTCACTGCTGAGACTGTATGTTTTACACGTTTCTGCCTCGCCTGTCTCTGTTTCTGGTTGCAGTCAAGTTTACAGCCAACAGGCATCCTCAATCCCTCTCATTCACCCACCCACCCACCCACATACACAGTGTGTGGCTGAGGGAGGTCTCTAGCCATGGTTGCAGGTATCTGGCAGGCTTTTCCACAGATGACCTAGTAGTGATTTAGTGTCTTCATTAGCATGCTTTTTTGCACTGTGTGTGTGTGTGTGTGTGTGTGTGTGGGCGATACACTTGTGCTTTAGGGTAGCTACGAGTTGGCTCGCTGTGCATCTTGTGTTAAAGTTGAACGTATTTTGGTGTGCGAGTTTTTGGAATCAATAAAGAAAAAAATCTGGCTCCTCTTCTGTTGGTTTCCACTCTTTGCTCAGGTTTTCTGGTATCTTCAGATGTGTTGTTTCCATGACCACAGCATGGTTCGGTTTGGCACGGTCTGGCATGGCGCTGTGGTGTGTGAGTAAAAGAGAGAGAGGGACAGGAAGGGGGACTCGGTGGGAGATGTAGCTGGTCAGGGCAGGGGGCGAGGACAGGCAGGCTGGACCAAGGTCACTCTCACTGTGTGTGCACATGAGTTGTGTGGGCACGTGACTGTGTGTTTGTGTGTGTGTGCCATGTCCACTTGTCCACCGGAGTACAGCTGAGGACGCATCCCCCACCTATTTTTTCCCTCCTTTGACTTTGTGCTGATGAACTGAGCATTTTTTACTGAAAGAAATGAGTTTGTGGTTATTTTCTGAATGTTCTCAGAAGGAATAGCCCAGCCCGTCTCGTCTGTCCACCTCCTCCTGTCTCCCTCTCGCTGCCCGTCTCTCACCAGCTATCTCTCTGGGTCCAGATGGGCAGTTTGCAGGTTAACTGGAACAGCTGGAGCTGCATTATTAGCATCCTGCTGTGAGCTCTTATTGGCTCGGCTTCTCTTCCTTCGTCCATCTTTCTCCTCCTCTGTCAGTTTTACAGCTAAACTAGAGTCAACAAGATGTTACTTTTCTCTCTGTGTTTATTTCTGTAGTATTTTACCTTAGATTGTATTTCCTGTAGAAATATTATTAATCTAAAATCTCTTTAAACTCCTTTTAATGATATCTTTTACACCCCTTTTAAAGCTTTATTAGATATAATTGCATGTGACAAAGACTGTGCAAAGGAGGCACATTTAAGGTGGAGTTTGGGTGAACAGAAAATTAAGCATGTCTCTCAGGCCTTTCTCTCCTGTGTGTGTGTGTTTTAGTATGTGTTAGTATGTGTGTGTTAATGTTGTTGTTGTGGAATGGAGATTGGCTTTTTAGTGGTATTTGGATGCAGAGATTCAGTCAGGATAAGCCTGCTAGCTCCCTCTGACTTCCCTCGGGAAAACAGATTAAAGAAACACACAAGCACACACTGGTAGAGATAGACATGATGTACATACACATACACACCGGTAAACAGCAGGGTAGGATTAGGTGGATGTAAGTAAACACACATACTCTCCTTTCTCTTGGATTTTGCTCCAAAAAAGAAATGTTTAAGGAATTGTTAATGAACACACCTCCATCTTTTCTGTCAGCTGCTCTTTATAAACAAAGACTAAATATAAAATCTGTGTTTGCTTTCAGCTGCGTTTCTATTCTAAAGTCCTGATCCAGTCCTCGTTTCTTAATCTCTCGCTTGATTACAAGCTTTTAAAGTGGCCTTCATCACTAGTTCTCTAGCTTCTTTTAAAGTTTTTATTTGGACATTTTTTTCTCTGTCATTTTCAGTCCAGCCATTTTTTTTTTTTTTTACGCTGAGCTATGAATCATTCAAGCATAATAAAAGTTACTGACTCAAATGATGACTCAATATTGTCTTAGGTCAAATGTTGGAAATAATAGGAAGAAATGCTAAATAGAAGACAGTTTGATAGACAGAAAATTAGATTTTTTTTTTTTTTTTAGCATATTTTGCATTATTTTTGTCTTTTTGTCCAACATCTAATGAAACTGAACAAGTGGTCTGATGGAGGATGGATCCTCCCCAGAACCCGGACCTCAACAGGGCTGATGGAGGATGGATCTTCCCCAGAACCCGGACCTCAACAGGTCTGATGGTGGGATGGATCGTCCCAAGAACCCGGACCGGAACAGGTCTGATGGAGGGATGGATCCTCCCAAGAACCCGGACCTCAACAGGGCTGATGGAGGATGGATCTTCCCCAGAACCCGGACCTCAACAGGTCTGATGGTGGGATGGATCGTCCCAAGAACCCGGACCGGAACAGGTCTGTTAGAGGGATGGATCCTCCCCAGAACCCGGACCTCAACAGGTCTGATGGTGGGATGGATCGTCCCAAGAATCCGGACCGGAACAGGTCTGTTAGAGGGATGGATCCTCCCCAGAACCCAGACCTCAACATTATTAAAGCAGAGTCAGATCGTCTTGACAGAGAACAGAACAAAAGACAGAAACATCTAAAGAAGAGCTTTGGATGTTTCAAAGTCCTTCAAGGAGCCTGGAGAACTGTTCCTGAAGACTGTGTTGATGATTGGTGGGAACTAGTTTAGATGTTTGAAATTACTCAGTAAAATTATTAATGAAGAACATTAATTACGAGGCACCACCGAGAGGGACTGGTAAATAATGACTAAAGATCTGAGTCAGTCTCAGGGGTTTTGTGGTGCATTCCAGTTGTCTTGGAACTCAGAATTCCAAGGAATTTTTGCCAGAAATTATGATACCAGATTTAAAGATGTGTGCGACCAGTACCACGTATAGTCCATTTTTGTCTTTATTAAAATCCTTTGAAATATATTTTGTGTCGGTTAAGTTTCTGGTGCAAACAGCAGTGAGTTCTTGAAAAATTACATCAGTATTTGGTTTATTAATCATAATCACCAAATTGGTGTTTTTGTCATGGTGCACGTTTTTACAAAGGGATTGTGATTTTCTGTTTTTTTATGGAATTTGTAGATGCTCACAGACTGGCTGTTTTGGAGGCGTCCTTTTTCCGAGTTGATGTAACTGGAACATCAATTACCTGGGAATGACCTCACCTACCATCGACTGCTCGGAATTCCGAGACAACTGGAATGCACCATTGGTCTGTCCAAGTCAATGTGGGACAGATTTCACTTTGGAAAGTCCTTCAAAAAGCCCGGAGAAAAGTTCCTGAAGGCGACTTAGGCTAGGTTCACACTGCAGGCTAACGTGACCCAAATCAGATTTTTTTTGCCCCTATGTGACCTGTATCTGGTCTCTTCATAACAGTCTGAACAACACAGATCCGATTTTTTTCAAATGCGACCCAGGCCACTTGGATATGTGGTCCTAAATCCGATACGTATTGGGTCTTTTGGCATGCGACCTCAGTCTAAACGGCCAGGTCGCATTAATCTGACCTACACGTCATACACAACATTGTTTATAAACTCATTTGTAAAGGCGCTCGTATCGCACATAAGGCTCATACAGGAGATCACATACATGTCGCATTTATTGGGAAATGTGAACGGACTCTCAAAAGATCGGCTTTCACAAAAAATCCAATTTGAGCATGCCCTGCAGTGTGAACCCAGCCTTAGAAACATGACAGAAAGCTCCTCTAAGAGGGTTCAGACTGTGAAGAATAAAGCTTCTTAGACCGAAAGTTCACTTTCAGTTCTTATGTTTACACATGTCTCAATGACCTGCTGCACCTCGTTCCTGTTCTTCTGGCATTATGAATAAATGATTTTTGTCTCAAGACTTTTCCACACATGTTCACACTGTCTGAACTAAAAGAACTAAACAAAAAAACAGAGTGGTTTCCAGAGGAAAGAAAAGCCAGTCAGGGGTGCCCCTCTCTCCATCACCTTGACAACCAGATCAAAGTCTTGATTATAGTTGCCTTGGTGATTAGCTGTGGATACAGACATGCTTTAAAACCTGAATGGGATGACTGTGTGTGTCTTTGTATGTTTTGGCTTTCAGAATTGAGTAATGTTTAAATCCTCCAACCTTTGGTTCTGATTCATTTATCATGAAACTAAAGCTAAAAAATATGTAAATATCTTTCAGTGGATAAATAAAAACATGCCCGAACACATCAGAAAGATGCTGTAGCTTTAATAAACAAACAAACTGATGCTGTAGATGTGTGTCCTCGGGGCTGCAGTTACATTAAACAAACCACAGTGTAACAAGTGTGTGATAGATGGAAGGAGGGGACAGTTAGGGAGTGGCATGTACTTCACTTTTAAATGCTATTGTAAGGTGTGGCAGACATGTGTGTGTGTGTTTGTGTGTGTGTTGGTGGTTTATTTACACACGGCGATTAGGCTTATTCCCTCCTGGCTACTTTCAAGCTTTCAATTAAGATTCTAAACACAAATATTCTCTGCATTCATTACTCTCATCCCTGCTAACGAGCTAAGATGTGTGCGTGTGTGTGTGTGTGTGTGTGTGTGGGTGGATCAGTGCGTGCGGTCATGTGTGTTTACACCTCTCTGTAAGCTTATCAGAGAAAATTCCATGTTTTCAGTGAAAGTCCTGAACAATGATGATGATGTTTGTGCTGCTCCTGTTGGAAAACTGATTACAGTCTCATTAGATGTGATGCTTCAATATCAGCTGCATGTTGTTACAGTCGAGTGCTCTCTAGATGACACTGAACATCCTGGAAGTATTTCCATTAATAGACATTTTCCTTCTTTTTCCTTCTCATTTTCCTTTTATTACATTCATTATGATTACCGGAAAGTCTGGTTGAAGTTGTGACCCCTCACTTTATTGCATCTGGCTTTGGTGAGTTAACCAAATTCCCCGACTCACCTCCACCCTCTCTTCCACTGGATGCAACTCGTTTGAGATAGTTATTATTGTTATCTTTATTCTTTACTTTATTCTTTATTTCAGACCCAGGGGGATCCATATAACAAAAAAAAAACAGTAAACAAAAACAAACAAACAAACATTATTGACATTATAATATTGTGTTGACCTGCAAAGAAACTAAAGATGGAAATTAGCTTTGCTATTTTGCTATCTTGAATAACAGCACCACAGCCTCACAGCAAGAAGGTCGCTGGTTCGAATCTCGGCTGGGGGGAGGTTCGAACCTTTAGGGTGGTGACCTTTCTGTGTGGAGTTTGCATGTTCTCTCTGTGTATGCGTGGGTTCTCTCCGGGTACTCCGGCTTCCTCCCACCGTCCAAAGACATGCATGTTAGGTTAATTGACTCTAAATTCTCCCTAAGAGTGAGTGTGAGTGGTTGTTTGTCCCCTGTGTGTTGGCCCTGGGATGGACTGGTGACCTGTCCAGGGTGTACCTGGCCTCTCACCTGTTAATGCTGGGATAGGCTCCAGCTTACCCGCGACCCTTGATGGACTAAGCAGTACAGAGATTGAATGAATGAATGTTTTTAAATATATATATGTAAAGTAAAATTAGCTGCATTGCTTTTCACCCTTTCATGCATTCATTTTACAAAACAGCCACATTATTTTTATGTACAATATTTAATTTCTAAAGACATGTACAGGGATACTTTTTTAATTGTTAATCATATTTTACTTTTTTTACTTTAAAGATAATTATAGAATGATATATCTAATTAAATTTTTCTATAAACTATAACTTACTTTCTTTTCCCATTTATCACTGAGGAAAACTTGCTAGTTCAAATGTATGAATATCAGAATCAGTCATTATACATGAGGTTATGCTGCCGGGTTAAGCTAGTTAAACATAAATTAGCTAAAGATATGCTTCTGTCAGTTTTCTTAAAGGTTTTGAAGTTTAATGGAATTTGTTGAGTCTGAGTTTTTAGTCTCATCGAGAAAAATCCATCAGACTGAAGAAACGGTCTGATGCTGTAGGTGAGCAGTTAGCATGTGTTGTTGTTCTCAGCCAGGTACTTTTTGTGTTCCTAATCGCCTCTGTGCCCAAGTTTAACTTTCTTTATACCAACAAACAACTAAAATAGAAATAAAATCTTTGACAAAAACAATGTTTCTGATCATGTTTGATTATCACATTTCTCCATCCTACAGAGTGGATTTAATATCTGTGCTGGACTGTTTAAACCAAGTGGCTGTTCTTGCTAAAAACCCTTAAAACTAATCGCTATCTTTTCTATCATCAGTCTCAGAAACGGTAGTGTGTAGCTCTGTAGGGTAAGTTGTGATGGATAGTTACCCTTTATATCCCGTCCAGGAAGTTTACAATCCAGCCACTAAATGTAGTGTTTATTCAGAGACTATCTGGTAAATCCACCATGATCCATGATAACAGCATTATTTATCACATTTTCATCATAAAAAGATCACTTATCACTACTATGTTGCTAAGAGACCTTAGCAACATAGTGATATTTAGACCTGGAATAAAGCCAAGAAGATGTTTTTCATGCACGGTGGCGCGACAAAGCAGCTGAGCTGGAGTTGGTTTAGTGAGGATAGCAGGTAAATAGTAGCAGAAATAACTGGAAATGAGGGAAAAGTGGAAATATGGAAATAGTTTCTGTAGTGTGTTTGTTTCAATGCCAATATTTTTTCTCCTGAAATCTAAGACTTGAGAGAATGATGTGCAGATGAGAAAAGGCTTGGTCACTGTTGATCTACAAAGTTCTGTTACTAATAAATTCTGCTTTCTTCTTCTGGTCGGATTTTATGCTGCTATATCTATTGATACATTCATTTTACATCATTTTTGCCTCATAATCTGACAGCTGAGGCTGGAAACATCATGTCTGATGCAGACTGGGATTAAAAGCTCCAGCTTCTACATTCATTTTTACAAAAAAACAGGCGAATCAAAAAATGGCAAATAGCTTGGAGCTTTAAAGGTTAAAGTTAGATGATCTTAGTAACATGTTATCAAACAACCTGGTGGCACAGAACTCTACATATATGGAAGAACTGACCAGAGGCTGCTCATTTTTATAACAGAAAGGTTGTGGTTACATCACATCCATCCACAGTAGCTGAAATTTATTCCACATCCTAATCAGCTTGATATTCAGTTTCTCATAACAAAGAAAAGTGGATGAAAAAGACTGAGACTAGATGCACAGCAGCAGACGGAGCTCAGACTACCACACACCAAGCTGATGGACAATTATATAACCTCACTAACACTGACTTTTACCTAACACAACTTCAGTCTTCTCCAGCGAGACTGGGATTGGATTGTGTTAAAGTGAGTGGGTGCTTAACGTCTGTTGCCTCCAACTGTGCCAGTGTATTGTTCTTGGTATTGTGCTGTACCAATTTTAAACAATATATTCTCTTGGATTTGGGTTGGCGCTCCTACTCTTTTTACTTGTTTTCTTATGCCAGTATTAAGATGTTCAAACGACACCTTGTTATTCATTACTGATTTGTTATGACAAAGTGTTGAATCCAGAATCCTGAATCTTGAGCTGTCAGATGGCAAAGTCTTGAAATAAATCTTCCCATTCTAGATTCTCCATCATTCTGGAGATTCACAGAGATCTGCCAGCTACTTCTTATGTTGAAGGAAAGATCTTGAGTGAAACAGGCTCATGTCCTGTTGGTTTAAAATGGGTTTTGTTTGGTTTTTAAATCAGCATTAAATTCATTTTAACTTCCACAGCTCTTGGATAAACTGCTGTAAACCATGCATTCCTACAGACACACCAGCGCTGTAAGGTCAGGCTTTTGTGTATCATAAATAGACCTAAAATGTAATGGTATCACTCAGATTACTGATGGTGAAGAAAGCCTAAGACCGTGCTGTAAAATGTGTGTGTGTGTGCACATGTGTGTTAGTGAGGAGGCTTTTTGGCTTTGACAGGACGTAGCGCTCCAGCTTCCTACTGTTATGTAATCTGATAGGGAAAATCCAAGCTGCTACACACACACACACACACGGTCTCCTTCCAAGACCCACATGCACTTATGCACCACACAAATGTGCTCAATTTGTGCACAAACTGGTCATCACCATATGCTGTTCCTGTCTGCCAATAAAATGTCTGCCTGTGTGTGCGTGTGTGTCTGTGTGTTTCCACTGGAAGTGGTTGGAAAACATCAGATGTGATACGGAGGAATGTGGTGGAGGATGATCGGGGCTTGACTGGAGGATCAGTGTGAGCTTTTTGTTTGTGAAGGACAGGTTCTGGTTCCTCTCTCTATTGGTTGATGTTTGGAGATGGTTGTAAAAACTTTAAGTCATATTACTTTATTTAAATGACTTATCTTTCATTATGAAGATGAGTGCAATTCACTGTATTCAGCCATCATTTCTTTCTATTTATCTGCCCTGCCGCCAGACTCTGTTAGAAACTTTTAAAGCCTATTTTCAGTGTTTTTGTTTAAGTCGCTTAATTCTTACCTACAAATCATTCAGGCAGAAAAAAGGCTTCTAACTCAAGAACCAGTCGACATATAACAGACAACTTAGCAAACTTAAATGGGATCTTCCAAATAAAACAAAATAAAGATAACTCAGTCTGGCTCCCAAAGTTAGCTGCAAGCTTAGTATATCCGAACAAGTGAAAGATAAAAGAAGAAGAGTCAGGATTAAAAAACTATTAGCAGCAGATTAACAGGATCTGAAAGTGATGTTCTGAAAAAATGGGATCAAAAATCCAGTAAAGACCTGAAGCAGGACCTAAGAGATGCATCTGGATCTCCAGCTGATCCATCGACTGTTGGCCATAGCCTCACCAGAAATGGTCTCCATAGAAACGTGGCTGCCAAGAAGCCATTCATAAAGAAGGGAACCGGGGAGAAAAGGCTGAGGTGTGTCACATGAAACAAGAACTGGACTGAAGATCAGTGGAAACAGGTCTGATGGATCCTCCCCAGAACCCGGACCTCTACATTACTGAAGCAGAGAACGGAACAAAAGGCAGAAACATCCAAAGAAGAGTTTTGAAAAGTCCTTCAATAAGTCTGGAGAACTATTCCTGAAAAATGACAGAAACTTAGAGGTTTAAGACTGGGATGACGAATAAAGCTGCTCCGACCAAATATTCACGTTAAGCTCTGTAGAGCTCTTGGGACAGATGTATTTATATTTATTCTTGCACAAGTCAACTGCTGCTCCTAATTCTAGTTTTTCAGTAAACAATTAAAGAAACAAGGGCTGGATGAAGACTTTTCCACAGTTGTGTGTCTAAATAACCGTCCCACAAGAGACTAAAGGGAATCAGTGGAGAGATTGTGTGTTAAAGCAGCGAGGTTTATCGAGTCTGATACGGAGTTAAACGAGCAGGTCAAAGTGGGTTTGTTTCAGAAGAACAGATCGTATGCAGCGTCTCTGCATGAGACGGGTTTAACGCTACAATCTTTATCAGACGCAGGGAGATGAGGAGTAAATAAATACGGGAAATATTAACAATCAGCTCGTAGAGAGAGTGATGGAAACGGAGAAAATGGAAGATGAGGAAGGGAGGGAGAATGTGTGTGTGGGTGTTGGATACTCGCGGGACCTCAGCACTGCAGCATTCTTTCCCTCTGTGTGTGTGTGTGTGTGTGTGAGGGTGAGTAAAGGTGGGGGCACTCTTGGGACCCCTCCAGCACTGCAGCAGGTTGTGTGTGTGTGTGTGTGTGTGTGTGTGTGTGTATTCTCCAGCCCCCACACTACCAACGGGCCAAGCTCACAACCCTCCACCACCACCCTGCATCAGAAACCCCCCCACCACCACTGCCCCTGGTTGCCATGGTAACACACCTTGAGCAAGCCCCCCTGAGAGGTGCATACTCCTCCTCCCTCCGTCCACTGCTCTCTTCCTCGCTGCACTCGTTCTTTCTCCCAGTGCCTCCGCTGCTCTCTCCATGTCCCAACCATTGCCCCGCACTCCTTCCTCTTCCATCTTGCCTTCCTCTCCTGCCCTGTCTTCATCTTCCATCCTGTCTTCATTTCCCACCCTGTCTTAATCTCCCATCTTGTCTTCCTCTTCCATCCTGTCTTCATTTCCCACCCTGTCTTAATCTCCCATCTTGTTTTCCTCTCCCACCCTGTCTTCCTCT
Organism: Melanotaenia boesemani; assembly: GCF_017639745.1. Classification (NCBI taxonomy): domain Eukaryota; kingdom Metazoa; phylum Chordata; class Actinopteri; order Atheriniformes; family Melanotaeniidae; genus Melanotaenia; species Melanotaenia boesemani. The sequence goes on along the minus strand of NC_055691.1, from coordinate 9,346,396 downwards.
CCCATCTTGTCTTCCTCTTCCATCCTGTCTTCATTTCCCACCCTGTCTTAATCTCCCATCTTGTTTTCCTCTCCCACCCTGTTTTCCTCTCCCATCCTTTCTTCATCTCCCACCTAGTCTTCCTCTCCCATCCTGTCTTCCTCTCCCATCCTTTCTTCATCTCCCACCTAGTCTTCCTCTCCTGTCCTGTCTTCCTCTCCCACCCCATCTTCCTCTCCCACCCTGTTTTCCTCTCCCATCCTTTCTTCATCTCCCACCTAGTCTTCCTCTCCTGTCCTGTCTTCCTCTCCTGTTCTGTCTTCCTCTCCCACCCCGTCTTCCTCTCCCACCCTGTTTTCCTCTCCTATCCTTTCTTCCTCTCCCATCCTGTCTTCCTCTCCCGCCCTGTCTTCCTCTCCCATCCTGTCTTACACACCCTGGCTCAGTTTAAGGCCTCCAAACACACACCAATGCGACACATGTGTAATACAAGGGGTTGACAGTAGCAAGCATGGGTGGTAATGGAAGGTAGACACCCTGGGAGGGAGGGAAGGGGGCATGTAGGGCCTGAGCGCCCACTCCATAAAAGGGTTAAGAGATGTGTGTCCATGCGTGTGTGTGTTTGTGTGGGGAAGGGGAAGGCGAGCACCTGAGGGACCCGTCCCCAACACAAACCAAGGAGCTCTTTTAATGTTCTGCTGCATGTTGTAGGGGTCTGTGATGAGGCCATTGTAAATGGTTTGTGTGTGTGTGTGTGTGTGTGTGCGTGCGTGTGTGTGCATGTGTGTGTGCGTGCGTGTGTGTTGGTGTTATAGGGACGACGCCACCTGGTTCTTCTCTTCTGGTTAATTAGCAGAGAGCGAGAGGAGGGTAATGGGAGAGAGTGGGACTGAGAGACAGCATGAGCAATGAGGATGTGTGTGCAGCAACACTGGTGGTGGAATTGTAATGTTGAGGCTACAGGAAGAACTTCTCTCTCTCTATTGTTCTCTCTCTCCCCCTCTCTCTCGCTCTCTCCATCCATTACGTCTTCACATCCAGTCTTTTTTCTCAAATAAAAACTTTTGGTTTAGTTTTCCTGCTGTAGTCTGTTTAGTTTGTGGTTTCTGTGTTTCAGTCCTCTGTCTTGTTTCCTGTTTTATTTTGTAGTCTTTCCTTATGTGCATTCTGTTTAATTTACTTCCGGGTCCCGTCATTCTGTTTCTTAATTGTCTGACCTTCTTCTCATTTTGTAAGTAATCTCTATATTTGAGTTTCCGGTTTTCATTTTTCCTTAACCAGTTCAGTGTGTTATCAGTTGTGTTCGTCTTCGGTCTGTCAGTCGCTTAGTCCAGTTATCCATATGTCAGTTACACCATCAGTCTTTCAATAGTCTCCAATTGTGTCTTTTTGTTTTATTAAATCCTCTTATTCCATCAATATAGCTTCTGAAGAATAAAACAAAGTTACATATTACACTGTTTATCCAAACCTAAGTCTAAATGCAGACAGTGAGTGAAACGTAGTCCATCCTTACAGGTCTACGATCTAGGTCACCTGGAGTGCTGCTGACATCATCATGTTGATACGTGCTTGTCAAAGATGTCAATAGATCATCTAAAACCAAAGATATGATCATTTAAATTTAATAGTACAAAAATATTTACTGGATCCAAATGTAAAAGTGGGATGGGATGATCAGGCGCTAGGTTTTTTTCTATGTTTGTCTTTATTTCATCATGGCAACAAGCAGTAGAATCAGATTCTTCTTACTGAATATTTTCGATTCAATTTGGATGATTTGAGTACAGTATGTTAATAAAGCAGGTTAAAATGGAAAAATAAGGATCAGATTGTAGGTGACGTGCTGAAAACAAAGATACCAAACATGGAGATGGTTAATATCTTTTGTGGTGCAATGTGGGAATCCAAACAGGCTCAGAGAGTTAATAATAATAATAATAATAATAATAATAATAATAATAATAATAATAATAATAATAATAATAATAATAATAATAATAATAATAATAATATCTGTCTATCTAGATTATACATGTTACACATGTGTATGCGTGACAAGTGATTATAGTAATATATGCATGATTTCAGAGGTGTGTGTGAGAGTTAAAGGTGCATTTTCTGTCCTAATAGAAATTGCATAAACTTTCCACACATTATCTCCATCTGCTTTCTACTAAATGTTACCTCTTCTGTATGGAATGGATTTTTATTGGCATCATGATCATTTAACTTCTTTAAAAAAATATTGATGTTTGGTAGAGCATGACTTCCTGAAAGGGACACATTCTGCTGCTTAGTGTCAATGCTTTGCAAATAAAGACCCCAAACGTTTCCTATTTCTACATTAAAAATCAGGAAAAAGTAGATTTTCAGTTTGGTGTTAACAAACTCCGAGTCCTAACCTTCACCCTGCCTCTCATCCCCCTCTCCCCTATGATCTCCATCCCACTGTAGGCCTCCCAGAGCTGGGTGTGTGCGTGTGTGTGTGTGTGCTGGTGGATCAAATGCACTCTGTGAGACAAAGCGTAACGGCAGGATGCTCTGCAACTCTGTCATCTCACTATGGGTCACACACACTCGCTTGTGCTCACACATGGACCGGGTCTCACAGGGGGACGGCACACAGAGACAGTCGTCCCCACACACACTGATCAAAACAATGTATTTGTCAGAAAAGAGAAGTCTTTCATGGGACACACACACAGAGGCATCTCTCCATGCCCTTGTTCCGGACAGCCCAATTATCTCTCTGCATCTCACTGTTCTCCTCTCACTTCTCTCTCCGTCTTTCACTTTCACTCCAGTTATTTTTTTTCCCCTCTATAGTTACTTTTGCACTCACCCTGTACTTGATTGGCCGTTAATTAGCTTCTAAAATGTCCTTTTTCAGGATGTTATCAGCATGTGACACACTCCTGCACGCGTGCTGATAAAAGGAAATAAAATGCCGCTACAAACAACAGCTGACATCCCGGAATATTCCTGAGGGAATTGGCTGATTTTTAATCAGAAACTTGTGACCTGTTGATGGGGCAAAGCAGACATTGTGAAGGTGTCACCTGATACCGCCTCATCACCATCTCCATGGTGTGTGTGCTGCTGCAGCGCTGCTGTGTGTGTTCATGCTGCCGACCTTTATGTTGCAGTGCTGCTGCAGTGCGGCTACTTTCTGCAAAGCACCTGTGTCATGGTCATCAAAGCAGTATTTATAAAAGTTTATTAAATAAATGATCATCTTAAGGTGAGCTTAATTTATAACGGCTGTAATACATTGCAAACACTCTGAATCAATCAGTCAGACTTTATCTATACAGTCAGTACGAACGATTCAAAGCAACATCACCCACCCGGTCCCACCCAAATTCAGATGTACTAAAAGGATTATAATCCACACCAGTGTTTCTGAATCCAGGTCCCATGCTTTAGATGTGTTCCTGTTCCAACTCACCTGATTCAGACTATTGAACTTCCTCATTAAGTTCTTTGAAAGTCTGTTTATGAGCCATTTATTTCATTCAGGTGTGTTAAGGGTTAGTAGGTTTAGCTCTAAATGAGAAACACTAATCTAAACAACATTCATAGGGTCCGAAAACTGAAGAAATGCCATCACATTTCAGGAGAAAAACTAAAATAAATCTCAGAAATGTAAGGAGACACTAGAGGCTGATTAAAAAAAAAATAGTAAAATCAAGTTCTTGAAAATTCTCAAAGATATTATAAAATATACCTGAATTTACATGAAAATGCGCATACTAACAACAATTTATTGGACGTTCGTTAACATGCTCTGTACCATCCAAATGATTAGATATTAAATTAGGGAAAAACTAAGTTAAATATCTGTGTTAGTTAATGAAACTGAAATCAGCTTAAAAAGTCAATTAAAATCAGGCTAAAAGTAAAAGACATCTGCTGGATGAAGCTGAAGCTGGACAGGATATAAGTGTCTGGAAAACTACCGTACACCACCTGAAGGGTAAGCTATCCATCAGAATTTACCCACAGAGTTAACCACCACACTGCCGGAGACGCTGATGATGATATAAGCGATAGCGCTTGGGGGCTGTGATCTAGTGGAGTTTTAGGGGTTAAGATACAACTAAAAATAACAGTATAATCTGAGTATAATTGTTCTGTTTTTTTTTGTTGTTTTTGTAATTGCAGCTGCAAAGTTTGCAGTAACTTCACTCCTGATAAAAATGTCCCTTTAGTTGAGTTCTCAGGGCCTTTTTAACAAGCACATCATTGTGTGAATATAAAGGTAGCTGATCTTTGACCACTTTCTCTGATCACTGTTGGAGAATGTGAGGCAGCTTCTGAGGAGAGCTTTGAGGTGCTTTGTGTGGAGCTCCCACTAATATACAGAAAAACACTGAAACGTGGGCGTTACAGTATACACCCTCTGGCCTCTGCATGCTCCTGCTCGCCCTCTTTCTTCCTTCATGCATCTGAAACAATAGTTTTGTGTTTTAAAGAAATACATTGTTTAGACACAAACCTCCACTTCTGAGACGAGGAAATGATCATGAAAATATGAATCACCCCTCCTTTGCTCTTTCTCTCTACCTCTTTCTCTCTGCACGTCTCACTCCATGTGACTCTCTCCTGCTGTTTCAATCTCCTAGTAAATGATAATGAACCTCTATCTGTCTCAGTATGTCTCGGACACACTGGCGCCCCGCACAACCCAGCAGCCTTTGAGGTTTGTGTGTGTGTGTGTTTGTGTGTGTGTGCGCGTGAAAAGGGCCTGTTTGGGGATTGGGACTGTGGAGCACACAGTCTCATCCATATAAGCCCATGTGGCACCCACCACACACACACACACTCCCCCACAGCTATTGAGACGGGATTAGGGCACCCTTGTGTTGGCCTTTGAGGCAAGAAGAGATAGAAATCTGTGTGTGCTTGTATGTGTGTGTGTGTGTGTTAGCCAGTATGGGTGTCACGGATGCATGATTGAAGACGTTATTAACCCTGCGATCCCCTGCAGCTCTGCAGCTGAAGTTTTACAGACTGTTTGAATGTGTATGTGTGTGTGTGTGTGTACATCCGCACTTACAGGATATGAGATAAGTGTCAAAAAGGGAAGAAGACACAGATTGTGTTCTCAGGGTGTGTGTTTGTGTGTGCGCATCTCCACGGGGGTCACAGATTGGCCCGCAGAAGACGCCATCTGATGTCTCCGGGCAGTACGGTCCTATGGCGTGCATGTGTGTGTGGCCCCTCGCAGTGTGTGTGGGCGACTGGGGTATTGGTCCTGTATGGTACACTGGTGATAAGGACAACAGGCAGGAGACTTGATCGTCGAGGGGTGCACGTGTGTGTTTGTATTTAAGACGCCCACCTTCATCTGGCCTTTCGCTGTGGGTGCTGTGATGTTACTCATGCCATCTTGAAATAGACACACACACACACACAACCGTGGATCTGGGTTGCACACACACTCACATTTGTTTCATGTGTGTTTGTTTTTATTAAACTCGTATTTGTAGATGCTGTCAGAGATTTCTGGATAAAAATTAGCAATATGTATTACATCATTTACAAATATGTAAAAAACCTTAATGGTGAGTCAGTGTGAGGACTTGTACATGCACATTCAGATCAACATAAATATCAAGCTATTTAACGGACTTCAAAAAACCGTTTCATATCCACAAAAAACAGTTCCCTCTGGAATTATTAATTATTCCTGATTCTGACTCATATTTTGGTCATTGTCTTTACCCTGAACCTCACACATGTGGTTAGATATACATGTAAATCAGTAAATGCATGTGGAGTTCCACAAATGCTGCGTTTAAATGCTGCTGGAAAGCTCGGTCATCTGGATTTTATTCATACTATATCTCTGATTTTAACGTTGAAAGTACACAGTTCATCACCCAACGATTATAGGAAATAAAAAGGTGCTATAATAGCTGTATACACTCACCAGCCAATTTATCAGGTCCACCTTGTATCTGGTTGGACACTTGTTTTTCTTTATTCTTGGTGGCATAGATTCAGCAAGGTGTTGAAAACATTGCTCCATATTAACATGATAGCATCACACAGTTCCACCCACCAACAACCATGTTCAAAGTGACTTAAATCCACTTTCTTTCTCATTTTGATGCTCAGTTCGAACTTCATCAGGTCGTCTTGACCATTTCTACATGACTGAGTAGCTGCTGTGTGATTGGCTGATTAGATATTTGTGTTAACAAGCAGCTGAACAGGTGGAGTCGATAAAGTGATCAGCCAGTGTACTGAATTATGCACTATAAGCTTTGCCAGACTTTTGCACAGGGCTGTAGAATGGCTCATTAAATCTCTGAGAAATTCTCACACTTCCATTGTGGCGTACACACCATCCCAGCTTTTATATTGATCAGCAGAGACTGTAAACATGTAGAAAACGTCTCTACAGAGGTGACAAGGTCAGACGGTGTGGTGACTAACGAGCTTTGTAGGGAAAGCACAAACTGAAAAGATGTTGGAGAAATGAGGGGATGTCACACGGGGTGAGGAGTCTGAATTTGAGCCTGTACAAATTCATCAGGAGGTGACGGAGCGACAGGGGCTTGAGGGATGGCTGAGTAATGGCTCTGAAGGAGGGAAGATAATAAGGATGGAGGGAGGGAAAGGACAGCTATTGGAGGGGTAGATTATCCTCAGCCCAGTAGGGTCAGATGATGGGTTTGGTGAGCTCTAAGATCATTATGGTCGTCTTTTTAAATAACTGAAAATATGTGGGGAAAATGGTGTGATTTATCCTCATAATGATGTAAATTCTGAAATAATAAATATCGACATGAATGTAAAACATCTGCATTAATAATCTGAGATGATGTCCAACGTCCTGCTTTTTTGTGCTTTCTAATCCGGCCTCTGCCCGTGTGTCTGTCTTGTATTTGCAGAGGAGGGCATCAATCACGAGTGCAAGCTGTGTAACCAGATGTTTGATTCACCTGCCAAGCTGCTTTGCCACCTGATAGAGCACAGCTTCGAAGGCATGGGAGGTACCTTCAAGTGTCCCGTCTGCTTCACAGGTGAGACACTCACACAGGTTCACCTTCAAGGACAGTGTATGAAATCTGCTTTGCATATAAAAACCATACAGATACTGCATTTGTTGGTTTTTCCTCATTTTTAAAGGTTGAAATGTGGTTTTGATTCATTTGTTATAATTAGTCTCATTTACTTCAACGTCAGCAGCAGAATTAAACCCATAGAAGTATATATTTGTAGCAGCAATGTCCTATTGTTTTCCACTGTTTGAGGTTCGAATGGGGCAGTTTTAACATTAATATTTAATATCCTTCTGCAGAGGTTTAATGGCCCCCGAGTGGAGAACTGGCACCACCAACTGTTAATCTTGAGGTGCTTAACATCTAATATTTGAACAACTACATGTTATCGACCCTTGGCTGATGTTAGCATCACACGTTTAGTTGCAGAACCAAACAGTGAAACCGCACTCTGGAGGTTTGTTGGAAAATAAAGAAGGTTTGGTGACCTGGGCGGATGTTTAAGTAAATCATTATTTTCTACACAACAGACTATATATATATATATATATATGCAACTGGTTTAAAAATTATGACTTATTTTATTTAAATTGTGTCTGAGATTAGATGCCTTCCACATTGTTATCAGTGTGAGAGCCAAACGCAAAATGTAAGTTTTATTTGCAGTGAGACATAAACGGCTGGAGATACAGTTTATTGCTGAGTTTATATTATTAATTTACTGCACGTGTGAAAGAGTAACAGAAATCATCAAAATGATAATATTGTTAATAATAATATTAATTAAAAATTTAACCACTACTGTTGGTATTACACCACTACTTCTACGTATTGAAGTACAAGTACTTTATTACTGTACTTAAGCTAGTTTTTTATGTATCTGTACTTAAGTAGATTTAGTTGTGGATACTTTTAGCTTTTACTTCTACATTTTACAGTAACTATCTCTTTCTACTTCGCTACATTTCTACAGTGCATCATATGTCACAGTCGCATTGAGGGATCTACTGATTGACTTGTTTTAATTTATTAACCCGTTACTCAGAACGCTGTCTAAAATGATCCCATATTTCTTATAGTGAGTGCACTGATTCACACTCTTCATGTCATTCCCCAAGTAGTCCGTTCACTTATCTAACAGAAATTTACGGTAATTTGGATCTAGCATGTTGCTAGGCAACACCTGCAACTTTAAAGTTCTGTTTGCTAGAGGGACTATTTTCTCGGCAGAAGCCATGACAGGACAACAAAATCATTCAAATGAAATACTGTGCGAAGTTTCTTCTATAATTTTGCTAAGTAACCATATAATAAGTGGGTTAATGTTGTTTTGTCCTGAACGGATTTACAAGACCAAGTGAGGAATTGGTCCATTAAACCAATCAAAGCTGGCAGGTAATGTTAGACCCTCCTTCACCTGCAGCATCAGCAGCACTAGCCAGTGGTAAAAACACCCAAAATGGATTCTGGAGCCAATTTTATTCAGTTTATTACCTTTGTTTTAACAGGAAAATGCTTCAGATAAACTGATCTCTGTTAGGAGCATGGCCTGGCCAACATGGCAGCAATAACACAAACAAGAGCAGGTTTACACAGGACAGTACATTCCACAATTCCTAACAATATTAAACACACATTAAAACAATATTAAAACAAAAACCATCCCCCTGGTCAACGCAAAGCACCTGCGCATCTCCCATATCTCCCATCAACATGTGTGTGACAAGAGTTTTAATTCAACAAGGGTCTGAAGCTTGATTGTTTTTGAAGCCTGTTCCAAATAAAGGGAGCGGAGAACATGAAGGTCTTCTTCCCAAACTCAGTGCAAGTTGTTTCTTGCTTTAATGGCATTTAACTCTGCAGGTCAGCGTTAAAAAAAAGAAAACATCATTCTGGTTCCCAGAATCCCAGCGAGTCCAAGTGTGAACTGTGTCACAGAAGGTAAACACAGTAAGATTAATTACCTTTCAGATAACAGAGATTTTTCCAGCTTTCCCAGTAGCATCATCTGTACCACTGTTAATTAAAATGGTACTATACACATAGTCAGCACACTGAATCATACTTTAGACCACCGCAGTAGCCTGTACATTCAGCAAGTACTTGTTACTAAAGTAAAAAAGTTAATGTGGTACTTTTACTAGAGTACATTTTTGTTAGTTTATTAATATTTTTAGTGCTGTTTGAGTACCTCCCCCACCCCTGTGCAAAGGTAAAAGCTATGTTAAAAGTGTTTCTATGGCAACCAAGATGATGCTTTCTCATTAGAAGCATAGACGCAGCTCATAATGGGAAACTGCTCCAGTTCTGGCCCAGAGCAGCATTCTGTACTGTGCTGCAGAAACAAACGGCTTCACTATGAAGCACCTAAAACTTCTGCAATCCACAAGAGCCCACACAAAACGCTGGATGACCAAATCACATTAGAAACTCAGCCAACACCCTCCATTCCTCCGTTGCTCCCTTTCCCTCCCTCAGTTGTTGAGTTTGTCGTGCGTTGTGTACCCCCCCTCAGGTGCACAGCAACGCTTTAAACTTTAACTTTATTCCTTGGTGGCTTATGAATTAGTAAGATGGGCACCGCTCCTGTGGGGAGGCTTAATAATTCAGCACAAACACTCACAGCGAAAACTAAAAGTTTACTGCAACAAAAGGGAGAGAAAGAAAAGAAAACAAGGCTGGAGCGGAAGCTGAAAAAGAGGAAATTATTTATTGATAAATATCGCATTCTGCTGAGAATAGCTCTCCTTTATTTCTCCTTTGTCTTGCTCCTTTATTTCTCCTAATGCTGCCTCCTCATCAGCCTTTTTTTCCATCTCTGTGTGATTTGTTCATCTTTCAGCCACAGCTGATTTGCAGAGTCTCTGCAGAGTGGATCTTAATGAATCTGCAGTGTGCTGGAGCCATGATCCTGATTTCTGTCACTGTACAAGACAAATATCAGACCATGTGGAAGATATTTTGATGGTTTGATATATTTTGATCTGGATTCAGCACCACCAGTCTTCTCTTGTGGAACTGTGTAAAGGTCTTTTGGAAACCCTAATTTCTTTATTGTGTTTTTTTTTTTTTTTTTTTTTTTTTTTTTTTTTTTTAAATAAACCAGGAAACAACAATTTATTGAAACATACAAATAAACACCATCTACATACATATACTTTAGACATCAGACATGATGTTTCCAGCTTCAGCTGTCAGATTATGAGGCTAAAATGATGTAAAATGAATGTATGAATAGATACAGCAGCATAAAGGCCGACCAGAAGAAGAAAGCAGAATTTATTACTAACAGGAACTTTGTAGAAATAACACACAGAGCAACAGTGACCAAACCTTTTCTCATCTGGACATCATTCTCTCAAGTCTTGGCTTTCAGGAGAAAATAATATTGGCACAGAAACAAACACACAACAGAAACTATTTCCATATTTCCACTTTTTCCTCATTTCCAGTTATTTCTGCTACTATTTACCTGCTATCCTCACTAAACCAACTCCAGCTCAGCTGCTTTGTGGCACCACCGTGCATCAGAAACGTCTTCTTGGCTTTATTCCAGCCATAGAGGAGCATTATTTTTCTTTTTTTCAGACACACATAGAACTTTCTGCTCACTGGCTGATCTTTGGCTGCTCCTGAGTGGACATTACCATCGTTTAACAGGAAGTGGCTTCATCATCATTTCCAGGTCTAAATAGAGGTCTCTTAGCAACATAGTAGTGATTAGTGATCTTTTTATGATGAAAATGTTATAAATAATGCTGTTATCATGGATCATTGTAGATTTTGCAGATAGAGTTTCTAAATGAACACTACATTTAGTGGCTGAATTGTAAACCTGGACGGGGTTGTAAATGCCTGGAAAACGTGCGTAGATCACCCGAAGAGTAAACTATCCTTCACAGTTTACCCCACAGAGCTACACACTACCATTCCCTAGAATCTGTTGATGTAAGTGGTAGGATTCAGGGCGTTGGAGACCTTCCGGAGTTTTAAGGGTCAAATCATAAGTCTTGCTGCTTGAATGGTTCACATTCTTCAGAAAATGGTAAAAAACAGAACATGTTCAAAGAAAAACTTTGAAAGGCCTTTAAAAGGTGGAACAGCAAGCCTGCTATGAGAAAGTAGAACTGGACCAGGACTTTTACACAGTCTTTTATCTTTAATGTCCATTCTTGTGTTTGGAGACTGGTTTAATCAAATTAACTGTGTACATTTTTTGTTTTTCTTTTTCCAGTGTTTGTTCAGGCAAACAAGCTTCAGCAGCACATTTTCGCTGTCCACGGTCAGGAAGATAAGATCTACGACTGCTCCCAGTGTCCACAGAAGTTCTTTTTTCAGACGGAGCTACAGGTAGGAGCCTTCAGCTGTCTTTCATCACACTGACCTGATTCTCATGTTCTGGGTCAGCTCAAAGTTGTTCAACCAATGCCTCTACCCAACCCAAACCGGAAGGGAACAGTTAGTCAATCCTCTTTTCTTTTTTCCTTTGCTTCCTTTATTCCTAAACCATCCAGTAACTTCCACCAGGAGCTCCCCCTGATATTTACTGTTTCCTTTCAACTCTGCTGTCGCTCTCTGTCCATGTCTGCTCAGGAGGTCTTGGCAGGATTCTGGCAAACCTGATGTCATTAGTGAAAGAGATGAGTGGATATAAGTCACCCTAGAGTAGGTCCTGGGCCAGCTGTGGTCAGGTCTGAGATGATGTAAAGCTGTTGTCTTCCATCTCTTGTTCAGGTCAAACATCAGTCCTGTTAGAGGTGAAACCTGAAACTCATGCCATCACATGTGGGGGTGAGCATGGAGGACAGCTTAGCTTTTGTTAGATGGCTCAAAGTCTGCTTATTATTTGGATCCAAAACTCAGCATAGAGAACAGGGGACACCAACTCCTATCCAGGTTTTAGACGTTTCCCTGTTACAACATACCTGATTCAAATGAAGCGGCTTGTTGTCAACTTCTGCATCAGCCTGTTAATGAGACATTGATTTGAATCTTCCTTCTGGGGTTGAAGCTGGGTTTAATCAGAGGTCCCTCAGGGCAGGGTTTGCACCAGACGGGGTGAACTTGGTTGAGGAGAAAGCTGATGATGAGGTGGAGAGTAAAGATACCTCTCACCCATCACACGCCCAGCTCAGACTCGAGGAATAACCTCACTGATGGATCCACTCGTGGCCGACCCTGCAGGTCACGACTCACTCTTCATCTTCAGAAACCGTTTCTAGTGGCAAGAGTGACAATAATTATAATAATAAGAACTGCTGTGGTGATTATTTCATCCTAATGAGGTCAGATTCAGCCCCCCCCCCCCCCACACACACACACACACACACACACACACACACACACACACACACACACACACACACACACACACACACACACACACACACCCCGGCACATAAAGTGGCGATGATGTAGTGCCAGAGGTGGTGGGCATATGGCTGGCTGGTCCATTTAGCAGCAGGGTGACTGCTGGACCCTGTCGGTTAATGTCCACACATAGACCACACTTACACCTCTCTCACACACACACACACACACACACACACACAAAAATCTCCATCACAGCTGACTTCTCCCCTGCTGTCTGATCCTGTCACACCATCCTCACAGAACTGAATAGAACCAGTTTTAGGAAATGACTTCAGATCGGATGTCTGTCATTATTTCCTGACGTTTACACATCTGAACAGAATAAAACAAATAGAATTTAATTAGGGAGGAAACATAGTTTTGAAACAATCAAAGTACATACCGCAAAACCAGATCTAAATATCATCAAACACACCTACAGGTAATGGGTACAGCTTTGTCTAATGCTACTTTCATGCTCATTTCCATTAAGATGGAGTTTTTATAGTGAAGGATTCACTCTTCCTATCATAGACTATCTTAGTCTTTACTTCTTTCTGGATCCGCATGGTGTTTCTAAGGTGAATGTGGGAGCTATCCCTGGATCCCCCTGACTCTGAACATTGATAGAGGTGTTCATCATCATCATCGGCCAATGACTTCCTGAGATATTTACCTGGGTAACACCTCTATTAAAACACCTGGAAATCAGCTTCCTTTTAGACCAAAATTATACATACAGCCCTGGTAGTTGTGAAGATATACTTTTGTATACATTTATTTTGTGTATGTCAGTTTACACAGGAAGCAGAAAAACTGACCTTGGCAAGAAGAGATTATATTAAAGTTTCCATTAAAAAAATAAATAAATAAAAAGGTTTACCTTGTACGACTGAATTAGATTCTTAGTTTAGCATTTTTCTTCTAGTTCCTCCTTAACTGCTTCACTCTGCCTGTATCCACCATCTTCCATCTTGTTTCTTTCTGGTCCTGGCCCAAGTGTGGGAGTGTGTGGGTGCGTGTGTGTGTGTAAAAACTTGCAGCCTGAGCCTGACCTGCCACAGCTCCGTGACCCCATGGGAGGCCTCTCTAAGTGGGCTAGACAGAAAGGCTGACTGAGGGAGATGGAGAGCTGCAACCATGGAGGTTAATGCGAGTCTTAGCTAAACTTGCATGCGTGTGTGTGTGACTGTGTGTGCACGGATATGCAGGAGAATGTGGAAGAGGTTGATTTGTGTGTGTGCTTGTGTGTTTTAATGAGGTGGGGATGGATGGAGAAGGCTGGTTGGCCAGCTAGAAAAGGCTTTGGCCTCTTTCAAGCCCTCCGAGGAGTTACATGATGCCCAACACACACACCCAGGGGTCGCTGCTGCGTGGACACGCCGCTGCATCATCCTTCCTCCCCTCAGATTTCCCTCCTTCAGCCCCACTTTCTCCATCTGTGCCTGCCTTTGCATACAAAGCTCCTCACGTTGGTTCAACCTCCGTCTCAATCACTCGTCTTTGCATCTTTCTGTGACACACACAGTTTCTCTCTCTCTTCCTGTCTTCCTCCCTCTCTGACTCCCCCTCCGTCCCAGAAGAACCAGCCCCTATGCATATTTTAGCCTCTCTCCTCTCTTCCTCTCTTCTGTGCCTCTCCCCAGCGTCCCATAAATAGTGCAGACGTAAGCTGGTAAATAAGAGATGTTTTGGTGTATGTGTGTGTGTGTGTGTGTGTGTGTGTAAATAAGAAATGCTGTGGCCCTGATCAGTGAGGTCCTCCTGGATATCTCACTCTGCCTTTACTCCCTGACTTCACACACAACTTTTTCAGTTTCACTCTCATCTCCATCTTTTTTTTTCTTTCTTTATTTCATCATCTCTTTTTGTGAAACAGTTTTGCATCAAAACATTTAAATTATTAGAAGTAAAGGTCATGTTTTTGCATCCATAAAATATTTTTAAACACTGTTAACTAAATTATTTCCTGTAATATGAATCAGACTTTTCCGAATTTCTTCCTTAGCCTGCAGGGGGTGCTGTCCAGCAGCTTCTCCCCTGCACCCTTCATCCATCACTCTCACACTCCTCCTCTCACATCTCCCTTTTTCTGTCTCTGCATCTGTGAAGCTACACCATTTCCTTTAGCTGTGGTAAATATTTAAGGACTGTGAGATGGGAGGAGCGCTGGTCAGAGGGAGGAATGGAAGGATGTGTATGTGTGGTTTCCTCAGCAGGATTTACACACATGTTTTACAGATGTTAAAATTTTAAGAGTCATAAATATAAACTAGAATGTAAAACAATCAGTTTTTCTCATATGGACACATTAATAAACATTTTAAGAGACAGTTATGCATGCAAACAAGAAAAGGTGATAACAGAAGAGAAAATGTGACATTTAAGGAAATGTCTGAAGCTGGAGTTCATTGCTGGTGCAAAGCTCCCGATCCAGCTCTTATTTCTTTATATTTCTCTTCCCAGCAGACAGACTTTGTTGAGTCTTTGAAAGTGGTCTAAGTTCTCCAGACTTTCTGGAAATCTGTCAAAGTTTGACCATTTGACCAAAGGTTATTTTGTTTCCAGTGCATTTTATTTTTTATATTACATTATAAAACACATGGTTGCCAATGTGCTGTATAAAAAAAGCATCACTTTTTAACACATAGACAAAAACATTCTTCACAGCCATAAATTCTACAATTTAAAAGACTTGAGAAACAAAATACACTAATATGTTTAAAATATACTAAAGAAATCTAAAAACTAGAAAAACTAGAATACATTAAATACATGGAATACAGTAAAAGCAATTAAAAGATTAAGGGTGAATTCACACCAACCATTCATCTGTTTGCTCGTGAAGTCCGCTTCGTTTGGGGTATTGTGAATATGCAAACTAACTCTGATTCGAATTACGGATTCTGGTTTGCCTACAAAACAGGATCTTTCAAGTGGGCCGAATACAGGAAGCAAACTGCAAAGCAAAGTGCATTGTGGGTTCTGTGCACGGCATTGTGCATGAGCACATATGGCATGATGGGTGGTTCTGGATGGGAGGAAAGTTCGAATAATCAACCTGAGACCGATAAGACCGATAGGATCTGGTGCAGTTCCGTGTTTGGCTGTTAGAATAGAATAGAATAGAATGCTTTTTATTGTCATTATACACATATACAATGAGATTAAGCCATCCCCAATGTCAGTGCAAAGAGAGCAGTATAGAAGATAAATAAATAAATAAAAGATCTAAGGTATAAAATATTTACAGAAATAAACAGATGTGCACACTCGAGTTATTTGCAGATATAAGTATGAATTGTATATACCTGTATACTATACATGTGTATAGTGTTCGAGCTGAAAATATATAAATTACACTGAAACATAAGTCAGAAAATATATTGCACATTCAAAGTATTGTTGCACGTATCATGATATGTTGTATATGTCACATGACAGAATGTATTGCACATGTCATTAGTGTCCAGAGTATTTCAGATTTGAATTCCTACAGGAGTTTAGGGCAGTTATTGCTTTTGGAAAGAAACTGTTTTTGAGTCGGTTTGTTTTAGTCCTGATGCACCTGTAGCGCCTCCCAGAGGGCAGCAGGGCAGTTATGTTGTAGAAGCAGAAGTTGTTCTGCGTTAACCAATAGATGAACCAGATTTCTTCTTCGTGGCGTGTCCCATCTTCTCCTTGGAAGAAGGAGAGTGGAACGTGTTATTTAAAGGGTCTGATTGGTTTGAGTCGTGCAGTGTGAACACAATCTCGTTCCAGAAGAATATTGGACCCCCCCCAACTGAACTACGTTCCCAATCAGACCAAGTCTCCAAGTCTAGCGGACTATCCTGCTGTGAATGCACCCCAAAATGCACTAAAAGAAATGAACAGATTAAGATTCAATAAGGGAATTTTCAAACTTTAAGAAATTAAAAGGCTAAAAGAAATTAAAATATTAAAATACAGTAAAAGAAATTACAAAACAAAAACTATTTAGCCCTTTAAAGGTTACGCTAAGAAAAAAACAAGAGAAGAATTTTTATTTGCATTTTTCCTTTTCCTTTAGACAAAAATAAGCATAATGAATCAAAATTTTTAGCAAATAGTTGAGCTGACCCTTAAATATATAGTAACTGATACGGACACCGCTCATTGCTGACACCTGTGGCTCGTCCTGTATGCAAATGCCAGGCCCTGATGTCTGTTCGAAGTGGCTAGATCCGATGCACCCCCGGTCTCCTCCCCGCTGATTGGCTCATCACCCAGCCAACCACTTTGCAGCTTGCCGAAATCCTGGAAATAAAGGACTGCTGCTGTGTTCATTCTGGAGGGAGAAGCTGGATAGAACAGACGGCTTTCCCTCA
The DNA here is from genome assembly GCF_017639745.1 of Melanotaenia boesemani. Taxonomy (NCBI): domain Eukaryota; kingdom Metazoa; phylum Chordata; class Actinopteri; order Atheriniformes; family Melanotaeniidae; genus Melanotaenia; species Melanotaenia boesemani. The sequence goes on along the minus strand of NC_055691.1, from coordinate 9,329,700 downwards.
GCTTGGCAAAATTGTGGTTGCGTTACTAGACTGTGTGTTTGCTGTGCTTAAATTGGTTGCCTTTTAGTAGGTTTCAGCAGGGTTAAACCTGGCTGTTTGTGTTTTCCCTTGTGGAAGTAATTGTAGTCTTGTTTTGATTGGGCTTTACCTTCGTGTAGCACACAGCTTGTTTTGGCTGTGTTTTGAGTTAGTTTGTGTTCTGCATTTTGATTCAACCTTCGTGTTTAGATATTAGAGGACAATGGACAATGTTTATTACATTACACTCTTTAGCCAGTTGAAACGTGCGCCGTAAGAGGGTTTCTTTCTTAGGACAATGTTGGGCTAGCTTAGGCTATTTGGTTGTGAATGTATTTAACTTAGATTATTGTGACTGCTGCACTTGTGTTATTTAGTTAAGTACGTCGGTTTATGTGCACTCTTTTGTTTGTATAATCTTAGTTTGGTTTATCCAGCGGATTTTGAGTAAGGTTTAGTAATAACCTTTTGGTGTTTCTTTCAGCAGTTTCACTAACCCCAACACTGGATTATGTTTGCCACCTGGTTTCAATTTTTATTTATGCTCACAACAATAAAACCTGCTTTGTTTCACTTTTACATCTGTCCATGGCACACCTTTTGTTACTCCCTCCCACACCCCTAGAGTGGGACATAACAGTAACAATAAGAAAATGCTGAAAATTCAAAACAGTAATGAGATAACAAACAATTACTTCTGGCATTACACACCCAAACAAAGTGTTAGATAAGGTTCGGAAAGGTTTATTTCAACAAATTTGTAATAAAATTCATTGTAGTCAGTGAGAAATTTGCTCTACCAAACGGTAGAGGAGGCTGTTAAACAGTTACAAGACTAAGATACAGTAAAAATAAATAAATGGCTAAAAATACATAAAAAGACAGAGACCAGATAATTCACATGCTGTGCTAAAAGCCAGTGAGTAAAAATGTGTTTTAAAATGTGATTGACAAGTGTCCAGAGTGGTTGCCAGTTTGTTAAGCAACTTCCTACTGGTCTATGAATCATTCAGGCATAAAGCAAACCCCTAACTCGGGGGATGAACCAGAATTGTGTCGACACATAACAAACAACTTAGTAAACAATGAGATTATAAAAAATAACCCATCTAACAAGCTGTTAGATGGAAACTTGGCTTATCGCAGTGTGGTGAGCAGTGTGTCCTTAACCCTTTACTCTGTCCCAGCTCAACAGTGGGCTGAGATGGTAGAAATATTTAGTACTTTTTCATCATTTTGTCATAGAAAGAGTTACCTGAATGTTAACTCATTGAGTTAACTCAATGTTTTATATTGAGATTAGATGATTTTTGTGTATTTTTGGGCCCAATATGTTATTAAAGCAGGTTATAGTGAAGAAAAACAATTGGTGAAGTTTTTCTCAGCTAAAACATCACCTGAACACGGTTCCAGTACAGTATGTGCTTTTTGTTTATTAAGCCACTTAACTCTGACTTATGAATCCTTCAAACATAATAAAGCTGCCTAACTCAAGGGAATAACCATCAACACATAACAGATGATTTAAATCTTATCATGCAAACTGATCCAAACGTAAGACAGTTTGACAGATTTTAGCATATATCTTGAATATATTTAATATTTTATTATTATACAAATTTTTTTTATGTCTAGTCTCTATTAATAAATTGCTTTACTTAATTTTTTGTAAATTAAGTCTATGTTTTGAGAAACATAGACTTAAACCATGTACAAACATACAAAGCACAAGTCCATCAAGGCTTAGTCGTCCTGGATCTGGACCTTCAGCTGATCCATCTTCTGTTGACCAAGGCCTCATCAGAAATAGTATCCATGGAAACGTGACGGACAAGAAGCCATTCTTAAGTAAGGGAAACTGTTTAAATAAATGTCTGACCTATTTCTGGTAATGTTCAACCTCCTAAGACGCGAGCTTTGCTTTGACTTACATTTTAGATTTCTTTTAGTTATCTGTGGTTAGGATGAACCAATAAATATAATAACCAGATATTTTTCTCTTTTTGAAAAAAATATGTCCACACATGTGGAGACTCGGTCTGAGTTCTCTCAGAACACAATCAAGACTTTGTAACAAAAGGCAAATTTATTTACTTCCATCCTAAACACTGTTTAGAACCATTTTAATGTCACTGTTGCTCATAACTGTTTCCATTTCTTAACACAGATATAAAATAAAATACATTTCACAAAAACAACATCCAATCACATCCTAAAACCTTGACATTGTGCTTCTACTTTATTCTTTTTTTGTAATGCACCAAAACTACAACTTTTCCAGACCACGAGGGTCCTTTTTGTCTGTGGGAACAGGTAATAATCAGTTTATCATCAGCTGTGTTCCTGATGCATTTAAACATGAAAAATCTCGACCCAACTGTTTTCTCTAACTACAGGCCAGTATCTAAACTAGCTTCTTTCTCAAGAGTTTTATCGAAAGTAGTCTTTAATCAACTCCAAAAATTTTTGGAAACACATGACATTTGTGAGGAGTCAGGTTTTAGGTCACGCCACGGCACAGAGATGGCCCTTTTAAGGCTTTTAAAGAGATTATTTTAACTGTAGACTCAGAGAATTCTGTTTCCCCCCACCCCCCCAAACCCCATAAAGAGGGGCTCATTCCTCTTCAGCAGCCCCTCTTCATTTTGGGGTTCCCCTGGGGTCCATATTGGGACTTTTGTACATATTGCCATTAGGTTCTATTTTTGTTAAGCAGAACGTACTATTTCATTGTTTTGCTGGTGATTTACCTCTACATGTTTACACCACTCATTCAATCATTTAAATATTTGTCAAACACATCTATTTTTTCTGGACTTCAACTGACTGAATATGAGACGCTAATTATTTTTTGAGAAATATTAACTCTGTATTTAATTTGTTATTGTTTTATTTTCTTTACTACTTTATGATTGTTGGTGTAATTGTGTACTCTCCTCACTGCTTCCTGTTGTGGAGGATGTTAATCAGCATCCTCTACGGGGTCGTCTAAACAGCTGCTCTACCGCTGAGTTGAGTTGAGCTGAGTCTACTACACGTTCATTGTAAATTTTTCTGTTATAAACTAATGCTTTCTTACAGAGTCTTCCCAAACATACGTTTTATGCTAACAGTGACCTAACATTTTTACATTTTAAACAGTGGCATACTAGATCATTACCGTCATAAATGTTTGTCAAATTTGTGTGCCATAATGAACAAACAACACTAATATGCATAACGTAACTAGAATCAACAATAAAATCTTATTAGATTTTTCACCTTGTCGATGTTCTGCCTGGGTGTGGCTGACTTTTCAGAGTTGTTCGCTGCCATCTTGAAATTAGGTTACTGGGTGTTTTGCTCCTCTGACACCACCAGGTGGCAGTATAAGCGTCCACGTTTGTGAACAGGTTACAAAAACGTCACCATTATGGTGGAGATAACCAACAATGTGCTGTCCACTTATGTGGACGCCAGGTTGGTACAGCTAACTCAAGAGTGCACTGTCAGTAACCATCATGCAGCAGCTGCTGCTTTTCCTCCACATCTGGAAAGTGAAATCAAAGCAGAAGAAATTAATAAAATCATTGCACAGAACCGCTGAGCATTTATGGATGTTGCCTGTTGTTGGTGTCAGAGCAGAATGTGTGTGTGTGTGTGTGTGTGTGTGTGTGTGTGTGTGTGTGTGTGTGTGTGTGTGTGTGTGTGTGTGTGTGTGTGTGTGTGAAACGAGCTGTGTTTAGCAGTCTGTCTGTGAATAATGTTATCTTTGTCTGAATCTAAGAGCCTCACTGTTCCCTCTAACTGAATTATGGAAAGGTGTGGACGTGGCTGAACTGGCAATAAGCCTTGTGTTTGTGTGTATCTATCTATCTATATATATATATATATATATATATATATATATATGTGTGTGTGTGTGTGTGTCAAGTCATAGTGTGTATTCTCTGATCCATGTATCCCTGGGCTCTGTGTGTGTGTGTGTGTGTGTGTATGTATGTATGTATGTATGTATATGTGTGCGTGTCAAGTCATAGTGTGTACTCTCTGATCCATGTATCCCTGGGCTCTGTGTGTGTCTGTGTGTGTGTGTGTGAATAGATGTGTGTGTGAATTTGATCCGTAGATCCCTGTGGCGTTCCAGGGGAGCGAACTCAGCTGCCCCAGTGCTCACTGGGAGACTCTGTGTTATTAGAATGGGGACCTGGGACTCACACTCACATATTTTTACCTCCACCAATCCCCCAGTCTTGAAGTTTTTTTTATTTTTTTTACCAGCAGTGAGAAGACAGACAGAAACAAAAAGAGATTTATAACCAAACGGTGAGGAAGAGGCAGACACAGATGCTGTTTTGATGGAGGATGATGACTAAGATTCATCTTCGTTATAACACTTAGGATGAATTAATACAATATTTCCCAAATGAGGTTCTTGGAGACACTCTAGAGGGTATGTGAGAAAATATAAAGGAGGGATAACTCGTTCTGTCTTTCACATCTTTCTTACTTAATACATGTGACTTCAGTTTGCATGATGAGGTGAGTCAGTTCAGTTGTAGGATTACTACACATGTAGAAATGTACACGTATGTACATTTATAAAAACTTATAGATCTGGGAAAGTTACTCAGATCATCATGTGACATGCTGGATTTTTCACTCCATACCTGGGATTAAATATTTAAAAATCTAAAAAGAAAAACTCCGGCAGCAGGCAAAGCTGTGTACTGACGCTGCTGCAGGAGCAGAGACTTGATCTAAGCTGCTGTGACTTCTAAATAGCTGTTTTAGCCTCAGTAAATAGATTGTTATGACGGTAACATCTAGCATCACCCCTGCTTTTTGTCATGTTGTCTGGGTGTGCTTTAACACTCCAGGTTTATCCACCCTGCTCCGCTATACGTATATAAAAATATATTCAGGCTGTATAAATTGAAGTTTAGATTTAGTCTGTTTCTGTGGAAAACAGGGCTATAATTGTTGCTTTATTCTTTGTTTTGTAAAACATAATTTGATTAGGGTTATTATTATTACACGCTAGCTATTGTTTTAGGTAGATATTTGGCTATTAAAGGAATTGAAGTTTAAATGTAGTGGTCAAAATGACTGCTGGTAGCCGTTTTAGTGATTAGTTATAGAATTGTGACCATTTTAATGTTAAAATAAAAGCAATAGCCTCCTATTTTTCATTGTTGTGGTTGCCAGTGTGATCTGTGTGTGAGCATGACGACAGAGGAGGAGAGTGTTTGGTGTTGGGAGCAGGAGAAGGTGAAGCAGAAAATTTCCGAACTGTGCCGTATTGTCATCCACACACCTGCTCCACCCGCAGTAATACATGAAGGCATAGTTATAACTGTTCATTGCTAAAACTAATAAAAAAACATGTCCTGTCAGCAGAGCTGGCAGGCGTTCTCGCGCTGATGTCACTTCTGTCTTTTTCCTCAGTCTGTCAGCAGCAACACAGTTTGGTCAAATTTGCCCAAATGGTGGCGGTTTCATGGTTATAACTATTTTATGCAGGCACACTTGTAACTGTAGATCATCAGGAATGACTTTTTGGTTTATAGAACATGGCAAAAAAAATTCAAAATACTGTCATGAGCACGTTAAAGGGAAAACTGTGGAGTTTTAATTATTTATAGGTTATTATGCTGTTATTTTACTGGTCCAGCCAACTGGAGATGAGATTAGACTGAATTTGGCCCCTGACCTAAAATGTAAATAGACACCTCTGGGTTAGGGGGCACTGGGCTGAAGATTTATTCCACAGGGAGTACAATGGGAAAAGTGTGAGAACCACTGAACTAATATAAAACCAAGAGAAGCACATCAACAAAACGAAGCAGCATTATTGGAGCGGACTGTTCTCTGAACACCTGAGCGGAAGCAGTCTTCATCCTGTTTCTGCGCGTTCTGCTTTTAAACCGAAGACCGAAAATCTTAGATCATCCAGACGCTTTTATGGCTTTTGTGTGGTTTGTACTTAAGCTTTGAGGAACTTGAACCTGGTAAAAGGTGATGAACACAGCTGGAACCAGTGAGGAAGGAACAGGATAGAAATATGAGCATACTCATTGCTTTGATGCAAGGCAGACAAGTAGGACGAAGAGGGAAGAGAAGAATTTCACTTTTTGCGCCAACACCTGGAGGGTCTCTTAACAGCTTGGGCCATGTTCCTGTCGTTTGGGTTGTGTGTTAGTGTGTGTATGACAGGTAGACAGAGGCAGTGTGTCACAGACTCTGCATGATGTCTATCAGTCCTGGTGAGTGACTTTTACACTTTCTGCACATCTGGAAAGCATCATATTTAGGACAGTTAAAATGTTCCCTGGTCAGCACATTAATAAGTGCAAATATTACAGATTCTATTTATTATTTATCTAATTTATTTTTATTCTTATATGTTTGACTTTGTTAGGCCTGGACACATTAACTCATTATTATTGGATTATTGCATTGATTGATTAACGCTGACACAATGATTTTATTGCACGTTAATGCAGGTCTTTCAAAGTTCGTTGGCCACTGCCTCTGAATACACATAAGCACCGTTTCTATAGTAACGGGTCTGGTTTGGCACAATATGGGTCAAAATCCATTTTTTGCGTTTCCAATTGCAAAAACTGGGAAGGTTACCAGAATATCCAACCCAAACAGTCCCACTTTTTGGGACCCTTCTGATCAGGTCCCAGTTTTACCGATCCAACCCAAAGGGGTGGAGCTTGACACGCTGCAATCTGATTGGTCAAAAGAGTCATCACTTCCTGTGCAGCTTGACATTAAGAAAAGCAGCAACAGCTCCATGTTTAAATATACTGTGGATATTTTGTTGTTTAAAGCCACAAACTAAGAAGAAAGAACACAAACTATAAGAGTCCACCATTCTCCCTCTTTGTGTCGTTTTCTGCTTCCTTATAATCAAGGACGGCGCCGCTATGACATCATGCTATTACATAGCTGACGAATCTATCGCTATCTACCAGGCTGGCTATAAAACACAGATCAGGATTTATTGAACCAAACTGTCCAGTACCAACCCAGACCTGCTGGTGGAAAGGGGCTATACAGACAAACCACAGGTCACAGGAGGGCAGTCGTACTGGTTTGGGATGGACATCATCACCAGTCTTAGTCTTTAACACCTAAACACCTCAATTTATTTACCTATTTTGGGTTTACATGCATGTGTTTAAAGCTTAAAGAGATTTTATATACATAATGTCAGCTTACTCTCTTAATCTGTTGGCCTCTATCAAAGGGCTTTAACATCAATCAAAGGGCTGTAACTGGCTATAAGCCTTTAAAACACCACAGTATGTTAAGGTTTTCATTGGCTTCACCGAGGAAAGTCCACTGGTATCATTCCATTTATAAATCTGTTCATATTCATCAGCCTTTTTTTTAATCAGATTATATCATATAAACAGTGTAGTTACAGTCGGCAGTTTGTCATATTTTCTGTTCTGTCGGCGCGTACAGAGCACAGGAAGAAAACTTTCTCCTTTTCTGCTCCATCATCATTCAATATTCTACAAAAGCACCTGAAATTTTCTCACATGATTCCATTTGCAGACTTGAAAGACTCACTAGTGACTTTGTGAGATCCTCCCTGAGAACTTGTTCCTGTTTTTAGGTTGTTTCCTAGTCTCTAGCATGCTCTGCATACATCGGCATGTTATTTTCTATTTCTTGTTTGTCTGTTTTCATGAACTGTTGTAAATTTTAAACGCTGTGTCTCGTTGGGAACATACAAGAGTGTGTGTTTAAATCTTTTCTCTTTCGTCAGTGTGTTGCGTCATACATTCAGTACTTTGTGATTTTCTGTGTGTTCAGTTTCAGTCAGCACACCAACAGCATTTTCTTTAGCGGGTTGCGTTACTGGTAGTGAATGATGGGTCCTTTCTGCAGGAGGTGAGGTCACTTCCTGGTTTGTGTAACAGCTTTCAGCAGGGAGCGTGAATCTGGTGGAGACTCATCCGTGTTTGTGTTTGACGTTGTGTTTAGGAGCTCTTGTTCCCTTCATGCTGCGAGTGTATTTTTGGGTTGTGTTTACCGGTCCAAAACATGGCTGGACGGACCAGTAGCAGCAGGGGAGTGGAAGTCCCCATGGGAGATGGAAAGGAAGGGGGGCAATCCAAACAGGATGTGGTCAGGGAGGTCACCCTGGGTGTCGGTTATCGTGTCTCGGCTGGACGAAGAAAAGAAGCTGAAGATGATGCATTGTTGTTTACAATTGGAGGAAAAGAGACAAAGACCATGGAGACAAAGATGGAGACAAATGGCAGACTTGGAGGGGAGCAGGGAATCCGTGTCGGTGGGATGTTGAGGGTAGGGGGTGCGTTTATTTTTGATCTACTCCCGAGGCAGCATCCTGTCCTGGACGGGTGGGGCTAAAGACCAGCCAGGGAGCAGAGGAAGAGGGCTAAGACAGTCCATCTGCTCGTCCCAGACAAACACACACACACTGAGACATAGACGTCCTCATGTTGTTGGAAGCGTGTCAAATCTGCACTATAAATACTCTGAACCCAGAGAAGACCACAAGGTAGCAAAGGTGATTTTTCATTTGCTGTTAAAAGCAGCGACAGAGATGAAACACACATATCTGACACAGATTCACACGCTGACACAGACTCTCGGCATCCTTCCAGCAGCAGCTCTTCCTCTTCCTGTGTCGGTAGAGACGCAGCACCTGTATTTTAAGGTGTAGTTGTTATATTATTACAGACTTCCTACACTCAGAATATGTTCTGATTAGACTTTAATCTGATGTCATATTCAGGTCAGATTTTCAACACAGACGGATACCTGAACGTTTCTTTGGTTTCTGATCAATTTTAACCCTTAAAACTTAATTTTTCACTATTTTTGGTCTGCCTATTTCATTTTTAAATATAAGAATGCCTGTAGAAGTCCAAAGCTTTTAACCTCAGTCAGCATCAGATATGATGTTTCCAGCCTCAGCTGTCAGATTATGAGGCTAAAATGATGTAAAATGAATGTATGAATAGATATAGCAGCATAAAGGCAGACCAGAAGAAGAAAGCAGAATTTATTACTAACAGAACTTTGTAGAAATAACACACAGATCAACAGTGACCAAGCCTTTTCTCATCTGCACATCATTCTCTCAAGTCTTTGATTTCAGGAGAAAAATATTGGCATTGAAACAAACACACAACAGAAACTATTTCCATATTTCCACTTTGTCCTCATTTCCAGTTATTTCTGCTACTATTTACCTGCTATCCTCACTAAACCAACTCCAGCTCAGCTGCTTTGTGGCGCCACCGTGCATCAGAAACGTCTTCTTGAGTTTATTCCAGCCATAAAGGAACATTAGTTTTCTTCTTTTCCGACACACATAGAACTTTCTGCTCACTGGTTGATATTTGGCTGCTCCTGAGTGGACATCACCGTCAATCTAAGCTCTCTGATTGGTGAAAGGTTTGAAAGGAAGTGGATTCATCATATTTCCAGGTCTAAATAGAGGTCTCTTAGCAGCATAGTAGTGATAGTGATTTTTTTTTATGATGAAAATGTGATAAATAATGCTGTTATCATGGATCATTGTGGATTACCAGATAGTCTTTGAAATAACACTACATTTAGTGGCTGGATTGTAAACCTCCTGGAGGTGATATAAATGAGTGGAAAACTTCTGTAGATCACCTCAAGAATAAACTATTCATCACAATTTACCCCTCAGAGCTACACACTACTGTAACTGGTGATGATTAAAGTGATAGCACTGGTGTGGGCGCTGGTGATCTTGCAGAGTTTTAAGGGTTAAAGATGACAGTGTTGCTCTTCCTCAGCTCTGAAACAGCTTGCAGCATCATCACAACACAAATGAACCTTCTTGTCTGTATGGTGAGCAGAGAGAAACAGAACAAGACAAATTAGATTTTTCTTATCTCCATCTCTTCCTTTCTTCTGTCATCCCCTTCTCCGTTTCCCCATGAGGCAGAGAGTCCGCGTCGAGCCCTGTTTTCTTGTCTTCCATTTTTTCTTGGCATTACGTGTCCTTACATGCATGAGCTTAGAGCTTGGAGTATAAGTCTGAGAATCCATTCCTGTGTGTGGCAGGGTTGCACATGGGTAATGCGACAGGGCCATATTTCCCCTGAGCCCGTGGCTCTGCAGGCTTTAGCCTCGCTCTCTCTAAGCAGTTTAGGAAAAACAATGACGGGCCTCGGTATCGACTGGTCTGGGCTTGGCTGTTCTCAGCACGCCGCACACCCCCTCTGCTACGAGCACTAAGTATAAAGCCAAAGCAGTGTTCATGTTAGAGAATGTAGTAGAACATCATGAATGATGAAAGGAAAGGTGGCCATCCTCCTCTTGGGTTGAGGGGAAACTTAATTAATTAATGAAAGGGTCAAATTTGTATTTAGTTCAAGAGATTCATCCCCTATGAAGATATCTTCTTTCACTCACACATACTCTGACATGTCCATAACACACTGCATGCCAAAGCATCAAACAACAGTTCATTTATCAAAGAGACAAACATAATAATGAGAGAGATTGGCCCAAATCTGAGTTGAGTTATCCTCATGAAACACAAAGAGTTTGACCCAGGTGTGATGAAACAGGGAAACATCTAAAACCTGCAGGACTGTGGCACACAGTATAGGGCAGTCTTATCTTGACTCTTTTTTTGTCTCTTGCTCTCTTTTTCTTTTCCTCTCTTCCTCCAATAATGTCTTCGTACATTTGTTTACACAGTTTGTATCTGTTTGCCAGCATGTGATGCGATGCGTAAAGCGAAACTCAGCTGCAACGTCACTCAGCATCCTGGATGAAGAAGTTTGGGATTGGCAAAATCGGATTGGTTCTTGAGTACACTTGTAAAGTGTTTTGTACCTATAAAACTGACTTGTACTTTCAGACTCTCAGAAATTAATCCATACTTGTAGATTTTTTTTCTTGTACTTGTTACAGTTTCAGATATGGAGGTAAAAGTTGCCTGCCTTAGCTCCATAGAAATGTAAAAGCAATGCTTCTCTGTCTTACTCCTCCTCTACTCCTTCACTCTGTCACCCATTTTATGTAGAATATATCAATTACTCTGCTGTAGAGCAGATGTCACACTGTGACACACACACTCTCACACACGATCGATTTCAGCCCTGCATAATCAATACTAAGCCTTCAACAACTACATAAATGAAGAGAAGTAACCAGGAGGTGTTTGTGTTTGTCTCTTATGAAGTGAGCTGTGTGGCAGGCTGTCATCTGTCTGTCCGCGACCCTCCTCTCATCCCTCCCTCTCGTCTTCTCCTTCTGGGCTATTTCCAGCAGTCCTCTGCAGCTCTGGAGGCTCCTCCAGGGAGTGACCGCGGCCTCCCTCCCTCCTCTTCCTCTTTCCTTCCTTTGCATCCCTCCTTCCTCCATCTACTAATCGATACAGCAGCAGTCAGACCCAGAGGGAAAACAAGTCTCACACGTTCCCTCTCCAGTTCCTTCCTACTTCCCTTTTCATTTTGCAGTCTTATTTACCATTTTTTTAAAGATCTTTTTTTTTTTTTATGGCTTCGGTTTTGGAGGTCATGCTTGAGGCGAGCATGTAAAGATAAAAACCAGACATGGATGCGTCCCCTTCAGGAGAGTGTCTTCCTCTGGTGGTCAGATAGAGAAGAATGAGGCTGACCTCTTCTGGCGGCGAGGAGAAATGAGCCAGAGGACGAGTTAAAGCGACAGAGTGAGAGGCAGCGGGGAGAGAGGAGGGTTTTCTATCATAATGGGGTCAGCGGCTCCCACTGAGATGTCCCTCCACACAAACCCACGGAAACATTCTCCTCTTCCTCACCGACGCGTTCATTATGTTGCTCATTTCACCCTTTCCTCTTAAGTGTGCGTTTGTGTGGAAATGCCTCTCTGGTGCTGGACATTAATACCCTTTGCTTTCCTCTGGATGGGCGAGCTTGGCCTCTGAAGCCTTGTCTCTCTCAAACACACACACACACACACACACACACACACACACACACACACACACACACACACACACACACACACACACACACACACACACACACACACACCAAAGGGCTCAACAAAACATGCACAGCAAGATAAGGCCCATAGAATGACAAATAAGTATTTATCAACCCCAAACCACGTATAATCCTTCACATTTGTGTCCCCATACAGCCCTCCCCTCCCCTCTGGTCTGTTCATCCTCCCATCCCCTCCTCTTTTTCCTTCTCTCATCCACTGTTCTTTTTTTGTCCTTTTTTTTTCTCTCCGTAGTGGGGCCTATCTGTTGGAAAGAGAGCGATTAATCTGAGAAAGCTGCTTTTAGTGGTGTGGAGGGGTTGTGGGGCGTTGATTGGGAAGATCTCACTGGGAATTGTGTGTGTGTGAGGAAGCGAGGATGATAGAGGAAGATTTCTGAGGGAATTTGTCTTTGTGTGAATGTGTGTGTTTTTGTGAGAGCGAGAGAAAGGTAGGAAATGTTTCACGGGGGGAAGCTGCACCATCTGGGGAAAATAAAGAGAGAGGAGGAGGAAAGCATCCTAGTGGAAATTTCTCTGATACATGCACACATTCCCAAAGAAATCATTCCAATCATCTCCCCATCCTCTGCACACACACATGCTGAGTATCTGCCCAGCTTTAGATGTAATGCTAGCTAAGTTCCAAACAGGCAAATCCAGATTATCATGAGTTCAGTTTCCCTCTGCAGCTGATAGGGAAGAGCCACAGAGGACACGCTGGGGTTGTGTTTGTGTGATCATGTGAGCGTGACGCATATTTTTGTGTGTTTTTCAGCATAAATCAACCCTTGACAGTCCAATTTACTCACATTTATGCTTCCATTCTTTCATTAAGAAAATTTAACCTATTATTAAGCATGTTGTGTATCTGTGTGTTTGTGTACCTGCCAGCCTCAATTTGCATACAAATCTGTGTAAATCCCAGAGTTTTACCTGTGGATCACTGCACCGGTCTCCCTTTGTGCTCTCGCTGCTGGTTTGAATTTTAATTCTTTTTTAAGGTGTTTTTATGCATTGTGGTTATGTGTTGATGCGTAGTGCGTTGATGCCTTTGGAGAGATGCGAGCGTAGGCGTCTCGGAGGTATGGAGATGCTTTCTGTAAAATATTAATCACAATATCAAAAGACACAAAGGTTTCACAGATCTGAATAAACACTGAGGCCCTGGGTTCCCAAAGAAATAAAAAGAAACACAACAAACACTAAAATGATCGAAATGATTTTGTTCTGGGCTAAATTACAGTCAAGTGTGAAAAGAAAATGTACCCTCAGTCAGTCTTAAGGTTTTTATCTGATCGATATCGAGTCCTAAAGTTACATAAATAAAACCTCAGATGTACAACAACATTATTAAGTCAAAATGAAGTGCTTCCTTACTGCTTCCACAGGAGTTAAGGTCAGTAGCAGCCAGGTGCTGCTGATCAATGCATCTGATTAACTGATCATCATCAGTGTGATTACCTCTATAATTTAGGCTGGTGTTAACACAGTGCCAAGGAGGAAAGACATCAGAAATGATGAGAGATCATTTCCAAATTATTTGGAGTCCATCTGACAGCTGTCAGTCTTCCCAGGAGTGAACGTTCTGTTCAGTCCAACATCAGACCTGCACTGCTCCATCACAGACTCTCCAGGCCTCACTTAGTGGGTTAAATGTTAAAGTTCAGGACAGTCCAGTTAGAAAAAGCTGAACTGGTACAGCTTGTTTGGAAGGGTTGCAGGAGAAACTCTTCTATAAGAACATGGTAGCATGGTTTGGGTAGGCAAAGCTGCATCTGAACAAACCACCAGGCTTCTGGAACAATGTCCTCTGGACAGACCGAGCAGGACCTGGACACCTTGAAGTCACTGAGTGGACCATGAACTTCTCTGGACAAATATTCCAGAGTCAGATGTGAGTCCGTCTGTCTGGCAGCTAAAGCTTGGCTGAAACTGTCTCATACAACAGGACAATGATCCCAAACACAGCAGCAGATCTAAACCAGAATCAAGGTGTTGACATGATCCAGTCCAGACCTGAAACTGACTCAGATGCTGTGGTGGGACCTTCAGAGACCTGCAGAGACAAACGCTGCAAACCTCAATGATCTGAAGCTACGCTGGAAAGAAGTGTGGATCAAAACTCATCCACAGCCATGAGAGAGACTGATAACATCATCCAGCAATGTAATGCTGCTATAAGAGCTTCTGTTCAATTCAGTTCTGCTTTATTTATAACACCAATTCATGACAAAGTCATCTCAATGCAATCTAGTTATTATGTACTTGATGAATCAGCTGTTGAATCTTGGGGTGGATTCAGTTTTTACGCTGTTTCTGCTTCGTGTCTGTAATAAAACTGAGGGACCAGGTGACTTCACAGCATCTTGATAAAACCTTAGAGCTGAAAAAGTGTTGTGATGTATGTATGGAAAAGAAAAACGTCCGTCTGACATGATCTTTTGTTGCAACAGCATCCAGAATTTCTGTAAAATGTGTTCAAAGTAAATCAAAAATCTTTGAATCTTCAAAATGCAGCACGTCGTAAGACTGAGTCCTTTTTCTTTTCTGCTCTAATGTTCTTTCTCTGGTGCGTATGAAGCGGCGAGGCCTCGCCGTCGGTTCTGCAGGAGGCGGCCGTGTTTCTCTTCCTTTCTGTTCTCCTGTTGGGTGGGGGGGCAAGTGGAAAGCACTATGCTCATGCAGCCCATTATTTCTCTCATCATGTGTTCTTACTTTTTCTCCCTATCTCTCCCTCTCCCTCTCTCCCTGCAGAACCACACACTGAGTCAGCACGCGCAGTGAGACCGAGGCCCGGCAGGATCTCTCAGCTCAGCCGTGCCCCCGACCCGGAGCCGGCGGGGGACCCCCATCTCCACATCACAGCCAATCAAAGTGTCATTTGCTACTCACATGTAAAACTCTAACGATCGCGCCACTGGGTGCGGCTATTAGGAGCAGTGGGGGAAAGGAATATTAATGGGATATGCTATTAAATAAAGAAAGGAAAAAGAGGGAGGAGAAAAGTGTAAGCGCTGGATGAAGGAAAGAGAAGGCTGAACAAAGGTATTGTACGTGCAGTATTTTTTATTGTCCCTGCCAAACACCCCCACCAGCTTTTCCCTCCGCCCCGTCTCTCCTCCTTTCCTCCCACCAAGTCGTACATTTCTTTTTTCTTTTTAACAAACAGAAGGAAAAAAATTGAGAAAACACCTTTTATTTTTGTCTTTTTTCTTCCTTTTTTTTAGTTTTTAGGAAAACTACTTTCTTGTCCTCTCAGTTGCTTCTTGTATTCATAGGTGCCATTTTTTTCTTTTTATTTTTTCCATATGAGCTAATTTTCTTTTTTTTTTCATTTTTGTACCTTTCATTTCTCGCAGTAAGTAGGTACTTGTGCTGTGTTGTGATTGTTTGCCAGTCGTAATATTCCTCCCCCAAGCTACCCTTTTTATGATTGTTATATATATTTTTCCTTTTTGTAATTACTATGAAAAAAAGACATGAAAACGAAAATAAAGTGCAGAAAAGCATACAGATGTTTCTTTTTTTGGATTGAGTTTTCCAGTCATGGGGCCTATAAACGGTTATTGTAAAAAATGAATATCATCGACTTCAGTGCGTCTGGTCAATGACTGCTTTTTAAATGTGAATTAACCAGATTGCAATAAAATAGTACAGGAAAAAGAGAAAAGAAATAAATAAAAGACAATAAAGAGTTTGTGTGTGATGTGAGTTTATTCTGAAGAAAGTGAAGTTGCATGTAAACTGAAACTGTTGCAGTTCAGCTGCAGGACTCTTCAGGTATGATAGAAATTATACCAGAGGAACGCTGCTTACAGGCACCTTTCGTTTCATCTGAGGAGGACGCGGTCGAGCATCAAGCTGGCGTCTTTAGTCCCTTTTTACACTGGACTTTCCAGCACAGTGGAACCATTACTGTGCACCCGGTTATTAATCTGTTTTTATGCTTCTACAGTGTAAAACCTTTGTGTCTGTTAGAAAAACAGCAAGCACAAATTTCAGTAGTAATACTTATGTCCTTCATACGATTTTGAGATTAAATTTACTGAATGTTAGTGAGATCTGGATGTGTTTTCTATATTGTGTCCTGTTTGTAGTCTTCATTTAATCATGGATATTTCTGGATAAATTTAAACCACTTCTGGCCCACGCAGTTTAATCCTTCACATAATCTCAATTTGAAAAAACTGAGAATGCTGCGTAAAGTGTAAAATAAACAGAAGGCAATGATTTCCAGATCTTATCAGCCCATGTTTTATTCCTAAAAGAAGGTTGTGGAAACATAAGTTTTACCATTTCATGAGAAATATTAGCTTATTTTGAATCTGATGGCAGCAACACATCTATAAAAAGTTGAAAAGGGCAACAAAAGGGAAATTTAAAACAACTGGAGGAGCTTTTGTCAACTAATTAGGTTTATTTGCAACAGGTTGGTAACATGACTGGGTATAAAAAGGGCATTTCAGAGAGGGAGAGTCTTAAACCAAACCCCAACAAGAATTGTGGAACTACTAAAGAAAAATCTTCATAAATCTACTGTAAAGTTTCAAATGGTTCAGAGAATCAGGAGGAATCTCTGTGCACTTGGGACAAGACAGTAGGTCAAACTGGATGCTGGTGATCTTTGCGTCCTTGGGCATCACACCATTAGACCCAGACATGATTCTCTACTGGAAACCACTGCATAGAGTCAGGAAGACTTCCAGAAATTACTGTCTGTAAACACACTTCACCCTGAAACCTGCAAATACAGGTTAAAGCTCCATCATGCAAAGAAGAAGCCAAATATGAACAGGCTCCAGAAACACCTGTTTTTTTTCTGGTCCAAAGGTAATTTCAAAGAGGGAGCATCCAGCTTGTTATCAGTGGACAGGTGAAAAGCTGTATCTCTGATGGTATGGGGGCTGCATTAGTGTCTATGGCGTGGGCAGCTTCCACATCTGTGAAGCTCCATCAATGCTGAAAAGTACATGGAGGTTTTAGAGCAACATCTGCTCCCATCCAGACAACGTCTCTTTCAGGGAAGGCCTTGCAGATTTCAGCAAGACGATGCTGAACCACATCCTGTATCCATCACAACAGCATGGCTTCACAGGAGAAGAGTCCAGCTGCTGAACTGGCCTCCTCACTTCCCCGTTCCAACTTTTTACAGATGTGTTGCTACCATCAGATTCGAAATGAGCTCATATTTTCCATGAAATGGTAAAATGTCTTAGTTTCAACATCTGATATGTTGTTTCTGTTCTACTGGGAATAAAATATGAGTTGAGATTAGAAAATTGCTGCACTATGTTTTTATTTACATTTTACACAACATTCCAGCTTCTTTTGGAATTGGGGTTGTATTTATATAATTCGATTCTCAGGCTGGATTGCTACAAACCATTTTCACTCACTCAGTCTCAGAATGTCATTTAAACATTACCGTTTCAAAACACACAATGTGTTTAGTTGTGAGTTACAACAGGTGAGATATCTGTGACCTACATGAAGATGTCATTTTAATTCATCTAATGTTTTATAGAAAGAGTTGTGCAGCTATACAGATAATTTGCTGCAGAGCTTCTAGGACATTGTGCCGGCAACAGCTGAATTCATAAATGTAAAAAATAAAAAAAAAAATTGAATTATGGAATTTACATAGTGCAAAAAAGGAGAATAATAAATAAAAGTAAAAAGGAAAGTAGATAAAGGAAAGATGAGACAAAGATAGAAAAATTCCCATCCATCCATCCAATATACTCCCCCCATCCCCCTACACCCTCCCCCTTCCTCCTTTTCCTCCCCCAACCACCCCATCTTCCCCCCACCCTCCCTCCTCCATCCACTCCCGCCATCCCCCACCTTCCTTCCTCCACCCACCTGTTATCCATCAATCCACCCCATAACCCCTCATTAACAGCCTCCCCTACTCCGTACCCACAAACCCTCATTTTCACAAACCCACATCACACTTAACCCTCCCACCATGCCCTGTGGGAGACATCCCTGGTGGACCAGAGGATAGTGATCCCAAATGTGGCCCCCACTACCAACCCCCACCCAGATGCAGCAGACTCTAAGTGTAATTAAAACTGAGAGGCGAGTCGCTACAGGGTGCAGCCAACGAGGCCACTTAGACGGCCCCCTCTGCCATACCCTGGGTCTCAGGGTGGCAACCAGACACCAGAGCATGCACCAACCTACCCCATGGCAGCACACCTGGGCAGACCCAGACCCCCTGGCACCAACCAACCCCTCCACTCCCAAGAGATGGGGCCACCAGAACCTATATCCCCCACACATCCTGCCCCAGAACAGTACAGCCACCCGGCCCAGAGCCAACCAGTGGCCATGCCCCACTGCCACGAGGCGACCCCAACCACAGACACTTGGGACTGAATTCTCAGAGTCTAAACACACACACAGGAAACGTCCCACAATTAATCACACTTTGTCACAATCATCAATACGATTGAAACGTTTATTCTTCCTCAATCCAAAGAAGTCTGGATTGTTTCTAAAATCAGAGGGGCAAGCAGGTGGTGGAAAGTCGTGATATTCTAAATCAGAGGTTTAAAGTGGGGTGGAGCAACAGGAGTGGCCAGGGTAGCATTGGCTATGGGCTGAAATAGGAATGGACACCCCAGGTGCTACCCCAGGTAATTTTCAGTTCACTGGAGGAGGACAGAAACATCTTTCCAGACTTGCATGGTTCACCAGTATCACTACGGCAGTTAGAAGTTAATTTTAAAGTAGTTTCCTAACTAGACATCCTTTTGATAGGGATGTTAACCTGATATTAACATAAAGCTAATTAGCAGTGCTAATCTAGTTATAGTTATAATCTGTCCATCATGATTATGCTGTTTGACACATTGAGTCAGAGAGCTGAGATTCTCTCATGCTACTGTGTGGAGTTATTTAGACTGAAGAAAATTAAGTTCACCTCAACAGGTTCTAGAATGAAGCCACACCTCCACTACCTCTGATCACCGGGTGAGTGTTTACCCACTCAGCTCTAACTATCCTCACCTTAACACATTCATTCACCCATTTATCATCCATCCATCCATCCATCCATCCATCCGCCTCAGGTGCAGCAATGACTGCACTACAGGTAACTACTTCAACATCGTATACATGTGTTCTGTCTTCTTCTATGGTCAGTTTAAGGCATTACTTAGCCCAAACGGTGCTCAAGGTCCAAACAAAGCTGACACTACAGTTTAAAGCTCAGCGGGTTCTCACTTCACACAGACTTGTTTGTCCATTCCTTCAGAGACACTGTAGTAAAAATGGTGGCACAAAAATGGCAGCTGGGCCAGTAGTTATAAATGGCTAATTCAAAGGGGAGGACAAAACACAACAGTTGATTTGGTAAAATCATTCGATAACAATAGAAACAGTTTTTAATGATTCATTAAATTTTTGTAACTGACTTGATTTTGTTATACGCTGCACCTTTAAGGTGTTGCTTTAAAAAAAGAAAGAGCAAAGGAGGTTGATAAAAAATGGGGTGTAAAGTCTTGGATCACTTCATGCACCCAAAAGGATTTGCTTCAATAGAGGAAAACATTAATGGGAGACAAATGGAGTGGTTATTATGTCTTCCTGTTATTTTGACCAACATTTCAGACATTTCAACAAGACCTGATAGTTTTCAGTTTTTAAATAAAAGGCTGAAGAATTTCTGTTTATTTTGTATTTATTCCTTTTGTTAAAAACAGAAATTAAAGTCTTCTATACAGTGGATAAACAATTTATATATATATATTTGTTTCCACAAAACAAACAAAAAGAAGAAAAAAAGAGCTTCACACTTTTTATAAGAAGTGCAAATTTCAGACGGTCCCTAAAATTGCCTCCGAGTTGAAATAAGATCACTTTTATTTAATTGTATGTAAATATAAAGCTTTGAAAAAACAAAATTCATGATAAAAACACGTGAAAACTGCCTTGTTTGGTTGTAAATAGGTCTGTGTGCCAGCGCAGCTCCGTCCGTTTATTTCCGGGTGGTACGAGGCTGCTCCGGTTACAGCTCCGCAAGCATCAGCTGATTCAGCCTCCCTCCTCCCTGATCCATCCACAAGCACCGCCGGAGGCCGGGACACAAACAGAAACAACCACCGGGACGCGTCCGCAGTTGATGTCTTGTAGCTGAAAGCCAAAGCAGGAGGGCAGCAGGCAGGAGTTATGGCGGCGTCGCTTCTCTCCGAGACCGACATCAGGCACCGGTCCATGGCGGAGGAGGATCCGAATGGGAATGAGCACGGGGCGGCTGCACGCAGCGCGGCGCCTCGCTGGGGGCCGCAGCACGCCGGAGCTCGGCAGCTGGCACGGCTCTACTCGCCAGGTGAGACCGCGTTTGTTGTCGTTGTTGGCGTTTTTCAGGCTGTCACTGGTTGCTGGTGAGGAGGTCTGAGGGATGAGGCCTAAAAACAGCATGATGATGATGATGATGTAGACGGTGCTGATGAAGACATTCCGGCTTACAATCAGCTAACACTGCAGTTAAAAGAAAACTTAGCAGTGATTAGACATTTTATGAATTCTATCTACTAAACTTATAGACTATGATGCTGGCAGTGACAGTATGAAGCGGTGTGAAGGCTCCTGTCCAGAGCTTAGAAAAAAACAGCTTTCTTCTGAAAGACACTTCTGCAGATCTTTATGTTCACTGTCTAATAACAGTCAGCAAAACAAACAGCAGTCTCAGTTGTACTGCCCAGACTGGATTAACTTCGAACTAGGCCATGTAAATGTGAGGCCCCTGGAAGGTGAAGGTTTGTTCTGAGGTCAGTAATCAAGACTCTCCGTCTCACATGGATGCAGTCATGAAAAACGAGTGCACTTTCTCTGAATTCAGGTTGCACATATCAGGGCTTAAGATGACATGATATATTGCTCTGTGTCATTATTTATTTACTATAATAAAGCTAAAATGCAGAAGGGAAAAAGGAAAAAAAAGGATTCCACAGGATTTCAGTAGCAGGTGTTTCCAATCAAAAGCGTGAAGCTCCTGTATAATTCAGGTGTGTAACACAGTGCCCAGGAGGAAAGACATCAGTAATGATCTTAGAGAAAGGTTATGAGGTCATTTCCAAAGTATCTGGAGTCCATCATTCAGTGGAAAAAATTCAAGACAGCTGTCAATCTCCCCAGGAGTAGACATCCCAGCAAGTTCAGCACAAAGTCAGACCCTTTAATTCTTTAGAAGAACTGGAACAAACCTAAGAGCTCCATCTCAGACTCCACAGACCTCAGTTAGCAGTTAAGTGTTAAAGTTCATGACAGTCCGGTTAGAAAAAGACTGAACCAGTATGGCTTGTTCGGAAGGGATGCAGGAGAAAGCCTCTCCTGTGTTTGCAAAGCTGCATGTGGTGAGCCCTTCAGAGAGCTGCAGAAACCGATGCTGCAAACCTCAATGATCTGAAGCCACGTTGGAAAGAAGAATTCCTCCGCAACCATGAGTGAGACTGACAACATCATCCAGAAAACCATGACTAATTTAATGCTGCTGAAGGAGTGTCTACAAGCTGCTGAAGCATGGTGTGGAGACGCTTTTTAACAACATGTTTCTGCTTTGTTTTAGCTAAATTTTCACACTGCTCAATGTGTCATCTCAGCTGTTATTTCTCTAATTTTAAGTCTGATCTATAAAACTTTTAAAGTTATTTTAGAGTCACTGCATGCTGATAGTACCTATTTTCATATATATGAGTTTTTAATTAGCGGTACCATTCTGTTTTTTGTTTGCAGATAGGTTGACGGCTGTAGAGAAAGGTTTTGAGAATAACTCAGATGTCAGTTGAATCTTTGATGAATATTTAAATGGAGAGTTACCACGTGGAGTTTGTGAGACATTTACTATCACTTAGATCAGTTTGAAAGATGGTTCTCCGGATGGTGGGTAGAAGGTTTGGTGTTTTTGGAGCTTCAGTCATAGTAAAAAAGATGCTAAATTCTCTTTTTACATCCTAAATGACGTTATAAAAACATTAGCTGGGAATTGTTTCCAGCCCCAAAGAGACGGCTAACAGATAGAAAAGTGAGGAGTGTCTTCCTCCACATCATGTTTACTCCTCCCTCCCTCCCTCCAGACATATTAAGGCAGCTCAGCTCCGGCTGGTAAAAAAGGACGGCCTCTTGTAATCCACACCATCCTGTAAATTGAGCCATTTGACGTCTGCAGATGGATTGATTTTTGGTGCGATGGATGGCACGCTGCGCCCCAGACCTTAGGAAACCTGTGTTACCAGTTGTGCATCAAGCTGGCCTGTGCCACTTCCTGCATGACCATCTGCCCTGTGTCTCACTTCACTGAGCATTTTAATTGCCTCTGGTTGAGCCTTGTTGGCAACTTGTTGACACTCTTAAAAAAAAATAAGAAAGGGGGAAATCAGAGAAAAGGAAGGTTTGATTCC
Organism: Melanotaenia boesemani; assembly: GCF_017639745.1. Lineage (NCBI taxonomy): Eukaryota > Metazoa > Chordata > Actinopteri > Atheriniformes > Melanotaeniidae > Melanotaenia > Melanotaenia boesemani. The sequence goes on along the minus strand of NC_055691.1, from coordinate 9,307,289 downwards.
CTACGACGACATTATTGTAATGTTATATACCAACATATGTCACTGGGATGATGCTGAATCCCCACTCCCACAGTGAGTGTATTCACTCAGATCTTTATGTTTATTTAACCTCTGCAGGCTGTTGCAGTTAAAACGCCTTCAGTGCAGGCCACAATGAGACCAGCTGTCCTAATTTTAGATGCTTTGAGTAACAGAGTCACCTTGGTCATTAATGGAATTGGATCTATGCTGTTCAGTGCAATTACATTAGAGAGATAACTGTCTTCACTCAGGCATCGAGTCCACGCTAACATCACGCTGACAAGCTGGAATTCATCTCCACGCACACCCTTGTTTATTCATCTTAATTAAATTGGATACAAGATGGTGACAGCGAGTTAAAGAGCCGTTTCTTTCTGTTTGGATGTGAATTATCTTTAGGCTTCAGTTTGAATGAGATTTTTAAAAATTGGTTCTTGACATAATTTAAAAGTGATGCCATCAGACTCCAGAGTGGACCGCCTACGGTTCTGAATTGTAACGTCTGTCTTACTTCTGTGACATAGAAGCTGGATGAAATGCGACATGATCGTTCAGACTGAGGTCACTTTAAGAAATATCCAACATGTATCTGATTTCGTGCCGCATATGGAAGTGTGTAAAAAAGAATCAGATATGGATGAGATAAGCTCAGTTTTCACCAAATTCATTCATAATTTTATTTTTTTCCATTTAATTAAAGAGACTACTGATCCGTCTTTATCCCGTCTCTTCTCCGAGATCTCTCCAGCCAGTCAGTCAGTTCGATCCTGAGTTTTGTCTTTTCTCCTTCTCTGTCCCATTTTTTCTTTCTTTCCTCTGATAATGTGTTCTTGCACTTCTTTGCTGAATCAACCACGGTGCCTTTCAAAACAGCAGCAACAGTGTGTTGATATCCGCTTGCTAGCGTGACGTGGTGCGGAAAGTGAAACTCGGCAGCAGCATCATGAAGTGTGGTTTCTCAGCCTCGGGATGCTGAGAAATAAATATCACCGGGCCGTCAAACAAGTCAGTAAGGCAGCGATTTAAAGTCGGAAAGTTACGTAGTGCATTTTTAAGTCAGTTAAGTTTTATTAATAGAAACATAAATGTATATTTTGAGGTTTTAACCCTTTAATGCTGCATGTATCATATCTGATACATACACTTTCTAAGACCTTTTCCATCTCTTTATGGTAAAAATTTTACTCAAAATCCTGTTGAACACAATGTGATGATTGTTTTCTGCCCCCTAGTGGACACCTTTTGCACTACATTGATTTTGACATGTAACGGTTATTGTAAATATACAAAAATTACTGTTAATTTTTTTTTCTTAAAACAATTAAAATTTCTCCCCATTTTTACTTGGGTTGGGCTTTAAAGTGTTAATATCACTTTTATTGGCTAGAAAACAAACAAACCCTTGCGTCAAGCCAAAAGTCACTAACCTTAAATAACTTGTCTGTCAAAGTGAAACCGAAGCCCTTCAGCACTGACAGAGGACACCTTATTGTGTGGTTCACCTGTGTTGGACACACAAAGGCAGCATGGCGGTGCAGCAGTGTGTGCTGTGAGACGGCATGCCAGCAACATCAGAGTGACAACTGCTGGAGGTCTGTCACAATTAAAAATTAACCATGTTCTCAGAGTTTAATTTAATTAAGATCAGGCCTGTATATTTGTCTTTGTTCAGCTGTGAAACGGCTGTTGAAGCCAGTAGAAATGTCATGTTTCTGCCCTGTTTTCCACCACGTGTCAGCTGGCTGATATTTGACTCTGTCGTCTCCCTGCTGTGGATAGAAGCAAACCATACAGAGAAAAAACAATCCCAGCCTTGAACAGGTAGTGTGCCCACCTGAGCTGACTGTAAGCCTGAAAAATGAACCCTGATAAGGCATCTAAAGGCTTAAATGTCCAGAAACAACGAAGAAACTTGTCTCTAACTGTGAAGCGTCCACATGCCTGGTGGATAAAGCAGTGAGGCAGCAATGTGACGTGCCATCAGCAGCTGGGATTTAGAAAGCTAAAGAATGCTATCAGAATAAACCACTTTTCTGTATGAGAGAAAATTATAGGAGCCATAAGCTTATGGATCTATCACTATTTTACTCTGTTTTCATTCAGTTTATCATTTCAGCCGGGCTTGTGTCCTCATGAGAATGAAGAGGAAAATGAATTTTACAGGCAAATTAAAACTATGCAATGTTCTTTGAAATGAAATGAAACATTCGTGGTACAAAAATCAATCATTTAAAAACTTTTATGAGGAAGATAAACAGAAAAAGGGGGATGTTGATGAGAATTTGTGTTCCCTTCGCTGCCTGTTTTAGCTCTGATTGATGGTTAAGAGGATCACACATGCATTTGGGGTCCTGACACTTTATCCCCTCTCACTCAGTGGACAGGGAGCTTAGTTTGCAGACTGACTTTGGGTAAAAATAGCCCAGACAAGGCTGTAATATGGCTTGTATTCTGATGCAATGCAGACTTCATGGCTGAACTTTAACTTGGGTGTTGCACATACTCTGCAGTAAAGTTTATGCTCAGTCATTAAACCTGAAGTTTTGTGTCCAGCTGCCAAAATCTGACCTGCTTTTTATAAGTTCAGCAAGTGAATCAGATCCCTTGATCACACATCTCATTTCTCTGTAATGTAATGTTCGTGTATTGATGTAGCATGAGTAATTATGAAAGAAGACAACTGGGTCAAGTCTGCTTAGCAGTGAATAACAAAACCCTTTAACTTTTTTGATGTGCATGTAATAAAAAGTCATAACCTGCTAAACTGTCACTCATGCTTTTCTTCAAGGTTAGTTTACACAAAAACAGGCTGAGTTTTTTCTTCATATTTGCACCAGCAAAGCTTGTTGGAAATGGCAAACTAATAAAATTTATCAAAGCTTTCTTGGGGTTGTCTTTTTTATGGAATGACAGGAATGAGTCTGGAAAAGAAAAGAAAGAAAAAATATGGTCAAAACTATTTAAGAAAACATAAGTAACTATATACACTATATACAAGGATCCAGAGTTTAGGAGCCGTGGAGGGCTCTCTAAGTGATGATTAGTATTTTGAACTGGATCTTGTAAGTCACAGGTTCCCTCTCATAGCCCCCTCCACGTCTCCTGGTATACTGGCCTGTCTCTTGGTATTTCCTCCATGCTCTCCACACTGTCATGGGAGACACAGCAAACATTCTTGCCACACACTGATGTGCCATCCTGGATAAATTGAACTACCTGAGCAACTTCTGTGGGTTGTAGACACCGCCTCATGGTACCTCTAGTGGTGAGGACACTGGCTAAATGCAAAAGTGAGCAAAAACCAGCCAATAAGGATGAAGACAGGGAAATGGCCTGTGGCCTTCAGTTAAACTTTGGTATTGAATGACTTTGACCAAGTTGTACAATTAACAAGAAAAGTGAGGACAACAGTAGAAAAATGGAGCAGAAAACCTCCTCACAGCTGGACGTGATGTTAACTGGTTCAGGTTGAGCGGAGGTTTGGAAGATGTTTCTGTCCTGTTACGACAGTGACTATGAAAGAAAGGAGGAAGATGAGGAAGGAATTATTTTTATTTCAGATGCATAAATGATGCTAAGATGAGATTAACACGAAGGACAAAAATAGCGTTTTAGTGACAGAACACTTTGGTTTTCAGCTTTTGGCTTAAGTCAGGATTTTAAGATAATAAATGTGCCCATTAACACAAATGTTCATCTTTATCGAGTTAAAGTCATTCATAAAAATATCTACTGAACAAGTTCTGTTTGTGACGGACGATGACAGTCAAATGTGATGCTGGGTAAACTATAAAATGGGCATCCTTGAGGGGATAGAATGATATTTTTGGGGGGTTAAAATCATGACTTCCTGGCTATGCAAAGGAATATGGTTGTGTGTGGGTGTGCTTTTCACAGGTAAACTTCTAAAATAACCTCGAAGCTTCCCCTCATTTTTGGCCAAAGGGCACAGCAGGCTGCAAGTGGAAGATACGCTCAGCGACGCTAACAATGCCGCCAAGTCATTTTAGGAAAACTTAAAAGCAAAAAATGTTCGCCACATGCTGACAAGTGTCTGTTTAAAGTAAAATAAACGGCTGAAATTCAAAAAGTCAAAGTGTCCATTTAAGGGAGCGCCACGCTGTTATGTGCTTAGTTGTTTGGGCTCGGTTCAGCATCGGTAGGAGGTAAATCTAAATAGCAGTTTGGCTTGTTAGAGTTTGGAGAAGTTAGATGAGGCGTTGGCAACGCTCCACAGAGCCAAACATCAGCTCATTACAGCAAAGCGAGGATGGACAAACAGCTGGATGCATCCCCCTCTGCCTCTGTTTCTGCCTTTCTCCATTTCTCCCACCAACTCTTTATTCATCCCCTCGTCTCTCTTCTGTCCTCCCATAAGTCTTAAGTGTCACGGTCCACTGCCTTCCTCTCCTCTGCCTCTGCATTTACTAGACGTCTTAGTTCTCAGTCTCGTCTCATAAGCAGCATGTATGTCAGGGTCTTTTGGCATGTGCAGCCATCTCTTGGGTTGTGTTGACTTGTTCTAGTATTCGTATGAGGGATGAAAACTGGGGCCTAAAATGCTGGTTGTTAAGTTACGGTGGTTGAGGCTAAAAAGATGCATCATGTCAGTGGATAGCTCTGAAATCCAGTACAGCAAGGATTATTGTGTGTGTGCGAAAGAGAGAGAGAGAGAAAATGTGATCTAAAGTTACACTGAAGAGTTCATTGTTTGTGTGTAAGGGATCTAAAAGCAATACTGATAAGTACTCCCATGTCAACCTATTCTCATTAAACATGTGCAGACTTCCTGCAGCTAGAAACGCCCTGAATAGCACAAACTATCCGTTTTCATTGGTCTTCTTTCAGGTATGCTAAAATTAAAGCCTTTCTTCATACTTCCACATTTAACAAAATTACTTTTAAGGTTCAGATATCAAGACTGACAGTTGTGTTTATATTGTCTTATAATTATAGTCTTATATACAGCACACTCACCGGCCACGTTATCAGCTCCACCTGTTCAACTGCTTGTCTAATCAGCCAGTCACATGGCAGAAGCTCAATGCATTTAGTCATGTAGACATGGTCGAGAAAACTTGCTGAAGTTAAAATTGAGCATGAGAAGGAGGAAGAAAGGTGATTAAGAGCCTTGTTTCGACCAGCCGGTCTGGTTTGGTGCGGTATGGTTTGGTACGGATCGGTACAATAAACCCTGATTTGTTGTATTTCTTCAGTCCTTACCCGGTAGGCGCAGGATTGCGATAGCTGCGTCAGCTATGTGATAATGTGACCTCAAAGTGGCGAAGTGCCTTCCTTAAATTATAACAAAGAATGTGAAACAGAAACAAATGTGGACATCCATTATGTTTTTATCTTTAAACAAGGCGCTGTTCCTGCTTTCTTCTTATTGGTGAAGGATGATTTCCTTTTTCAACCAGTCAATGAATTACAGATTAGCTGCGTTTCCACTACAGCGTTCGTTCGTTCGTTCGTTCGTTCGTTCGTTCGTTCGTTCGTTCGTTCGTTCGTTCGTTCGTCCCTCTGTCTGTCCTGTTATGGGTCGGGGGGAAACTGGAGCCTAACCCAGCATTTAACAGGTGAGAGGCAGGCACAGCTTGGACAGGTCACCAATTCATCGCAGGGCCATTACAGTTTTTAAAATAAAAGTGATATGTACAGTTACGGTTCACGCAATTGTTCGCAAAACTTTACTGTGAGGAGGAAGGAGATTTCTAGTTTCATTGTAAAACTCAGCATTTTACTGGAAGATTGTTAGATTTTTCTCTTTAATTATTTGTAAAAAGATTTTCGTCTCCTCCTCCGCCCAAACATACCGTGCCATTTTTACTCAAAATGATCTGGTCACGTGACCCCCTACATCGCGTCCAGTGACGTGTAAATGCAAAAAAGTGTCCATTACACTTTTGTGACATACTTCTATATCGACATGTCTGAAAAACCTTGAGAGCGTGAAAGCTTTTAAGTGAAAATTGATTTTATTTTTCAAAATGTGGGTGTTCCATTACCAGTTTTCTTATTGTGATATTTAGGTTTTGCGCAATTCTAGGTGTAATGGAAATGCAGCTAGTGTCAAGCTTCACCCTTTAGGGTCGGATTGGTGTCAGAGGAGACTGGGTAGACTGGTTGGAGATGATAGAAAGGCAACAGGAAGCCAAATAAGCACTGGTTCCAACCAAGGTCTACAGTATAGCATCTCTGAACACACAACATGTCCAACCTTGAAGCAGATGGGCTACAGCAGCAGAAGACCACAGCGGGTGCCTCCTGTCAGCTAAGAACAGGAAACTGAGGCTACAATTCACACAGACTCACAAAAACTGGACAATAGAAGATGGAGAAACGTTGCTGATCTGATGAGTCTCCATTTAGCTCCACATTCAGATGCTAGGCTCAGAATTTGGAAACATGGATCCATCCTGCCTTGGATCAACAGTTCAGGCTGCTGCTGGTGTAATGGTGTGGGGGATTTTCTTGGCCCACTTTGGCCACCTTAGTACCAACGTGACCTTGTTTAACCACCACAGCCTACCTGAGTATTGTTGCTGACCATGTCCATCCCTTTATGTGTAGCATCTTTTGATGGTGCTTCCAGCATAGGGGGTAGCAGTAGGGTTGAAAATTAAAACTCTGAGTATTTAAGTTTAACCAGTGATGACAAGTCATTAGAAAATAAATAAATAAATGATCAGTTTTCAAGCTTTTAATTCTTTATCAATTTGTGAGTATAGTAATAGAAAGTTCCTGAATGAGAGCAAAGCATGTTAGATAGTCCTTCACAGTACATCATGGCTAACTCAAAACCAAACATTAATCAACATACACAGTTAATAATTTATGTCATGAGATTATATATATATATATATATATATATATATATATATATATATATATATATATATATATATATATATATATATATATATATATATATATATATATATATATAACAACACTTCTGAGATATTCACAATAAATATATTTTGTTATCTAAATATTAGCCTTTTTTATTTTTAAGCTATTTTAAAGTGAAAACTTTGGTTTAAAGTTAGAATTTGAATTTAAACCATTCTTATCTCTTAGCTTCTCTTTTAAGCCCATTTCTCTGGCTTCTGCTGAACTTTAATGGTTTAAAAAAAAAAAATGTAGTGGTCAGCATTGAGTTTAAGCTACTAGTTCCTTCAGTTTGGACAGTAATTCACTACATAGTACTAGTTCATAAAATACAGCTATTTTAACCTTTGTTTCTTTTTTTATCTTGAAGTAAACAATTAAAATAATTGTGGTTTTATATTACAGTTGATTAAATCAGCTCCCGGGGGAAGTCTGTGCTCGGGTTACTGCCCCCGCAACCTGATCCCGGATGAGCGGTGGAAAATGGATGGATGGATAAATCAGCTTCTGTCAGTCAATAATTGATGATGTCTTCAGAGAGATGTCCACACAGTGAACGTATTAATGAAGAATTTGTTGGGGGGAAAAAGAAAACAATCACAACAAACCAATGAAATATTTTTTTCTCTTTGCAAAGAAGCCAAAAAGTTCCTCAGACATTGAATCAAAAAAAAAAAAACCTTTAAATCTGCTGACTTTACTACAGCCCACACTGACCTTACACACCACAAGGTCACAGGAAAACACACTGACACACACACAGGTCAAAGCCACGAAAAGCCCATGCGACACTCGGCCCAAAGCACATACTCGGATGGTTTCTGACCCCTGACCTTTGTTGCCCTGGAGTCAGGAGTTCAGGGAGACGGGGTCAGCTGTCATGTACGAGAAGTGAGTGACATCACGTGTTCAACGGACCAATCAGTAGGTTTTCTGGGTTTAAACGTTTTAGTTGCAGGTCGAGGGGAAACTCAGTGATTCTTCATTCCAGTGTCCGAGCAGAGCTTTAAATCACAGAGATGATTGTTCCTGTGTCGTTTAGACACACTGATGTGTCTTAAAGGAGTGAAAGGATGCATGGACACCTATATAGATTATTTGATCATATAATTGGAAGCTGAATTTATGGATTTAGTTTATTAGATTTAGATTATTAGATTAGAGACAAAGAAGATGGATACCCAGATGGACGGACATTTTCGTCCATCTCCTGCTTTGTTTGCACACTTAATTTGGTCCGTTTTGGGGGCTTTGCAGAAACTGGAAACCGCGGAAGTAGTGTTAAAGAGTATAGCTGACATGCGACCAACATAAGGAACAAACCAGAGAAGAAGAGGAGGACCAGAAAGAAGAATAAAACGAGGACAACTAGAGCTGGGTGATATGGGAGGAAAAAATGACCATGATTTTGTTTTTTTATATTGGTCAGTATCGATTTTGTGATATATATTTTATCCTGATTAAGTCTTAAACAACAAAATATTTATTAGAATTCAATAAAATTACCATCATAAATGAAAATGTCCATTAAAAACATCACAAATGTATCAAGAACACACACTAAACACCTTTGCTTTAGAAAAAGGTAAACATAAATCAAGCTTTAAATTCAAGCAAACACAAACCAGTGGTCCAAGTGTCTCTGGTTGTTAACATTGTGACTATACAGTCACATATCAGACTTTCAAGCTTTCCCCAGCAGTCTTCATACAGTGGAGGTAGTATGGTTTAGAAGTATTTTCTGTCAGGGAGTTCGCATCTTTGATCTAACACTTTTACTAAGTGTTTAAATCCCTCCTCCTCCACGGTGTTAAGGTTGCTCCCATGTGCAACAACAGTTTGGCTGTTCCCGGCAGCAGGTTCACTTATATCATTTATAATGTAACATATGCTAAACATGTTCCTTTCTGATTCTTTCAAAGTTATGTTTGCTGCGTGATTGGCTGGAAGACTCTGTCCATATAGAATAGAAATGGCCAAGTCTTATCATTGAGATTGACCATAATCTTATTGCGATGCTACATAAAATTTGATATTTAGCACAGCCACAGCTGTAGAGATGGTGGGAGTGTGTGTGTTGGATGTGTTGGGCTTTATAGCGGTGCATTACTGCCACCTACCGGGGTCTGAAACTCACGTAAGGGTGGAAGTTCCCTCAACAGAAAGATCTCTTAATAACGTCAGATTATGTATTAAAGGCTGAATAATTAGAATTTTTTCCTTAAAAATAATTTAAAATGTTCTCATTTGCTGCGAGGGATAGAAGGAAGCTTCCCTGTAAACAATCTGTCTCCTACATCAACAATGTCTTTGTCAAGTTTTTCTCCTTCTAAATAAGAGTTCCGTGCCGGAATAACTTCCTGGTTCCTTAACCAATCATATCCGACTCCCCACGGTTGCCTAACAACAACAAGGCAGCGTTTGGTATTTTATGTTGACAAAAGAGCAGCAGCGTGCAGGTATGAAAGTTAGTAAAAGAAGCAAACCAGAAATAGTTTCAGAAAAACCTAAAAAGCCTCGGCATCCTGCTAAAAAAGCAAACGACCAAAAACGGAATAAAACGAGGATCAATTTTGAAGAATCTTTTGAAAGGTGGAGAAGTCTGAGCTGGCAAAGTTTCTCCTCCACAGGTATGCGCCGGAATTTTGCCTAAATTAACCGAAAAGTTTATCTTGATTTACAAAGATTTTAGTCTAATTTATTTCTCGGCACTCATTAAATGAATTTGTGTGACTGTATGGATATATTAGTGGAGTAAATTGATGGCCTGTTAGTTTACAACAACAAATGTAATGATGTTTGGGCAAGTGAATACTGTGTTTGTCCTATAAACTTCTCAATTACTATCAATTTAATTTATTAGGTGAGACTAAGGGCAAACTGTCGCTGCGTGGCATTTGATGATTAATGTAGCTTTTGTTTACATTCTATTTTAGGCTAACGTTCTCCATGTTTTTCTCTTTCAACTGCAGTTCTGATTTAAAACACTTGGTGTCAATGCTACTTATTTGCCTTTAACCGTGACTGTAGATCAGTCCAACTTGAGCATCGAACAAAAATAAAGTTTTTAAATAAACATTTTTGTGTTGCTGCTTGTGTTGCAGAAGAGGTGAACCTGGGAAAGTTGCTAGTCTGTAAAGCAGCACAAAAAGTTGCAGTGACAGGGAGGAAATGCACTGAATATGTCTCACCCCCTGCAGGATAACCAGCAGCTTTATTTGCTAAAGTAAAAGTAGATGTTCAGTATTTTGCCTCAATGACGTTAGTGTTTATCGAGCTCCGATATTGACTTGATTCACGGATTGGACATTCAAATGAATTCCCTAAATTTGTAAATGTTTTGGTCTGGAAACATAAAAAAGCAAGATGACAACTTGAAATGTGTGTTCAGCCAAAGTTTCTGTTTAGCTAAGAGTAGAAGAGAAACGAGTGTAGCAGATACCATATGAAGCAGCGCAGCTTTCACTAAATGACATAGAACTGTGGCGCATTTTAAACATTCGCGACTAGCAGGATCTTCAAACTGAACTAAAGTTCCTGCTAATCGGCTCCATGAAGACGTTCCGGCCAGACTGAACAGCAGCTTCTTTAAGCAGAAGTCCTCTTCAGTAAAAATAGAACCCTCTGATCCGATACTGCAGACCACGACCTGTCTGCACCGCTCTCTGGTGTTCCCAGACTATTCACATACATCCTGCTTCCCTTTCAGCACATTCTCTTGGACGCTAAATATTAAAAAGCAGTTGTTATTGTTAAATTATACCTTGTTTTTATTAAGATTATGAAGCAGCCATTGTCTTATAAATTATTTTGGAAAAATTGGATTATTGGATTTTTTTTTTTTTCAGTTGCTCTCTTTTTAGGAAGTGATGTGTAGTTTACTGCAGCCTGATGACTTCACACAATAACAACAATAATAATAATGTCCTCCCAGAGAGCTCAGTTCTCTAGTTAGCCCCAGGGAATCCAAAAACTGTTTAATCCAGAGGTTCCTGTTAGTGTCAGAGTACATCCTCCACTTCCAGCCAATCAGAACAGAGAGTTGTCTCTGACTTTTATAGCAAAAATATGATTATTCCACTTAATTTTATCAGCAAAAAGAGATGATTTACTGACTGTAATTTTGAGGATGCAGCTTGATCTTAGAGAAACTTCTTATCCTGAGTAGATAAATCTAATGATGCCTTTTGTCATTCTGATATTCCATGTTGGGCCTACAGCACACATCAATTGTGTACACACAAATTCAGCCTCAAGCACACACACACACACACACACACACACACACACACACACACACACACACACACACACACACACACACACACACACACACACACACACACACACACCACAGAAACAATGCATCTGTAGCTGCAGGCGAGCCTTCCAGGCAGGATTTTGCTATTGACCTTGACCAACGCCAGGGAAGAGCCGGGAATGCTGTGTTTTTTTTTTCAGACATGAGATGTGTGTGTGTGTGTGTGTGTGTGTGTGTGCGTGTGTGTTTGTGTGTGTGTGTGTGTATGTAATTATCCTTATGAGGCCTGCAGATGAATATGGTGGTAGTGGAAAGCTCAGGAGATGAGGGGATGGCATACAACACACACAAAGAAACACACGATTGGATCCGTCCATCCTTTTTCTCTCTCTCTTTTTTTTTTTTCTTTTTTTTCTTTTTTGGTGTGTGGGTGTGTGTGTGTTTGTCTGTGTGTTGTCTTCACAGGGGAAGGGAGGCTGGAGCTGGGCCTACTTACACTGACTCTCATGTGGGTTAAATTCATATGGATGTGTGTGTTATTCTGCTTGAATGTATGCATCTGTTTGTGTGTGTGTGTGTGTGTGTGTTGGTATGCCATTACTGAATCTCATTTGCTGCATTCCTGTCTTTGTTGCTGTTGAATCTACAGGGTAATGGATTTATTAAGTTTGTCTTGCAGGATTTTGTGTGTTTGTGCTTGTCTGTGTGTCGTTTCTTCATCTGTGCTTTGTGTGCTTAGCATTGATGTGGGTTTTGTGTGTTACACAGTGTGCTTGCGTCCCTGGGTTGTGTATTGTTGTTGTGTGTGTGTGTCCCAGGTTCTGCGGTCCGTAGAGATCAGATGAAAGGAAAAAGGCCTGTGACAGATCCACTCCTTCTGAACGAGGGAATTCAACCCTCCCCATTCTCTCTCTGATTCTTTGTGTTTCTCTACCTCTCTCTCCCACCCATGTCTCCATGTTACTGTCATTCTCCCTCAGCGTGTCTCTCCCTCATCTCTCAGTTTCCCCCTTTTCATTCTTTCTCTCTAAGCATGTGACCCACTTTCACCACCCACATCTCTCCGTCTCCCCCACTCTTTCTCCCCAGGTCCCATCTGAAGTCGGTCTGCTGAGAGTCGACCGGGATGGGGGGGGACTGAAAGACGGACAGACAGAATGAAAAGAGTAGCAATCTGTGATTTAATGTGTTAGCAGTCCGTACATCAGAGCGAACAAGTGTTTGTAAATGTCTCAGAGACAGACTGCAGGTGATGGAGGGATGAAAGGAGGCGTAAATAAGACGTTATTGAGGTGTGTCTGTAGCTCTGACTTATGTGTTTGAGCTCCTGCTCAGAGTGTGTGCGTTTCTTTTTGTCAAAGGTTCTGTGGGAGGTGATTCAGCATGTGGTGGGTGCTGCTGGCTCACTTGTTGTCTGGTGTTTTTCTGTTCCTTTTTTTGGTTTCATCCCTTGCTGTGTGTGTTGATTACAGTCAGAAAGTTTGTTTTTATTCTCCTCGCTTACTCATGGGAATATGCTTCTATGAATGTCTGCTGTTGAACAACTTGGGGCATGACAGGTTGTGTAGTCTGCGCAGCTTGTGCAGTAGGGTCGTAATGGCACAGCTGTATCACAGCACTGTGCAAAAGACTTGAACCAGCTCTTATTTCTTTATATATAATTCCAGGAAAGCAAAAATAACTGCAATAACTCTTGTTCCATTCTCTGTCCAAGTGATCCCACACTGCTTCAGTAATGTTGAAGTCCAGGGTCTAGGGAGGATCCATCGCTCCATCAGACCTTTTGAGGTCCGAGTTCTGGGAAGGATCCATCCCTCCATCAGACCTGTTGAGGTCCGAGTTCTGGGAAGGATCCATCCCTCCATCAGACCTGTTGAGGTCCGAGTTCTGGGAAGGATCCATCCCTCCATCAGACCGGTTGAGGTCCGAGTTCTGGGAAGGATCCATCCCTCCATCGGACCGGTTGCCGCTGATCTTCTGTCCAGTTCTTGTCATGTGACCTACCTTAGCCTTTTCTCCATGTTTCCCTTCCTTAAGAACGGCTTCTTGACATCCATGTTTCCATGGACACTATTTCTGATGAGGCTTTAGCCAACAGTAGATGAGCTGAAGGTCCTGGTGCATCTCTCAGGTCCTGGTTCAGGATTAACAGTATTTACAATATTTACATGTTCACATTTCCTTTTCTTCCAATGTCTGAAAAGGAGCATGTAGAAGTATAAATATATACTCTACCCCATTTCTACAAATATGCTATAACATCTCTATAACACAACTCAAATCTTCTACTTCACAATAGAAGATTTACAAGAAATAAAAAAAAAAAACAAAACCAAAAACACTACAATATTTCTGGCTTTAAACACTGCCATTACTGTCCTGGATTAAACTGCTCTTCTTCAAGCTTATATTTATTATATATTGCATTTTTTAATCTTCTTTTAAACTCATAGATGTTTTTACTTTATCTTAATGTATCTGTTAAGCTGTTCCTGATTTTTAAACACACATACTTTTGAACCTTAATTAATTAAAAAAATTTTTTTGCAGCACCTCGTTGTTGCAAAAGTTCTATTTTCTGTCTTATCTTTGCTGTTTTTTTATAGATGGAAAAAAGCTTGTTAGCTTGTTGATATTTTTAATTAGAAATGACATCCTTCTATTTGATACCACACAAAGCGGTTATTGGTTACTTTTAGTAAAACTTCATTTCTGCAGATATCCACCTACATGACGCTTGTAATGACAAATTACAGCCACACTAATAACATCAAACTCCACATGCCCACAGCCAAGCAGACGATGACAACTGTCCTCAAATTATCTCCCTTCCCCTTTCCCTTTTCTACATGATTTGCCCTATTGAGGTCATAAGGGGATTGGGTCTCATATGGTTCCCTGATAATGGATATGACTGGATAACTCTCATCAAGCTAATAGCCAGCAAAACATGTAATATTTGTGGCCTAATTACTCTTGTGAAAGCCAGTAACTCTGAAAGGCTCATTTAGCTGTCTTCTTGATTCTCTCCAGTTACTAGATCTCAACATTAGTCCTGCAAAGCTGTAGGTTCAACATCGGTTACTTTTAAACTGTTAACAAGGTGATTGTGCTTCAGCCTACAGTAAGGCGCATTAATGAAGCACTCCTGAAAACTGACTGTTAACATAGAAGGAAATTGTTAAATCTCCTCCAGTTCCAGTTTGCTGTGGGTGAAAAGGCAGAAAAAAGAGGAACAGATGTGGTTTCAAACTTTAGTCCGCTCGGTGAGGAGAAGCTTGACCCTGCTATTCGTTTACAAACAGGATGATTGTGAGACTCTTCCCACCATGTCCTCGGCTAACACTGCTGGTTTTGTTCAGATATAGTCTCCAGTGGAATCAGTGGCTTTTTTGTTCGCACTTAAATGAGTCATGATTTGACCCTGGGATGCTTGTGGCTTTGTTTTGTGCATCTGCTGCTAACGCTGGTGAAAAGTTCTCTGATTCTGTGCATTATGATGTGTTTGAGTTCTCGTTTCTGGAATGGAGATGGGCGAAGGGATCTTCTTTCTGTCTCTGCTCTCCATTTGGCCATTAGTATTCAGGACGTGTTGCCTTCCTGCCTGCTGCCCGCCACTCATTCCCCAGACAGCGAATCAGCCGGCGTTGATTAATTTCAGCCTATTAGCACCCCTCGTTCCCCTCCCCTGGCTCCGCCCAGGTTAAATCCCTGTGCACACCCACGTGCATGCTCACAGGCAGGGGGTGCTGCTGGGTGAGCGATGGCGGAGAGATTGCCAGGGAGCCAGTTGTTGTCAGGATGATATTAATGAGTATGCTGCTCTGGCCCTAAGAGTGTGTGTTGATTTGTGCCAACACATTTAAGTGTAATTTTAGTGTTTATTGCCAAATGAAGGCAGGTTAGGTGTGTGTGTCAGCTGTCAGCTCCGTCCATACAGCCCTCCATATGTCCTAACATACATGCATTCAGAGGCTATTTTTGTGTGTGTTTCTGTCGCTGTGTGTGATATCCAGCAATGCCATGGCCTGAGGGACAAGGGCTTATGTGTATGTGTTTGTGTGAGTATGTGTGCACTCTGCAGAGGCCTGTCCTAGTTTCCTTCCCCCTCACCAGGGAGGCGGAAGATCCAAGGACTGACGCACATCACCTGACAGCCGCCCCACTGCTCCACGGCCTTGCACCATGTGCGTGTATGTGATGGAGATGGAGTGTCTGAATTTGTGCATGTGTTAGAGGATGCTCGCGTCTTAAAAAGGGGTGTTAGGAAATACATTAGTTGAAGCAACACGGTATGCCCACTAATGTGTGTTTGTGTTAAATGACTGCACTGACCCACTGAGATGTGTGTGTGGGGTGAGTAGAGAAAATTATGTCACATGAAACCGGAAACAACAAAGCTAACAATAGTCTGCTGAACCTGTGTAGTCTCAGACTACTAAAACACATACACACCCACAGCTCATTAACATGTGCCGTGTGACCTCAACATATAGCAACATTTAACAAGACAAGTGCAACATGTACTGAACACGATCATTTAGTTTAAATTGCTTTTTACATTTGTGTCACTTCTCTGCAAGAAGTCCTTACTTTTCAGCTTTGGCTGAGCAGGTTATCTTTCAAATGGAGACGTTAAGATTTCTTAAGTTGTTAAATTATGGTTCTCTCAAACCTTGGTGTGATATTAAAAAAAATATTGTGTTTAGGTCAAATGATTAAAATTTTTAATCAGATTAACCACATCTTACAAAATGATTAATGACCAGTCACGACTATGCCTGAAACAGACTCGTTTTTACTGTATTCTATCAACCGAAAGAGCAAGCCAACGCTCACTTGGGTACTTCTTTGAAATTTTTACAATAGATGATCACTTTAGTTGTAATAATCAGTTAAATAATACATAAAATCATGACCTTAAAAAAAAAACCTCCTTTGTGCCAACCTTTTCCTGGCCTTTACCTCTGCCTGGCCCCCCATCAAAACTCTTTTAAACCCACCCCTGCATATCTGAAGTATAAGTCCTTTCTGTCACATGTCAGCTACTTTGTTAGAGAAGGTCCTACTCTGATTTTTATCTCAGAAATTGTTCATAATTTCTGTCACCACATTCATGCCCCATAAATGATCAGAGCTATGTCTCCAACATCTGCACATCCCCATGCTTCTTTTTGCTGATGTCTAATTGACATGGGACTGATGTAGTTTACTATTGCTACTATACACTAGTTTCCTGCTTCTCAGCTGAACAATAAACAAATGCAACAAGAGAGACAGTGCTAGCTAAGAAAAGCCGATCAGCTGATCACTGACAGCCGTCATGATTCACAGCACGAGAGGGCAGAGGAAGAGGAGGCTGCCGTGATGCACTGTGCAGCTACAGAGACCACCAGAACAGTAATGTTTGTGCAAACTATTATAAAAGTTTTTTTTTTTTTTTTTTTTTAATGCAGGAAAAGTGAGGATGTTGAACCCTCTCACCAGGAAAAGTGTCAGTGTTAAAACATCCTCATCCCCCATCACTGGTGTGATGCCCTTAAATCCCTGCATAGAGTGAAGAGGCTGTGTGAAAAGTGGGTGGGGTCTCTCGCAATGCAGAGAGCTTTACGGGTTAGGCCAGAGGTGTAGATGTTTTGAAAATAGGGAAGAGAGGCACAGACAATCTTCTCAGCTGCTCTAATGATGCAGGACGCAGAACAGCCACTGTACTACATGGTGATGCTGCTGGTCAGGACACTCTCGATGGTGCCTCTGTAGAAGGTGTACATGATGAAGGCCGGGGCTCTAATTTTCCTCAGTTTGCAAAGAAGTAGAGGTGCTGGTTGACTTTCTTGGCCAGTGATGTGGTGTTGATGGTCCAAGAGAGGTCCTTTGTGACGTGCACGCCCAGGAACTTGGTGATGCTTAATCTCTCTGATGGTCAGAGGTGCATGCTGGGGGCGCATTCTCCTGAAGTCCCCAACAATCTCCTTCGTCTTCTCCACTTTAAGAGAGATTGTTGTGTTCACACCACAAGGCCAGATGGTTCACCTCGCTCATATAGTCTGTCTTGTTGTTGCTGAAAAGACCTACCATAGTTGTGTCATCTGCAAACTTGATGGGTAGGTTGGAGCTGTGCAACGGTGTGCAGTCATGGGTCAGCAGAATGAAGAAGAGGGGGCTCAGCACACATCCTTGAGGGGCCCCCGTGTTCAGTGTGGGGATGCTGGATGTGTTCCTGCTGACCCGAACTGCAGGAAGTCCAGCAGCCAGTTGCACAGTGACATGTTAATTCCAAGCTGGTCCAGTTTTAGATTGAGCTGTTCGGGGAGGATTGTGCTGAACAGCATTCTGATGTAAGTGTCTTTTGTGTCCAGAAGTGGAGGGCAGTGGATATGACATGGACATGGACACTTTCATCCATGTCCATGTCTCCTGAATCATTTATGCACGTAATACAACCGAAAACCATGGGGACAGTGTTGAGCCGTGTAGCTGACATGTGACCAGCGAAAAGACCAAACTAGAGAAAAAAAGAGGAACAGGAATAAGAAGCAGAAGAAGACAATGACAAAGAAAACAATTGTAGAAATGGAGCTTTTGAAGAAAGAGAGCTGAGAGTGTTGAGCATGTTGGGCAGTTGCAAACAACTTCATAGCGACGCATAACCGCCACCAACTGGCGTCTGAAATTGACATCAGAACATGGAAGTGAACTCTGAACTCAGCACTGCCCAGTAGTCGTTGAATTGACTTAACCACAGCAATGTACAGGATGCATGGACGTATGAGGGAAGTGACGTATGACAACGTTTGAAACGGACGTATCTATTTACGTACGTAAGAGAGCATAAATGGGCTTTTAGGGGGCGACACTGAGAAAATTTACTAAAGTTCATTAGTGTTGCTTCAAAGCAGATTGACAATTTTGAGTGATTATAATGCTGCTATAAGTTTACATTATGATATGCTTCCATTTACAGGTAAAAGTTAAGCATATTTAACTATTTAATAGATCTCTTATATGACTATGAGGCCTCGTTCCTCTAAAAACAACTCTAGATTTTGTATTTTACAACCACAACTAATAGCAGAAGCAGTTTTTCCAGTTTACCCAAAAAAGTCAAACTCATCCAGGAGCTGAACTTCCACCTACCCGTAGATCAGCCAACTACCTCTTTACCACTTTGATTCCGTCTATTTTAAGAGGGTGAAGGGTCACGTTTGATGATTCGTGGAATATCCATAATCACATTTTTTAAATCTCCTATGACCACTTCGTTCCATACCTTATGAAAGGCTGATGGCATATTCATAGTCACGCAGGTCTATAAGCGTGCTCACTCGCCGGCTCGTGTGCTTTATTAGAAAAAACCGTCATGAATATCTTATAGGCTGCTAATGCTGTGTGATACATTAGGATCTGAACACATTAAAGTTTTAAAGGTACCTTAGATTGGTGAAGACAAAAGGATCATGAGGATGCTGTAAAGAGAGGAGACAAAAAGCAGAAGATGGAGGTTTTTTTTTTTAAATGTTGATGCAGATATTTTTAGATATAGTTGTTGGGTTTTTGCTGCAGATGGACAATAAAGAGTCATTTTTATCTGATCCCATGGTTGCTCATATTTGTAGATTATGTAAGTCACAGTTAGGACATTCCAGAATGATGGAAAGGAGAAAGCAATGCAAGTTCTTAGAAGGAAGCGATACGGTGCTGGACCAAATTAGATGAGCCGTAGATCAGCCCTTTGGGTGTGTTCTCAATAATTCAGCACCTCTGATCTTCTGTGCCGAGCTGCTGGAGGGCTCCGGGTCTGACCCTCCCATCACTCCCTCTTACTATTGCTGAATTGCAAGTTTAGAATAAGAGTACTTTTTAGTCAGTCGTTCCATCCATCCTTAAGTTGCTGCTGGTGACCTGCCAGTTTGGCCTCGTCCCTGCAGAGACATGCCTCCCACCTGAAGCTCTGTGTGGGCTTGGTACTGCATCAGCATGGGTGTTTCACATAGAAAAGGTCATGATCCTGCTGCCTTGACTACACTTGTCTTTAGCTGAATGATTACATATGAACACTATGGACACACACACTCAGTCATTGTGGTTGAATGGTCCTTTGGCTCCCAGTTAGGAGTGACTTGTTCTTCCAGCGGCTGCATTCTCAGCCTCCCTCACGCCCTCTCTTGCCTCCACTCTGCTCAGAAGTTTGAATCTGTGTTGTGGCAATGCTTTGATGAATAATTTTCTTTTTTCCTCTGCAGGTAAACGACTCCAGGAGTGGGTATGTGTGATTCTGTGCCTCTTCCTTTTCATCATCAACTTCTCCTTCCTCCTCCTTCACTTCTCCACCGTCCACATCTACAAGATCATCCTGGGCATCGGTGAGCTGGCAGTCAGAAAAATCACCAAACTAACAAAAGATTTCTTTCTGATTTTTAGAACTGCTTTTTAATCTAAAAAAAGAGTGTATGCTTCTAATAGTTTCCATTTTTTTGTGCCAGTCCTTGGAATAGTGACGGCAGATTTTGCCTCGGGGATGGTACACTGGGGTGCAGATACCTGGGGATCTGTGGACATCCCTGTTATTGGCAAGGTGAGCATGCACACAGAAAACAAGGCAGTTTTTTAAAGAAAAGAAAAATATCCTTTTCCACAGCAGTTGATACAGTTTCCTGTCTCCAGTTAGATACAGGAAAAGTAGCAAGTCCTGACAAGCTGGCCTCTTTCTTTTTTTTAAAGTGGCTGCAGACTGAGCTGAGCTAAAAGGTGGAGATTCTTCAGAAGTAAATAGGTATAGGCCGATTTCAAAGCTATGTGTCCTTACTAAAAATCTTTTAAAAAATGACTGACTAATAGAAGGTGCTTTTAGACAGTCTGGTTTTAGAAAGCAGCACAGTTCCTTCACCATAAAGGCTTTAAATTATTTTATTCTTAGTTTAAATTGTAAACAATATCGTGTTGCACTTTTTATCAATCTAATGTTTCTACCCTTTTAGTTAACACACTGCGCCAGATTGGTTTTTCAAATCAAGCTACCACTTGTTTGTCCAACCAACAATTTCTACCATTACGTTAAGCAGCGTTATGGCTGCCCTGCAATTTTGTTCCGACCTCTGTGGCGGGTCAGTTTCCACCGGGAGTGTGTCAGGTGCACAGCATTTTTTATTTCCTTACCTTTTTGTGGTCATTTTCAGTCTATCCACATTGTTCTTCAACCAAAACTCAGTGTAGTAATCCATAAATGTGAAACTGCGTCATGCGCTAACATGTCATATGCTCCCATTCACAGCCATTTTGTTGTCTTGTTGTGAGTCTTGGCAGTGTAAATAAAGTTTGGTCAAATTCTACATCTTACAAGCTTTCCAACGATATCTTACACTTGAACGAGGCTTTATCTATCAGGTGTAAATACTTGCCTGTAAACAAAAGGAGCATCATTGCCATTTTGCTGCAGTTATGCACGTGGGCGCACCGGAACTCGCGAATATCAAACAGCGTTCATTTCTTTGCTTCATTTTGACTTTTTATCCATTTAGAACGAAGGATAAAAGCCATAAACATGTCCAAGAAATTACAAAAAACCAAATACACCGTGTTAGAAACTCTGGAGGAAATACAGACACAGCACAATTTGGCACAGTTTTGGTATCCAAGTGGCCAAATGGAGAGTCTGCCTGGTCCTATCCACACTAAAACCTGCACAAAAGCTATGAGCTTTGTTCTATTCTCATGAAACTTTGTACAGTTGTAGTCATTGAGCTGCTGAATGCATGCAGTGGTATCTTTATGCACAGAATAATTTCTATCATGATGTTTTCATCTGTGGAAAAAAAAAAAACAATTAGGAGAGGATAATTTTTTTATTTTTACCTATGGTTTATCACAATTTGCACAGGCATATTATCATTCACAATGTTTCTGACACTGGATTTATATTCCATAGGGTCTTACCTATCCATTGAGACCAAGGTTATGTATATTAACCTGAAAATTACAGAGTTATTGTTGATTTAATTTGGGTAGGTCTGTTCAGGCGAACTACACTTCCAAAACCCCTAGGGTTTAAGAGGTTAATGACGTAATGGTTACATGGTTCAGCGAGCGCAAAGCTGCACTGGGGCTTTTATTTTGAAAATTGCCAGAAGCTTTTACACTGTCTTCTAACTACTTTTACACTTTATACCGGGTGCGCCGCAGCACGTATCAGAAACGTCTCAAAAGTGCGTTGTCGCGGCATTCTGCTAAATTTCTGCGCTGAGTCTATTTTTGACACTTCATGCGCCCAGAATGCGACAATTCCGCAGTTCAGATAAGGCAGACAGGAAATCAGATACAGGAGCAGTGTTTTAAAAGCAGTATTTTTCAAAATAAAAGCCCCCATGCAGATTTGCGCTGCTGAACCATGAAAACATTATGAGTTTAACCGGTCAAGGGGTCTCAGTGTTATTTTTTTTTTTTCGTTGTCATAGAAGACGAGACGTTTATCCTTCTCATGTGATTTTGTGGTCTCGCGGTGGACTGCACTCGTGGGCACATCTCGCTCCACATGCTCCACACTCTCGCGGTATAAAATGCCGCACCATGCAGGTCCAAACAAAACTGTGGTGCAGCTGTAACGTGACGCACACACACCCGGTATAATTCCAGTGTAACAGAGAGCTGCCATAAGGCGCTTCTGGGACGCTTCTGACATGCTTGTGGCGCCTGGTGTGATCCAAACTGTTGAATAAAATGGCCACGAATAGCAGTGGAGGCAAATTGAAGTTGGGAAACAGAACACAGCATGTCTAACTGCCTAGTTTCTCTTTGCTCTCCTCAATGTCTTTAAATAGGTGCTCCAGGGTGCCATCTCAGGACCTCTGTTATTTTCTATCTGTATCAATAATGTTTAATACACCTGGTAAACACTGTGTACCATTTTTATTCTCACAATATGGTACTCTATTGCTGCTCTTCCTTAATTAGCTAGAAATTAGCCACTTTAAAGCCTTGAAGCTCTGCTGGATCACCAGCACCCGCGAGGGCTGTTGCTTATATTGTCAACATTTTCTCAGGGACGATAGTGTGTAACTCCGTGGCATAAATTGTGATGTAAAGCCTACCCTTTAGGTGATCTACGGAAGTTTTCCAGGCATTTATATCCCGTCCAGGAGGTTTACAATCCAGCCACTAAATGTAGTGTTTATTCAGAGACTCTATCTGGTAAATCCACAATGATGCATGATAACAGCATTATTCATCACATTTTCATCATAAAAAGATCACTATCACTATGTTGCTAAGAGACTCTATTTAGACCTGGAAATGAGGATGAAGCTGCTTCCTGTCAAACTTTCCACCAATCAGAGAGCTTAAATTGACAGTAATGTTCAATCAGGAGCCACACAACTAGAAAATTAAATGATATGATTGGATTTAGTCTCTGCTGGATATTGATCTAGTTTTTATTATTTGATGAAAATGCCAGTAAGTGTCATCATAGTTTTGTCCTTGTGCATGTGATGATTGTCTTATATTTATCAGAGGAAGATAGGTATTTCTAAGAAAAACTATTAGTTAATGAAGTTAACCCTGGCCATTAAACTAGTTTGTCCTCAAATCTCCGTGAACCTGGCCAGTGTGTGTTTAGTAGTTGTGAATGTAGGAAGGGTTGAACTTTGTTCCAGGGGAATTAGCAGGTGGAGATGATCTGAGCTTTGTGACATGGTGCATTATCCTGCTGGAAGTAGCATCAGAAGATGCTACACTGTGGTCATAAAGGGATGGACATGGTCAGCAACAATACTCAGGTAGGCTGTGGTGGTTAAACCAGGCCACGTTGGTACTAAGGGGCCCAAAGTGGGACAAGAAAATATCCCGCACACCATTACACCAGCAGCAGCCTGAAGCGTTGATCTAAGGCAGGATGGTTCCATGTTTTCATGATGTTTCTCGCTCCAACCTTAGATTGTACCAGCTGCCAGGTACACCTAATACCGTATATGGACATAGAGGAGAGCTGTCAAGCGAGGAGTCTTTCGTGGGACTTTTAAGCCCCTTTTCTTCCTTCAGTTGGCACCAACATTCAAATGCTTGACCTATGTTCACCCTCGTCCTGCTTCCTTTTTGGTCCGCTTTAATTAAACATGTAACGGGTAGATGCCATTTGTAGACAGTGCTATTGGTCTGACAACTCCTGAGCTCCGCCTCACATGACATCAACCTACTAATGCTATTGGCTTAGAATCCTTTAGTGTAGATTTTGGCATTGCAACCAAATGTAAATATTTATATATTTTGGACCCGTCAGAATTTATAAAACGATTATTTATATACTATATTTTTTCTTTCAAAATAATAGTTTTATTCTGCACCCCTCAAGATGTTTTTTCGATCTATTATTTTTGAAAAATTAAGTGTTTTCATGAAAAAGTTGTAACTATGACTTTTAAAGACAAAAATATAGCCGTCATCCATGATAGCAGTAGATAGCAGACTGATAACAGTAAAATGCATAGTTTTCCAATGAAATTAAAGATCATTGTAAAAACAGAGTCCATGGCCACTCATGGCCAAGGAGGTGGACTTTCTTCATCAGACCTGTTTTTTCCTGCCTCCTGTCTGAAAGGACATCCCCAAATAAGTAAATTATATCTTCACAGCAACCAGAGCTGGATGTATAATCCTGGTCTAAAGTAGCTTCAGATGTCTGATGAGGAAGTGTGCTACAGTAGAAGGTAAAAAGTGAACCTGAGCAGTGTTGCAGGTGTTCTAATAGAGGTGTTACACAGGTAAATATCTGGATGGATTGGCATTGGATTCCGAGTCTTTTAGCTGAGTTTCTGCCTGTCATGTTGGTATGTTACATGTTAGTATTGCTGCTTCTTCTGTACTCTAATCTTCTGGATCTCTAGTCGTGAAGACGTTAGTATGGTGCATGTGCTTCTGTAATCTGGCATCAGATGAATGTAACATAATAAATGGGAAAATGGATCGTGCTCATATAGTGTTTTTCTGGTCATGTTGATCACTCTTGCACTACATTTCCCATTCAACCATTCACTCACACACTAGCACTCCTATTGTTATGTACTAAGATGCTTTCCTCTATCATACACATTCATTCCCCGATAGACACATCAGGAGGCAACGTGGGGTTCAGTGTTTTGCCCAAGGACGACTGCTCTTCCTCCTAAAATACAGCTACCCACAACTCACCTCCATGTTTCTATTCTGTGTTCAAGTCTAACGTTTACTTTATTTGCAGTTTTTTGT
Source organism: Melanotaenia boesemani (assembly GCF_017639745.1). Lineage (NCBI taxonomy): Eukaryota > Metazoa > Chordata > Actinopteri > Atheriniformes > Melanotaeniidae > Melanotaenia > Melanotaenia boesemani. Next base: position 9,282,877 of record NC_055691.1, on the reverse strand, counting down.
GTTTTTTTTTCCAAGTAATTTAAAATGTGTGAGATTACTTTTTAATGACTCTGAATCACAGAGGAAATAAATGTCCCTTCAGACTCAGTGTCCCGTCTCTCCCGGGGCTGCATCACCATGGCAGCGTAGTGGTTACATCCTTTTCTCCAGAGCCGTAGGACAGCCATAGTAGCCTGGGAATTAAATGTCACTGTAGAAGATCTTCTTGTAAACAGTAATCTCCACGGTTTTCAATACAGAACACACACACACACGCATATGTGTGATGTGAGTGACCTCACCTTGAATCTGCACAACTTATCACCGTACAGTGCTGCAGGACAAATGCAAGATGCATGCACAATAATTAACATGTGACCACTTTCGTAACATTAACACACGTTGGTCCATTTTGCTCAGCCAATTAGAGTAAAGGTTATCCTCATTTCATCCAATTAAAATCAGGTGATCAGGTGCAGCATGCAGATTGGTTCACAAAAGCATTGTTTTGATTAATGGGATGAGATTTGTGTGTGTGTGTGTCTGTGTGTGTGCATGTGTTTTGCATCTACTGATTTTGTATTTATGTATTATTCATAAATAATGATTTGTTGAAATGTTAAAGCTAATGTGTATTTTGAGAGCTGAAGCTCTCCAATTATAGGAATTATTATTCATGCTGCACATGTTTATCGTCAGTGCGTGATTAATAATGTTGCCGTATTATTCACAATTTGATTAAAATTCATGTAATTTGCTCCTTGAACTTTGTGCTGCAAAACAGAAAATGTCTTATAAATGCTCGTTATAGAAGCTGAATATGAGCTTGTGTATCATGTCATTGTTATAACAACGCACTCTTTTACTTTTTTCTTTTCGTTTTTTTTTTTTTTTTTTTCATAGGGAGTCATCAGAGTCAGCTTTCTGATGCTTGTTTACATAATTAAAACTGTTGATGTTTTCATCTCATTTGATGCTGACAGGTTTAATAATTTTTTGTGGTTTAAAGTTATAATTTTTCTCTCTTTGAACTTTATGCAAAAGTTAGTTTTATTTTATTTACCCTCATGTGACCACGTTGACATTTGTAAACACTTTATTACATCTTTTTAAATTAAATTTAATTCAATTTAATTATTCACTGATGTCGTTATTTATGTGACGTGGGCGGCTGCCGGATTAGTCAGTATGTATACATATATAGTTTTAGGAATTGATATTAGATTTATTACACTTGAATCCATTTAAATAGATTAATTCTTTTAACCCAGCTGTACCTGTGGAACAGCGACCCCTTGAGGACAGGAGGTTGACATCCCTGCATTGCCTAGCAACCGTACCAATGTAAAGGATGCATGGGAATATGCAGCCTGTGACATCTGACATCATCTGAAACAGTCGTACCTATCTGCCTCCGTAAAGGGAGCGTAAATGAGGCTTTTTGAGTTTGGAGTCAGAATTTAAAGGTTGAGCCAATTAATACTGGAGCCTGAAACAAACAAATAAAAACTGTGGGTTATTCTGTGATCTGTGCCAGATACATCAGTCTGTTTAGAGTTATCAGCTCTTGTGTCTGTTGCCATTGTCTTCTGGTTTGGATCTGATGTTGGGGATCCTGTCGGAGTCAGATACCATCGTGTATGACTTTTTAAATTCTGTTGATTCTAGTTGGAGCAGTGATTCTTGTCATCCTGTTGTCCTTGTTGTGTTTGCTGAATGCGTTGTGTGTGTCGATGTTTATGTATGATGTACTGAGGTTTGAGGTAGTTACCGGGACCAAAAGCACAGCAGCATTCACAGATTTGCATGGTATGCGGGACGCTGTAGGAGACCTCTAATAAAGACTTTTACTGGAAGAGAAGAATGGACTTTTGCTGAGAACAGAGGGGTGATAATAGACCAGTGGAAAATTAAGTGTGTTTATGTGTGTGCTTACAAAAAAACTACACTACAGTTGTATTTTGTGTGTGTGTGTTTAGAGGCTGAGAATAAAGCCAGCCTGTGCTCCCATTTAAGGTTAGTTTGAATATGAAAGAGGAGCACGAAGCAGAACACCTGAGGCTAATAGTGGCTGCTGTTACAGAAGAAACATTTGAAGCTACTGTTGTTCTTACTTATTTGTTTTTGGTTGTTTTCTGTAAGTCTTGTGTTTGCATGTCCTCGTCTTTACTTTGCGTCCTGTTGTCTTTAATAGTTGAGACCTCTCTAAGGAGCTGCTCAGGTTGTGAAACAGAGACGGTGTGGAAACATTAATTCATGTTGTTTTGTACATGTTGACTTCAAATCTTCATCATATAATCCCAACCAGTATAAGGCTGCTACCATACAGTTGTAGTGTAACTGTGTCCTGCTGTCGGAAACTGCTTTTTATACAACCACAGTCATATTCAGACGAAGAGCTTCTTGGACATTTAGCTTCCAAAGAACACCTTTGCTCAGCTGTGAAAACAGCCTATAAAGTGTTATCACAAGGGCTGTGAATCACAAGTCTGATCACCAAACAACACATTAATTAACCCTCTGGTGACCCTCGTGGCCATATTAATTGTGGCCAATTTTAATATTTTTTTTTCATAAATCATTTAAACAATGTCCATCTCTTTTTAATATTGTAACCCTTTAAATGCAGTTTGAATATTTGAATTTCTGCCTCACTGATTATAAAAACAAACACAAACTGAATTCTTCCCCATGTAATAAATATTAGAAGGATGAGTCTGATTGGTGGTGATTACAGTTGCATATGTGAAAGAGTAGCAACAAAGTTAATTTGATTCCATTTGTGGTTTTTTTGTGTTCAAAAACCTCCCTCATGGCAAAAATGTACATGGGCAAAAAACTGCTTTCACCATACAACAGTATTTTTATTTTATTTTTTGGTCATAAATCACTTGAGTACCATCAGACCTGATCAAAACCAACAAACATTTAATCATTTAAAGACTTTTAACCCTCTAAATGCCAGTTGAATTATTTAAATGATTCATTATCCATTTAAACAAAATAAACAAACATACAATACATGAAATATTTTCTTTAAATCAGATATTACGGGCATGGGGCTTTGATTGTTTTAACCAAATTGGATATGTCTAAGATCAATAAAACTCATTTGATGTCATTAGTGTGTTTTATTTAGTATCGGCTGCTTCCTCTGGTGACCTTCGTGGCAAAAAGTGTCCCATTGACATCCATTTTAAATACACATTTTAATCTCACTGTCATTACAGTTTAGAAGTATTAATTTTTTATGTCACATTTGGAAGAAAGTTGGGATATTTAACAATTTTACTTCATTCCACCAGATTAAACTGGTTTCCGGTCATAGGCAGACGCAGGGAGTGTTTTATAAGATGGAAGTCTTCAGTCATCTTTGGAAATGAGAACTTTTTGACTTTTACTTTTCCAGACTATGCTTGCTTGGTAAAAATTTCTCCTGACCGGTGATACTTCTATTCAACGCTGTTTAGTTTTCTTACATATTTGATAAGCAGGGGTTAAATTGCATCATACCCAATAATTATTTCTCACTTCTTAATTAAAAAATGAGTCTGGTACAGGGACTACACACACAGGCACACACACACACACACATTTTAGTACATGACAATGAAAAAATAGACAGACATTAATATTGTAAATTCAAGCTCTAGTAATGTCTTGGAAAATGCATTTAATTGCATTTCAATTCTAAACAGTAGAAAAAGAAATAGAAAACATCACTGGCCCAAATTAAACAGCAGTTAAAGTCATTTTAAGTATTTTAACTAGCAGCTCCAGCTATTCTCTGGCTAAGAGTCTAGAACATGTTACACAACTTTTAATTTTTAAATGTTTTCCTCCACACTCTTCATTAATAGGCGTTAGTATCTGACGGTAAGCCAGGACGGGATCAGCAGTGTTTCATGTCCAGTCTGTTTCATGTCCCCTAATTTGTATCCCAGAACCTGTTTATGATTTCTCTCGCTACATTCATGGCCCCTAAATGATCAGACCTGTGTCTCCAACATCTGCACAGCAGGAATAATTTAGAGAAAATGTCCCCTTGTTTCCATGACAGTAACATGGATCTGACTGACATGAGACTGATAGATATTACTTACTTTAGCTAGTGCGTGCAAGAACAACACTTTTGGGTAAATATGTGCCAGTATGAACCATGAACTACTAGTTTCCCTCTTCTAACCTGAACGATAAACAAATGCAACAAGAGAGATGGTACTAACGACAGAAAAGCTGATCAGCTGATCACCGAAGGGGGGCTCTAGCCTGCACTGCCACATTGTGTCTACAAAAACCACCGAAAAGGTAACGTTTGTGAAAACTACGTGAAAAGAACTTTTTTTTTTTTTTTTTTTTAATGCGAGGAAAGTGCAGGTGTTGAACCCTCTCACTGTAAAATGTGGGTGTTAAACAGGGTACGAATTACAGGGTAGCTAAGGGCTGCTTGGCTCCCCTGAAAGGTACAGGAGCTCCCCTGAAGACATTCAGCTAATACTTTGAGGGGGAGCCCTAAAAATCGTTCACTTTCAGGTTACATTTAATTTTTCAAAAAGGTTCCTGATGTGTCTTGAAAAGAAAAGCATTAATTTGTCATCTTTGTGTTTTATTCATTTTTTTTAATTAATTAAATCCTCCAAATGTGATACGTTCCGTTTTCTTTCAGCACTGTAGACAGTAGCGTTGTTTGTAGCGTGCTGTGAGCGTCCACTTTATATGCTTTCTTTTGTGGTTGTTAAAAGACCTTTTCATCCCTGTTTCTGATTAAACAAACTGCATACAATAGTAGCAGATGTTTTTTGTAGTAACCATATTTTTGTAGTAACCAGCTTTTATATGTATGTATGTATGTATGTGTGTGTGTGTGTGTATATATATATACTGTATATATATAGTTAGAAACAGTTCAAATATTGCTTGGCTCTGATTTTTTTTTTTTTTTTCTCCACAACAACAAAACTGCAGCTCTGTCTTAAAAAGAGCATCACAATTTCCCTGTAGTGGTTAAAGCAATTCCTTGGCGAGGCTCCGGGCCACGCTGTATTTCTTTAGTCGTCATGTCTTTGAGCTTTAATTGACTCAACAAGGATTTAGCAGTCCTCTAATGACACCACTTTAAGGACAAAGTCATGCTCATTAGTTCCCAATGATGCTCAATTCACACTGAAATTTACCAGATGTGCTTCCAGTTAAGGGATATGTTTGAAGATCCTGCCTCCCTCTCAGTTTTACTGCACCAGCACTTGATTTTCTTTCTTCTAGCATCTTTAACAAACATCTATTTCCCGGAAAGGCTCTCATTTAAATGAGAGTTAACTGAATGGCAGATGAGCGTCTGAGTGATGGCATAAACAAAAGATTTGGTCCTAAAAATGGAAACAGAAACCATCAGAAAGTGAGAAGAAGACTTAGTTAAATAAGAAAAAATGGTTGGAAGGACAAAAAAAAAAAACGGGGTGGAAGGGCATGTAGTCCCAAGCGGTGTGGCAGGACTGGTTGCTGGGGTGATGGACGATGTGAGCTGGTGATTAAGAGACGTCGTGCGAGGCAGGCCGTTAAACGGTGTCGGATTAGAGGACACACAGCGACCGTCGGCCCGCCGTTAACTGGGCGCCGCCCTGCTCTGCACGACCTCCGTGGCTTAGCCGGCCTTTCATCTGGCTGAGGGCTGCGGTGAGAGGAGGCAGTGATGGGAGAGGAGAGCTGGGAAGGGGGGGCAGCAGACGGGAACTGAGATGGACACGTAATTACTAAGATATCAACAGATAGGTGCCGTTAGAAACGCTGAAAGGATCAACAATGTTCACAGATAGGCGGCGGCCATTGTTCCAAACAGCTAACATGACAATAATGAGTCTTCACACTGATGTTTCCACGTCTACACACACACACACACACTCACACACACACACACTGTGCTGAGGCACATGCAAACCTTCCTTTTTTACTTTTTCCACCTAGGGAAATAAATTACCTTTATGCTGTGTGTGCCTGTGGGTGTGCTTCTCTTTGTCCTCTTTTAAACTTCTGAGATTCAGATTCAGTCTTTCATTTGAGACCCCCATGCTCTCACAGACAGGTGTCTGCCTCTGCACAGCACAGGTGGGGTTTGTGAGTGTGTTTTGAACCTCATTTTTCCATTTTTCTGTGGCGTCTGGGTCAATTCTGTGTGTGAGTGCTCTTTTCTGCTTCATTTGGATGCTGAAAATGTGCTCTTGGGTACTTTGGCTTTGACGAGTGAGCTGAGAACGTATGCATGTTAGTTTTATCCAGCGGGGTGCCTCGGTGAGGACGGTGAGGAAGCGTCATCTGACCCCTGAAGTGGCTGCAAACTTTCTCCAGGTGTTAGAGAAATGTTCTCCTGCTGTTTTAACTGCCTCCTGTGATTTTATTGTTGAAAATTTTAACAGTAGACTTCAGTCAGCCCTCAACATTCTTGCCCCACAAAAAACTACATCCATTTATACTAAACCTATAGCCCCATGGAGGAATGAGGAACTGAAGAAAATTAAGAGGAAATGCAGGATGGCTGAGAGGAGATGGAGAAAAAACAAAATAACAATAAATTATCAAATTTACAAAGATCAACAAAAAATATACAATAACGCCCTTAGGAATGCACGAGATAATTACTTTTCAAAAATAATCAGTAACCATAAAAACAACCCCAAAATCCTCTTTTCAACAATAGATAATATCTTAAATTCAGATTCTATTATATCCAATTTTAACCCAACACATGCTCTATGCGAGGAGTTTGCAGACCACTTCGTGGGTAAGGTAGACACTATAAGACGTGATATTTTATCCTTTCAAAATAACATTATTTTAAATACATCTGAGTGTCTGCCTTTACCGGAGGAAACACTGGACAGTTTTGCCCTGGTTAACGCTGTGACACTTGATAAGGTTTTCTCCTCAGTGAGGCCTACCACATGTCTTTTGGACCCAATCCCAACTTCGTTTTTTAAGTCATTTTATGCATCTTTTAGAGACGAGCTTTTAAACATTATGAACTGCTCTCTTCAGACGGGGGTCTTCCCTGCTGCCTTTAAAGGAGCTGTGGTGAGGCCCCTGCTGAAGAAGGGGGGTTTGGATTTTAATGACCTTAATAACTTTAGACCGGTGTCCAACTTACCATTTTTAAGTAAAATTTTAGAGAAACTAGTTTTTATTCAGCTCGCTGATTTTTTAAACACACAGAATGTCCTTGAGAAATTTCAGTCTGGGTTCAGGGTGAACCACAGCACTGAGACGGCCCTTTCTAAGATTTTAAATGATCTTAGATTAAATTATGACTTAGAGAAGACAACAGTGTTGGTTCTCCTGGATCTAAGTGCTGCTTTTGACACCGTTGACCATACTATTCTTTTATCTGGTTTAAAGCAGCTCGGCCTCTCTGGTACAGTTCACAAGTGGTTCACCTCATACCTCACAGACAGGACATTTATGGTAAGCATGGACACCTACTCCTCTAGGGTCCGGGAGATCACATGTGGTGTGCCCCAGGGTTCGGTTTTGGGCCCAGTGCTTTTTAATCTATACATGCTCCCTCTTGGCGGGGTCATCAGGAGACATGGGGTCAACTTTCATAGCTATGCTGATGACACCCAGCTGTACATCTCCGTGTCTCCTGATGACTCAAGGCCAATGGATGCTCTTTTTAACTGTATTTTAGACATCAAATCCTGGATGGCAGAAAACTTTCTCCAGCTTAACCAGGCCAAAACTGAGTTTTTAGTCATCGGTCCTGAGGCCCAGAGAGAGAAACTTTTACCTAAACTACAATCAATGTCTTTTAATCCATCTTCACAAGTAAAAAACTTGGGCGTGATTTTTGACTCTGAGCTGACTTTTATTCCCCATATTAAGAATATTACCAAAATAGGTTTTTATCATTTAAAAAACATTGCCAGAGTGCGCCCAATTCTCTCCCGGGCTAACACAGAGATGCTTATGCATGCTTTTATCACAAGTCGTATTGACTACTGTAATGCCCTGCTTTCTGGTCTTCCCCAAAAAACCATCTCAGGTTTACAACTTCTTCAGAATTCAGCAGCACGTGTCCTGACAAAGACCAGAAGGCGGGCCCATATTACACCCATTTTACGATCACTGCATTGGCTCCCTGTGTGCTTCAGGATCGATTTTAAGGTCATTTTATTAGTTTTTAAATGTCTTAATGGTCTTGGACCTTCTTATCTCTCAGATTTGCTTTTACCCTATGAACCCTCGCGATCCCTGCGGTCCTCCGGCAGTAGACTTTTAGTCATTCCTAGGGTCAGGACACACACCCACGGGGAGGCGTCGTTCCAGTGGCGCGGCCTTCACCTGTGGAACAGTCTGCCGGAGGACCTCAGGGTTGCAGAGAACATTCAGGTTTTTAAGACTCGGTTGAAGACCCATCTATTCAGCTTAGCTTTTAGTTGATATTCAGTTATTTAAGTCTTAATTAGTTTCGTATTATTTGGTTTTATTACTTCTGACGTTTTATACACCGATTGCTCTTTTACTGCCTTTTATTGTTTCTGGATCCTTCCAGTGTTTCCTCTACGGGGGTCCGTCTGTACTGGGGGTGGTGTCCGGCTGTGGCTGATCGATGCGGTGGGACGTACGTCTTGGCGGTGGGGGCTGGTGTCTCAGCCAGGTCTCCCCGGGCCGCCGTGCTCCTGTGTCCCTGCAGTTGCAGAAACTTGGCAGAATACTGTCCCACCCTTGGTGCAGATGGATCCCCTTCTGATGAGGTTTCCTCATTTGTCCATCTGCACCTGGCATCATGTACTTTGACTTTGAAGGAGTGTGTGTGCGTGTATGGGGGGTGGGGGGTGAGAGTGACTGTACGGGAATGTTTTTAAATGTAAGGCGCTTTGAGCCACAATCTTGTACGAAAGGCGCTTTATAAATAAAGTTTTGATTGATTGATTGATGTTTTTAATCTAGATTTGTGAAGACAAAACATTTGAGATACATTCTCTGCAATGAGTAGACGGTATGTGATGAAATTTGATTAGTCCATGTTAAAGGATATAAAATGAATAAACTCTGGCCACTTTAGCATGTCCACCTTCTAGTACCAGGCTGGACCCCCTTTTCCTCCAGAACTGCCTTAATCCTCTGAATCATAGATTCAACAAGGTGGTGGAAACATTCCTCAGCTCCATATTGACATGGCAGCATCACACAGTTGCTGCAGGTTTGTGGCGAGGACTCGCTGTGAAGACTACGTCTGTCGGCTGAGAACTGGGATTTATATCGGCATTTTCCTCAGAAGAATGTGTCTAATTTTGTGGTGGATGTATGAAATTTGAACAATTCAATAGGAAAAAAGCCAAAAAAATCCATTTATCTTTTTATTTTAAAGACTTTTTTTGGTTCTAGAGGTCTTTATTGGACAGAAAAGAAGCTGCTCTGATTTTCTGGCATCGTTTATCAGTCGGTATATTCTCAGCCTGATGCTTCACCAGAAACAGATGAAGCTTGTTTAGTTTTTTCTAGAGCAGCGTATTTTTTCTTTGGTTTCTGCTGGCCTCTTAGCCTCTGCTGAACTTCGGCTTCGTTAGATCAGGTGTTGGAGCGGTCCAGATGCATCAACTCTTATCCAGATTTTCTTGTTCATTTGGCTCAGGAGCCATGAAAAACTCTGTGGTGAGAAAAACAAATTCCACCCACATATGAACAAATTCCACCATATTTCTACAACTAATATCGAATTTTGTGATTCTGTCTGTTTTGCACATCATTGAAATCATAGGGCCCTATAAAGGAATTCCATGTGTTTGATCCATATTTCTCAATTTGGGTCTTTGATCATTTAATTGGTGTATCAGTGTAGATCACGATATCTGTACACCCCTAGATAATTGGTAGAAAGTGGATTAATCTACAGATTGATGTAAAAACTGTGTCTCAGTCGATTTCCATTCAAACTCAGTTAATCATCCAACTTTAAAGTCATTCCTTTGATTGCCTGTCTTATAGAACATGACTTACAAAGCTTAGATGGTGGAGGAATACGCAAAGGGAACTATTTTATCTGTTTATAGTGCATGATTTTCCCTGTTTCTTCCTTTGCAGGCATTTATTCGACCGTTCAGGGAGCACCACATCGATCCAACAGCCATCACTCGCCACGACTTCACTGAAACCAATGGCGACAACTGTATGATTCCCATCCTCCCGCTGGCTCACATGGCCTACAAGTTCCTCACACACACACCAGGTAACTCACACACAAGTTGAGCACAGGCAAATGTTATCTTTTTTTAATCCAATGCAGAAAAATTTGTCAGTTTTTAATGTAAAAAAAAAAAATCTTTAAAGAGAACATAAGGACTTGAGAAGGTCAACTAGGCACTGGAACAATCTGTAGTAGTGTCTTAGTGCAAGTATGTGTTAAACTGTGTGAAGTTGTGGGGCAACATGGGGCAATTTTGCTGGTAATCATGAGCACTGACCCTGCGAGTGCAGAGCAGGGAGGGAGGGACAGGAGGAAGAGGATCAGCAGGAGAAACGGAGAAAGCTGTTATCAGGGAGGTGACATCTCCACCTGTCATGTCTGCACTTCGACTTGAGCTTAAAGGTCACTAATGGGAGGAGAGCAGGGGAGTTGACATCAGTTAGCCGGGTTAAAGGCGACAGTACATACGGTGCTGCAGGGTTAAGCTGTTCGCCAGCATCTGGAACTGAGCACCTCTGATAAAAATCAAGTTAGCTGGATGCTGAAGGGCAAAATAAACAACAAACAGGATGACATGTAAACTGTGAATGCAGTGAACTTCCCACATCACTGCATCATCGTGACTGAGTCTATAAAACAAAGTGTCATCACTTCCATCAAATTTAAACATTAAAGCAGTTTGTGTTATTATAGAAGAACAAAATGAAGCAGCATCAAAGGGATCAGAGGCAACACAGCTCCAACTTCTCCAGCTTCACTCTGCATCTCCGCTTGCAGACGGGATGTTTCCAGAAGAACAGTCCATCACACATTTAGGGGAAGATAAAAAAAAGTATATAAATAGATAAGCTACTAACTGAATATGTTAATGCTGTTCATGTTAATAATGTTAATAATCACAATAAAATAATAATGATAATATAAACATTAATATTATTATAACTATTATTATTATTATTGTTAAATAATGATAGCAGTAATAGTTATTATGATATTTACTACCAGCAACATGATTAATTAGTGATGATTAACATGATTAATGGTTAGTTTTGCAATATTTTGATGAATAAATAAACAAAAACTAATAATTTAATAAATAATAATAATGATAAATAATGACAATAAATATTTACTACTAGGAAATCTCATTTATTTATTGTTTGTTTATTTATTGCTAAAATTTGTTATGTTCACTATGACAATACAAGTTAAAAATACCTTTAAAAAAACAACAAAAAAAAAAACAAACAAACAATGAAAGTCTTGTTAAATAATGTAAAAGGAGAAAATGAGGTCGTGTTAATGTTTAAATCAGGTCTCAGAGAAATGTCCATTGTCAGAAATGATCTTATTGTAAAAAAAATCCAGACGGAAAAAAAAAGGATGAAGAGGAACTAGAGGAGAGGGCCTTAGGAGGAAGAGGATGATGAGCGAGGGACTGGGGGGGTAGAGAACAAGGGAGAGGGGTGAGCTCCGTCTGCGGGTGACATCCACACTTGTCATGTCAGTCACTGCAGGGAGTCATGAGGTCACAGAACGGAGACGGAGACGCCGTGACATCTACACCTGTCATGTCTACACCTGAAGAGGTTATCGCTAAGAGTTTGAGACAGCGGCTGAGAGCGCTTGGATGAGAGGGGAAGCAGGAAAGCACACGGGGTGGGGGCAGCGCGGGGTCACGTAGCGGTGAGATGACATCTAAACCTGTCATGTCAAGCGGTCACCAGACAAAGACGGAGGGAAAGGTAAAGAGGCAAAGCTGACATCTCCAGCTGTCATGTCTGCACTTGAACTGGGGTCAAGAGATTGTGGTTTTAACCAGAAAAGAGGGGACGAGGGGTGGAGGAAGACGACGAGGACAGCTGTAGGTCATGCCCACAGAAGACTCGTGTGAATAACAAGAGTTGTAGCAGCGGGACGGTCGTGCTGCAGCAGAGGTGGACTGATGGGCCGCGTCCACATTCAAGTGCAGCTCAGGCGTCAACAATAGTTTACATGGATGTAATATTCCAGAAATGTTGTGTACAGCGGCTCCGTGGTGAAGCCTGACGTGGTTGTCATCCGTCACATGAACCTCAGGAGGGATGACAGTTACAGCACGTAAAGTTAACATGACATCTTCAAGATTAAACTCGAGCTCAGACAATGACACACATTCATGTTGTTTTTTATTTATTTAAAGGTTTATTTCAAGTAGAAAGTGCACATTAATAACCATCACAATGTAAATGTACCACAATTAGCCAAATGACAAATAAATATGTATTTTACTTAGTCTCCCTTCCAGGTACCTCCACATGTTATACACCATTGGAAAGCTAAGATTCTTGAGATGTCAATAATGCATACCATTCCAGGCTACAGTCATCACTGTAGATTCAGTAATAACTTATTTCAGACCTGTCGCAAATGCAATTTCTTTTAGAAGCTGTAGTGTACTCCAGTAGAAAATGATGCTGCAACAAAAACGCCCCTGTGGCATCAGCAAGGGGCCAGTAAAAATAGTCCAGTAAAAAAGTTGGGTAAAGTCTTTTTAAGGGGTTATGGGTTTTTTAAACAAAGAAAAGATGGGAATAGGAGAAATGGTGCTGTCCTGAGCTCATGCTATCAAACAGTATGTGATGTGGGAAACAGTCATTGAATGCATGTACACTGCAGCCTGCATGGACATGCAGTTATGCATGTATCTAAAGTTGGACTGAACAATCGCTGACAAACCTTTTTGGTTTGAGCCTTATATGATGGTGTGTTGTCAAATGCTACTCCAAGATGTTTAAGCTCAGACACTGCCTGCAGCTTTTTACCATCAACAAATATGTCTGGTTGCTAAGGAACATGCATACTGTTTTAGATGCATTTGATTGTAAATGGTTTTGTTTTAACTGTGTGGTAATGTGTTGCATTGCAGCTGCGACCTGAACTGCGCTGTTGCTGTGGTCCCAGTGTCAACTGCGTACATCTGGGAGTTAACTCCAAGATTTTCATGTTGTGTAAATAAAAGTGGACCCAGTACGGATCCCTGTGCAACCTCTGTAGGCACGCTGAGTGGTTATGACTGAGAATTTTACCCAGAAACAAACTGACTGATTAATATGAACTAATCCAATTAACAGCATTTTAAAGGCTGATACTTTCTACAGAAGAATTCAACCTAATTTTAGTCAATCAGACACTATTCTTTGGTATTAAATATGAAATATGGTGGCAGCGATTGACTGTTACTTTGCAGGTTTGCAGAACTTGAACATTTAGAAACTGAGAACTGAAAACATGCCACGTGCACGAGCTGCCACATTATTAGAAAAGCTGACAAAGGCTTTGGGACAATTCCACCTCTGGACTTTTACACCTTTCCCACACTGTGACCAAATCCTACCCAGATGTATTTGGCAAATCAGACTCTTATTTTTTTAGATTTCTATACAGAAAGGGTGAAATGTGCTTCTCTCAAGATGTAGACAGTAATAATAATAATAATAATAATAATAACAAATCTTTTTATACCACTTTATAGATCACTTAATGTTAACTGAAACATCTAATCAGCAAATCACATGGTCCTAACTCGCTGCATTTATTCATGGAGATGTGGTCATTTCCTGAATGTAGTCACCTCTGAAATGTCTAAAATAAAAATGTGGTTTGATCATAATAAACTACCATTAAATATATAGTAAGTAAAAGAAAATTGCTGTTACTTAGAAACTGTAAAAGAAATGCATATGTACAAGTTTGTTGAGAGCAAGTTTCTTGATGTAATACTGGATGATGGAATCAGATGGAAATGTTTCAAGAAGCATTTATATTCTTATATTCTCTTCATACTCTCTGTTACTGTGAAAATTTCCAAACTGTATAAGAATAATTCATCATTCCGGTTACTTAGACCGTACACCTCCCCTCTTCTGCTGGCAAACATTAACATTCACAGATCTAGTTCATTTTCACACCTCAGTACTCATGTATGAAATAAACAAACTACTCCCTGACACCATTTTAACCTTTTAAAGCCTGAATTTATTTACAGTTGTATAAAAACAAAATAAATACAGGGAACAAAATCAGGGGAAAAAAGGAAAAAGACTGGAATAAAATTAAATACAAGTAAACATTAAATAATCATCTATTGCAATATGTGCCTGATGCCAAAGAACTCGTCCAAGCCTTCGTCTCCTCCAGGCTGGACGACTGTAATTCTCTCCTCTGTAGGAATTTTTAACAAAAGCCTCCAGAAACTCCAGTCCAGTGAGACTTCTTAAAACAACCAAAATATATGATCACATCACACCGGTTCTAACTTTCCCCCCACTGGCTCGCTGTCCACACCAGAATACTGGACAAGATCAGTCTTCTCACCCACCAGGGTATCCATGGAAACGCTCCTCAATACCTCACAGAACTGCTCACCCTACTCATCCCTTCTTCACATTCCCAGGACCAAACTGGGTTGATTTCGTCATCCAGTATCATCCAGTTTTACACCAAGAAACTTCCTGTGCATACATAAATAAGAGAAATGAATTAGATAATATATAAACAAAGTGGTTTATCATAAATTTGCAACAGGTGTCAAAGTATTAAAACTTGTCGGAAAAGATAAAATGAAAACTTCTGGGAGGAGTTTAACTGCAAACATAGATCCATTAACTAGAGTAAAAACCTTCAGTATCTCCCTCTGTGGCGTGAATTTGTGGAACGGATCAGGTAAAAAACTAAAGCAAAATTTAAATCTGACATGACTGTGTCTAGAGGGGAAAAACAGTTTATTTAACAAAGGACTTGTTTACCGAAGGCAAAGTCCAAACAAGGACGTCCTCAGAAAGGCACAAGGTCAATTCAGGATCAAAGGTCAAGAGATGATAGTTCAATTTTAGTTCAGTAGAGGAATAACTATCGCAGGAGTGGGCTGAATACCTCATGGATAGTTGTCAGACTGGCGAAGAGTGGCTGTAGAAACCGGGCTTTAGTCTGGAGGGTTGGATGGGGTGATAGACAGCCGCTGTGCAGCAGTCCCGTTGAGCCATCAGCTGGATGGAAAGGGAGAAGGGTGAGTGAGGCCCCAAGCAAGCCAGACACTGTAGAAAGAAAAAAGACAGGACAAACACATACCCTTCAGGTGATCTACAGAACTTTTCCAGGCATTTCTATCCCATCCAGGAGGTTTACAATCCAGCCACTAAATGTAGTGTTTGGTAGATCCACAATGATCCATGATAACAGCATTATTTATCACATTTTCATCATAAAAAGATTACTGTCACTACTATGTTGCTAAAAGACCTCTATTTAGACCTGGACATGATGATGAAGCCACTTCCTGTCAAACTTTCCACCAATCAGAGAGCTTAGATTGACAGTAATGTCCAATCAGGAGCAGCCAAAGATCAACCAGTGAGCAGAAAGTTCTATGTGTTTCTGAAAAGAAGAAAAATAATGCTCCTCTATGGCTGGAATAAACTCAAGAAGATGTTTCTGATGCACTGTGGTGCCACAAAGCAGCTGAGCTGGAGTTGGTTTAGTGAGGATAGCAGGTAAATAGTAGCAGAAATAACTGGAAAACTCACTCTGAATAAATATTATGAACCCCCCTGACCCTTTCTGCTCTCTTACTGACTCATTTTGACTCACTCAATGAAAACGGTGACATCATGGTCTACTCCTCAGCTTTCAGCTGAGCTTTACCTGCGTTTGAATATGAAATAAAACACCACACACACATGGTCCAGTCCCAGGATGCCGTGATGGGAATGATGTGTAGTTCTTCTTTTTTTCAGAATGAGAGTGGGAATAAAGGGGAAGGGGGGCTTTTTAAATGTTTAAAGTAATGGTTCATGTTTATGTTTGAACATCAGTTGGAGTTTTACTCTGTCTCTGTAAAAAGAGACAGAGTGAGATTTCTTCCTGCTTGTGGAACTAAATGCTGCACTGAAGTTCAAAAAGAGAAGTAATTCACCTTCTGATTCTCAGATTTTAGGATTAATGGAGGATGTTATGCTACAAACTGTCACACACTCTTTTCACATCATCTCATCTTCCAGATCTTTCTCCTGTTTCCACTCCTCATCCTCTTCATCTCTTCAAGGCTCTCCTCAGCATCCTCTCTGTGGGAGTTCTTCCCTCCTCATCACACTGAACAGTTTGATCAATTATTCTATTAACTCTCTTCTTCTCCTCTTCCTTTTTCTTCTGTGTAAACGTCTGTCTCCGTCACCTTTCAGAGGCCTTGGCGGCGTCCTACCCCTGGGACTGCTACATCTTTGCCTTGGCGGTGTTCGTGACGCTGACCAATCAGATTCATAAGTGGAGCCACTCCTACTTCGGCCTCCCACGCTGGGTCACGCTGCTCCAGGACTGGCATCTGGTGTTGCCACGGAAACACCACCGCATCCACCACGTCTCGCCGCATGAGACCTACTACTGTATCACTACAGGTACGACACGGCGTTGCGTCTTTCACAGCGCCGCCTCTGGCCGAGGCTGCTGTCGGCGGCCATGTTGGATGATTATAATTGAGGCTGATGATTTCACTCTTAGTTCTCAGCAGATTTAAAGAAGATGGCGGCTGTCGTCTTCTTATAAATAACTAAAAGAAACTGTGTGTGTGTCTTCAGAAAGGCCTCTCTCATAGACCCACGTTCAGTATTCTGCATGCAGCTGGGTGAGAGGGAGGATACACGAGGGGGTTCAGCTTGTACGTCACCCTGCGCCCCAGTGGACGACAGATGTGTGGCTGTACACTCACACACACTTTTGTACATCTGCATACTCGAGCATCTGCGTGTGCACTAGTCCTTTTGACCTCCTCTTCAGTTTCTAACCTGTGTGGGGTGGGAGATGGGTTGGCAGTGGTGATGGTGGGGGTTTCCCACTGGGGACTGCGTTGGCCCCCTGCTCCCGCTGCCTGGCTGCCTGGCTGCCTGGCTGCCTGGCTGCCTGGCTGCCTGGGCCTGGCTCGGATTCCTCGGGGACCCGCCTCGCTGCCTTTGTGTTTGCCACCGGCTGACAATCCCCATGTATATTTAATGCTAACCTGCTGTCTGTTCTAACAAATAGGACTTCACAGGCAAGGGGAGAGGCGGGTGGAGGACAAGGGAGGATGGGAACGGGAGGTTGGGAGGGGGTGAGGAGAGGTTAGGTAGGAAGCAGGGATTGGTGGGAATGAAAAGAAAGAAGGAGTGGAAATGGAGAGAGCGACTAAAATCAAACAAAAACTCTGGCTGCTTTAACGTCTTCAAAATGAGAGAGGGTCACCGAAGGGACACACACACACACATCCCTGCAGCTATAGCATGCGCTCTATACAAACACATGGTGGGTGTGATGTGCTGGCGTGCGAGCATCAGACGGGGGGAGCTTAAACACACACAGCCCATGTGGATGTTTCAATTTGCTTCTTGTGTCTCTGTGTGTGTGTGTGTGAGATTTAACATGGGCTTTAAGAGTATAACTACACTTGTGTTGTGTAGCTACATGTAGATGCATGAACGTGTGTGTGTGTAGTGACAGCACTGAGATGGATTTTCTTCTCCAACATCGAGGGAGCTGCTTCTAAAGGAGTGATGCTTGTACATGAATGTAATGTGTTTAGCTGAGTGTGTGTAGGTGTGTGTGTGTTGTACAGTCATGCTACACTCGTGCACAGTATGTGTATTTTAGCTTGCAGCCCTTCAGATGCCTTTGTTCAAACCAGTGTTTTGCAAGTTTATGCTTCATTCAGTTGCAAATGAATGGTTTGTGGTCATAGTTCACCATTTCAATTTTGAGCTAGTTGATAGTTAAGTTCGTTTCAGTTTTTTTTTTTAATACGCCCGTTTTTTAACCCTTTTATAACACTCTAAGCGCCAAAGTCACAAGCACCAGCCCATGTCCCCATGAAGAGAGCTGTGTGTGTGTGTGCGTGTGTGTATATGTATAGTAAAATACGTCTGCAAAATTACTGTAGAATATATATATATATATATATATATATATATATATATATATATATATATAACCATAAAATCCAATATGAACCATAAAATCAGGTTGATATTAAAGATTTTTTTCTAATTGTCAGCATGCCCTAGCAACTTTGAAAGGTAAAAAATTAGGTTAGAACTGAGAATGAGGCTGTTGGGAGTAGGGCTGCAACGATTACTCGACGCTGTCGACAAAAAAAAAAAAAAAAAACTACACAGTGAGACATCGTCTTCTAATCCTATCTCTGCTGAGAGTTGCACAATGCACATGCGCAAAGAGAGGGGAAAAAATGCAGAGTGAGACTTCGTCTTCTTTTTTATCTCAATTCAATTCAATTCAATTCAATTCAATTCAATTCAATTCAATTCAATTCAATTCAATTCAGTTCAATTCAATTTCTTTATTGTCCCCAAAGGGAAATTGATTTCGCAGCTAAAACACACACATAGGACAGGCATCACAACAAAACATCAGCAAACAAAATCAGAACCGAAGGCATATGTCAAAAAAAAGAGATTCTCACAATTCAAAACATTAAATGAGCTTAAAAAACATTAAATGAGCTTAAAATAAGTTAAATAGAGTCACAGCTAAAAACTAAATAAAACAACTCTGTCACCTTAGGCCATTGCTGTTAAGCAATTTAACAGCAGTAGGGACAAATGACACTTGAAGTCTCTTTGTCCTCCCCAAAGTGGCCTTGAAGCGACGGCCAGAAGGTAATAAAATGAACTCATTCTGGAGAGGGTGGCTCGGGCAGTCTAATATAGAATGGGCTTTCCTCGCCACATTTTTATTAAAAATGGCCAAAAGACCCTCCTGCTGGGATCCAGAAACTTTACCAGCAGCTTTGACTAAACGACCTAAGCGGTTTTTATCTGCCAAACTTAGGCTCCCGAACCAAGCAATAATACAAAAGGATAAAACCGATTCAATTACACTTTTGTAAAAAAGAGACAACATTTTAGTGCAAACGTTAAAAGACCTCATCTTTCTTAAAAAGAATAACCTCTTGTGAACCTTTTTTGAGGTCTCAATGTGAGACTTAAAACATAATTTGTTGTCGAAGACCACACCCAAGTATTTATAATTGTCTACCTCTTCAATGGCTGAGAATTGCACATGCGCCATAAAGTCCGCTAGGGGAAAAATATGGTGCTGGACCAGGGAGGAAAACCGCGGCGGAGAACGTTACAAGTCTGGAATAACTTCACGTTAAACTTACAAAATAAATTAAATACATGTGAGATTTGTAAAGCGGACCTTGTGTACCACGGAAGTACGTCTGCAATGCTCGAACATTTAAAGAGGAGGCACGTCGGACTTACTTAACAACCTCATGCAAGATTTCAAAGCTGAAAGTGAAATAAGATCCATTTAATAATCATGAGATACATAATCCGATTGGTCGACTAGTCATTTTAATCGTCGGTGACTAATCGACCATTAGAATAGTCATTAGTTGCAGCCCTAGTTGGGAGGATGCCTTGCCCTTTCCAAATGGCTTTTTTCCAATGGTGAAGACCTGCAGATATCCTCTCAAACTGGATGGATGCTTCAACTCCATTTCTCTTCTCTTCAAAGTCGATGAGGCTGCTATTTAAGTGCAGGCAGACATAACTTACTTAGAAATGTTAGATTTTAACTGTTGGAATTCTCAGATATACATCCTGTGTACATCCAAGCTAAATCTAATGCAAATGGTCTTCTAGCAGAAACAAGGATGTCAGTAAATATCAGATTGTTACCTACTGATTCTCTGAATTATTGAATTATGACGTTACTTTGTTTGCTTTTTATGCAATGTGAGCTGATACGCCATGTTTTTATGATTTATTTGTTAATTTCAACATGTTTTAATCTTTTCTTTTAAACATTGTAATCGCTATATGTTGCATTTTATTGTGTTAGCATGTACAGATGGCTTTTCTATCGTCATGAGCAAAAAAAATGTCGCAAATGACCTTAAATATGTTTTTAACTAGATTTGGAACAGAACATTGTTCCTCTTTAATTCTTATCCTAAATCTCCTAACATCCTCCTCCTTTCTCCACGTCCACATTTTTTTTTTTTTACTTCCCAGGTTGGTGTAACTATCCACTGGACCAGCTGGGTTTTTGGAGACGGATGGAGCAATTGATTGAACATGTGACGGGGCAGAAACCGCGATCAGACGACCTGGCGTGGGCCAAGAAGACCGACTGATGGACCAACACAGCGACACCAACACCAGAGGGATGGATGTAGGGATGGGCATGTAGATGCAAACACACATTTTAATCATGTCTCTGTGCTTCTTGCTTTTTTTGGCTCAAGAGCAAACAAAGAAACCATGAAAAAAAGAGAAAGATTCTGGATGTGCTGCAGACAGTTCTACCACACAGGAAGTTAAAGCGCTACCAGCTGAGAAGGCTCTGCTGTAACCCCCCGTCTAACCAATGAGGTGTGCTGGTGTGGGAGGTTTCTGGAGGTTGGGCTCTCCAGAAGTGAACCCAGGCTGCCTTAAGCAGGCGGTTTCTTACACCACACACTCACACATTAAAAACACACAGAGAAGGAATTTAACAGTGAAACAATCAGCCACCGTCTCTGTCTCTTTTCGTCGTTTGCTTGTGTCATTTTTTTCTAATGTTTAGTTGTTTTGTTGTATTTTTCTTCTGGAAAATTCCCTTTAGAAACTTTGCCGCCTGTTTAAAATGATTACAGCTGCATTTACACACACAAGAAGGTGAAAATCTGATGATTGTGTGTGTTGGATTTTGATTTCAGAGTTAAAAAGTCTAAACTTGTAAGCAGTCAGGTTGCAGATGAAAACTCCCACAGTCCATCTTTATTGTTCTGTCATTTCTGATTGATATTTCTTTACTTTCTTTATTTTTTATGGATTCTACCACATGTATAAATGCAAGCACTTCTAAATGAATCTCTTGCTTTAAAACTCACCACTTGGATCTTTGGATTCATAGAGAAGTGGGATAGTTTATGGAAGTTTCTCAAGAAATGATATCCAGTTGAGTCTGCATCACATTTAGAAATGTAATAAGTTAGTTTTATTGAAAAATAGTTTTGTATGTTGTCTCTCTTTATGTGCATAACTTACTGCTGTTGACTAAAAAGGGAAGAACAGCCTGGTTTTTATCTTTGTTGATGGACAGAAAAGGGAGCTGAGCTTCCTTGTGAAATGTGGGTAAAGTAAGTTGGTGAAAGGTGTAACGTAGGTGAAGAATCTGAGGATCTTTACTGATCTCACTGGTCAGGGGCTTTGAGTGTTTGTTGCCTCTACTGCTGCTTGACAAAGTTGAACTTTTTAGTTTTCAAGCTATGCTCGCAAAGCAAAGCCACAGACCCAGAATTCAGTCAGACGAGGTGAGATGATGCTCCATTTAAAGTGGGAATCTGGTCTAAGACAATCCTGTAAAATTATGTTTTAACCTTTTTTTTTCTTTTCTTTTTTTTCTTAAAATACCCCCCTAAAATCCTTTCCTATGTGTGTAAAAAAAAAAAAAAAAAAAAAAAAAAAAACAGGTTTTCATTTTTAATAAGTTCAGTATAATTCAGTTTGTACAACAAAGTCACCTCATGTCTGTTTTATAGACAGTCCAATCCATTCTAGTCCTATTATAATCCAGTTAAATCCATTCTATGATCCACATTAGTCCAGTTTATAATAACTGTGTTCATAGAAACCAATTCATAAAAATAACTACTTGGCTAAGGAAACCAAAGGATGGCATCAAATCTTTGATCCTCCATCCTGTGCATGTACAAGGCCGCAGTGGAGAGGAAAAATTACACCGGTGGGGGATGAGGGGTCAACAAGCACCATAACTCCTTAACACACCTGCTGAGATGTCCAAGATGACATCAAAATCTTTTGCATAAATAGTCATTTATGACTGAAACATGGCTAAAGATCTTTGCAAGGTTTTTAATGGCTTTGATTTAATATTTGGGCCAAAATTGTTAGATTCAGGTCTTGACTGCTTGTTTATGAGCAGGTTGAACGTGCAGCCACAGAAAAACTGTTGTTGAGCTTGTGGTTTTAAAAGAATATAAAGTTGGTTCACTCGGTACAAAAGCATGGTTTACATTGTGCAGGAATGTGAGCAAATGAGTGCGAGTGTGAATCTGGTCATCAATCCAGTCCAACATGAAATTCCAAGTGATGGTCTTGTCTCATCTATAAAATACCTTTTAGATTCTACTGGTTTCCTTTGTTCCATCAGATTTGAACTTTTTCACTGTTTAGCTGAGTTTAACAAAGTTAATCGTGTAGAGGGCTCGGGAAATGAGAAATGTACCATACATCACAGTAACTAAGTCATTGTTTCTGATTTAAAACAAGACCTGATGCTCACTGGTGGACTAGGTCAGACCAGGTGGAATAGGTTTACCAGGTCAGATGCAGCTGTTCTGTATCTGACCTGGTAAAGATTAAAGTCACCGGACTCGCCAGCTGTTTCCCACCAGCTAGCAATCGATTCACTGACCAGCTTCTTTCCATATGACATAGTATTCCAGATATTCCCAGAGATTAACATAATCCCAGAATTCTCCTTGAGGTTTGATTCAAGCTTGGACAGCTACTTATTATAATGAATTACAATCATTAGCAGTGCAGTCTGTACTGCCCCCTTTTGGTGACTCTTTGGTCTATTTCATTCTTTTCAAAATAGATAATCAATATAAATCTGGTTAATATTTCTTTATTCAGGTCTTGACTGAATAAAAACCCAACTAAGACTGAGCTCTGATTCTACCATCCAACTCTCAACTTCATTGTTTCTTTTAGAAGTTAAGAAGCCACTAGCTTAGCAGCTCCTTTCACGCTGCCTGTTTAAGGCAGGATGGATGTTTATTTGTTTCCCATTAGTTTGTGTTGTCAAGCCTCTGAATGGTCAGCATAGATGTAACTCACACTAAGTGGTTCTGTGAAACCAGCTTGCTGTGTGTAAGCACACACTGATGCAGCGCCGAGCCACTTCGGTTCAGTCCAAACAACCAAAGTTTAACAGCAACATCTTCACCAGGAAACTCTGGGTTTTTGGTGCACGTATCACACAATAGCTTTGTGAAAACATCTGGAAATCCCTCCAGTGAGCACACAAATATAACTTGAATATAATTAGATTTAGATTTGAGCCCAGCAAGCTTTTCTTTCTTTCTTTTTTTAGCATCTGTTCTACGCTAAGCCGGCTTCTAATAGATTCTTAGCGACAGCAGCATGTGGCCATAGTAATCAGCTACATTTGCTCTGCTGATGCAGAAGTAGAGGCAGAACTGAACTGAAACGCGGGATTTGGATGACAAGCTGGTGTTTGTATATAGATTTAGATTCTGGAGCCGTTGTAGACAAATCACTGTAAGTGATTTAGTTTTAATGGGGAAAAACTATTTAATGAAAGAGTTTAGTGTGTTTAAGAAGCTCTGATCACCAAGATGTGATTATTTTGCTATAGTTTAGAAAAGTGACCATTCATTCAGCATTTTAAGGTAATTCATTAAGTTTGAAATGGATTTTTCTTGTGTTGCTCGTAGATTACGTTTTTTTCCTACACGTAAACTCTTTAAAAGCAGCTGGAGCTGTTCTGATTGTGGCATAAATTTGGATTAGTTTGTGAAGAAAAAGCTTGTGAATCATTTTGCGATGCATATTTGACCGCAGCTGTAAATATTAACGTCAGCATTGTGGACCTCTGAACCTGCAAACGAGAGACTCGTTACAGAAACGCATCAGGCAGTTCTGACGATGTGAAAGGAAAATGCCACAACGCTGACACTTCCCAACTCTCTGCTGGAGAATAGCTGCTTGACTTGTAGTTTTTATTTCCTGGCTGATAACAAGGTTCAGTAATAACAGCACTTTACTGTTTTACAGAGTAAATGTCTGAAAATGTCCCTTAAGCAGTTATTCACTCTTCACACACATTCAGAGACTACGTCTCATCTGCATGCACACTCAGAGTAAATCTCTTTAATGCAGTCTCACACACAAACACACACTCATCTGTTCACAGGTCACTTTGTTTTTCTTGTTTTCTCTGGCTTTATAATTTTCTATTTTTTTATTAATGGATCAAGCCTTGTATACTTAAATTCTGACGTTCCATCTTGCAGCTCAATGCTTGCTGCTCGTTTGCCTTAATGTTTTTATCTGCTACTTGATTTCAATAAAGATTTAGTAACTCCAAACTCCTCCCTGTTTTATTTTAAATGTGTGGGAAGGTATTTATTTTCAGCCAAAGAGTGGAAACTAAAGCGATCTGATGGATCCAGATGATTTGGATCTCTGACCTGGACGTCTGCTGAGAGAAGCAGCCTGTTTCACATGACTTAAATGCAGTTTTATTTCTGGTCTATTTGACTTCAAAATTTTAAGTAGTCTGTTGATTCACAAATATTTGCTGAAAAAAATGGGGTCATATGGATGAAAAACAGCACTTTTGTTTATCATGAAAAAATGTTTTTTTGTTAGAAATGCAAACATGCTGAAGGTAAAAGCCACTACTGAACCTCCAGCGCCCTCTAGTGTCCACTATGTGTCACCTCTTGATTTTGGAAGTGTGTTTGATCATATTCTTCTCACTTATTACTCAGATAAATAGATGGACACAAAATGTTTAATTTCTCTTTTTTTATCTCCACAATTTGACAGATTTAAATGTAAATGAAGCAAAAAAAAAAAAAAAAAAAAAGTTCAGGCAAGTTGTAAAATCAGAAATAAGTGCAGGTTTTTATGTGCGTGTGTGTTTTTTTTTTCTTTTCTAAGTGTAAGAGTCCTGTTATTTCGTCTCACAATAATTCTCTGTTTAGTAAATGATTCATACAGGCATTTGAAATCTTTGAAAATTGAGGGGACTCTTTAGACAGTCATGTCTTATTCTTCAGAAAAGCAGATGAGCTTCCCTAAAGACATTCAACTGATACTTAAAGGGGGAGCCCTAAAAATAGTCCATTTTCAGGTTACATTCAGTTTTGCAATAAGGATCCTGATGTTTTTTGAAAAGAATAGCATTAATTTTTCAGCATTGTGTCTTCTTTCATTTATTCATTAAATCTTCCAAACAAGGCAGTTGATTCTGTTTTCTTCAGCACCGTGGATAGCTCCGTTGTTTGTCGTGAGCATCCATACAATAACACTTGATATGCTTCAGTTTGTGATTGTTAAAAGAACTTTCCAATCCTATTTCTGATTAAATAAGCTGCATACAGCAGTAGCAGAGGGTTTTTTGGGTAATAACCACATTTTTAACCACGCCACGTGCACTAATATATATATGTGCGTACACGCAACGTATGAAGTTACAATAAACACACGGAAATAAGGCTCCTCCGAAAGCCCTGGTGTAAATCGAGCCCTTGTTAAATACAACGCAATGCTAAGTAGAATGAAAGATAGGTGATCGGTATAAAATCCAAGAGAGGCTTCTGTTGTTTGTTTGTAAAGCACTTTCAGCTGCAAAATTTTTTGAAAAGTGCAATATGAATAAATTCAGATAGATATTTGTGGTGTTTGACAAACTACAGAAGTAGGGAGCAGTTATAGATGAAGAGTTCCTCAACAACAGCAACATCAAGATGAAGGAACATGAGAAGCTCAACTAAGACCCAGGACTGAAGGAGGAAGTTGAGAAGATGTGTGGCCCCAATTAATCCCAGGAACACCATCAGAGGTCTCTATCCAAAGGGAATAGAAACACCTCAGAGAACCCTCGGGCTAGCAGACATCTGGTAGAGGACCCAAGCTGGAAAGTAGGACAACTGCCCACATAAGGTGTGGATTTATTTTATTTTATTTTTATATTATGTAACCACTCAAAGCCCTTTATCACTACAAGCCAGCTTTACTCAATCTCAAATTCATAAAGCACATCTCTGGTTTCTAACGTCTTTCCACTATCACCACATTTATTCCAGTTCTTATGATGGCCTCCCAATATAATGCTTGGATCCAGCCAAAGGTCAGTGAGGTAATCAAACTGTTGGAGACGGGTGCATACCGTGCAAACAGATCAACAGAGGACGCCATCACCACAGTTCTCCACACAGCTCTGAGCCACCTAGAGCACGGGGGGAACTATGTGAGGATGCTATTCATAGACTATAGCTCAGCCTTCAATACAATTATCCCGGACATTCTGGCTGGAAAACTCTCCCATCTCGGGCTCTCCTCACACATCTGCAGATGGATCAGAGACTTCCTCACAGACCGCCCACAATCTGTCAAACTTGG
This sequence comes from Melanotaenia boesemani, assembly GCF_017639745.1. NCBI lineage: Eukaryota > Metazoa > Chordata > Actinopteri > Atheriniformes > Melanotaeniidae > Melanotaenia > Melanotaenia boesemani. The sequence goes on along the minus strand of NC_055691.1, from coordinate 9,256,528 downwards.
CCCCCATCTCTCCCCCACCATAACCCTCAGCACTGGATCCCCACAAGGTTGTGCACTGAGCCCTCTCTTGTACTCACTGTACACACACAACTGCACACCAGCTCATCTCTCCAACTCCATCATCAAATTTGCTGATGATACCACCGTGGTGAGGTGAGGTGAGATGAGGTGGTGAAACTTGAAGCATGGTGTCTGGTAAACAACCTTACACTGAACATCACAAAAACAAAAGAACTCATTATGGACTTCCGCAAGAACAGAGCAGACCTGACCCCCCTCCTCATTAATGGAGAGTGTGTGGAAAGAGTCCACTCATTCAAACTTCTGGGCGTCCACATCTCAGATAATCTCTCCTGGACTGTAAACACTACAGCAGTGGTGAAGAAGGCCCAGCAGCGACTCCACTTAGGAGAAACAACCTGGATGAGAAGCTGCTAGTGTCCTTCTACCGAGCCACCGTAGAGAGCATCCTGGCGTACTGCATCACAGTGTGGTACGCTGGGTGCACAGCAGCAGACAGGAGAGCACTGCAGAGAGTGATTAACACCGCCCAGAAGATCACCAAGTGCCCCCTCCCCCCCCCCTGGACCAAATAGCCAGCTCTCGGTACCACAGCAGAGCCTCAAAAATCGTCAAGGACCCATTCCACCCTAACAACCACTTGTTCAACCTGCTGCCCTCTGGTAGGCACTACAGAGCTCACAAAGCCCGTACAAACAGACTCAGGGACAGCTTTTTCCCCAGAGCCATCAGTGCCCTGAACTCCCATGAACAAACCAAACAATAAGGAGAACACACCCAACAATACGAAACATCACACACATGTGAAATAGACTGCAACAAGTATCACACCACTGTGAAACTCGAACCGTGTTGTGCCATATAAGTACTCTAAGTGCAATACATTCAATTGTAAATATATGTATATATCTGCTTTTTAGTACTTACCATATTTATATTTACTTTAAGTATTTTATTTCTATTTATTTCCTTCCTTGCCTTCATTTTTAACATTTTTGAATATTCTTTTTATTTGATGCAAACACCATAAAGAGTAGCACCCCCTAATCTCATTGTATGCTCTGGTTTACAATGACAATAAAGGCTTTCTGATTCTGATTTCTGATTCTGAGAAGACAACTTAAGATGTTTGTTTCCAAGGCCTAGAAATGTTTCTTCCTCAAACCTTTGCAGTAGGATGAGGATGGGAATAAAGCTTTAATTGAAAAAACTGCTGAGAGTTAAATAGTGTGATTAAAATATTAGCTTTCATCATTTACTCTAGATGTAAAGTGAGAGTTAGGTTTCATAAGTCAATGTTTGGAATGTCGAGAAACTAGAAAACCATCAATATATGTTTATACTCAACATGCAATGATAAGAAACCCTGATACCTCACCTGTGATGAGGGCTTTAAGCACTGTGATGAACCTCATTGCAAAGATATATAGCATCTCCATTATCCACTACAGACAAGTCAAATCTTATGTCAGAAGCTTCCAGACATCAGCTTCTCATCATGCCGTAGACTGGTTTGTAAATGACCTCTCAGGTCAGAAGCAATGTGTGCTACACAGCAGTCTCACGACCAATTACTTCAACGTCTCTACTGGAGTGCCTCAAGGCTAATTTCTAAGATCCACTCTCTTCATTATTTATATCCGTGTTGTGGGTCGGAATGTTACTGATGCATCTTTATGCTGATGATACAGTTGTGTATTCTTGTGCAAACAGCATTGTCCTGGTCTTGGAATATCCTTATTTGACATTATTCAGTCTCAGACTAGTACTAAATGCAGATAAAACAAAGACCATGCTTTTCTCACACAAAAAAAGTGCCAGCTGTTCTTCCTTCTACAACAGCTGTACAAGGTACATCTATTGCATTTGTGGTATGAATAGGGAGTGAATGAATAATGGATACAATGCAATGCACTTTGAAAAGGGCTATATAAATCTAATCCATTTTTCTATGCGCCCTCATTTTTTCTTTTACTAGTGTAAAACACTTTGCGACTTTTAACCTGTGAAAGGTGCTGTATAAATAAACTTTACTTACTGACATGAATGCTTGCCAGCTCACTACAGATGTTGGATGCTGTTTATCATGGAGCGCTGAGATTTACAACAGACTGTAAACCCTTCACTCACCGTTGCACTCTCTGGTCAACTGATTATCGTTATCTACCCACAGACTGTTGCACTGGTATAATACTGAGGTTACTCTGCTACTTCAGCGTTAACGGATTACATCATGATCTAAAGTCCAGCCTGGTTCCATTAGCAGAATTTCAAGTTATTCTGAGGCAACTAGAGAAAGCATCTTTCAATTGTTCTTGTTTTTAGTATTTATATTTCTTTAACATGCTTTATAACTTATATATGAACTTTTATTTATTTACTACCTGGTCAGAACTGTATGTAACTATTAGTAACTAAATGTGTGTTGAGACTGCATGTTTCGATGGGACTACTTGTATCAATAAAGTTTAAATAAATTTTTGAAGTAGAGAGGCATTGTTTAGGTTTAGGTTCTCTTTATTTAATGTGAAATGGGGTTTTGGCCCAGAGGAGAAGCCTATCAATTAAAACAAGCCTCATTACTGTAAAATAAAAACTTTACTAAAATCTGAATCAGATGTACGTTATTGATCCCAGACTGGGAAATTAGAGTGTTACAGAATCATTATAGAATAAGAGAGTAAAACTATGATGCAAAAACACTATATACGGAACAGACTTAAAAAAATATCCAGGCCAAAAATAAACATTAAACATACAATGTATAAATACATTAGCTTAACTTCTCGCCTAATTACTTGTTTTTTTTATTTTAAGATAAAAAAATATAAAACTTAACATACACATCTATAAATACCATCTTTACAGAGATTAAACACACACACACACACACACACACACACACACACACACACACACACACACACACACACACACACACACACACACACACACACACACACCTTTGCTGTAACATGTTGCTGAATTTCTCCCTCAGCTCACATCTTCATATAAATCTCAGTGTGAGTTCTTTTGTCATTTCCACTTTACTGCCATCACTTTCACTGCAACACCCCGCGTTAACAAGGCACGCATGTAGCTAAGCCTTCCTCACACACACACACACACACGTGCACATAGTGACATATTGGATCGCACTATGCTGATGTGCTTGGCTGATCAGTGTGTCATGCTGGCAGCTATTAAAGTTTCTATCAGACATACTGAGAAGCAGATTTGATGCCAACTCAGTTAAAGGGACGTGAATATGAAGTTATGACACATCATCATCATCATCATCATCATCATAAAAAGGTTAAAGCTTTTCTTTATGTTTTTTATAGGAGCGGGGTTAAATGTAAGCAGTATCAGAGTCAGAGGTCCTCTGTCTCTTCCTTGCCCTCATGCTGAAACGCTTTCACTATGTGGATCATAACCTTGTTTGTGAGGTTTGATTTTGACATTGAAGAGACGTAAGTTTCTCACAGATGTCTCTGGAAGACAAAGTGTTTTGTTGCACTTATTATAGACGTTTATTTGCAGTATCATGTAACTGAGTGGCTAGGACGAACAAACAGAAGTTTATCATTCAAAATGTTTTATTAAGTGACTGAAAATAACTTAATAATACTTAATACTTTCCTAATAATTTCTGTTATTTTATGAATTGAAGACACGTGTTGCCAAATTTCCTTCATATCAGTATTACCCTGACAATAAAGTAGTTTACTCTAACTGAAGGTTGTGCAAACAACTTTCATCAACAGAAATGCACTTTATGAAACCTTGAAGGAGAATATGACCATGAACAGACAGAATTACAAACACAGAAATAAATCATCTATGTAGCTGTAATAATTTTGAAAAATAAAATCTGTGTTATCATTTTGACTCGGTGCAGTTACATAGTTGAGATGTTAGAGGAATGTTCATTTTTGCATCATTATTATTCTCACTTTCATTAAAAAAACATGTTAAATCATTGTCCTTTGTTTGCAGGAATCTGTACAAAACAAACATTTTTTAGTCTGTACGATATGTGAATATCAGGTAAACTTCAGTAGGAAATATTATGACTTTGATTAGATTTCAATTAATTAAGTTGGAACTCTGAGTACTAAAGCTCACCTGCAACAGCATCTCCTCTCTCTGAGCAATCTGGCAGCTTTAATTCTGTCACCTGACAAAGTAACACACTCATACGTGTTTTTGGCTTAGTTACTTTTATTATCACCATTATTAATGACTCGATAGTTGTTAAACTTTTACACACTCACTCTAAAATAACTCCTGATGTCCTTGTTTCTTTCCTTTGCTCCTGAAGTTCTGGCTGAAGATGCAACTAGTGCAGATTGATATCAAAATATCGATACTACCGATACCCGGTTTTTATGTTTCTAGAATCGATTTTCATGTTAGAATATCAATATTTTACTGATTTGGGGTAAAATTGCAGTCCACAGCAAACTGGAAAACTAATGTCCAGCTGACAGGAACTACTTTTTCTTCCGCCTGCCAAAGTCATATGTGGTAATGGTAGCTATGGCCATGATCATAAGATCTGAAAACTGAACATCCAGCCGTTGTGTTGGTTCGTCTAACCAGGTGTCGGCAGGTAGACGATAAGGGCATGTTTCAGTCCTATTACTACTAGCTTTGCCTCTTTTCTGTTTCTAGCCTTGACACTGAGGCTGTCAATATACCTGTAGGACAATGTGGATACTTTTCTATGAAAAACTGATGGAGGAAACTTAAAACTATGAGAACCAGTTGCACACTCCAACACAGACGCTAGTACGATGGGTTTGTTTTCATCTATAAGCTGTTCATAGTCAACTGAATCTGGTTGTGACGTAGGTTTGCGCCCGCTCAAAGCAGCAGCACCTATAAAGCTGGGATAGAATTAAGAAGGTGGTAGACTATTTGCATCAGATCAACATATATACGTTGATATAAAATGTGGAAGTGCCTGGGCATGGCACGATGAGTCCGACTTAGACAACACCAAACCGTAGATGTCAGCAATACACCACAGTCTCGTCTAGCTTACTGAACCAGAAGAAGAAGAAGGAGCAGCATCTATGCGCCAAAAATGGTAGTCAACCAAGGAGTTGCTGGATATTGGTAATATCGTTTTTGATCCTTAAAAGACAAATTATAATGTTGGAGTAGGTTTTTCATAAAAAAAAAAAAAAATAAAAAAAAAAAGGCTTTTCACAAAAAGATAAAAAAGGAGAAAAAAAAAGTAAATTTTAACAACAGCATTGTTTTTTTTTTTTTTTTTTATAGAAATACAGTTCTATAATGTTTACAACTCAAAAAGCATATTTTAGGGTGCACTACCGCTTTAAAACTGGAAACCATAATCAGTATTTTTCATAATTTAATAATTAATATAAAACTTTAATAAGACTCCAATACGTTTTTTTTCCAAGAGAATAATATTTAAAATGGATAATTATGAGAAACACAGATAAGTTTTTAGGAGGTTAATAACTCCTGTGGTGAGATTGTAATAATTGATGTGAGGCCAAAGTGTCTTCTTAAATTCATCCAGAATGAACAGCCTTGGTGTTTTGGTAATGGTTTAATTCAGTCTTTAACATTATTTCAAAAATATATTTCTGTTCTTAAAAATTATGATGAAAATATAATAAAAGTTTATAACTTCACTTCTAAATTCTGAAAACAGACCTCTTATTTACATAAATTGTTTTTCCCCTTTTCCCCTTGATTATAGTGAGCTGGTTTTAATGTTGAATACTTTTTTTTTTTTTTTTTGTCATTGTCCTACTTTGGGAAAATGTGAGATCCGAGTTGGAGACGACCTGCTGAGATCTAATTGGCTTCATCAGAGTCTGTGACAGAAAATAAGTGAATTCAGGGAGTGGAAGTAACAGAGCTTTGACTCTTCCAACAACATCTGTAAGTGCAGCAGGTGACTTCTGGGTGTGAACATCTTCCTGTTAAAGATGGAGGTGTGTTCACACTCTGCTATCTGTGTGCACACCTGTGCTCCAATGAGAATGAATGCATCAGCATCGCTGTGTGTGTGTGTGTGCGTGCCTCACCTCCAGGTGCTTGTAGAAGCGAGAAGGCAGAGACACAGGTGCGACATAAGAGACTTTGTCACTTTCAGTGTGCGACTTCAGTCAGAATGAGACATCATTTACGTGTAGACAGTTTAAAGGAAAATGATTAAATTCACTCGCAAAGATTGTGGTCTGTATTTTCCTGACATGTTAACACATTATCTCATTAGCCCCAACCAGAGATGTTGACTCGAGTCTGGGACTCTGACTTGAGTCACACTTAAGTCACATTTCCAGTGACTTGAGACTCAACTTGGTCTTGCAATTTGAGACTTGTTAACAAACTTATAGTCTGAATGATCTTCTCGCCATCTGATCGCCTGTCTGCCGTCATTTCCCCAGACGTAATGTCACACAGACGCGCATGCAGTGCACACACCATCATTCAAAACATTGACAGCACTGGTAAATGCAGCTGTTGCTGCAGCACCATGGTAACTTTAAAAACTTAACAAATGGACAAAAATAAGAGCAGCAAACTGGGATGTCTGTGTTATAAAAATCAAGGACACTGGATCCACCACATCCACCTTCAAAAATGAATTAATTTTATTTAAAAAATCCCCTTTAAATGTCCGCCACCTACATTACCCACGATGCAACTCGACTGTTGTTAAAATAAAAGTGTTTAGCTACTATAAACGGAACCACAGCTGATTATGATCATGCTGCAGGATACAAACGGAAATTTAATAAAAACATTACAAAGTTTTTGGAGTCATTGGATTCATTTTCTTTTAATTAGAACATATAATTACTAAACTGTTTTAACTTACAGGTGTAAACTGACATCTCTGTGACTCTAAACTTTACTCTTTCTTCTTGTTTACTCTGCTAACAGCTGTAAAAGCCAAATATGTAGATTTCTGTAAATAAACATCCTGGCGGGTTTAAAACTAGAGAGCATTTGTTCTGACTTTCTCTTCCTTAAATAGTTGGTTTAGTGTCAGATCGTGTTCGGTAGTGCAGCAGGAGGCGGGTGAGGATGGGTGAGGGTGTGCAGGGATGCTGTAAGGATATGGGTGGGAAAGGTGGCGATGGTGTCGGGGGGGCCTGGTGATGAATAGCTGACACGTTACTGCAGGGACCTGAAAGCTGTCAAACTGTCACACCACACCCACTCACACACATCCTATGCTAATTAGACGTGTGTGTGTTGTACTCTTGAGCTAAAACTGCGAACACAACTAATCAGCCGGCAAGAAGTTCATTCTTTCACTAAAAAGAAAAGAAGAAGATGAAAATATATACATATTTATTCTGAACGCTGCTGCAGATGAGAAACTCTGAATCCTTTTCCTACTTTTATGCTTCAGTTTGAAAACTACATTCCCAGAATGAAATGAGTAGATCTCTGCAACCACAAGGTCTATTTGAAAAGTACAGTAGCCCTGTTTCTACCAAAGGGTAGACTGGGTACGGGATGGAGGAGGATTTTATGTTTCCAAAAGCAAAAACTGGGACAGGTCCTGGAATATCTGTTCCGACTATTTGTCCTACTTTTGTCCTACTTGCTGAAGAATCCAACGTAGTTGTTCTGAGCAGGTTTTCAGAACCCTGGGGCCGACACCATCTGGCCCTGCAGCCTTGTTCTGGTTCAGTTTCTCCAGTTGAGGCAGGTCAGAGGAGCTGGATGCATTTTTAACGTTTGCATAAAACAAGTCCAACATGTTATTTTCTTGGTGGAGCAGCTGACAAACAAACTGTTGGGATGTTGTTGATGTTGCAGAGAGAGAGAGATGTTGGTGAAGTATCCAGAGATTGCGATGAATCGCATTAGGATGCTGTTTGTAGCTTAGCAACGACAGCGCTGATGACGACGCAGACTGTGTCTGCAGCAGTACCAGGTATGATAGAAACCGCTACCAGAATAACACAGCTTAACTCTCTGGGTAAATAATATGGAGGAAAACTCTCGAATAACAGTTTGATGGCCCTTGTACAGATCTTCTTCTTTACAGCGACATGTCCAGAATGGGACCAGCGGAGGTTTAAAAGCTCTGCCGTTCCACTTCCCTTTAGCTTTCCACTGACTTTCTAATTGCAGTTTTAAAACAATGTACGAACACGTTAGAGTTCAGGATGTGTTTGTGCAGACGTGTCTGGGTACAGTACATAATAAATCTCTGTATTCTTTTTGAGACCTTGTTAGCACTTTGAGCTCGTCTATTTTGTTAGCTGGCGATCTCGCGTTGCCCATCAGAACGGTTAGAAGAAACCGTTTGAATTTCCACAGTTTTCCTCTCTGCCTCGCTCCTGCCCGGCAGCCTTCTGCTTCCTCTTCATCTTGTTTGAGTTTTGGTGTTAGTTAATTGATTTTCCTGTTTTATAGGAAATGAAGATTATAGCTTCGTAGTTATAATTGTTTTCTCGTTGTTTTCTGTCTTTGTGCTGATGTTGCAATTAAAACTTTCGCTGGTCTGTCCTTCCTGATTACACTCTGAGACGTGAAGTGAAGAACAAATTACAAATTAGTAAGATTTCAGTTCAGACAGTTCAGGTTTTAAAAAGTTAAAAACAAAAACAAGCATAAAAGGCATTGAATCAAGTCTCATAATAAACTATCGATATTGCAGTAACTTGGGGTAAAGATGAAGTTTATCAGAAAAAAAAGTGAACAATAACTATATTGTGAGGATCTGGAACTACTTCACCCACCAGCGAAACAAGGTACAGTGTAATTATTTTAACACAATAAACTTTATTGTCTCATAGGGAAATTTCTGCATGCTTTTGCCTTCTGCTCACTCAGATCCAGTACGATGGCTCAACACAAACCCACACAAGTGTGGAGCTATGTCAGCTGCACAAACAGCAACTATGTGATATGTGATGTCTGTAAAGGAAGAGAAGTGTTACGTCAACACCACAGACCTCATTAAACATCTGAAAATCAATTTCAACACAGAATATAATGAAGTTCTGATGAGAGGAGAGAGGACGAAACAGACTCCACTCTCCTTTCGTCCTGCAGGCAGCTACAGGTACTATCCAGGTAATATCAGGTCCTATCCAGTTACTATCAGGTACTGTCCAATTACTATCAAGTACTGTCCAAGTACTATCAGGTACTATTGGGTACTGTCTATGCACTATTAGGTACTATCTGTGCTGCACAGGTACTATCAGGTGTTATTCAGTTGCTCAGGTGCTGTCTAGTTATTATCAGGTACTATTAGGTACTGTCTAGTTACTAACAGGTGCTGCCCAGGTACTATCAGGTACTATTGGGTACTGTCTAGGCACTTTCAGGTGCTGTCCAGGTACTATCAGGTACTATTAGGTACTGTCTAGGCACTTTCAGGTGCTGTCCAGGTACTATCAGGTGTTATTCAGTTACTATCAGTTACTAACAGGTGCTGCCCAGGTACTGTCAGGTACTATTGGGTACTGTCTAGACACTATCAGTTACTATCAGGTGCTGTCCAGGTACCATTGGGTACTGTCCAGGTACTATCAGGTATTATTCAGTTACCGTCAGGTGCTGTCCAGGATCAGGTACTATCAGGTACTATGGGGTACTGTCCAGGTACTACCAGGTACAGTCACAGCAATTTAACTATTTTTTTCCATGGGCCAAATTATTGGAAGGCGTTGGCCAGTGGGCCGCCCGTTCCTCTCTACTGTTACACTTAGAACAAAAAAATCAATACATTTTTATTTAAATCAGTAACATTACTTGCTGGCTTTTAGTACAAAAATAAATAAATAAATAAATATATATATATATATATATATATATATATTAGTGCTGGGCACGTTGCAATGGGACACTTTTTGCCACAAAGGTCACCAGAGGAATCAGCCGATACTAAATAAAACACACTAATGACATCAAATGAGTTTTATTGATCTTAGACATATCCAATTTGCTTAAAACAATCAAAGCCCCATGCCCGTAATATCTGATTTAAAGAAAATATTTCATGTTTTGTATGTTTATTTGTTTTGTTTAAATGGATAATGAATCATTTAAATAATTCAACTGGCATTTAAAGGGTTAAAAGTCTTTAAATGATTAAATGTTTGTTGGTTTTGATCAGGTCTGATGGTACTCAAGTGATTTATGACCAAAAAAAAAAATGTAGGCAGAAAAAATACTGTTGTATGATGAAAGCAGTTTTTTTGCCCATGTACATTTTTGCCATGAGGGAGGTTTGTGAACACACACACAAAAAAAAATATAACTAGTTTATGGTTTAAAAACTCTCTCTAGCAATATTTGCTAGACACGTTACTGCAGGGACCTTGCATTATGCACACATCAAAAACAACACCTCAGCATCCATTTATATTTATATTTCTCTATAATTATTATTATTCAGTTAATTATCAGTCAAAACAATTTAAACTTACTGATGTTATTCTCCATTTTATCTATGAAATATTTTTCTTTTTTTTCTTTAAAAGCTCACATTAGTTGTTTTATTCCAAGTATTGAATGGTTTGATGACACCGTGTCTAAGTAATAATCTACTCTGCAGGTAATCGTACCCGACTGAATTTAGACCTGCATTTGCCTCAACTGGAAACAGCAGGATTTTACCACTGTGTTGACCTGCGCGTCATTTATAGACCAGGGTCTATTTTCACACCTAAAAATGTTTTCATGGATTTTTCAGAGGAAAAGTCGATGCAGTGGGTCATGTTGTGCTGTTGGGCCTGATCATGGCTTTAGTTTGCTCTCATTAAAAATGATACACATACATACATACATACATACATACATACATACATACATACATACATAAAAAATGTACATTGAATGTAATATGTACTGTGTATGTGTAGTATGTAAAAGGGAGTTTAAAAAACTGACTTTTTTTTCCAAGCAAGGATAGGTTGTGGCACCAACAGAAAATCTCCAATAAGTTTAGTAACATGCATCAGTTCAAGATTACAAAGGGTTCTTCAAGAGAAACCATTCAATATTAATCAATATGGTGATTCAGGGGAATCTTGAAGACTTGTTCTTACTTAGGAGGAACAAAAGAAAGGAGAATAAACTGAAGAGAACAAAGAATAAAGAGTGTCTGCTCATGCTCTCAGTGAAACCTGGATGAATGGTTCAAACAGTGGAAGCTAAGTTTAGTGTTTGTAGCTGAAATCTGCACCAAGGTAACAGCTGCAGGTCTGCGCTCTCTGGAGATGGGCCCATTGTCTTTTGGGTAAAATATGGAAGCTTAGAAGATCAAATTCCATCTTCTCAGCAAGTAGCTTATTCACCCAACTCAAATTAGCCGCTCAGCTCAGCCTGGTGAGCAATCAGGGTTGTCTGGGTCCTCCAGTCGGAGCATATGGGATGTTTCACTTCAGCCTTCCAACACCGTACCAGTGCTCTGCAGACTGACAGCAGAAATCCTGTGACATAATTGTTCTTGTTTCTTATGGGAGACATTTAGATTCCTTTTCTGACACGTTTCTAATGTTTATGTGTCTGAGTACAAGAAAGGACATAAAAGAAAAATCTGCAACTTGTCATGTGGGTAAGAAAGATAAAATTAATAAAACTTAATTTAAAACCATCTCCAAGAACTGATTCACCTTTTTTTTTAGATTTGTGAGTACATGAGGAAAAGGTGTAACTGTAAAACTGTAACCATTCTACTAAACGTCCAGCAGATGGCAGCATTACACCTCTGATTGCAGGAAAGGAGCACAAATAAAATATAAAACACATAAAACAGAGATTTCTATTTTCTTTTAGGAGCCCACCTTCCCTTTAAGAAAATATTAAAGTGTGTTTCTGCATCTAATCTCATTTTTTCCCCCCTTAATATATTGTTCTTGGACTTCTGCTGTCCATCATCCATGTTTCCCTTCCTTCCTTTACCCATCTGCTTATTCTTTCCTTCAACCATTCATCCTTCGTCATTGAGATATTCAGCTTCCTCTTGCTCCATCTGCTCCTCCAACCCACTGGTCTTTCATGATTTTCTGCAACATTTCAGCTGCAAAAACAAAGACGTTTGTTTAAAAAATGACAATTAAAAATGAATTATGTTTATCCATTTATGCAAGATGCTTAAAAAATATAACAAATATTTATGATTTTCCATCAGATAAGGCCTCTATTAAAATGCTTTGGTTGTGTTTTCACTGAAACCAGATCACGTCTATGTTTACAAATGCTTTGACATATTATGCATTCATTGGGAAAAAAAATTTAATTTTATAAAATTAAATTCTATTGTAACATCATCTTTCGTTTCTTTTAATAATGCAAAGCAGCTCGGACGGTGGAGAAAAAGTGGTAAAGGTTGACAGAATTTAGAAGACGAGGAGCGGCTGAATGCAAAAGGCTGAAATGAGGATTAATAAATAGAAAAAGGGAACAAAAGGATGCAGGTGGAGTAAGGGAGAGGAGGGCAGAGAGCTGTCTGTTGGCTGAAAAGACGTGGGCTGTTATTTTATTTCCTCTGTGGATACACAACAACAGCGCTGTCTGTCTCCAGTGCTGACACAGCAGAACTACGAACAGACGTCACACACAAACATGCACAAATGCATGCATACACCAGCTAATACATGCATTAACACACACCCTTAAGTACATTATACACAAACAGAGGAAAATGTGCTTTTACATGCAGAAAGTAGTTTATCTTTGCAAAGTGGAATCATCACAAAGCTTCAGTGCATTTGTTCTTTGTTACCTCAGTGGAACCATCTCTGGGATAAGTACCAACCTTTTTTAGGATCGTGGTTTGGTCTTAAAGAGGCTAAAAGTAATTTCTGGCTGTGGCTGAACATGAACTGGATATGTTTAAGTCCAACCTTAAAACTCAAATACGTAACATTTAGGGGGATAAACTGCCAAAAAAATAGTTTGAAATAAAAATGAGCCAGCAACCTATCCCTACATCTCACCTAGTAATTGCTGGGATTTTTTTTGTGATATTTACATGTTTTACTTACTTTGAGGGTGGGTGGGAAGCGTTTTTTTGATCGCAGTACATAATTTGAGCCACTAGATGTCACAACCTCTGACTGGTTTGTATTAAAATCTTAAAACATGCAAAACTGTGTGCGTGTGAAAAAATGCCCGACTTTCATCTACAGTAAGCATGTGCGTGTGTGTGTGTGTGTGTGTGTGTGTGCGTGTGTGTGCGTGCATGTGTGTTTGTCCCTGGGGCTTTGCAGTGATCTGGGTTTAATTTGACCAGTCAGGCGGTCGAAGCCAGGGCTTCAGTAAATATGTGTGTGTGTTTGTGTGTGGGCTGGCCTCGGTGTTGAGGTGAGGCAGAGATCAATGCTGAGGCAAACAGAAAGGTTGAGACAAAACTCACCGTCCTCCCTCTCCTCCATCGCTCTCTAGCTCTCCGCTCTCCTCTTGTTCTTCAGCCTCCCCAATCCTTTCCTTTCCCAGAGCTAATATTAAGTGTGTGTGTGCATTTGTGTGTGTATACAAAGAAAACCAGTAAAAGGAAAGCTTGATTGATCGCAAGCTAATAACCAGAGTTGAGTCTCAGGCGCACTGCGACTGACTGAATGAACAATAAGATTTCTACCAAAGCAGATGTGAGGCGGACGATCCATCTTCAGCAATAGCCTCTGTCTGAAATACAAACACGATGAACACACAAACACACTGAACACACATATTTGTGACATATTAAAAAACAAAAATGGAGAGCTGAGGTAGAAAAAAAACACAGAAAAAACAAGAAACAGCTGCAGTGACTTGTTAAAAACATGTAAATACAGTATACGAGTTAAAAACAGTTTGTCCAATGCTAAGGAGGTTGAAAGTCAATATTTAGTCTGAGCAGCTTTATTCTTCAACACAACCTGAACCCTCTCAGACAAGCTTCCTGTCACTCCTTTAGGTAGTCTTCAGGAATACTTCGTTAGACTTCCTCAAAGACTCTTCAAAGCTTTTCTTTGGATTTTGGCTGCCTCTTGTTCTGTTCTCTGTCCAGATGATCCCACACTGCTTTAATGATGTTGCGGTCCAGGTTCTGGGAAGGATCCTTCCCTCCATCAGACCTGTTGTGTCATGTTACATGTAATGAGCCATAAACAGAAACCACAGGAACATAAGAGGGAAAACTGAACTAAACATGACAAAACTGAAAACCTAAAGCATGAACATAACATCTAACACACACCAAAACCCCGGAACCATGACAGTGGCGCCTAAACCTAATTTAAAAGATTCTTCAAGACTACTGTAGAAACATGGCAGACGGTCAGAGAGGATGATGTGTATCTTTGGAATATAAATGAATAATTCTCAAGAAAGCAGTCATTTTTGTTCTTCCACTTAAAGACATGTTAACAGCAAGAAGCTCGCTGGTTCGAGCCTCGGCTGTGGAGAGGTTTGAACAGTGGCCTTTCTGTGTGGAGTTTGCATGTTCTTCCTGTGTATGCGTGGTTCTCTCCAGGCATGCTGGGTTCCTCCCACCATCCAAACACATGCATGTTAGGTTAACTGGTCACTCTAAATTCTCCCCAGGAGTGAATGTGAGTGGTTGCTTGTCTCTCTATGTTGGCCCTGTGATGGACTGGCGACCTGTCCAGGGTGTACCTGCAGCTCGCTTGTTAATTGCTGGAATAGGCTCCAGCTTCCCTTTGACCCTTAATTGGATGAGGTGGTACAGAAAATGGATGGATGGCACTTAAGGACAGTGTTGGACACAGGAAGACAAGAGAGTTGGATAAAAGAAGGTTCATCACAGACAGATACTGGAAGCTTGGTTTGTGCAAGGCTTGCTGTGAACCACTGGGAACTTTGCTGGATTTGTATAGTTGTACTACATAACCTTAAAACTCTGAGCTTCTGACTCGTTTTGATGGCTCAGTCATGTTTATTATGTACATTCCTGGAGTCATCGTTGCCCAAAAGCATCCCGATACTGAGAAACTGCATTTCACAACTTTTTTTTCTGTCCCTGTGCATCATTTTACAGCAGCATTTCGCTTTATGGCACCTTGTCACACGCTAGCGACTGTATATCAACATACTGGCAGTTTTGAACATGCACTGTATTCAGCAACGAAACCCAAGAGGTTGTTATTGGAGGAATAGACAAAAAGAAAGAGAGAAAAGAAAAAACAAGATCTAACAGAGAACTGACTTTCACTGGCTGGAGAGATCTCAGGATGACAGGATGATAAATGGATGCTGAATTAGTCTTCGTTAGGGGAAAGGAAATATCCCAATGTTCCATAACGCTTCTTTAACTTCTCTTATGTGTATTTATAGGTCAGTGTTAAGTGGCTTAGCAAACAAAAGAGCACATTTCTCCCAAAATAATAATAAAAAAAAACTTTGAAAGACCTTCAGAAAGTCTGGAGATGAAGACAACTTGAATAGATTACAACAAAGTCAGGCTGTTGAGAAGTAATGCATAAAGAAACAAGGTGCATCAACACTTCGCACAAGAAAATCTACCAAGGTTCAGTCATGGTGCTTCAAGGACGTCACTTTTCTTTTGTTCTCCACTTGTCCAGTTTCCTCAGATATGTTACGGACACACTGCACATCATGCTGAGAGTTTTCACCTCACAGCACTTTGGGAATCAACTTGTTGCAGAAAGTTTCCGTCAAACTGTCTGATCTTTGGTGTTTTAAAGATAAGATATGAAATTGGGTCAGTCTTCAGAAAATGGTCAGATAGAAGGACTGGACTGAAAACAAGGGAAAAGGCAAAACTGTTAATGACCTTCAGAAACCTGGAGAACAGTTGGTGAAGACTGCTTGAAAAAGATAACAATAAGGACTGGATCAGGACTAGAAACCCAAAAATTTCAATCTCTAAACTTTCAGTGCGAGTGTGTGTGTGTGTGTGTGTGTGTGTGTGTGTGTGTGTGTGTGTGTGTGTGTGTGTGTGTGTGTGTGTGTGTGTGTGTGTAATGCAGCTAAACAGACAATAGTGATATTCATCCAGCTGGGTTTTAATTGGCCGGTCCTTCTTTACTAACATCATCATGATGGATCTTTGTGTTTCTTGTTGATTTACCCATAATTTGTTGTGTGTGTGTTCAGATTTGAAGGAGAGTGGTGTGGACAGTGTACTGTACATGTGTGTGTGGTACAAGGTCACACCTCAGGGTATCTTTGCTGACACACACACCTGTGGTGTGGTGTCTGGTCATGTGACTAGCTGTGATGGTAACTGTCACCGAGCACAATGATTGATCAAAGGGTTACGTGACAGGTGGGGAGAGAACAAACATGTTTGATCTGCCTCAGACAAACACACACACACACACACACATAAAACAAGCAGAGCGACAGTGTGACACAAGAAAAACTTAGAAAAACAAGTAAAGTGTGGTTTCCTTTTCAGCCAGTGATCTTAATGAACTGAAAACTAAGGTCCTGTTAAACCATGATACTGAGACAGTAAAATGCAAAAGTTTTGTTGCGTTCTGGTCTATCGTTTCCATAGCAACATAGTTTTGGGTGGATAAAACTGCAATGATCGAGTTCTGTCAGTGTAAACTGGAACTGGAATTATTGTCCAACAATGACGTCTTTCACGTCATCTTGCATTTGTGCACTCAGAGCTTACTTACCCGAGAAAACAACAACAACAACAATGGCGGATCTCTGCGTCATGTTTGTGCTGATCTATTGAAGCAAAACCTGATTCTGGTAGAGTATTTATGCCGCCAGTGAAGACACTGAGGTCACATGTGGCAAATAATTAGTTCACCTCTGTACAAGCGGATAAGACCTGGGAGGACAAGTCGCTGGAGGGACAATTTTGAGAATGGAGATGGGCACGCGACATCTCTGTGTTGTGTTTTCCGGTCTTGTGAGGGTATGTTGTACACCTGGGTGTGTCTTTGCAAAGTTTCACTGCCAATTAGAGGCGGGCATGCACACTACATTGTTTCTGGTCCTATGTCTGTTTTTACCTGCAAAGAGGAAGTTTTCATTGTGTAAATGTATTTTTAAAGGAAAAAGTTCTGCATTTTGTGTGGAAAAGCTGTGTAAACAGGGCCTAAAACTCAGCAATGTGCTGCTTGTTCTGCATCAGTTTCCAGTGATTCTACTTTGCTCTTCAGATTCCTTTTCTCATAAAGATGCTCCTCATTGAGCTCCTCTTTCATGTCACAGAGATCAAAGAGGAGCTCTGTTTCTTCCCCATGGAGATCTGAACTGGTCTGAGACCAACTCATGTTTCTTCAGTCATTACATCTCATGTTGCAGACAATGCTGACTTTCTCACCAACATCAACTGCATCCTATTAGGTACTATCAATCAAAAATAAAACATCACAGCCACCCCACTTTACACATCCATATCCCCCATCCACAAGCTTGAGCCATACACACATAGACCGAACACTCATTGACAGCAGATATTGTTAAACAAACAATGATATTTAATTAAAGCTTTACTAAAATGGTAAGTCTTAATATTTCTTTTAAAAAAGTCCACACTTCCAGCTGCTCTCAGGTCCCCAGTAAGGTGGATCCATAAATGAAGACCATAATAAGTGAACAATGCTTCTCCATATGTTTTAGGAATGACTAGCCACAGAGGACCTGAGAGTCTGAGAGGTTCATAAACTAAAAAGAAGCCAGATAAATATTTTGGACTAAGACTATTAAGAGCTTCCAAGTAGCAAAACTGAGCTTTGGCGACTTATGCAGCATCCATCTTGTATCCTACCTCTTCTCTGAGCTCTCTCCAGTCAATTCAGTCCGATGTTGACTCTTGTCTTATCATTAGCTCTGTCCCTTTCTCTCTTTCTTTCTTCACTTCCTCCCATGATGTCCTCTTGGGCTTCTTTGCTGAATCAGCCATGGCTTGTTTTCAAAATCGCCAGTGTGTTGATATCCAGTTGCTGGCATGTGATGCAGTGCCCTAAACACGTACTATGTAACTTTCCAACCTTAAAACTCTGTGTTCCAGACTAGTTTGATGGCACAGTAACATCAATTATGTGCATTTCTGGATGCTGCTAGGCAACGACAGCTCCAGGAAGGTACACAATAAATGTCAGTGTGCCATCAAAATGAGTCAAATGCATAATTTTCATGTCAGAACATTCCATTAAAGACTAATAACAGAACTTTAAAATCAACCTGGAAAGCTTCTTTTGGTCTTTGTCTGCACACAAACAGCTGGATTTTGTAGAACTTGTTGTTTTTAGAAGATCAGAAAGAAGAGCACTGCAATAATCAAATCTGCAAGTGATAAAAGCATGGATTAATGTCTCTGCGTTAGCTTTAGAGAGGAATTATCTCACTCAGGCAACATTCTTCAGGTGAAAGAACCTCGTCTGTTATGTTTGTAATTAGATGTTAAATATAAATTTGAATAAAGAACATTAATCTGAGCTTTTTTGCTTTTTCTGATGGTTTTAATGAAATGATTTAAGTTTTGAAGACAGTTCATCTCTTATTGTTTCTGGACCAACGACTAAATCTTCATTTTTTTCCAGCTCCAGCTTTTTTCTGGATTGTCTACAATCTGTCTTCATATAAAAAATACAGGTGAACAGTGGGCGAGTGCCATCAGGACACACAGCATTATAAAGCTGTGTACCATAAGCACAACTATGGAAACTTATGGTGTGTTTCCTGATGACATCCCCAGTGGGTAGCATGTAGAGCAGGGGTGCCCAAGTCCAGTCCTCGAGATCTCGAGATGTCCTGGAACTTCAATACCAAAAAAAGTAAATAAATAAATAAGGTCTCTGTCTGTGAGATGACAGCTGAATCAAGAGAGTCCAGTTTGGCTGGAAAGCAAGAGTGTAGATGTTGTCTGATTCCCCTAAATTATGAATATTTGACCCCACACTGCTTCCACTTGTCTCTTCTGCAAATTGTGTATTTCTACAAATGTGCACAAGTGAAGCTTAAAGCAAATGCAGGACACAAGTGGCAGTCATCACAAATCCATAAATATGTAACATATTCCCAGTTTGAAAGCTTTGAGGATTCCAAATATTTTTTATAATTTATTTTCCTTCAAAAATGTCTTGTTTAATTAACCGACCAGTGAAATATCTAACAATTGCTGATTGGTTTTAATGATGCTGCTAATGATGAAACATACTATGAGGCTATCAGTCGACCAATTAAATGGAATATGTATCAGTTTTTCCTGAATACACACATGACCTGTACCAAATACACACAGAACATCAAAAAGAAACCCTACAGTCTTTGGTTGGGAGTAGAAGTGGGTTAATTAGCAGGTATTGATTTGATGTTGTGGGTCGTGTGTTTGTCTGCAATCAGACACAATAAAAAGGTCAAAGCATTAAAGAAAGAAGACATTTAGAAAAATAAAACATTTTCATAGTTAAACTTGCATATCTACAGTCTTTATGGTTTCTTCATTTTAACCTCTTCACATTAAGATTCCTCAGTTTGTATTCCAGTTATAGGAGCCTACACACTCCTAGCATCTATCTTTCCATCTCTTTTATCCATCCATCCATCCATCCAACCTACCTCTAGCTCTGTCGTCCATCCATCCATCCATCCATCCATCCATACATCCATCCATACATCCATCCATACATCCATCCAATCTGGAGTAATTTATTGTTTTTGTTATCCAAGCAAATGCAGAAAATACAACTATTGTTTTAGTTTTGTCCCTCTGACCACCAAAAAAAAGCTTTATATTCTGATTCTCATGAGCAGATTTAAACCAAAAATCAAGCAACCTCTTGCTTTTGTGTCATAAAAGAAATTCAACTGTAACAGGCTGCCAGAGGGAGTTAGGTTTAAGTTATTAAAGAATAAACTTGAAAATAAGTTGCCTGTAATATATGTTCCATATTTACCATGATTAGATCAGGAAACACGCAAAAATATGTGATTTCAAGCACTAAGTTTTGTTTGCAATCTTATCTGTGGTCTCCAGAATGGGCGCAACAAATGCTGAGTTATCAGCTGTTTCATTTTTTGGGTATCCATTCTGAAAGCTGCTGCACAGGGACCTGCATGAGAGATAAAATAACCCGTCAAGCTGCTTGAATCTTGCTGGACCATCTCTGGGGATTTGTATTTTTGTGTATTATTGGAGGAGATTGTGAAATAATTTGGTGCATGTGTTGCTGCATCCTTCCACCTATCAGAGAAGCCGATTTCAGCTGACTGGAAAGTCCGACATCTACTCATTCTGAAACTCTTCTCTCCTGCAAGACTCCAGAGATAACAGGGGAATGCAAGAGAAGGCTGACTGCATTTCCCCCTGTGGAACAAAGCAGTGGTTTGATGCTGTGGAACTGAGTGTCTCAGCCTGATGATGCTCACGTCACTTGTTTCTGTCTTCATTATTCCTCATGGAATCAAGCATCCCCCACTCTTTTGTTCTTCCTCTTAATTTTCCTTTGCTTTCTAATTCTCTCTATCGTAGCTGTTCATGTACAAGTGTGTGTGCATGTGTGTGTGTGTCAGGTGCCTCCTGAGTCTTATGGATGATGAGAGGAGGGATGCAGTGTCACTTCAGTCAGGGCCTCTCATCTGTCTCCCCCCCTCAACTCATGCAAGTGCATTCATCCTGAACAGACAAACACATGTGTAGACAAATACACACACACAGACAAACAAGACCTCTGATACAGGTCATCCCCCCCCCCCCCCCCCTCTTTTTCCTTCTCTCAAGCTCATTGGCATTTCCTATTTGTCTTTGTTCCCTTCTTTCCTTGTCATCTTTCTGATGCCCTCCATGTGCAACCTTTTCCTCCTTTCTGCATCACTCCTCTGCTCATATTTCCTGCTTTGGGATGCGTTGCCTTGTTCTTTTCTCTCCTGCTCTTGTGATTCTCTAAGGAGCCATTTATGAGATGAGGCTCGCCTGTGTCCCTGCTACAGCATCACTTGATAGCACAACAAATGAAATTAAATGGAGGCAGAGGAATGAAGGGAGGCGTCTGCTCACAGCAGCCTGCAAACCTGCAACACTGCAGCTTTTATACATACTGTTGTCAGGATCTGATTTCTAAACCTTGGGCTGATTTTCATTAAACAGGTTAACTTATTGGACTGTTGTGTTGATTGAATTTCAGTGGGAAAAGGAAGGACACTGCCAGAAAAATTGGTCTCTGCTATGAAAACCTATTGGTTAGATTCAGGGAAGATTGTAGTTTGATTTACAATGCTCTGTTAATCTGGACTTCGTCATCTTTCCTTGCTGGACTGAAAACTGAGGCTAACTGATGCTGTCACTTATACTGTAAAAAGACCCTGCTATGCTATTTCAACTTTTCTGAGCATTCTACAGTGTTACAATGTCAATTATTCATCAGACAATCATTGCATCATTGGCTTATCAATTTCTTAGCAGCAGACGTTTTCCACCTCTGTTGGCGTTCTGGTACATTTGCCACATGTACACGTATTAACAGGGACATGTTAAAATATATAAGGTGAGTGAAGGACAGTAAACAGCGTTACATCGGACTATAGCTGGTAAGCAGAGTATTTACAAAATAGATGTGTCTTGCTGCAGGTTGCAGAGTCGCTGCAGGTTGCCAAGTCGCTGTGGGTTGCTGCGGGTTGCCGAGTCGCTGTGGGCTGTCAAGTCACTGTGGATTGCTGAGTTGCTGATGGTTGCCAGGTCACTGCGGGTAGCCGAGTCGCTGTGGGCTGCCAAGTCACTGCGGGTTGCCAGGTCACTGCTGGTTGCCGAGTAGCTGCGGGTTGCCAAGTTGCTGCGGGTTGCCGGGTCACTGCGGGCTGCCGAGTTGCTGGTTGCAGAGTCACTGCAGGTTGCTGAGTCACGGCGGGCTGATGAGTTGTTCACTATCGTTTTCTGATCTTACAGGATTATATTACTTTGGTTTGTTTATTACGTTTCTATGATGAACACAATTGCTCATCATTTGACCAATCAGAGGCAGCCCATATCAGGGGTAGGCGGGGCTCAGTACGAAAGTGTCTCAGGCTGCTTGTTTCTGGCAGATACTGATGTGAGGGCCTACGGCGAGGATCGATATAAAATAAATAAAGGGGTTTGTGAAAAATGGAGTATTTATTCCAGCCGTTAGTGCACTCACATATTAAAATAAATTACCCTGAATTGTGCATAATAGAGCCACTTTAAGGTTTAGACATGTTCACTGTGGAAAACAGCAGAGATAAAGAAAAAAGTTCACCCATCTGTCCATCACCTCATTCATACTTTACTCATCTGTCTTCATATCCATTCATCTACTCTCTCCTTCCTTCTCTCATATTTTTCTGGGATAATGGGGGGTGACTGCATTAAGGTCAGATGGAGGACTTCCTGAGACAAGCCTCCTCCCCTCCGAATCTTCTTCCACCAATCACCTAGCACCAATCACTGTGCCAGAGTGAGATTAGGCTTGTTAAAGATTACTGTTAATTAATCTCACCACCTAAAACACCCAAAATTACAGCCACAACAAAGAAGCTGCAACGACATGAGGCTTCTGTACACCCATGGACAATGTAGAGCCATGGAACAACAACCTGTTGTTGATCTAACACTGTTGCATCAGAATTTCTGTCGCAGTTGGGATAACTGTTATTTCTGGTTTTACAGAAATGGATAAAGTTTGGGTTGGAAATTCTCTCCAATGTTTCTTCTCTGAAGAATAAATTCTGAGGCCTCTGAAAAGTCCAACCTGCTCAGTTTTCCTCCTCAGGAGCCCTTAAATGTGTTTTAATATCCCTATACTGTATCTGTCTAGCTATCCATCCATCCTGACTTTGCTTGTCTGTTCTTTATCATCATCTTCCGTCCATCCATTCATCATCCATCTGGCCAGCTATAGAGCCAACTCCCCCTTCTCTTCCTCCACACATCAGCTATCCATCTCCTTCATTCTTTATGTCTGTTTCTGCTCACATTTCTCCCTCCATTCACCCGTCTGTCTATGTGTTTTCCTCTGTGAGCTGTTGGCAGCATCGCTAAAAGGCTGTCAGCTTTGACCTTTACCTGCACCCCTCCACTTCCCCAAAACCCCTCACAACCAAGACACACATACACACTGAGAGTCAGGAAACAGAGGGACAGATGCTCTCATCTCCTCACTGTATGCAACGAAGTACACAAGACAAAACCAAAAAAAAAAACCAAGACAAATATCAGGGGAAGACGTGCGAAAAGAGAGCGCTTGGAGCATAATCAGAGTTAAGCTCTGACAGACAACAGCTATTGATATTTGCTTACTTAAGATCAAAACCGCAATGAGTGACCTCTCAGGTTATTATCAGATGCAGTTTTCCACAGTGGAAGTGTTTCACTTTGTAATCTTTGTGAACAGGATCTGTTGCTGATTTAAATCCCAATTGATTTAACATTGAGAGAAAATCCAACCAGATCTCTGCTGATTCTGCTGATGCTCATATTAAAGAGAGGGAAGATCTGAGCTGCAGCAGGAGGTTTAGAGGAGTATGACTGTGTTTACAATGCAGAGTGCTTGAACAGCAAGCACTGCTGCTTATTCTCTGGGAATAATCAGACTTGTAATGTGACTGGACAGGTGTAAGCGTGTGCTGCTTTACACAGCTGTCGGCCTTCCCGCCGTATCATGGCGGTGATTTTTCACAGCGAAGAGGAAGGGGAGGTTGTGACCGGGATGCTGCTGTGACACAACCTGCTAACGGAGTGCTTTCAACAACCCAAATGGTCAGAAAATTACAACATTTAAAATAAATCCAACCACAATAGTTTGATGAATTTCTTTATTTTACAGACTGAATGCAGTTCATCCTTTTTTGGTGCATTTCACCTCTTTAAAACCAACATACACTCACTGGCCACATTATTAGATCCACCTGTTCAGCAGCTTGGTAACACAAACATGTAAGCAGCCAATCACCTGGCAGCAACTCAGAGCATTTAGTCAGGTAGACATGGTGAAGACAACTTAATGAAGTTGAAACTGAGCATCAGAAAGAGGAAGAAAGGAGAACAACATGTCTTGTTGATGTCAGAGGTCAGAGGGGAATGGGCAGACTGGTTGGAGATGATAGAAAGGCAACAGGAAGCCAAATAAGCACTGGTTCCAACCAAGGTCTGCAGAATAGCATCTCTGAACACACAACATGTCCAACCTTGAAGCAGATGGGCTTCAGCAGCATAAGACCACATCGGTGTCTCCTGTCAGCTAAGAACAGGAAACTGAGGCTACAATTCACACAGACCCACCAACACTGGACAACAGAAAATGGAAAAGAAGATGGAAAATGTTGCTGGTCTGATGAGTCTCCATTTCAGCTCCACATTCAGATGCTAGGCCATTTTATATGTACAACACAAGTTGAAGAAGAACTCAAAGGACAACAATGAAGAAGAACAATAATGTATCAGTGGCTGTTTGTCCGCTCTGGCATCATGCTTAAACATAGTTGTATAAAAACATGTTGCCTGTCTAAACAAACATGAACTGTATCTGTCCCAAGCTCATCTCCTATTTTCTCCTTCTTCCGAACATGCATGTGTCTAAATGCGTTGAGTTGCCGCCATGTCATTGGCTGATCAGCTATTTGTTTTAACAAGTAGGCGAATGTGTACATCATAAAGTGGCCGGTAAGTTATAGTTCTGTTGGTACTCAGTCTTAGTTCTTATTGCACGCTGTAACTTTAAGTTGAAGACAATACCCATGCTCACATCTTCAGAAGATAACAGAGAACTGGCCTGTACATGTAAAATTAAACACCTCTTTAATTTAGTCATGATTGTTCTGATAATGATGATAATTCATGGGAGATAACTATAATACTCCAGATACTGGATGATTGGAGTCACTATATTTCCTCCTCTTCCTCAGCTCTGACTCTTCAGTTTGTTATCTTTACATTCTCCTGACCCCTGATCCATTTCCTCCACTTACAATCCTTTCCTCCATCTTTTCCATTAACAGGATGTGACCTGTAGGTAAGTGCCAGTCGGATGGGCCCTCCTCTCTCCTCACTGTGTTTTAAATAGCTCTGTTTTCACTGGCCTCTTAACTCTCTCTCCCCACAGGATCCCTGCTCCTTCCTTCTCATCTTTGTGTTGCAGATCTCAGTTGCAGATGATTTCATCTCCAACCTTCCTTTGTAATGCTGGGGTCTTGCATGTTGCAGGCTTACGAGTGAACTGGACTGGACATGCTTGAAGATGTTAACATGTTAATCTGAGATTATTATCTGATGCAGGTGTGATTAAACTGTGTGATCTGACTTATTTCTTCTGCCCTCCACACACTTCATGCTGGAATACATCAAGTGAATCTTTGAACCTGTAAAGCAAATAAACATTTGTACAAAGCTTGATGTCTTCATTTGCATTTTATTTTAGTTGCTTTATAAGTTTTGTTCTTCCAAAACCAGACGTTTTTTTAAAGTGCTTTAGTATCTGCTTGCTCATGCATTTCTCTTATTGTTTGGAATAAACAGTGCAAACTTTTGGTTGGTAAATTTCTGATGTCTGCTGGATGATTTGAAAATTACTCTCAGTGAGTGGGGTGCAATTGGGTTGACAAAGGGGAAAAGAAATCTCAGATAATAGCTAGGTGATTAAAGGTTTGGATGATAAGATAAAGACAGAGTTTAAAGCAGTCTTCATTAAAAAAAAAGAAAAGTTGTGTCGAATCTATATATATGCATAAAATAATGAGTTGCTAAACCCCAGTTGCAGTTTTTTTGTCTTTAGTTCTTGTTTTTCTTTTAAATTGAGTTTCTTTTGGCTTCTCTGTCACATTTATTTTTTTTTTTTTACCTCTTGTGTTTTTTTTTATTAGTTGTTTTATTTAGGAAGACCTTGTTCCTTTGTGGTCCTCGCCAGTTTGCCTTCTTGTCCATGTTACAAACCTCACATGTTACTGTCCATGTTACACACCAGGGGCCTTATTTTCTTAGTTCCTTAAGGCTCTGGATGCTGTAGGGCTGTCTTGGCTGACAAGCCTCTGTAGCATCTCATGGACATCGGGGACAGTTCCCCTGGACTGGCAGACTGGGGTGGTGGTTCCCCTCTTCAAAAAGGGGGACTGGAGGGTGTGCTCCAACTACAGGAGGATCACACCCTGTACGACCGGTGTCAGAGCTTGGTCCGCATTGCCGGCAGTAAATCAGAATCGTTTCCAGTGCGGGTTGGACTCCGCCAAGGCTGCCCTTTGTCACCGATTCTGTTTTATGGACAGAATTTTGCAGCTGAGGTGTCTTGAGGGGATCCGGTTCGGTGGCCTCAGGATTGGGTCTCTGCTCTTTGCAAAT
Organism: Melanotaenia boesemani; assembly: GCF_017639745.1. Lineage (NCBI taxonomy): Eukaryota > Metazoa > Chordata > Actinopteri > Atheriniformes > Melanotaeniidae > Melanotaenia > Melanotaenia boesemani. The sequence continues at coordinate 9,230,268 of NC_055691.1, read as the reverse complement.
GATGTGGTTCTGTTGGCTTCGTCGGGCCGTGATCTTCAGCTCTCACTGGAGCGATTCGCAGCTGAGTGTGAAGCAGCTGGGATGAGAATTAGCACCTCCAAGTCCAAGACCATGGTCCTCAGCCGGAAAAGGAGCTGAGACAAAAGTCAAAGCTCTTGATTTACCGGTCGAGCTACATTCCTACCCTCACCTATGGTCACGAGCTGTGGGTAGTGAGTGAAAGAACAAGATCGCGAATACAAGAGGCCGAAATGAGTTTTCTCCGCAGGGTGACCGGGCTCACCCTTAGAGATAGGTTGAGAAGCTCAGTGATCCAGGAGGGGCTCAGAGTAGAGCCGCTGCTCCTCCACATGGAGAGGATCCAGATGAGGTGGCCCAGGCATCTGGTTAGGATGCCTCCTGGACGCCTCCCTGGTGAAGTGTTCCGGGCACGTCCCACCGGAAAGAGGCCCCGGGGAAGACCCAGGACACACTGGATGGACTACATCTCTCAGCTGGCCTGGGAACGCCTCAGGATCCCTACGGATGAGCTGGTGAATGTGCCCAGGGAGAGGGAAGTCTGGGTTTCCCTGCTTAGGCAGCTGCCCCCGACTCCGGATAAACAGCAGAAAATGGATGGATGGATGGATTTCTGTCAAGACGGTCTTTATTTCCCCAAACTCCTTGTCCACGTGGTTAATAGTGGTGATTGTGTCCCTCTGCACTGCCCACCCAGCTGGAGAAAGAAATATTATTTAACAGTAAATAAACTGCTGCCAATCTCAGATGTGTCTGTACATATTTATTTTATAAATTAAAACAAATGACTAAATTACTGGCATCATTACTGCCATTTAGCAGATGGTTTTCTCAAAGCAATTCTCACTCTGGGAATCAAACTTCGGTCTCCCGCATGGCAGAGAGATGCTCTACCGACTGAGATATCCAGCCATATGTTCCCATGGCTCTGGCGTGTCTTGCCTTCTGACACTGCAATGAGAATAACAAACAAGGCCCCTGGTCCCAGTTTACTGATGCCACACACCAGGGGCTTATTTATAAAACAGTGCATAGCAAAGCAAACTACAGGTGGCGTCTGCGGCGCAAAAAGGAAATGCTACATATTTCAACTTTCAGATTTATAAAAGAGTGCGCACGCACATCCCATGCCTGTTTCCATTTATAAATCACAATCAACTCTAAAGAGGGCGCACGTGAGGGAACGCCTTCCCACGCCCACATGGTGGCTATAAATGGCCAGGCGGATGCCTGTAATACATATTCATCACATCATTTCCATAATGGCTCGAGAGGGAAAAAGAGGGAAAAGTGTAATTTTTCACGGCGTGAGACTGAGCTCCTTATGGAACACAATGTAAAATGTTACATGTTACATAAGCCCTATTAACCAGGTGAACAAGGAGTTGTGGGAAATGAAGACTGTCTTGATGGAAATTGGGACAACAATTACAAAAGAATTGTGTAAGAATAAATAAATAAATAAATAAATAAATAAAGGAAATCCACCTCTTGTGTGTTTCAAAAGTGTTGCATCACTTGTAGATGCTCCAGTCTGTCCCACTCTGCTGGATCTCAGAATAAATGACCAAAGTTTACCTTTTGCATTTTCTTTTACTGACTGGTAAATGTTGGCAGTAGAATCTCCACCTCATCATTTCCTTGACGTGTTGCAGTTTTCCGTTTTTCCAGATTTTGTGCATACACCTGGGTCAGAGTTGCCATGGCAGTAGGAACATTTTCTCAGCAAATTTGGTTTTTATAAATCCCAAAAGTTGACTATATTTGACATACGCTGTTTTTAGTACCTACGCCAGCTTTATAAATAAGGCCCCAGCTCAGTATTTCTCATTAGTTCCCTCAGTGTTTTTTCACCTTGGGTTCGTCTGGGACATTATAATCAATGATTCTGATCAGATATTTGCTCTTTCCTCAGCAGTGCTCTTGGATTTATGATTGGACTTGGTTTTCCTTTGGATTTTCTGCCTTGCCAAACTTTAGTTTAATTTGATTGTCTGTTCTTTTCTTCCTGACTGCTTCCAGCGGTCTGCATTGGGGCCAACCAATACTCGAAATTCCTTTATGATACTTCACCGGATGAGGCCGCCTCCACGATAACAGCTGTTTGACAGACGAGAAGCTGCTCCACCATCCAAGTCATTCCAGAGTTATAGTTTTCCTCATAACAACATTGCAGTTTGCCATTAAAGTTCACTTCAAAGAAATTTTAATAAATATTTATATTATGCTACAGTATCTAATTTTTATTTTTTTTTTATGTTACAGTAAGCCTTCTCATGGGCATTAAAAGCTAAAAGTCTTGGAAAGAAGCTGTTTTGTCCTGAACCATCGGCAAGGCTCATAAGAAGATTGGCCAGAGGGTTTGTAATCTTGATCATAAGGTATGTTTTCCTCTTCAGTTTGCTGTAAACAACGTCTATATAAGGAAGTTAAATTCCAATAATGTGCCTGAGTCTCCATCACCCAGTGTAGGCAGTGATGATCTGAGGCTGTGCAGCATCCATACAGTAGAAATAAAGTCTGTGTTTACATTTTTTTAAGAGCTTTGAAGTGTTATGTGTCCCATCCCCTTAATTTTTATGTCCCTAAAAACAAATCTTTTGTGTGTCCAGAACCCTCCCACAGCATTGAAACTAAAGATGGACCCACATAAAACACCAATTATAAATATAATCTTTGGCCCCTCAAAAACTTAGTTATGGCCCTGAATCAAACACCGTCTGGCTCCTGCATCACAGACACTAGGAGTAGCACATCCAATCTGATTAGACCAGTGTTTCTCAATCCAGGCCCTGAGGACTCACTGTCCTGCATGTTTTAGAGGTAACCCTACTTTAACACACCAGAATGAAATTAATGGCTCGCTAATAGGCTGCAAAGAACTTGATGAGGGTATTCATTAATCTGAATCAGTTGTGTTGGAGTAGGAACATGTCTAAAACATGCAGGGCAGTGGGTCCTGAGGACCTGGATTGAGAAATGCTGGATAGATTGCAATTCAGATTTCCACAATGTGATTATAAAACGATTGTAAATGCATCTTTTCCCCTATGTGACCACCACAACTACTTTCTGAGTGGAAACAGGTAACATGGTTTCTCATATTTGTTGTGACAACAAAGAAAAAAAAAAAAAAAAAAAAAACTGGCTTATCTATTGCAGGGGTGCACAAGTCTGGTTCTTGAGAGCTACTCTCCTGCAGCCATGACTGGCTCGTTAGCAGGTCTCTGCAGAGCTGAATGATGTGGATGAGGGAATTAAGCCATTCAGATGTGTTGGAGAAGGCATGCATCTAAAAGTTGCAGGACATTAGATCTTGAGGACTACACTTGTCTACTGATCAATGCAGGACAACTTCCGTTTCCATCACATAAAAACAAAACTTGGTGCTGCATCAGATCCTTGTGATCTAGGGTTGATTATATTTCTATAAAATATTTTACTGTTTTCCTCCACTTCAAACCATTTCTTTCAGCCAGAGCCTCCAATCATCTGACGAGCGATTTGTTTTAGTTGTTTACCCACAATGCCCTGCATTGACCCCACAATGACCTTTGTGTTGTAGTCCACTTGCTGCATTTGGTTCACTTGACGCTAACCTGGAGCTACATTATAGGTGGACCAGACTTCACTTTGATCCGCATCAAAGTTCATTTGTTCATCCACACCTTCCCGAATGTGCCAGACCTTCCAAACAAATGCAGGTGGGTACAGGTCCAGTTTCCTGCTGTCAGCCATCTTGTTTATGAGCTCGCCATGGAAGGTTCCACTTTCTGTGTTCCTCAACTTTGTGTTTTAATTAATAGTTAAAGAATCTGTTTTGTATGTATACATTTGTATTCAGAATAATCCTTATTGCAGTTCATTTAATCGCAATCCGATTTTCTCCAGGTTAGTTAGTTAGTTAGTTAGTCCTGGACTTGTCCGCTACAATGGTGGATAAGGAATGGAGACTATGCTGTAGCTGTAAGGGTTTCTTTTTGGCCAGATAAAGAGTTTTTATTAACAAACTGTACCGTTTGACATGGCATATTTTGACTGAAACTTCAGTCTTCTTCAGATAACGTAATTTTCTGAAGAAGATTTGGAGAAGACAAAATGAACCTAATCACGAGACGACACTGCGTTGTGTGTCTTTTTCCTCGTAGAGAGATTGAGAGTTACATTCATGGTATCTTGACTGTAAGTCTAATCGCACACTGGTGGAGGTGTTGGTCTTTTAAACAAACTGGTGCACGTTTAAGTGGGAGGAGCATCCTGATGTGTGAAAGCAGCAGTTGAAGGTCTGAGGGATGTTGGGACAGCAGCTTGTTGTAGGAACATCTGTCAGCTGATCTGCACATGCCTTCAGAAGCCACCTAAGCCCTCCAGTGAATGGTCGTTGCTGCACATTTACACATATCTGCTGTCACTGCACTGGTCTCTCCAAGTATCGTATTTCACATCATCACAGCTGCCTGCAACGTACTTTCAGCTGCAGGCCAAACATGTTTTGCCTTGACCCCCTCCCTGCCTCAGTTTCTGTCTGTTCATTAATGTTTGAATGAAGAACGGGCAAGCCAGGCTCTCCTCTCCGCTCCGCATATATTTAAAATAATTGAGGGCGTGAGAAGCAAACTCAAGTTTTCATCTTCACAAACCAATAAGGTGCCTTTAACACACCAGCAGAATGAAATATAGACACATCTCACACACACTGAGTGTTAATTAGTGTGTTCAGCCACTTCGTGCATTGCTTTTAAGGTAAAAAACAGTTGCAGTGGAGTATGTTGAGATGTCAGAATAATTTACCCAAAGGGCTCTATTATGCTATTAAAACTTTTTTGAGCTTCTCCAGTGTTTTAGTTTTGAATAGTCATCAGACAAGTGAGCAGCGCCGTTTTTATTGCAAAAATGCATGTTTGAGTTTTCCAGCATGTTTCTTAGTTATTGGTCATCTTCTCCAGATTGTGCATATTCACGAGAAAAAAGGCACACCCACCTTCACTGCTCAGTGATATTTTGGTATATGCACCGCAACGTTTTCAGTGTCAACATGTGACACAAGAAATGCTTCGGCTGTGAGGGATCTCTTCAAATTAATGAAGGAAACAACGGTTAGGCAGCAATGGATGGAGTTTGATTTTGGGAGCCAGTCACAGAGTTGCAGCGTTTGTATTTGTGACCGGCACTTCGCCGAAGACTGCTGGATGAATAAGGGCAGTTACAATGAAGGATTTGCAACCAGGCTGTAGCTGAAAAGATCAAGTTTCCGATCCTGACGCACAAGCTGTAAGTAAAACTGAATAAGTTGTCTGTTTTGTTTTGATAGTGTGTGCGTAACGGTCAAACTAAAGGAATGATGTAATGATGACCAGAAAGTTAGCGATCAACACTGTAGATGGAAATGAGTGTAATGCCTTTTATTGAAACTATGGCATTTGAAAAATACTCTGCAGTGCATCTTCATTTATTTTGTAACTTTCATGAAACAACAGATTTACATGGGGGATGCTACAAACTTGAGGACCAAGCTAAAAACACCCAATAATCATATTTTAACCCTATACATTAGCTGAGCAAGAGTAGCCATAAACACAGCTAACTATATTATAATGCATGAATATATTATATTGCATAAAAGTGTTAGCAAATAGCATCAATAGCTTATCTATTTCTTGGCAGCAGATGTTTTCCACCTCTGTTGGCATTGTGGTGCATTTGCTGCATGTACACCCATTAACAGAGACATGTACAAATATATAAGGCGAGTGAAAGATGGCAAACAACATTATATCGGACTATAGCTGGTAAGCATTGTATTTACTAAACAGATACATCTTGCTGCATTCCTTGCTTTAGGCTGCTGAGTCACTGCGAGTTGCTGAGTTGCTGCGAGTCGCTGAGTTGCTGCGGGCTGCTGAGATGCTATGTGCTGCTGAGTTGCTGCGGGCTGTCGAGTTGCTGCGGGTTCCTGAGTTACTGCGGGTTGCTACGTGCTGCTGAGTCGCTGCAGGCTGTCGAGTCGCTGTGGGTCTCTGAGTTACTGCAAGTTGCTGCGTGCTGCGGGTTACCGAGTTGCTGCGGTTTGCTGAGTTGCTGCAGGCTGTCGAGTCACTGTGGGCTGCCGAGTTGCTGCAGGTTGCTGAGTTGCTGTGGGTTGTCGAGTCGCTGCGGGCTGCCGAGTCGCTGCTGGTTGCTGAGTCGCTGCCGGCTGCCAAGTTGCTGCAGGTTGCTGCAGGTTGCTGAGTTGCTGCGGGCTGCTGAGTCGCTGTGGGTTGCCAAGTCGCTGCGGGTTACCGAGTCGCTGCGGGCTGCTCAGTTGTTTACTCTGATTTTCAGGGTCTGATTCAGGCTCAAACAGGTATGGTTGTATGTTTTGTGTTGACATTGTTTACTGAGTATTTATGTTACTTTGGTTTGTTTACAAGTTCTGCAGGTGTTTCTAAGACAAAAACGGTGCGCGCTCCCGACAACTACTCCTGGCAGTTGACCAATCAGAAGCAGCCCACATCAGGTGGAGGCGGGGCTTAGGGTGAAAGAGTCTCATTCTGCTTGTTTCTGGTAAAGACTGATTTGAGGACCTACAGAGAGGACTGAGATAAAATAAAGGGGTTTGTGAAAAATCCTTGATTAATTCCTGGACTTGTGGAAATAAATTAGCCTAAAATGAGCATAATAGAGCCCCTTAATTTATACAAATAAATTTTACTGATGTCCCAACCTGCAAAGGAGATGAAATCAGAACTTCACTCAGCAGGAGTTTGACACGTTGCCTAATCATGTTGGAGATTGATTCTGTTAAGATTATTAGCACGTTGCTACATTTCTTTTTAATTTTGCTAAATAAAAGTACCCAAAATGTAAATGTCCAATTTTAAGGAGTAAATTAATTCTTAGGATTTAATAACTGGATAAGTGGAATTTTAAGGACAAATCCAATTGGTGGGTTTTAGCTTGGTTATTTGACCATTTGGAAATAGGCTGAGGTAAACATGCTAAACGTTGTTAGCTGGAGCTCAGAACAGCATCTTTACTCCATTATTTCAGCTGGAACTTTGAATACAATGCAGGATTAGTGGCTCTTTGAGGTAACTTCAGGTTCAGCTCAGGATTTATGGCATCACAGAGCTGCACCATCACCAAGGCAACTGATATTGGAAACCCAACCTGCTTCAGACCCTGAGCAGTTTTCTTTTTCTTTACAGTGTTTGCTGAACTATAAATTATTTCCTGACACCTTCTTCTACACTCTGTGTGTGCATCGCATCAGTTTTAGATTCAACCCCATATTTATATGATGGGGTTTTTAAAATGAAATAAAATCTCTAAACAATTAAAACCTCATATATTTTCAGAATCTGATAAGAGAAAATGAACTTGGACATTTAATAAATCCACTTACTGGTTAAATTGACTTCTCTGTTTGTTATTATCTGCAGAGATGATTTCAAACAGCCAGCGTTGCATCTGACAGAATTAAGACTGATGAATCTGTCTCTTGTACCACAACTGAAACACACTCCTTTAATATGATACATGATGGTAAATTGTACTTTTAATGAAGTAGTAGTCATTGATCGGCTTATTCATTTACACTTTCACTTAGTCGGCATTCATCCTTGTTGCAGCAGCGATCTGAAATGACTTGAGCATACAAACTAATTCATACAATTAATAACCAAGCTAAGAAAACCAACTAATTAGAATCAATTCAATCCTCCATCCTGAGCTGCATGGGGCATGCTCAGGATGATGTTCACCCCAGGAATATATGAATCTGATTGGTCATCTACTGTCAGCTCCGCCCCTTTTTTTTTTTTTTTTTAATTAATGCACACATATCCAGAGTCCGATACCATAACATTTACAGAATTGTGTTTTCATTTGGAAATATAATAGCCCCCTCTAGTTAATGCCCCGGTGATTCGGCTTTGGTGGAGGTGCAAGTACATTCAGTACTTTATAAGTGAGACATGTAAGAAAATTTGATGACAGTCAAAACTGAGATTGCTGTTTCTCTTTGTGTGTTATCTGGAGTTTGTCTTTTGTTTTCCTGAATTATGTCACATTTTGCTTGTGTGTCATAGTTTGAAGATCAGTTTTGGTCTTACTGTTTTACTATTTTTTTCTGTATTTAGTGATCTTTTTATATGGTCTGTATTATTGTTATTGTCATACTTGGTTTTCTTCTGCTTGAGTTTCACATTGTTCTCAGTTTGCTAATTACACCACACCTGTTGTTCATTCATGATTACCCCCTTTAGACAATAATCTGCAGTTTCCTTTATTCAGTAGAGATTCTAGTTTCTCGACCTGTTGTCCAGCCATGTTCTGTTTCAGCCCAATTCTTCCTGTTTGGATTTTCTTCTTTTTTCTTTCAGATCCTGCCCTGCAAAGCCTTTTTGTTCTCTTTCCCAATACATCAACCAACATCTTTATTTATTAATAATCTGCTTCATGTCTTCATCAGTATGAACAAAATCTGTGACTTCATGGTTCACAAAGTCTGAATAATGTGCTGATGGATTTCCCATCATGTCAGTGAGAAGCATTCAAAGCTTGCTAAATTTGCTTTTGGAGTGCTGCTGCTTTTGTACCTGATGGCTGAATATTGTAACAGGAACACACACACACACACATGCCGTGAAGGACAAACTGTGAGAAGTAGCAACACAAAAAGAAGAAAGCATGTTGGGCAGAAGTCAGGAGAGACGGGAATCTCATCTCTGTATGAGTCACTGTCACATGAAAGCCACGGTTATTGTTTCATGTAGGTGTGCACGACACTTACTATTACTTTTTCCTGCACACAGATACCAGTGCAGGTTCCAAGCGTTATTACAGTAGCAGATTGGCCTTTTCTTCTTCCTGAGAGATCTGCCATCGATCTTCAGAGTCAACACAACACCTCACGCTTCTTTGATATTTACACCTTGATGCAAACAAACAGAACGGGAACACGCATGTACCAAAATATGAATGTAGGAAGTCCACCATTATCCTCTCTACACACACACAAAACACGGACACTCTGACTGGACAAAAATTTCATTTAGATGAACAGAAATGCAAAACAGTCTTGTGTCCCTGCCACCTTGTTAGAAATGGAGACATCACCTGCTGTCTTTGGGGGCAGACTCACACATGTATGAGGAGAAATGAGCATCCACTCCTCAGTGTTGGCCGTGGCGACATGTTTTTCTTCAGGGGTGTTCTGCATACCAAATGTTCTCCAACATGTCTGGCTTCCTTTGGTGAACACAGCAGCGACTTCACTGTCTGCCCACTTTACACCTCCCATTCAAATCTATTTACATCGCTCTTTTCAGCAGCTTATGCTGCAGAATTCGAACTATTTTTGCTCAAACCATCTTCTCAGCATTGGACCACAACAGTTTCTTCAGAACCAGCAGAAATTTCTTATAATGAACAAAATTAGTAAAAATAGTTAATCATAATAACTATTTTCAGGGCTGCCAACATTTCAATAATCCTTGGAGTGAGATTTGGTGGAACCAAACCAATCTCGGTAGCAAGACATAAGACTCATTTTGTCTAATTTTGTGCAGATTTAATCACAAACTATAGCACTCAAGAGTAACAAAATGTAAAAAAAAAGGTTTACAAATAGTTTATTAAAAGTACCAACAGAAACTTCAAAATAAAACAGGAAACAACTCAACTACACAAAGGAAGTGACACCAAGACAAAACACAGGGGATTTCACAACAACAACAATTTCTCTAGATCTGTGTGCCTTGTTGGACTGGCTTGTGGCCTTTTTTGAGGTTTAAATTAACAGCTGATTGAGGTGTTGAGAAATACAACTCATGTAAAATAAAGACAAGGACAGCTTTGTGTGCTCAGACCTGCCCCGCTATGGACAAAGTTTCTTGTTAAATATGAAATAACCTGGTCAGCTGTTCATTGCAGATAAAAACACAGACACCCTCGCAGTTGTCCCCACCCAGTCATGGATGAAGCTTCTTGTGGAGGATGAAATGACCGGACCAATGCAAACTTTTTTCTTTTTCTTGCAGCCGAGAACAAAGTTCTCGCTTCTCACAGAGTATGTTACAAGCTTTACTCTCTGCTACAAGGAGGACAAAACCCATATAAGCTAGATAGATCCAGGACTATCTTAACCTGCTTATAGCAGAACATACAATAGAATAAAACCTAATGTCAGTGTTACTGAGATCATTTTGTTTGAACCAGCTGCAGATGATTGATTGTAAACTGAAGAACTTCAGCCTCATCTGGACATGATGATGGTCCTGCTGCTGCTGCTGGGTCTTACTGTGAACTTATTCTACTCTGTATCTTAGAAGATGCAGGCTGGACAGCCTCCTGATTCATCCATCTATTTTCTATACACCATTCTCATTGAGGTCACACTGTATGTTTACGGAGCGGCTGATATTTATTACTGTTTGTCTCAAAAAGTTTTTTAACATGAATTTTGGTGTAGTCACTAGCACGTATTATGTTAGCAATCACTGCTAACTCTCTCTGGAAGAAAAGATCAATTTCCTACTGTCATAAGATGAGGAATCTGCACTAGTGTCTTTGTTCAGGTACAAATTTAAAAGAAAGGGTAACACACACCCACATGAGAGTGCTATGTGCTGGTTTGTAATATAGCCATTTTATAGCATACTAAGGCATTATTAGCTAGATCCTGGTTTAGAAAAGGGAAAATATAACAATGACCTAGCTGAGATTATCTTGTTAAAAGGTCTACTTACCTGTCAGTGACACCTGTTTGAATGTGTAGAAGTCTGTCAAGTTCTTTGTTAATATGTAAAGTGCATAGAGAGGATCGAAATGGCGATACACACAGTATAATTGGCATTAAAATTTTTTGAAAAGTAATAAAAATGGACAACTAAGTAGCTTAAGATAGGGTTAGTAAGTCAAAACAAAGTTGTAAGATGTGTGTCTTGTCTGTAAATCAAGAATTGCATTATGAGATAAAGTATACAACATAAACTGCTTGGATATATACTGAAAGATTTTTCCACATCAGTACACCATCTAGGTGCTTTTGTCAGTTTTTTTGCATTAGTTTCCAAATTGCAAACTACAATTTTGCAAAACCAGTTTACCCAATAGTATGCAGTTCCAAACCAGCCACAGTTAGGTCCATGGATGGGGCCTGTCCTTCATAGACATCTGATCAGCCCCTGTCCAGTCACTGTTGCCTTAGCTTATTACAGAATAGGGAAAAAGTTGCAAACTTCAGAGCTTAAAACACTCCCAAGCAAAGTGGTGCTTGTAGACAAGACAAGACTGTCTTATGTTATAAGCACAACAATGTTATTAACAAAATGGTCTATAACTCATTAAAGTGCTAGTAGTAGATATTTGTGGATCAAATGAGACCCAGTGGTATCATAAGGTTGAATGCACACCCCATACTCTCTTTTTAGAAGCTTTGTATCCTGCTTCTAGGAAACATGATAAAGGTGAAAAACAATGTAAATGTCAAACGGGTACAGAGCTCTAAATGAGCACCCGCCAACCTGCCAGATGCAGGTTAAAATTCAATTTGGCTGCTATAAACAAGGATTTACAAGCCATTTTGGTGGGAGATGAATTAGTGATGTGTCTTTGAAGAGGATCTAATTCCTGTCAGGGGAAGTCAAATCTTCGGGACTTTAATTTGATATGTGCACCATATGGCCAATCACAATAGAAACACTTGGGTCATAGCATTAAGTTAAAAAAGGAAGGGGAGTGGGGGGGCACTCCACATACAGTGTGGTGGTACAGATCAAGTAGTGGTAGAAAAAGTCTGGGTAACTGAATCTAAATACAAGCACAACAGATAAAAATGAGCTAGATGATTAGCTTCCAGCTGCATATAAATGAAATGAGAGGCTGCAAAGCTGAGAGCAGAATTTGTTAAAGGAAAATGTCACTTTACCTAAAATGACATTTTGATGTGGTTCTGTGCCAGTTTAGAGGATTGATTCAAATATTAAACAACAGTAAATAATTTTTGAAACAAAAGCATAAATGTCTGTTTCATTGCTGCTTCCCGGTAAGCGTAGTATTTACCAAACATTTACGGCCTTTTTTCACTGATGAAAAAAGCGGTTACACACAAACCATTCATGACAGGTAAACTAAACCACAGTAGAAACTGAGTGTTTTGGAATGAAGAACCATTTGGGACTTGGCTCTTCTAATGGAGCTGAATCTTTGAAAAGAGCCAGACCTCCCATCACATGACATATAATACATCTTGTAAATCCCTGCCAGTACAAAAAGATTTGTATCATCAGCAAATAAAACCATCTTAAACACTTTTGAAAGCATGCATATAATCATTGATATGAAGGGTTTGGGGCTGGATACAAACCCCTGGTTAACCCCTGGTAGCATTTGAACAAACATTACCCTAATTTCACAATCTGCTTCCTTTTAGATAAATAACATCTGATCCAGTTTAATGATTTCCCCCTGATGCCATATCTATTTATTTATTTTTTTTAATATTACTACATATAGTGGTTTATTGTGTCTAAAGCTTTTTTTTTTTTTTTTTAGTTCTATGAATATCCCCACAGTATAATGTTTTTGGTCTATTCAGTGTGTGATTTCCTCAACTGTATTGATTAATGCCATTGATGTTGCTCTGTTAGATCTAAATCCATATTGATTTTCAGCGAGTAATTAGTTTTTCTATAAATTTGTCCAGTCAGTTATTGAAAAGTTTTTCTAGAATTAGAGAATTGAGATAATAATGGCACAGGTCTGTAGTTTGTGAATTGGTGTTTGTTCCCAGATTTGTACAGAGGTATGACCTTTGCTACTTTTATTTTATCTGGAAATGTGAAGTTTTAAATAAGTTAAATATGTATATTAATAGTTTTGAATTCCCCTCAATTATTCTTTTTTTTAACAACAGTCACATCAATATCATTAGTCATTAGATACAGAGAAACAATGGAACTTGTACAAAGTATAGACTCTCAAGAAAATGGCAGCATGAAACTGCAGGAAGAATCCAACAGGAACATTCACCACTTTACAGTCCACTAGAGTTCAGAGCTGCTCATGGTCTTAAGATTATGTGGTCCCTGATTTGGGAAAATCCTGGACGCCCTATTGCCCAGACATAGGATACAATTCCTCTGCCATATTCTTTCATCAAAGCTGTATGTGCTACACAGTTATAAATATCTTCCATCCCCCCCATCCCCACCTCCCAATTTCCCACCTTCATTCCTGGTCTCGCTATCTTCTTACAACTTCCATTGTTTCCCTGCCCTCCAACTGTCTTGCTAACAGATGCTGGAGTGTTTTCTCCACTACAATCCTCTCACCTTTAATCATTATCTTCCATCCTTCCTGACAGTGTTTATTATTATTATTATTATTATTATTTATTTATTATTATTTTTTTTTATATATTATTTGCATAGTTTTGTTGTACATTTTAATCTCTGAGGTCTGACAGACATTAGTGAGAATGTACAAATGCAAAGTTTATTCATTTAACCATTTGGAAAATGATCAGTCGCAGAACTGATTTCATCTGGACTGGGTCAAGTGGGTGGACAGTGATGGTACCCAGTGGACATTGTCTTGAACACCTCTTGCTGTTGTTGCCTGCTTACTAGCTTGGCCCTGTCTAGGAAGCAATTGGCTAGCATCTGCTGGTTTGCCTCTGTGCTAGCGACTTGTCATGGCTTGCAGTGCAAGGAACAGTTTGACTGCTATTTAGCATGTGCTGTGAAGATTGGATGGAATGAGAAGCTAGCAGAAGTTATAAAAAGATGCTAGGAGAGTAGCAAACCAGCAGATGCTAGCCATTAGCTTCCTAGACAGGGCCAAGCTAGCTTCTTCTCGTGGCATGTGTTGTCTTCTAATTTCATCCTTTCCTCACAGCAAATGCTAAATAGCCAAAAATAATAAAAATATACCTCCTGTTTTTCTTTAGGCTTTGTGCAATAAGGTAATAACATTGTTCGCTTGCGCCAGAAAACAGAAAATGAAAACTGAGCTTTTGTAGTGGTATGGCATTGCAAAGCAAAGTGAAAGGTGCAAAAATCTGGATTTTTGCCTGTAGGTGTGATTTTTATCGTGTCACAGGACATGTCATCAGGATTGTGTGATGCACCAGGATTCTCAGGCCTCCATGCAGACGTTGGTGACATGCAGTCTGTGTGGGTCACAGGTCTGTTTCTTTCCAGACAGCTTCTCTTTCAGTCTGTTGCACAAAATTAACCCACTTCACATCTTGGGCATCATTCATTCATTCAGCTGATTCATCTGTGTAATTTACCTGTCCAGCCTCCACCTGTGTTAGACAGTGCTCTTCATTCATATTGTGTTTTTGCAAATCATGTAAATTCCCCATTCTTATCATAATGAGGTCTCTACTTTAAATGTATTTCCAGGGTTAAATCATGAAAGGCAAACCGTCTTATACTCTGCCAGCGGGGTTTGAGATCTCAGGGAAGGTCTGTGTCATGCACTGAGCAGAGTCACCACCGAGTACAAATATGTGTCAGAGTAAATCGGAAAGTGTCCTGACAGCAGCTGCTCATGCTCACGGCAGGTTAGCTTCACCATCAGAACTCAAGCTTTCAGCTTTACTTGTCATCACTCGTCCTGCCACGCTGTGCAGTGACCAGATCATGCATTAGTTTTTTTACCTGTGAGGCTTGTTATTGTGTTCTTTATAATCTTGCTTTTAGCTTTCTCATTAAAAATCTTCACTGTATAAGCAAATGGATTCACATCATCTGTGTGTGAACAAAGGGTAGCAATGATCCAGCGAGTCTAAAATGTTCCAGTATGAGGGAAAGAGAGAGAAAGCTGCAGAGGTGAGGAGGAGGACAGCCAGGAAGAAGGGAATGAGATGGTGAGCGAAGTGATGACAGGTTATTTTTCACCTCTTCTCTCCTGACAGCTGATGTTATTTTCCATTCTCCTCAGATACACAGCAGATCCAATCTAAGCCTTCTCTGGACGGCCCTCCAGAAGCCCCATAACCAAATGAAAGCCTTTATTACATACATCTCACACAGACCGCACACTCACACAAAGAAAAAATAGAAGCTGTGTACTCTGTATGCAGACAAGGGAAGAAGAAATATCACAGATGCATTATTATACACAGACTTGGTGTTACAGGATAGGCATGCGATAGAAAATACACCCTCTATTAAACAGAGACACATGACATATTACTATTTCATCCCTCTTTTAGCAGCATTAAGTTGAAGTAATGATTTTCTGGATGATGATATCAGTCTGTCTCATGGTTGTGGAGAAATTCTGGTCCGCTCCTCTTTCCATGTTGGTTCAGTTAATTGAGGTTTGCAGCATTGTTTCTGCAGCTCTCTGAAGGCCTGTTGAGGTCGTAAAATTTGCTTCTACTTGGATATGAAGTAAATGCTTTCTGCACTTTAATGTCAGAATAAGAAGACCAAGGCATCAAGGATGAGAGAGGTGTGTAGACAGATGAGGATGTAATTACTGATAATTGTTTGTATCTGATTGGCCTTCATGTGTTTGTGCAATTACTAATGTGACAGAAGTATCTGAGCATGTATTTCCAGACAGTCTTTTCGTGTCATCCGCGATGTCTTTTTTTTATTTGTCCTGTCCAGCATGGTAGCAGCAGAGTGATGGTCAGGCTGCTGTGTTGTGCTGAACAAATTTGCTTTGCCAAGGGAAGCTTCATAAGGCTCCTCTTCATAGCTCCTCTTTTTATTTATTTTTTTTAAATCTTATTTATTTTGAATTATGAAATTTATGTAATCTTGCTGGACCTGACCGGAGAGGACGGAAAAAAAGGAGAATAATGAAGAGAAATAAAAAGGAAAGTAGAAATATGGAAGAGGAGACAAAGATGCAGCAGATAGAAGCAACAACCTTCAATCAAACCTGACACCAGACATCCAGCTGCTACAGAGAACGTCCTACAGCTTTTACAGGTAAACTAAGCTGACAATCATAGGGAGTTTCCCAAAAAAATAACCAAGACAACAACAAAAAGATGTAATATAACAACAACCAAAGTACCAGAAACAAAAAGTATCTCTTAGTGTACAAACACACTGGACAACTCTGACTGTGTCAGCATGCAGAGGTTGAGGAATGAGGAGTGATCAGAGATGAGTGTGATCCTGCAAAAGCGACCACGCCTCTATGGAGGCCAGACCATGATCCATCTACCACTGTGCTTGACAGTTGCAGAGGTGTTTGTGCTGATATGCTGTACTTTTGGTTTCTGTGCATTCTGACCAGTCATGTCCCCTTCGGTCTGGTCTGTCCAAAGGACATTAGACCTCTTTCACCATCCTTTCTTATGAACAAATTTGTTCTTAAATCCTACTTACATTTTCCAAAAATTGTAGTGTTCACCAAAAGTTCTCCGTGTCTTGGATTTGTTTTGTAAAGAACAAATCCCACGAACACTCAGGAGAACTCTTCGTTCGAACAAAATTAGCATTTGTGTTGTTTTCTGCCGTTAATTAAAACACAATAATAAAACTACAGTAATTTTTTGTCAGATTTGTAAACTTTTGATAAAGTACTAAGTATTTTCTTATTTAAGATCAACGGCAAGGTGTTGCAGATCATGTCCAGATGTTATAAATTCTCTCAAGGGAAAATTAAACCATTGATTTCAGATCAAATCACAGTCAAGATGGATTTAATTCTATTGCTGGTCCACACATGCCAGATCCGTTCCGTCAACTGCAAGAATATCACTCCATAAATATCCAAGTCATCTGGGCCTTCCAGTTACACCTGCTGAATGTGGTCTTTAATAATTAAAATTTACTACAAAAGTGTTTTTTTTTATTATAATAATTAGTTTTATTAAGAAATGAAGGTTATTTCCTGGTTAATAACACCTATCAGACTCACCTGGAGATGCACCACTCGCTCCGCAGGTGAACTGTATCTTAAAATGAAGCCACAGCAGGAGGAAATTTCCTTTATAAACTGTAGAAGTTACAGAAGGTATGTAATGAAATTTTATTCTACAGTGAACCACTCTTCCCTTCAGCCATGGCATCTTGACGCACTCATGGGACCAGACTGCAGGCTGCTGTCCAAGTTCAGAAATAATTATTGATCCGTTTGTATATAAAGCTGTTTTTATGTGATATGAAGCTCACTGTGTATTTATTTATGATCAAATAAACAGTTCTTAGTCTGTCTAACCTGTCTGTTTGCACAGGGCCTGTAAATCTTGACCATTTATGGACATTTTTGGGGTGTTTACCTATGCAAAGTAGGGCTGGCTGGTCCGTCCTTTAAACTTAGCATTTATTATACAGAACTTTGTTCAGCTGTTATGTAGTTTTGAAGTGCTTTAGAAATCAAATGATATGGAATAATATGGTAACTTACGAGAGATTGGTATTCACTAATCTAAGAGGAAATATACAAAGAATTCTGCGCTCTACAAACACTTACATGAATCTGAGAGGGTTTCGTAAAAGTCATAATAACCTTTATTTATAACCAGGTGAATCAGTTGAGAACCTCTTCTCGTTTACAATGACTACCTGGCCAAAAGGCAGCAGAAAGGGCGACACAGAAAATGTTAAGTACAACTTAGGAACAAATTTAAGATTCGTAAGAAGATATTTGTGAATGAGGTCCATTGTTCCAGAAGTCTTGAGATTTGTTCAGATGCAGCTTTGCAAACTTAAGCAACAATTTCTGTAAGATCATTGCTGTTTTCTTTCCATAGCATATCAACACACCCAAAATACTGCAGAGCAGCAAACTGACAAGACTTCTGTCTTTATAGAGAAGCTCACACTTTAACAGTGCACCTGCTGCTGCTAACCTTAACGGTGGGCTTAGTTTTTCCACACAATTCTTATGCACTTTGGATTGTGTGTTTAATAGTAAAAGCCACTCGATGAAGGTTTAGCTCTTCGGCTGTTACTATTCAAAGGTTTATTACTGTTTACGAGGCTTAGTGTGTCCACTGGAGATGAGCACATACACAGATGTACATATGTAAGCACAATACTAAAGAATCAAATGCATCAGTCCATAAAAATAAAAAACCAAAGAGCAGATCTCTACTGGGAAATCTCTAATCTACCTCATCTGTTTTTATTATTTTCCTTCTCCTTCTCTCTCCCTTATAATCTCCATTAAGCCTCACAGGCAAATATTTTTATGCTAAAAACTTTTTAAGGAGAAGGGGACTCTTAAAAGGTTTCATAGAGGATGAGGGAAGGATACAAAGAGGAGATAAAGACAAGGGGGAAGAGGGGGTGATGACAGCTAATCACATATGTGTGAAGGAGAAAAGTCAAGGTGAACATTCCTCTTAATAAGCCACTTTACTCTCAGGTTATTTCAGCCTATTAATGTGACAAAGAAGGGGTCGTACCCTGGGTACTGTGGGAAATTGAGTTATGATTGCAGCAGGGGTATGAACACGAATGAAAGGGAAACCAAAAGGTCAGAACCTGAATTCTCTGGCATTTCTCAGTCACCACTGTAAGTACTATGATGTTCTGTCTGGGAAATATTCCCTGTCCACGGAAAGTCTGATGGGGGAGGGGAATGTAGTATCTGCTTATCTGTTTGTTAGCAGCATGACTCTAAATGTTTATGGTTTGCATTAAGAATTTTACTAGAGTTACGCCAGGATTCACCTCAGAATGGATTAACTTTTGGATGAGGATCCAGGATTCTTGTTATTCAGACTTGGCTTGTATGTTGTGTTCCTTTGCCAAGGTAAAGCAAGGTGGATGTACTGTATGTGGTGACTGCTTGTGTGTCTCTTTTTCCATTTTTACCAACAGTGATACAACATTTGATTCTTTTCATTTGTAATTGAAGAGTAAACTTTGACTTGTCATCACAGGGAAAAAAAAGCTCTTGTAGAGCATCGGACAGATGTTGGAGTTTGTCTTTGATGTCACTCTCATACTGAGTTTCCTCAGGGACTCGGGTCTGAACCAGATTTGTTTGGGGATTTCCAATAATGTGGTCTCTTAACCACGTCTTTACCACTTTGTATAAGTCTAACTGTGTGAAATTTTTGGACCATACACTGCAGTAAATCCAGTTTTCATTAGTGGTGGGCGGGCTGATCCAAAGATCGATAATATCCATACCCACATTGATATCAATCAATACTATTGTAATAACATCAATACTTTAATTTCTTCTTCTCAATGCTGACTGTGCTAAAAGAAAGCCCTGTATATTTAAAAAATATACATGTTGACGGGTAGTTTAATTTGTTAAACAGGACTGGCAGCCTGTGTCTTTTCAGTCACTTTTATAATGTTATGTTTGTACTGAACACATTTGTTTTATTATGTGATTGAATATAATCCTAGTTTGGGTAAGTTGGATGATTCCTCTTCTCTTTAGCCAAGAGAATGTGAAGCTCATGACAGTAAATTCTGATTCTGGTTGTCAGAGCACAGGACAGTTTTCCACGTCATCTGCAGCTCACCCCCAGCAAAAGTGTTTCTTTTTTTTCTGATTTTATATAATACACCAGAGTTGATTAAATCCACAAACTGAAACGCATTCCTAAATTGTCAAACATTTTTCATGCAGCTTTTCAGAGTGAAATGTTCCCCATGTTTACCTCTGAAAGATGCATCTTTTATATCCCCCCATGCTACTGAGATGTTGTCAGTTAACATCACTGGTTTAAATTATTTTGCATTTTAAAACGTATCCTAACTTCTGTCGTTATTAATCGGAATAACTGGACAACAAATCATTTTAAAATTGAAGAATGAGAATCCACTTCAGTTTGTCTGGAAAACTGGGAGGTTGATTCATTCCTGTGACACTTTGCTTATTTTTCTCCTCAGTCTGTCACTGATGTAATAAGCAGCATGATGCTGAACCATGTTTTCCTGCACTGTGGAGCACCTCAACGTGAGTCATGTCCCATGCACAAAATGAGCTGAAATGTGTTCTCAAATCCTCCCCACTAATAACTGCAAAGACAAACATGTTCCTCTGTTATCAGATTTTTCCTCAGACATGAAAATGAACATCTTGGGTTGGACTTTTCATTTAATATCAGAGGATAAAACATAGGTGTCCTCTCAATGTACAGTTTCAGACATTACATATGCCTGTTCCTGAGTGGGTTTACTTTGTGGCTGATAGTGGATGGATATCATGTAATATTTATGGCAGATTTCCCTGAGAGTTTGTTGCTTGCCTCATCTGAGTGCTCTCTCTGTGATAAAAATGTGCATCTGTGCTGTGTGCCAAATTTAAGCATTTTCTGATGTTTACTAGCCATATTCTTTAGAACCAGAAGACTCTCCAACAGACCCTGTGACCTGCAGTTTCATCTTCCAGGGTTTAAAGTGTTATTACCCACCAGTATCTCCTTAACATGTTGCTTGCTATCCAAAACCAAACTTTTGACCTTTAAGTTGGTTTATTTTGAATTATTTAAATAACAAGCAGTGTTTTTAAGTATACTTGGGAATCTGAGCTAATGCATGAGCCTTTCATGGAAAAAGCTTTTCTAAATAAGCCAGTCCGGTGTTTTACAAGGCTGGAGAAGAACAGTCATAGCAAGTCAAATTTTAATAGAAAACAATAAGTTTATGACTCTAAACACACAGAGCTGCAACATTATGATCATCGTAATCAAAAACCTACCATGGAATTGAGCACTAGCCCTTTTAGTTTATTAATATTAGTTAATAGAATCCCTTTACAATGATGGTACATTAACCTAAAACACTTCTAAACAATCTAGAACAGACTATATTTAATGCATGCAGTGTTTCCCACAGATCAGGTAGAAATTTGTGGTGGTCCTCTGGAATCGAATGTGGTGGTGTCATGGTGGGTGGTGGAGTCGGTCATTGTGGTGTATGCAAAGTGTGTAGCAGGCATTAAAACACACTTTCTGAGCTGCCATATTAAATACACACTTGTATGCTGACTACAATAAGCATCTGAAATTATTCAGCTCAATCTTAATTCTTTAAAGTAAGTTCTTTAAGAGAAAAACTGGTGTGTTTCCACCTCGCCTGCTGTTTCAGTAGCTGCCTGCCTTACAGCAGCATTTTGGCTGCTGTCTTCCTGGCCTCTTTCTCCAGAACAGCTCTGAGCAGCACTGAGTTGTTCAGCACTGTTGCAACATTTGAAATTATTTACTAATTAATAATATTTACTAGCCACAGACATTTGGCTGTTCAACTTTATTTCGGACTGACATCTACTCAAGCTGCTCCGTCTACTCTGGACGAGGCCTTTTTTTTGGCACAAAACACTTCTCAGGCTTAAAGCAGCGAACTTTCATGATTCATGGTTTATGTTCTTGGTTTACTGTTGTTTCATGTTCACGGTTTATCTTCTTGGTTTCTTGTATTTATGGTCATGTTTAGTCCCGTGTTTTCTGTTTCCTGTTCATTAGTTCACCTGGGTTGATTGTTCATTCATCACACCTGCGCCTTGTTAGTCCTTCAGTGTATTTAAACTGTTGGTTTCAGTTCCTCCTTGCCAGTCCATTGTTGCTTACTGTTTGTTGCTCTTGTTTGCTGTTGGAGGGTTACTGTATTTTGTTGTTTGTTAATGTTAATATTTAGTGTAATGCCATGTCTAGGTCTAGGTATGCCAATCTTTAATGACAGTATAACCTACAGCTCACAGGGGATGGGAACGTATGAGGGAAGGGGTGCTTGTGCAACGGGGATAGTGATTGTGTTAGTGATTTTATATAGTTGCATTAAAATGTATTATGAGAAAAATGCTTTGGCAACTTTATGATGTGTCATAGATTTTTATTTTAAAGAGTCATCACCCGGAAATTGCACTTTTTCAAGTTAAAACAAGTATTAGTGTTGAAATGAAGTGTTAACTTCCCTGAAAGCCTTTCTTCTGAAGACGGTTAAGTTTTTCCGTCTGGGCCATTTGTTCACATCAGAACTGCCAACAACGGTAAACTGTCGTGAACATGTGATTTTAATTTGCTCCTGGGATTGTCATCACAGGAGGATTTGAATAAATCAGCCCCTCTTTCGCACCTGCCGCAGTTGTAGTTAGCAACGTCAACAGCTTGGCTGTCAGATGCCAAAACCAACATCAAAATGTTTTTAGTCTCCCTCGAGCAGCGGACCAAAGGGACAAATGGACTAAATTCGTTTTTCGTAATAATGTACATGCATCTCTGCCAGCTGCGCTCTATTTGCGCCTGAATGTTTCAGTAATAAAACAATTTCAGGCGAAGATGGCATCAACCCTGCAATTGGAAAGAGGGGCAATTCCAGCTTTGAGCGGCTCACCATCAATGCAATTAGTAAGTGTTGCTACTAAAATAAAGTTATGCTTTACTTTGTCTGAGACGTGAGTTAAACTGACGCAGCTAATGCTAACGCTAATGCTAACGCTAATGCTAACGCTAATGCTAACGCTAATGCTAACGCTAATGCTAGGGAATGAGCCTAAAAGTTTAGCCATTGCAATGTACAAATGATCCCCGTGTTTACCTTTTTATAAGTGGGGTGCAGTGTTCTGCCACGTAAATTTTTGTAAATGACTTAACTATTTCCTATATTTTATGCCTGCTACCACACAGCACTACAGTATTCATGATTGATGGTTTGTCATGATGGATGTGTGGTCAGAGTTGTAGATGTAGCTTTGCCAGTCTTCCTACTACAACACGGCAGTTGCAATCACGTGATCATCTAACAAGGTGACCATCATGTAGTTGGATTTTATCAACGAACCAAAACGCAAACTTTTTATTTCTCTGACATTTTCACGTCATGTATGTAAAACGAGAGTCGTGAAGGATGTAATCTCTACGGCTAGATTTTACTGGTAACTGGGCAGAAATGAG
This sequence comes from Melanotaenia boesemani, assembly GCF_017639745.1. Classification (NCBI taxonomy): domain Eukaryota; kingdom Metazoa; phylum Chordata; class Actinopteri; order Atheriniformes; family Melanotaeniidae; genus Melanotaenia; species Melanotaenia boesemani. The sequence goes on along the minus strand of NC_055691.1, from coordinate 9,207,428 downwards.
CCTCCTGGAAGAGGTTAAAACTGGTGAACTGTCTAGTGTAGAGGCCGTATTTTTACTCTCAGGCTCAGAGTCTGGTTCAAACATAAATGGATAAATTCCATAAGCTGCTGCTCGGTCAGGTTCGCTTGCCATCACTAAGCTGTTGATGTCTGACGGACTGTGCATGCACTTGGCTAGCCCCCCTTTTGACTCTGGCCCCCCAGTGGCCAATCAACGTGCACCTCATTAACATTATTTAAATTAGTCAAAAGCTTGCATGAACTCTGAGACAAAGTTGTGGTATGAGCAAAGGGTCAGAACAAGCTCTATGCTTGATTTTTTTGTGTGTAATAAGTTTTCAAAAAAATATTTAAAGAAACGTAGAGGACAGTGGATATATGAAAAGACCAGTTGATGACACCTTAAAAAAATAACAACAAAAAAAAATGTTAGGCTTCAGTCTGCTTCTCTTCTAACACACTACCTCTTTAGCTTTGAAGAGATTACACTTAAAAAAAACACAAGAATTAAATTGTGATTAACCAAGTTTAAAATCAGTCAAATTCTCTGCTGATGGTGATCAGAAACCAGCTTGGCTGTCTAAGGTCCCGCAGGTTGTGGTGCAGCTGCAGACCGAGATGTTTCCTCTGATGCTACTTGGATTAAGTTTACGATTAACTTTAAAGTCTGCTTTTTGCAAGGCTATTTGACAAACAACTATACAAAGAAAGGGAAATAAAGCCTACCTGTGATGTTGAAGGCACCACCCGCTCCATTCTCACACTCTCCTACTCCGAGCTTGTTCAGCGGTTACCCTGGCAACGGCGTCTCATGCAGACATTTGTTTCCCAAACTCTCTAAGGCCCAAATGTTCAAACGTAATTCTATCGGATTTTGGTTATCGGATAGAATCAAATCTTGAAAATTGGTTGTTAAAGAGGAAAATCTGGATACCGAAATCAGCTTGGATCACATAATCCAATCCTGGTTTTTATCCAGATAAAACCCTCAGTTTGGGTTGTTCAAAACTTTTGAGTAGAATCAGGATTACAAGGTGGATTACAAGGTGGATTTCAGGAAGAAAGTGTGGGAAAACCAAGATGCTGATCAAATAATAAAACTTTTTATTTGGTGCATCCAAGAAAACAGATCGGTGCATACGCTTATATTTGTGTTTTGCACCCGACTGGTTTCAGGGATAAAGTGGTTAAAATAGGCATAGGCTACCTGTTAAGCCTTTCAGCATAATAAAGCAAGAAGAAAAACATGACATTATCATGTCCCCATGAACTAAACCCCCAAACAAATTCAAAGACAAATTAAATATGAAATTTTCCTGTTATTCATCACTGCATAGTCAGAAAAGAACCTGTTACAAAAAGAAATTTCTAACGATTGCATCTTGCACTACACTTCCCATCCGTCCCTCATTCTGACAGAATGACAGAGGTTGGACCGGTGCCTCAACACAAGGCTCCGGTGCATCAATAACAGTGTTGGGGTAGTTATTCTAAAAAAGTAATTAGTTACTAGTTACTCATTACTTCTGTAAATTGTAATGAAATTACTTTAGTCGTTTACAAAAACATGTTACTGTAGTCCAGTAAAGTAATTTCGTTACCAATATTTTAAGTGTAATGCACTACTTTACTTTCTTACCCAAAAAAGTAATATATCGTTTGAACCAATACTGATCATTAACATCATCACAGAAAGGGACAGTTAGCCTGGTAGCAATGTTATGCAGGACAATACATGCATGTATTATGTTACATGCTCCCAGTGGTTCCACTTGCAAGTAGTTAAGGCATGCACACCGTCTCTTCTACCTGTTGTTCTTCACATGGCTGGCAGCGCACACTGATTTACATGCTATAAATCTAGATTTGGTGATTATAAAAAACGGGATTTTGGATAAGGGTGATCCAATCCTATTTTGCTTTGAACAACCGGGATAAAAGTAAACCGGATCCACCGTACTGAAAAATGGGATTCCCAAATCCGGATAGGTTTAATCCGGATTAAATTTTTTGAACAACTGGTCCTAAAAGCTAAATGTGTTCCAATATAAACTAATGCTGTTGTGATGCATTCTTTAAATTTGTTATTAAGATGTAATGTCGCACAATTGCTAGCTGAATCTCCTCCCCTCAAAACCCCACAATCTCATAAGTGTTTGGAATCCCTTTTCAATCACTGAGAAATTTACAAGCCCGGCCCCTTCGAAGCTCCCGGGTGCTGCTCGATTTGCACTGATGATGTAACGGGGCCTCGGTTGGTATGGTCACATGACTTTTGGCATGCTAAATCGATGTTCAGAAACATTGCTTACAAGACTTCCATGTCACATGCTCGTCACGTGATCGAGCAGATCGGCTTGAGCGTAACATCCCTAGCCATGCCAAAGTTTTTTGCCACCATAATCTTGTTTTGTGAGTTTAGTCTTTCCTATTAGTCTTTCTTATTATCCTGCTTCTTAAGCCTGCACTTGGGTCCTCACCATGACAGAATGGGCAAGCCACACACAAACCCAGCCAGACACGCCTACATCACCTCAGCAGAGCTGGCTGGAGTGGCGTGCCTTGTTGAGGGACGATGCTTCTGAAAGGTCACTGTTCAGGGGTCCAGACTGGCGATCTGGATGGCTCATGAAAGACCCACTTCTCATGGGTCAACGTGGGCCGTGGCAGTGGCCAGACGGAGGCGAGGCTCCAGACAACCTCTCCTCGCACCGTTGCCACCAGCTACATGCCTCTTGTGTCTTGTATCAGCTCCAGCTCCACGATCCACGTCTCCAGTGCCGCCTTCTGAATGAACAGAACATTTTTTTTTTGTTCAAAATCACATTGGGGGGTGAGGGGCAGGGCAGAATGTGTGGTGCTGCTCCAGGAAATGGATTATTTATTCATTCAATAAATGTTTTGTATTTGAGAACCAGGAAATCCTGAGGTCCACTCCAGTGGACATCTCATAAAATTTGAAGTTTTATGTTTATGTATCTATTTCATATTTGGTGGATGTCTGAACTTTTGTAATAAACGTCTTTTTATTATTCAAGTCAGCGTCCAGAGACGTTTTTGCCTGAAAGACAATTTTTCCACATCTCCTGATCAAGATACATCAGTGGCATTGTACAAAAAGTAGCTTTTGTTAATTTATCAATGATTTTATCTTATCATACACTTCCATGGTGTGATCTTGTGATACTGGTGCTACAGGTCTTCTACATCTGGGACTTAAACTATGCATCATGTTGTCCATTTAGGCAAAATGTTCCTCTAAATCTGGCTGTTTTGTTGGATATGCATATGGCAGAGTGATTTTTTTTTTGTTGTTGTTGTTTTTTTTTTTTTTTATAAGACAGTTTCCCTTTACGATTTTTTAGAATTAAATTTTTATTTGATCTAATGTAGGCTTATATAGTCCCGTCTTAGGGCTGATTTTAGTTGTGACTCAAAAATGAACCCCAAACATCACATAATGCAGAACAATATTTTGTAATAGCTATTAGATTGGGGGGAAAGGGGGGCACCACAGTTGTGCCCTAAGCACATCATCACTGAGCATCACACTGAAACAAAACAGAACCGCAGACTTCAGTTTTATCTGTCTTCTATCCAGCATCGGTGTAGAGACTTTTTCTGAATTTCTGATGTTTAAGCTTCGACTGCATCCTCAGAGGTCCTGGTCATGAACTCTTCCACTAAATGCTGAGATGGAAACATGCACGCCTACATTCTGGAGATTAATGTTTAGTACCTGGACAATAATAAAGTGGTCTCCCTCAACATGTTGATGAGGATTTTCCACTGGCTGATAAGACTTAAGCTTCCCCGTGTCCCAGATCACTTCAGTTTTACTGTCACTCAGTAATCCTGTACCATTTCTTTTTTCTGCACACCGTACTGACAGACAGCTCCACCACTTCTCAATTATAACCCTGAAATTTGAGGGGGTGGGTGCAATGGCCTACTTTGCACTTATCTTTTCATCTTTTTTACTAAGTCTATATTGCCTGCATAACACAACTTTTTAAAAAAAAAATTCTCGGCCAAAGATTAAATAAAGTGTAGCCCACTTTCAGTGGTGGAGATAACTTTTGACCAAGTATGAATTATTTTTGCTCATTGTTTGTCCCTCTAAGCATTAACTATAAATATATACAATCACACACAAAAACAAAAACAAAAAGAAACCTATGCCTTTATGCATACCTGATGGGAGCTTCCAGCACGCTGCTTTGCATGTCCTGCAGTGAGTTTCCCATGCACCATGACCAAGACAAAAAAAAGTATTTTACTAGATACTGAACCTTTAGACCCACAACTATAGGGTTCCTGTACAGGTGAACCAAGCCATGACATGAACCTTGTCTACACTTTGTTTCATTAAAGTGTTTGAATTTAACTGCAGAGAAACTAAAACGTTGAACCGTCTCACTGGGAAGACGTTTGCTGGGCAGAGACCGTGGGTAGGGGGAGTCACCCACACTTTCTCCACAGTAACACCCAATTACTCTGTGCTGTCTGTGCTGCAGTTGCCTCCTTTTCCTCCTCTTCCTCCCTCTCTTGTTGCTCCTTGAAACACAACATCAGGTGTGAGAGAGTAGATCTTAATAAACTCTCTAGAGTCCTCTTATCCCAGTCTGATACCGCCCCTCTTGATTTGTAGGTGTTTTCATCAGGATTTTCCTGGGCGAGTAAATGCATTTTTAGCACCTACTTGGTCTGGGATCTGAAGGTACAGAGCCGGGGCAAAAATCATGACATGTCATGATAGCAGGCCACTATTGGCCAGAAACTGACATCATGGGATTAGTCATGAGAGTGACTACCGACTCCACCATCTTTAAAACAAGACAGCAACAGTGGCGGCAGTGGCAGAGGAGGTGGTGTTTCAAAAACAATCACCATGGTCCAAAGCAGAGGTGAAGACCTTTTGCTCTTGTTGGCTGTAAATCACGAGCTCAATGTCTCCATTGTTGTTCCTTTTGTCACAAACAAATTACTTCAAAATACTTACTAGCCGCCTTGCTAAGATGACCCCGCCCACACTAAACGCAGCCTCAACTGCCTTCTATTGTAATGGAAACAATTAAAACCGGGGTGGGGTGGTGTCGGCTGAATTGAGGTAGGACTAAGTGGGTACAAGTGGGAAAGGGCCATTTGTGTTTGTCCATGTTAATCAAAATGTATTAATTTTGGTCCCAATGAGAGTGAAAAATAAATTAGGATAAAGTTGTTTATTGATTAAGGAAGGTCTGTTAAGGGTCACAAAATGCTGCATGATGTTGCATATGTATTTCTCTCTTTGATTCGTCAGTTACATGTAACTTGCCACATAAAACAGGAGGCTAACGGCCAAAAAGCTAAATTTAAAGCATTAAAATGTAAGTTTGCTAACATATGAATGATATATTCTAGACTACATCTGTTTCTTTGCTCTTAGTCAAACTAAGCTGCAATTGTAACTAAAACAAACCATTTTAAAGGAATTGCAGAGAAAAGCATGTGTTTCTGCAGCTTCTGTGTTTACTCAGCACATAAAGGACTGTTTTAAACGGGACGTGACAACCTTGTCGTGTTCTTGGCTGTCTCGGGCCAACAACTATCACATCCACCAATGTAATCAGGTTTGAAGAATTAGATTATATACTGTGCCTTACATACATAATTTGATTATTTCATCAGAGTTCTGGATGTGGTGATGGATGATAATTCACTTAATGGCAGCCCCAACTTCAGAATATGCCTATAATAGCAAGAGCATGTGTTAATTCATCTTGTGCCAGGATGAGTGTGTATTAAATAATCTATTAGATTTGTGCCAGCCTGCTGCATCACAGCATCGTGATGCTGATGCATCAATATCAGGGAAGGGAAAAACAACACTGCAGTGTTGGAGAGGTCAGCAGCAGGTGTAAGGCGACATCATGAAGGTTCTTGACTGCTTCTCGATAACAGACCTTATGAAAGAAACGAGCAGCCTGTTTAACAAAAATAGAATTAAAATCCTCCCATAGGGTAAATGCTATGTTGTTGTAAGATTTTTGCTTGTTTGTTATAAATAAAAACTAAGATAAGGCGTTGTTCTGAAGGGTGAAGTCTGCTGGCATTTATCTTTCTGTCTTGCACTAAATTTAAGGAAGTCTCTTGCTGAACACACTTTGTTGTTTTTTGTTGTTAGAGCATGCAAAGAATCTTCCACTATTTTCAGCAGTTTGTGCAGCATTCATCTCTGGACAATCAGCTTCAGCAGCTCCAGAGTGATCCCCAGCACAGAACCAGCCTTCTGGATGAGCTTGTTCATCTTGTCTCTGGTTCTGATGCTGCAGCCCCAGCAGATGCTGCAAAGCTGATTGCAGTTTCCACAACAGACCTGAAGATATGCAACTTTTTGGTGCAGGCATTGAAGGATCTCAACTTCCTTAAGAAGTAGAGTCTGCTCTGTCCTTTCTTCTAGATGCTTCTGTGTTGCATTCCCAGTCTACCTGAACTCCAAGGTACTTGTATTGCTCTACCACCTCCACCTCTTTTCCCAGGATGTAGACAGTACTTTGTTTACTCCTATTCCTCCTGAAGTATTTAACTTCATCCTAAAACCTTTTCGAACTTTAAAAGCTTCTATTTTGTGTATTAAACGTTCACTTTTTGTTGAAGAAATGTTTTTTTTTCTAATCTTTTTTATGAAGAAATGCACCACAAAATAGAAATAGTCTTTAGTTTATTGGCTCCTACTTCATTAATTATCATTACAACCAGAAACTCTGCACACTACTTGATTTCAGATGAGTTGAGCATTTGGCGAATCAGTAAAACAATTCTATTATTTACCAAAGCTGAGTAGTTTATCTGTAAAGTAATCTATGGGATTTTCTTTGTGTTCAGAACGACAAGTCACCAACGTGGTGTTTGATCCACTTTGTTTTCACACTGCCCGATGGTAATATTTTGACTTGCTGTGGTCTCGCTTCATTACCAACCATTACTGGACTATTAACTGGCCAAGACCAGAGCAAGTTATGTCTCATCATATTTTCTTGTCTTATTTTTTTGGTTGTTGAAATGTCTGTTGTTGCTTCATCATTTGCCCTTCAGTACATTACTCCAGGTTTTACCAGTAGTGCTAAATAAATGTTTTATTTAACCCAGCTAGGTTAAATAGCTGGGCGGCTAAATAGGCTAAAAACTACTGTTGTAGATGAAGAAAGTTTCAAGGGCCACAGACGATGTCTCACTCTGTTTTGGTTTTGAAATGAAGTCATGTAAGCTGCTGGACTTCTGAAAGCCTGAACCCGCTACTCTAAGTGTGCTCACTGGTTTACAAGCTGTTGCCAGTCTGACAAGATCCAGATAAAAGTTAAGTCATGAATAATCTATCTGCTGCATGCTCCATAAAAAATGTAAATATGTAAGAATGTAGAGTGTTTTGTGTTTTCAAAGATGAAGCAGTGGGTGCAGAGACTTTAAAGTCAGTTTGGGGCATGCAGACAGGTAAGCAACTTGTCCATGAACTGGGATCTCAGACAGGCTTACTGTTTGCTGTGTGGTACCTGATATGAATTTTTCTTTCAGTTTAGTCACCTCCATTTTTCAGATCTGTGACATGTATGCGAGAGCAGAAAAACAGGTCAGATGAACTTATGAAACAAAAGAAAGACTGACAGGAAGCACCTTGCACAAGCTTTTACTTCTGCCTCCATTTCTGTAAGATAATGAGGGAAAAGTCGAGAACACGAGGAAATGTTATGATGCTATACACACACATACAGGTCTTAGAAGGGAGGCATGCAGCACAACCCACTGATTCCTGGTTAAACCTGCTCCTTCTCTATTTACCTGGCTTGGTGTGTGTGTATTTGTGTGTGTGTGTTGTACTCTCGAGACTGATTTTCTTCCTGCATGCGCAGTGTGTGTGAGTGGGTGTACTGTTTTGCAGAAAACTGTGGGACCTCAGATTTCTCCTCTGAGATGTTCTTTTTAGCTGATAAAAGATCAGTGTGTGTGTGGGCATATGTGGTTTATGAAATCATTTCACAGGTTTACATACAAGATTATGACATAATTTAACTAAACTGAAGTAGCTATGCAGGCAATGGTAAAATAAATGTAGTAATGGTTTGATTTATTGTCTGTACTGTGTGTAACTGCAGCTGTGGACCAACATGACTGTTATGTCATGTTGAGATCAGATTTATGAAATGAATTACCACAACTTCAGACCAGAGATAAAAATAAATAAATTCTAAGAAATAATAAAGAAATGATGATGATGTGCTCTGCAGGTTTGCAGAGGATAGGCAGACAAAAGAAGGAAAATAATTAACTTTAATGAATAAAAAAAGTGCTGCAGTTGCAGGGACTCCATAGACCTATCCCGATTACAGTGAGGAGTCGAGCACAACAAAACCTGACAAAGAGAAAAGTACTAAACATAACAAATGAAAATGAGGAGCTGGTGAGGAACAGAAAGAACCAATTACACGGCAGCAACTCAATGCATTTAGTCATGTAGACATGGTTTGTTCACTTGTTTGTTAATTTTAGGTTATTGAACGGGGACCATGTACAGCAGCACTGATCACAAAGGAAAACATACGTTGTACCAGACTGTAGCTCTGAGCTAATTTCCATCTGCAGTCCCTAAAACACAAAAATACGTTACACACAAACAAAATACAAAGCATATATAAAGACAATAGTGAGGTACTTTACACACACACACACACACACACACACACACACACACACACACACACACACACACACACACTGTTAATTCATTTTTGTGTATTTCTGGTTCCGGACAGTGCATTAACTATTACACTGTGATGTCACTCGTACGTCGTGGAGGCTCACACATGCACCATGCTAATTCCAACTATTAATTCTTAACAGTGGAATTTTTATTTCTTGCATTTTATCCATTGTATTTTAGCTTTTTTATTTAATTTCTTTTATTTCTTTTTAATGTCATTGCTTCCTGCACCCTGCTGTACTGCTTTTTAATGTTTTATGTAAAGCACTTTGAATTGTCTTGTACATGAAATATGCTACACAAATAAACTTGCCTTGCCATGTTCATACTGCTCATGTTCTGTTTTGAGTTTTGTTAATTTCTGGTTCAAAAAAAGTGCATAAATAGAGTTTACTTTCTAAACATATCCTCATGACTCATTTGTCGATTTTAAGTCAGCAGACCAATTTGACCCTGAACGGAAGAGGTAAATGGCCTGTATTTATATAGTGCTTTACAACATACATCACATTCACACATTAGGTGCGTTTCCATTACCCCTAGAATTGCGCAAAAGCTAAATATCGCAATAAAAAATGAGTATCGTACATTTCGAAAAACTCAAATATCTCCAAAAAGTTTTTACGCTCTCATGAGGTGGTTTTTCAGACGTGTCGATATAGAAGTATAAAATTGCAACTGTATTTATCGAAATGTTAGAAATATTGCTTTTGTTTTGCAAAATACTGTAATGGAAATGCAACTATTCACACACTGATGGTGGAAGCTGCCATGCAAGACACTAACCACGACACATCAGGAGCAATTTGGGGTTCAGTGTCTTGCTCAGGGACACCTCAACATGAGTTTGACAGGCAACCCTCAGGCTACAAGATCAGTGTTGGCAACTTAGGAACTTTGTCACTATATTTAGCAACTTGTCAGACCCCTCAAGCAACTTTTTTGTTCAAAAAGCGACTAATGACAAATCTAGTGACTTTTCCTGGTGTTATTAGAGACTTTTGGAGACTGATGTAAATTAACGTAGTTTACTTTTCTCAATGGCAAATGGGTGCTGCTCAGAACCTTCCCCTGTCCAAAAGCACTCAGAAGAGGCTTGTCCTCACGCAGTGACAGCAACAGTAGTTCCCACCTGCCTTCAGAGCAGATGATCACCTCTTCTCTATGACCAGGCTGAAAATGGAATGTTCAAATCTGCTGCTGCCTGATCCCATGCTGGCTTAAGGTGGATTTATGGTTGCGCACCGTTTGCGTCTGCGTCACCGCCGTATGTTTGGCATAGCTCCGCAGAGGCTCGACGCGCACCTGACGTGCACCCCTGCTTCACAGACGGTTACGTGGAGCTACTCCTTTGTGGTCAGTTTGGGATCACGTGATGCAGGATATCTGGATCTTCTCGCTGAATTTGTGTGGTAACCACCGTTTTTAAAAACAATAATCAGTGGATCGAGTTGATGAGAGGCTGATCAAATTATTTCATCTTTATTTTCCACAAGCTAATAAAGATGCTTGAACCATACTGGATGCCATTGTTGTTTTAAAACAGAAAATACCTATCGAACTGAAGTGAACCATCAAAAATACTCCAACCTGGTGAGTTTACAGGCCGATACCACCCCTGCTGCCACCTTCAGGTTGGGAGGAGAAACTGCAACACAACACCAAAACTACGTGTACCTCCTGCGAAAGCAAACTCACCAGCGTCAGCTACGGCGTAAACGACCGCGAGCATAAATCCGGCTTTACCGTCAGAAATTAAGGTCTATTAATGAAGAGTGTGGACGAAAACATTTAAAAATTTAAAAGTGTTGCGACATGTTGCAGATTCCTAATTAGAAAACAACCTACACTTAATAAAAAAAAACAAAAACAAAAAAAACCCTAAAATTCAAAGAAAATATTGACCGATTTTTAAAATTTATTTATTTATTTATTTTTACATTTTTAGGTTTTCTTTCCGTCAGTTTTTGCCTTTCCCATGACATTCCCCTCCATGATAGCCTCTATTTCAACCAAAGACTCTTTGTACAAGGCTGAGTATGCAAATTAGACAATGACGTCATTTAGCGACTTTTAGGAGAGCTAATAGCTACTGTTCTTACTGAGGCGTCTCATGTTAGTAATGAAGTTATTTAGTTTTAAACTATGTTTATTGGATTTTTCTTTTTTTTTTTTGGACAGCTATACAGGCCCTGACCAAAGATCATCCACATGACCATCAGATGTTGCCCCCAAGCAAACTGTTGTAATTTCTGTCCAGGCCATCTCCTCATGTTTGGAGCACTTCTTGCCCACACAACACCTGCCCTAATCCATGTCCAGGCTGGAAACTGACATTTGGACCACATCTGAGCCATAAGTGCCAAAAAATAGCCCAGATCAGGCCCAAATGTGTCTGCCATCTGAGGGATTTCACAACCTTTTTTTCACACAGTGGCTGCATTTTGTTTCATGGTACTGCGTCACACACCAACAACTGGAAAACACATTTTGGGAGTCTGAAAAGAAAAATACAAAGAAGAACACAGCAAGATACTGTATAAGTCAAGAGTCAACTTGGACAGATTCTTACTGGCTGGAGAGAGCTCAAAGAAGAGACAGGATGCGGAATGAGTCTTCTGAAGGCCCAGTTATGCTCAACATAGAAGACAGATACGCAGACAGACACTTCCGTCCATCGCTTGCGTTGTTTACGCACATAATTTGGTCAGTTTTCTCGGGCCTTGCAGATCTGTTGCATGACACAGCAATATATATATATATATATATATATATATATATCACGCTCTTTTTGACATCGTCCAATGGCTTGCAGACTTGAGTTGGGCGTGACCAGCTCAAAAGCTGACTTGATGTCTCTCACACAAGTCACTGCCATCCTGTTGGGCTCCAGCACCGTCTTGATTATGTTTTCTACAGACAGTTTTGCCTGATGAATATTTGTGGATGAAGACTACTGTATTTCCATATTTGTTGATGCAAATGTCTTGCTTGGAGGGATGTGAGTAGCAGCTTCCTGATTTGCTTCATAATCATCAGACTTAGAATTATCCTCAAGATGGTCTTCATCTTCAGATTTTTCTTTCACCGTCATGATCTAAGATGAGTTCCAGAGTGTCCAGGGCTGTCATCTGTTTACTTCTGCTGCTCATTTTGAAAAACTCTGACAGGGTTTATATCATATGCAGCTGCAGAACGCAGTGTTGGTAGGACTCCCTTTGCGGAGAATTTTCACATGTTTAGCCCCTCCCCTGATGAGTGTCCACTCAATGTGGGTGAAGCTTAACCACGGGAACAGAAAATATGGGAAATGAGCCATTTTAATTTTTGATTACATTAATTAAGACAAGCATAATACGTTTAACACCTCCAAAATATATGTTTAACTTTTTTTTTTTTAAGTTTTCTAACATTTAAAATTGGTTAGTTTACCCTACAATATCACAGGAGGGTTAACAACCACAGCCTACCTGAATATTGATGCTGGCCATGTCCATCCCTTGTAACACCACAGTGTTTGTGTATTTATTTAAAGGGATCCCCATTAGCTGACGCCATGACATCAGCTAGTCTTTCTGAGGTCCAGACTATAAACTATCGAAAGCAAGCACTACAGTCTAAAATAGAACAAAGTTACCATCTTCTGACAGCTACTTCCAGCAGACTAATGCACCATGTTACACAGCTCAGTTTTCACTGGACTCTAATGGCATCCAGATCTCAATCCAGTAGAGCACCTTTGGGATGTGGTGGGACGGGAGATTCTCATCATGGATGCAGCAACTGTGTGATGCTGTCTTGTCAATATGGAGCTAAACCTCTGAGGAAAGTTTCCTACACCTTTTGGATCTATCACACAAGACATAGGGCAGGTCTGAAGAAAAAAGGGATCCAACCGGTACTAGAATGCAGACCTGTTAAAGTGGACTTGATTGTATACAGAGGAAAGAATAATTAAAGTCTTTGTTTACAATGTTTTAAAAACACGTGCTAACATCTGGCTTCTTTGAGTAATGGGAAATTCTTCAATCAGCATTCAGTCATCTGCAGTAGTTGCAGATAAAAAAGAGACTAAATGGATAAATTTCAGCTTTCCCACAAAGAGCTTAAATTTATCCGTTTCGTCTCTTTTTGTAACCCCGCAGAACACCAAGACTTCTGTCAGTAAGAAAGGATTTAGGAAGTTTTAGAAAGTGTAAATGCAATTAAAAACTCATTTAAACTTGCTTGTACATATGGTAGAATTTGACTAACACCAGAAAAGTAGTTCACACTCCTACACTTACGTTATCTTTCTATGAAGAGAACTGTGAAGAAGTCTGGACATTAGTCGTAGTAGAAGAATAATTTTCTTTCCCTTTTTTTTTAATGTGACTAAAATATTGATTAAAAATTCAAGGATATAAAGAAAATGTGCCTCTTGTTTTTTCCCAGCATTCACACCTACTGCATCCCGCCTCCAAACAACACATTTTGTTCCAGTGCAACAGTAGGCTTCTTTCCAGACAATATGCCAACTTACTAGAGCCATATTTAATTTGCTTTGCTCTGGCTGTTGATTCATTTTTGTTTCCTGATTGGAGGAAATATATTTCCTCACATTAGCTTTGATTTGTTTATATGTATGTGTTCTTTCTCACTTTTCAAAAAGATGTACTCTTTTGGGATGATTGCATCCTAAATGTCATGGCAGCACTGCCCGGTCTCAGCGAGCTAGCAGGCAGTGACATGAACATAAACTGGTAATTAGGCTGGCAATTGAAAAGATGGGCCTCAGTAATCCAGAGATGTTATTTCAGAGATTGCTCTCTAATCTCTGCAGGGCAAAGACAAATGCACACAAACACATGCTCAGACAAAGTTGGTGTGTGGTGGCAGCTTGCTGCTGCCTGTCAGTCTGGTTAAACTGCACTCAGACCAGGTGTCACCCTGAGAAACCATGAGCTTTGTTCTCTCTGACTGGGACAACTAACACACACACGCGCACACACACTAACTGTCTTGGCAAAAGAGCAGCGTTGTCATGAGAAAGACGAGTGACATGGGGATTTGAGTGTGGGGTGGAAAGAGAGACAGACAGAGAGAAGATGTGGCTCGTCCCCTGCGCCTTGCATCACACAGAAGTCCTTTTGGCCTGTCATTCATCGTCAGCTTGTATTAGAAGCCGAGGGAACCCCCCGGGAAAGGGAAACAGCCATGTGGAGACAGGGATGAAAACTGCAGGATTTACAGAGGAGAGGGAAAGATGGTGGATGGTGAGGTGAGGGGAGGGAAGTTAGAAAAACAATATTATTGGAATCAGCAGGAATTATGGAAAACTGAAGAAAAGTAGGGCTGAAAGAAATACGATGTAGAACTTTTACATGAATTAATAATAATAATAATAAAAAATAATGGTCCCCTTTTCAAACAAAAAGTGAAAAAAAAATAAAAAAAATAGAGGAAAAAATATTTCCCCCTAAACTTCTAACTTCTTCCTCACGTGATCTCTCTCTGATGAGTAGAAGAAAAAAAATAAATAAATAAAAAAATTGAGACATTTGTTGTCCTGATTCCCGGATCTGGCAGAATTTGGGCTCTGTTATGTACAAAACCGGAAACAACCAACTACAGGATAATATTCAGAAACCCTTGGTGATGATTACAGAGGAAACCTGAACTTTAGAAGCAGGAATGTTGAAACAACCATGAAGAGGATGTGCATCTCAATCAGTGGTGTGAAGGTTTGGAATAAACTGAGCCAAGAACTGAAGTAATGTTCAAGTGTGACTGTGTTTAAAAAAGGCTCAGACTGATGATTTGCAACACGTACAGTGATATAAAGCTGCGGTAAATTCGATTGGGTGGCTCTAACGTTGTAAATGGGATTATGTATATGAGTGCTTGCAGGGTGCATAGTGTATGTTGGTGTGTGTATGTGTGTGTGGATGCAGGTGTCACTGGTTGATGGGAATGAGGATGTGAAATTACTGCTTTAAAATTTATTATGGAAATAATATTAGATTTGTTTTCCCCTATACAGTGTATATTTTCTTCTTTTTTCTTTTTCCCCCCATGGATTCATGGGAATCAGGAAACGGGATGATTGTAAAGGGTAATTGTTGATTATTGGAGAAGAGGTAGGATTAAATATGTTTTGCATCTTCCTACCCCCGTTCTGACATGTGAAGTGTGTTATGTGTGTTGCTGTGTGCGTGTATGTGTTGGGGTGTGTGTATAAATATGTAGATGTGCATATAGATGGGCGTATGCAGATTTATTTATATACTATAGATTTATTTTATGCATATGTATATACATACACATAGTTTGAAATCAGTGATAAAGACTGTTTTCTTATTGTGTTGGTATGTATTATGTTTGATTCAAAGATATCAACATGTCTGAAACAAAAATCAAATCCTTCTTCCTCTCTTTTAATTTTTTTCCTTTTTTTTGCAATTTTGTTCTGAACATAAATCATAAAACTGTGTTAAAACTATTATCCAATTTTTCCTTTTGGTTTAGGAAATTCAAACAGGAAAAACAACTCAATAATAATAATAATAATAATAATAATAATAAAGAAGTCATTAAAAGTATTAAAAAGGCAGTAAAGCATGTACAGTAAGCATTTAAGAAGTTCAATATTATTGCATAGACTATTGGTTATGTTGTCATCTACTTAATTTTTTATTTAGGTTGTCTTTGAGTTATGGTGGAGTCACCTGGTAACATCTAAGTTTATTTATACACACACACACACACACACACACACACACACACACACACACACACACACACACTATATATATATATATATATATATATATATATATATATATATTAGGGGAGGGACTTTAACGTGTTAATTACAATTATTAATTACAAAAAATTAATGCATTAAAATAATTAACACATTTGTTCAGGACCAGACTGGACATGAAACATTGTAAAGCTGCTGCTGATGATCCTGTCCTGGCTTAAAGTCACATATTAATGGCTTTTAGTGAAGAGTGTGGAGGAAAACATTTTAAAAGTTATGTAACATGTTCTAGACTCTTAATCAGAGAACAGCTGGAGCTGCCAGTTGAAGTACTTAAAATGACTCTTTAACTTTAGGCCTGTATATTTTGGGCCAGGGAGTTTTTTCTCTTTCTTTTTCTACTGTTTAAAATTTAAATGCAGTTACATGTATTTTTCTGGATGTAACTAGAGCTTTAGTTAACAATATTAATATGTCTGTGTCTATAATTTTATTTGGTTGCCCATTAAAATTAAACTGCAATTAATCAAGATTATTTCCAAATCCTGTAATTAATTAGAATTTTCTTTTATTCTAGTCCCATTAACTCATATATATATATATATATATATATATATATATATATATATACATATACATATATATATATTGTGAAACAAGCTCCTGTTGGGCATCATAGTGGCTAAGATAAGTGGGCACATGGATCAATACATGATAGAGACACATAAAGGCATTGGTAAGGGTACCAGAGTAGCAAAACACCAGCTGCTGGTTGATAGAACTGTCACCCAGGACTGCAAAACCAGACAGACCAACCTATGCACTGCCTGGATTGATTACCAGAAAGCCTATGACTCAATGCCACATACATGGATCCTGGAATGCCTGAAGCTGTACAATTTGACTACGCTCTAAAAGCCCTAATTGCAACCATTAATGAGGCTGTGGCAGACCACCCTCGAGGCCAACTTCAAGCCAGTTGCACAAGTCCCCATCAAATGTGGTATATACCAAGTAGATGCTCTCTCCCTTCTCCTGTTCTGTATAGGCCTGAACCCCCTCAGCCAGTTAATAAACAAGACCAGCTATGGCTGCTGATTGAGAAATGGGCCCACCGTCAGTCACCTCCTCTACATGGATGACATCATGCTGTATGCTAAGAGTGTGGGAGACGTTGAATGTTAATAAAATTAACTCCTAAATATATCACTGGGACATCCCTTTTTTTTAAAAACGTTGCGTAAACGTTATCTACATCTGCTGTTTTTTTTTACTCATCTTTGACTTGAAGAGGAAATATTATGTTTGAGACACTTTCCACAGCTGAAGGTCTGATACTCATTCTGTCATGAAATAATTGTAAGCCTCTAATCTGACATGTATGCTTTTAATTCTGCCCCTGTGAAGTGCAACTGTTGATTGCCGTGGTAGTATGTCAAGGTACCATAAATTGGGTACCAATATTTTTGCCAGTTTGATGTTTTGGAGTTTTTTAATCAGGAATTTGGAAAATCTTACGGATTTTGAGAACCAACAAGTGCGTGTTTTTTTTTTTTTGTTTTTTTTTTCGCTGTCTGACCTGACCACATAAGTGCAGAACTGGTTTGGATAGTATTAAGTCTGCTAGCGCCATCCCTGATGAGAAATAGTTAATAGTCTCTCTATAGTGGGAGCGAGGTCCCAGCTAGCTTTTTGCCGCCCAACGTAGCGGCCTAACTGACCAATGTGACGTCAGCGAGAATGGTCCATACACTAAGCACAAAGAGGGGGGCCGAGGGCTAGTGAGCATCAGGGCCACTATCCAAGATAAAACGTCCAAGCTCCATGAATACATCAGGAAGATGGCCCCAAGGGATGAAGCACTGAGTGAATGCCACAGGCAATGGAACCTGGAGGAGCCTCATTAGATTTTCAGCCTTCTCCATTGAGCAACACACCTTTCTCCTTCACACCTCTCTCCATCTCGGAAGTGCAAGATGAGTTCACTAAGCTGGATCCAAATAAATCTGCTGGCCTTGATGGTCTTCATCCCATGTTCCTGAAAGCAGCTGCTCACATTATTGCAGCACCTGTCACAAGTCTGTTTAATAGGTCCTTACAGTACGCTATCCTCCCCTCTGACTGGAAATCAGCCATGGTTTTTCCACTCTTCAAAGGTGGCTCTGGCACTGATCCAAACTGCTACTGACCCATCTCAATACTTCCGTGTTTAGCCAAGGTCCTGGAGAAGCTAGTGCTCAAACAACTAAACTGCTTCCTTGACTCAAACCACATTCTGTCTGATCTGCAGTCTGGCTTTCGGCCTGGCCATGGATGTATAACAGCCACTGTGAAGGTCCTGGATGACATCATCACAGCGCTAGACTCTAAGCAGGTCTGCTTAGCCACCTTTATCGACCTTGCCAAGGCCTGTGATTCAGTTGACCAAAAGATCCTTCTACGAAGGCTCTCCAATATCGGTCTGTCCATCTCCTGCTGTGACTGGTTCTCCAGCTTCCTTTCTGACCATGCCCAGTTGGTGAAAGCAGAAAATATCATGTCAGAACCACTCATTATCTCCAAAGGTGTGCCTCAAGGGTCTATTTTGGACCCCAGCCTTTTCTCCATTTACATCAATGACATAGATAAAGCTGCTGGCAGCTCCCGGATCCACCTGTACGCCGATGACACCATTTTGTATTCAGTCTGCCCCTCTCCACAAGCTGCAGCAGCTGTTCTTCAACTCAGCCTCACTTCAGTAGAGCAGTCCTTCCACAACCTCCACCTTCGCCTCAACTCCAGTAAAACAAAGTGCATCCTTTTTAGTCGGAAAACTTACCTTACCAATACTCAGTCAATAGACAGCATGGCTTTGGAATATGTCAATTCCTATAAATACCTGGGCATCTGGCTGGATTCATCTCTGTCATTCATCACCCACATCAATAATCTTCAAGCCAAAATAAAAGCCAGATTAGCCTTTCTTTTCCGTAATAAAGCCTCTTTCACCCACGCAACCAAATGCACTTTAGTCAAATTGACTTTACTTCCAATTCTTGACTATGGTGACATCATTTATAAAATGGCAACAAGCACAGCCCTTAAAAAATTAGACACTCTCTACCACTCAGCCATACGCTTTGCCACAAATGCCCCTTTCCACACCCACCACTGTGATCTCTATAAATTGGTGGGCTGGCCCTCCCTTCACACCTGACGACTCCATCATTGGTTTATTTTCATTTACAAGTCTATCTTGCACAAGACACCTTCCTATCTGTCATCTCTTCTCCACTCCGCTCACAGCACTCATCACACCAGGTCATCCGAATTTATTAAGCTCATTACTCCCAAAACTTCCACTGTTTTCGGCCGTAACGCCTTCCACTTTTCCGCTGCAAATGACTGGAACACACTGCAGAACACTCTTAAACTTCCATCTCTGATATCTGTTTCCTTGTTTAGACAGAGACTTCAACAGATTATTGTCGACACTTGTTCCTGCTGACGATGCTGACTCTCACTTATGCTTATCTTTTCACATAGATCTGTCCCATATACTGAAACCTACTCCCTTCCCCCTTTCATTTTTATATATTTGTATTTGCTCTGCATTGTTAGGTGTATTTTTTGTATTGTTGTAATGTGGTTCTTGTGTATGCACAGTTGTATGTTTGTATGTAAATACGTTATTTATTCCTGCTGGGGCCTCTTGGCCAGGTCATGTTTGCAAATGAGAACTTGTTCTCAAACATTTTTACTTGGTTAAATATAGGTTAAATAAAAAAAAAATAAAAAAATGGGAGGACAAGCCCCTGCATGGATGTACCACCTGGTGTGAACCATGAAACACAAGTTTCCTTATCTGGTGAATAATAAACGCAACAAAAGAGAACAGCTGATCAACAACAGCTGTCACGATTCATGGAGCAACATGAGAGAAGAGGGAAGAAACAGCTGCAGACGAAAGAGAGTTACTAGCGCAGACGTGTTTGTGCAAAACACTGGAAAAGTAAACAAACAAACAAACAAACAAACAACAAAACAAACAAACAAAAAAAAACCACATGAAAACTGCAGGTGTGGAACCCTCTCACCGGTAAAAGAGTGTGTGTTAAAACATCCTCATTCTCCATAGAGGCAACGGCCGTGGGTTTCTCCATTAATGTTGTGTTCATTCCCAAATCCATCCATAGAACCACCAGGCTGATTTTCCATCACGCCTCTCCACGTCCTACTATCATAAAGGAGAAATGATAGATGTATGGGGCTTGTCATGCCACGCATGTGCCTTGCAGTTGCCTTAAAAATATTAACGCAATTAACGGCGGTAACTAATTTATGTAATTAATTGCGTATATATTTTAATGCAATTGACACAACTGACAGCTCAATTATATATATATATATATATATATATATATATATATATATAACAGCTTTAAGCTGTCTTTCTTGAAATGTGGCCTGGTGCTTATTACTACTACAACTATTACTACTACTACTACTACTACTAATAATAATAATAATAATATTTAATAATGATAATAGACTTTTCAAGGCACTCAAAGCACTTTATAGTGAATCCATTATCCATTCACTCTACATTCACACCTGTTTATTTTAACGGTAAAAGTCTTCAGTGCACACAAACAGCAAATGCAAATACTGCAAGACTCAGAAAGGTGTTTAATGTCTTTTTAAAAAAACACTACCTGTCATGTTCGAGACTGTTTCCCAGCAGGTCTTATTTGCCACACTTTCTGCATTGCTGCACCTCCCCTCACCAATCTTAAAGACTGCTGAGGATTCAAAGACCATTCTTTAAATTCAAGTAGACATTTCAGAAAGAGAGAGAAAAAAAAAATAAAAATCACCCAAAAACATCACGGTGTGTGGTGTTGGCAGCATACCAGATTAAATAATAAATTTCACACCTTATTGTTAGATGTGTTGAACTGTTTTTCACCATTTGTATGTGGGTGATTTCCAGTATTTGCACGAATGACAAGGAAACATCAAAGTCTCGTTTTCATGCATATTTTAGGTTTAAAAAGATTGGTTAATATTTGATACTTTAATAAAAACCTTTAAACTAACAAAAGAAGAATAAACCACTACTTTAGATTCACTAATTTCTCCCCTTTTTCCAGGCACACTTGTGTTTAAATCCAGCCCTCACATCGCTCTCTGCCATTCTCTGAACCTGGCCGATACATACGCTGCTGTCTTCTCAGTCCCCCCCCCCCCTTTCTTTCACATAATGGTATGATCCGAGTCTTTCCTAGCATGTGATTAACTGCATGGTCAAAATAAAGTCCATAGATTCAGCTCTTCCTGACAGAAGTCGGTTCTCCTCTTTAACTACAATAAGCTCTTAGAATCAGCTCGCTCATCAACAACACAGTGATGAGACTCCAAACTGAATGACTGGACTGAGAAGTGATGGTGATAATTTACCTCGATAGGCAGCTTTATTCTCAGAGTCACAAGTCCTGGCTGGAACGTCCAAGTCCAGTCCAGATTTCTGCAGACCAGCAGACCCTCGTTTGAGGAACATCTGGTTAGTTTAGTTTTTCCTTTGACTTTAATAAGCAGGAACCCCCAATCACATTTTAATTATTTTTTGGAAGTGTTTGACCTTCAGTCCTCCTCAAATTTCACTGGCCACCCCTGTGGCCACCTCAGTCCTGACCAGTAGCTTGTTAAGTTTAACAGTAGAAGCAAAGTGAACATCGATCTTGTGCTTTTAATCATCTATATTGTATTTATTATTTTTTTACTTCTTGCTTTGGTGAGTGTCAATTCTTAATCTACACTATTAATTCCTTTACTTCTATTGTGTTACTTGTTTTGTCCTTTTTTTTTTGCTCTGTAAAGTTCAGATGTATTTTGATAAAATGCTCTTTAAGCTGAGTATTGTTTACTTCTACAGTCTGAAGGTGGTTAGGCAGTAGCATTAAGGGTCTTACCAAAGAACCCAAATGCAAGATATCAGTATTGGTACCCTGTGGGATGTGAACTGGGATTCAAACTTTCCCACATGGGAGACAGATGCCCTGCCAGCTGAGCTATACAGCTCCATATCCATGTTGTTATGTTGTATACATCGTTGTATTCTGAATAATGACTGAAGGTGACAACAAATGTTCCAGATGGTTCAATAGAAGCAACGTTACATATGTGGCTAACCAGTATATGAAATGTGTGTGAGCATGGGGCAAGGATTGAGGGTTTGGTGGGTAACCTTCTATTATCCTTAAAAACAGATCCATCAAATCTCATATAATCATAATAGTTTTTTGTGAATTTGGAAATGGCTCAAAGCCACTATTTGAGTTTCCAGACACCCAAGAATCTCTGAATTTCTGTCTTAACTTAGCCACCCCATTAAAAATTTCCTGTCTACACCCCTGGCATAAGTATCTGTGGGTAAAAATAATGAACTGCACAATGTTATGTGTGGTTACTAATCTGATTAATCACAGGACAGCTGTGGATTAGTCACATTTAAAAACAAAAAACACCAAACTTTTGCTCTGCAGATGTTGCACCCCTAAAATGAACGGCTAGGGAGATGGTCTGCTGATTCTTCTGCAACATTTATTGAAAAAAATAATTGCCCAAAGTTCAATACAAGCTGAAGTCGTTTTTCATCGTCTCACACATTTTTTTCTTCTACCCTTAAAAAAGGAAGTACACCGCTTCTCTCCTCTTAAAGGGGAAATACACTATTTTTTTTTACTCCACCTAAAGGAGACGTATAACCAAGGCCGGCTTTACGCAGGGGCAAGAGGGGGCAGTGCCCCCTCAAACAAACATTCTGCCCCCTCAATCAAATGCGCCGAAATGGGCAAATCTCTCCAAACGCTCTCTCCCCTCTGTACTGAACTCTGTGTGTCGGAGCTTCACAGGATCCATTGTACTGTCTTCAACAAGTCCTTCCCACCACCACAGAAAACAACCAATCAGTGTTTAGTATGCAAATGAGTTGACATACAGCCTGATCTTGCGGTGTCATATTTCTTCCCCTCGTAGAGAGAGCGGCTGCTGAGCTCCAGCGGTAAAACTTATAGAGTAAAGCTCTGTTAAATGTGTTGTAGCGATACTGAATAAATACTTATAATAACAGACGTATTTATTGCATCTATTCTGTCAACTGGGGTTTGTTTCTGTTCTATTTAAACGTGTCTACGCCTGTTAGTAGGAGCAGTGATCAATCACGCACGGGCCATAGATGTGACTGCCTCCTCGGTACTAGACTGAGGGAAAACGAGCTGCGCATATGAGACCCCTCAAGCTCCGCCCAGCCTTTAGTTCAGCATGCTAGTTTGAAGAAAAAAATAACAGAAAGTTTCACTCTACATTCCCGCTGCTTTCAGCAGTCCAGCTCAGAGCTTCATGTATGCCTTGTTGGTTCTTAAAATTTTGATGAAGGATCATTTAGTTTTTAGTCATTTTCATTTATTATTATCATTATTTCCCCCTGAAGATTCACTGCCTTATTTTGGTAGGGGGTTTAATTTTTTGCTCTGTTATTGTTGTGCTTGATAGTTATGATTCTTTAATCATTATGGTCTATATACAGACAGAAACAAACACACAGATAGTTGAGTTTATTGTTATTAGTTTCAAATTTATTCAAAATGCTTAGACATCTAATGGCTGTCCAATAGGGCAATTGTTATTTTGTTGGTTGTTAAAGCTTTGATAATGGATCATTCTTTTCTTTTTTCTTACTTCATTTTGTTATTGATATTTTCTGTTCCCCCCCCTGAGGGATTGCCACCTTATTGTGGTCAGGGGGTTTGCGTGCCTCAGTGACTCTAAGAGCTATACCAGCAGGAGCTTTGGTTTCAGGTGGGACACCCAAGCTGGACAGGTCTTAGAGTAGAGGCCTGACAAAGTGCAATCCATTTCTTTGAAGTTGGACTCCACTAACAGCACAGTTCCGTTAAAGAAACACTTAAAAAACAACAACAAGAAAATGCTGAAGTATGTACTCATAATGCCCCCTTCAAATTTATGCCTGCCCCCTCATGTATGCATTCCTAGAACCGGCCCTGCGTATAACTGACAATTATAACAGAATGACCCAGATAAAACATTTGCAACAAACTCATTATTTGTTTCAATTATCTGGACATAACACTGCGAAATAATAGAAACAATTCAGTGTGCTACACCCTCCCCAACTACAAAAATAAAATGTTGACATTTTCACAAACATTTTCACAGTCATATAACCTGCCTTTTCCACCCAGGTTCCACATTTAAACCCTATTAGTTCAGCGTTAACCAGTATACAGTCTTATTGCCAAAAACAACAATTACTACACATCTGATGACTACAACAGCATGAGTACAGGACACATAGATAATTATCTGTTTCCCTGTTTTGTTGTATCAATTTAATCTATTAGACATTGGTAGGCCTCCCAAGTCCGTTAAATCACATATGGCATTATCTACCATTCCAACATATTTCATGTATCTCAACATAGTACATGCTTTAGTGTGCAGTCCTTAATTACAAGATAATCCTCCGTGTCATCTTATTACTCTTGGACACCCTAATTCCTGTAATAAACCTGTCCATACTTTATGTGTAGTTTCTCGCTTCCTCAAAAGAAAACTATGTATTTTCCACTGCTCCCGAGTTACTGTAACTGATTCCCTCTACCTAACAAAAATAATAATCATAATAATGATTACAGCATTATTAACTATGCTTCTACCTACGAACTAAAACTATCTTATGTTGTATAATCTACTTTCTTAGCGCTCTGATGCTAGGTTCCCCTAACTCATCGTATGTAAGGGTACATCTTGGCTGGCGAGTTCTTGTAGAGCGTCTGACCCTCTCCTCGTCTTCACCCTCTTCTGATGGGGTGGCATCTGATTCCTGCCCCCTGGATTCCAAAGCTTGCTCTTCAGAATCTGAGTCCCGACTCAGACTCCCTTCCTGCTCCCGGGGATCCTCTTCCAGACGAATGAGCTCTGCCGGACCATCATCTGAAGTGGCAGCCACCTTATCTTGTAGCCGGCTCTTTTCTTTCCAAGAGGGTTGTCCCTTGGGCTGGAAGACTGGAGCATGTGGATTAAAGCGAACTTTCGGTCCCTGTCCAGGCATCCAAATGGCATATTCCTCTTCACTTGAGCTTTCAGAATTGTCGACTGTAAGAGTCTTTGCTTTTGGTTTCTGAATGGTTTTTCTTGGTTGCTTGACATCTTCAGTTCTTCCTTTCAGGTGTTTAGTATTCTGACCTTCAGCAAGGTAAGGACAAGGTAACAAAAGGTTTCTGTGTAGGACTCTGTCTCTACCCTCCTCATCCAATGGTTTCACCACATAGACTGGACCATTTGTTCCTCGCCTCTCTTTAACTACATGTACTTTGTTCTCCCAGTAAGCACGTATTTTTCCTGGTCCCCCTCTTTCTGACAGGTTACGAATGAGAACATGATCTCCCGGTTCAAGAACTGAGCTCTATGTCCCCTGATTGTAGTGCTTTTGCCCTCGCTCCTGAGTTTTTTTCATGTTTTTCTGTGCAACGCTGTAAGCTTCCTGCATTGATGCTTGCCATTTTTCAGCATAGCCCGTGGGAGATTCTGCAGCTGCGCTCTCTCCGGGAAACATGAGGTCGATGGGCAAGGTCGGTCTCCTTCCAAACAACAGGAAAAATGGAGAAAATCCTGTTGACTCGTGGACTGTACAGTTATATGCATGAACCACTTTGTTCAAATAGTCCTTCCAGTTAGGTTTTTGAGTCTCTTCCAGAGTCCGAAGCATACTCAGTAGCGTTCTGTTGAAGCGCTCTGCTGGATTAGCCTGAGGATGGTATGGAGTCGTCCTGGAATGCTGAATCCCACTGTAGCTTTGCAGTTTCCGAAACAACTCATTCTCAAATTCTCTTCCCTGGTCGTGGTGGATCCTGGCCGGGAATCCAAATCTCAGAATGAAGTCGTCGAAGATTTTACGTGCAGCGGTTTTTCCAGACTTGTTTGATGTTGCGTAAGCCTGTGCAAACTTTGTAAAGTGGTCTACTATTACCAGAATGTATTCCACACCACCTCTGCTTCTCTCCAGATGCAGATAATCGATGGAAATCATTTCAAAAGGAGCTGATGTTGTTATGCTTTGCAATGGTGCTTTAGTTTTTCTGTTTGGTCTTTTCTGTTTCAAACAACGGCACACTTTGGTCACGTGATGTTCAATTTCTTCTCTCATTTTCGGCCAAAAGAACCTCTCTCTGGCTAGAGATATCATCCTGTCAGCTCCTAGATGCTCCATTTCCTCATGTAGTTGCTTATAAATCAGTGGCTTTAACTTCTCGGGGACCACCAGCTGAGTTTGGGTGGTTGTTTTCCGCCACAAGATTCCTTCTTTATCCAGGTGAAGATGAGACCACTCCCTCAGGAAACGCTTCACTGTTGTTGGCTCTCTGATCTTTTCCTTGTACCTTAGATGCTCATTTTGTTGCTTTAGAGTTATTACTCTGCTTATCACACCATCTTCTCTCTGACCTGCATAAATGTCTTTGACTGGGATTGGTTTAACTGACATCTCACTTGTAGTGTTCAGCTCAGTTAATGCATCCACATTGCAGGTGATGGCTGAAATCCAGTCAGTGTCTCCTCTGTTCTGGGCTGCAAGTCCCTCTTTGACGGCTGTCATGTCATCTGGTTTACACTCCTCGGTGCATTCTCTCATTAGAGCCTCCATTTCAGCTGGCTGACGGGATAAGAAGTCTGCATCACGGTTGACAGCTCCTGGTCTGTACTTTAGAGTGAAGCGGAAATCCGCTAACTCTGACACCCAGCGGTGACCCACAGCATTTAGTTTGGCTGTTTTCATCACATATGTCAGGGGGTTGTTATCACTGTACACCACAAAGTGAGGCGCATGGAAAAGATAGTCACGGAACCGCTCAGTCACAGCCCACTTAAGAGCTAAAAATTCCAATTTCCCTGAATGGAGCTTGTAATTTTTCTCTGTCTGGGTGAGTGTTCGTGATCCATATCCTATCACTCTCAGAGTACCCCCCTGACGCTGGTATAAGACAGCGCCAAGACCCTCCTCAGACGCATCAACATGTAACACCAGTGGTTTTTCAAGATCAGGATATGCCATCACTGGGGGGTCTGACAGTGTGTCTATCAGTCTTTCCAACACCCTCTGATGTACTGCTGTCCATTCAATGGGCTGAGATGGGGGAAGCTGGGGAGGATGGCGACCTCTGCCCTTTTTTGTCTTTTGTTTCTCAGTTTTTGGGTGGGACAGCAGTTCATAAAGTGGCTTAGCAATCCTCGAAAAATCAGCGATAAATGATCTGTAGTAGCCCAGGAAGCTGACCAGAGATCTAATTTCTTTGACTGTCTTTGGTTGGATTTTTTTCAGAGCTTGGACAGCTTCTACTTCGTTTGGGTTCATCCGGTATCCCTCCTCTGAGATCACACGACCAACATAACACACTTCTCTTTTGAAAAAGTCACATTTCTTTGGTCTGAGTTTTATCCCGCAGTTTTTTTGCTTTTGCAATACTTTTCTCACATTGTCCACATGGCTGTCAAAGTCTTTACTGAAAACCAACACATCATCAAGGTAGGGTACACATACCTCATCCCTCAGTTCTCCGAGACAGCCTTCCATATACCGCTGGAAAACAGCTGGGGCATTTGTCAATCCAAAAGGGATTCTGAGCCACTCATATAATCCCCAGGGTGTAATGAAAGCGGTGCATGCTCGACTTTCTTCACTGACAAAGCCCTGGTGGTAGGCTTTCCCTTGATCAAGCACCGTGAACCAAGAGTTTCCTCCCAGATTCTCCAAGATTTCCTGAATTCTTGGGATGGGGTGTCGATCGGGGTATGTCTTTTCATTCAGCTGCCGATAGTCGACGCACAGTCGAATGGAAGAGTCCTTTTTCCTCACAATCACTATTGGTGATGAGTAGGAAGATGTGGATTTTTGTATCCATCCTCTGCTGAGTAGATCTTGTATGTGCTTTTTCACCTCTTGATAAAGATGACGGGGTATGGCATTGTATGTTCTTGTAACCGGGATGTCATCCTTAAGATGTATTTTCATCTGAAGGTCAGGAATGCATCCAGTATCCCAGTCATCCTGTGCAAAAACTTCACTCTCCTCCCTCAGCATCTGTCTCACTTTGTGTTGCTGTTCTGTTGTTAAATGGGACAGATCAACAGGTGGATCCCAGAGTTTTCCATTGGGTGTAGTTTCATTACACCTCTCCTCTGCTGTACCCTGACAGGATCTCGATTGGTCATTTTTTTTTTTCAGCTGCATTGTCATATTGTAGCATAAATGGTGCTGACATGGCTTCTCCCTCAACACTGTGGAAAGAATCCACAGCATGTAACCAGCCAAGTATGGTTCTGTTCTGTAGTCTGATGTCATTGTCTGTGTTGTTTTCAACCACCACTGAAATAGTTGCTTTGTTTTGATTGGGTAACTGTATCAACTGCTGTTTTACTTGTAATCCAGCTGGCCAAGGTGTTTCTTCATTTGGTTCCAAAATTGCATATGATTCGTTCAATATGCTTTTGTTGAGTTTCCCACAGGTCACTTTTATCATCTTGTGCTTTGGGATAATCACATCTTGTCTTCCCAACCTTGCAACTTGACTCTCTGAGCTGCCTCTCGGCTCTTTCAAAACTGAATATACTGCTCTTGCTTTTTTGTGTCCAACATCTAGAGCTGATCCCAGGCTATGCACAAACTTGCTTGCAACTATTCTGTCAGTGGACAGGTCTGTCTGTGCTAACTCTTCGATGACATTGAATCCTATTATTGGTTTTGCAAGTGGGGAAGAACTCACCAAAATAGGTACTAGCAGTTCACTGTTCTTATTTTCTGGCAGACTGAACTCCACTCCTATCCATCCCTCATAAGGCATTGCTGTCCCATTTGCAGTGGAAAGATCCAAAATGCCTTCTTCAAGAAGTTCATGTACTGGTCGAATTTCCGCATTTGGCACATTTTTCTTTTTCCACTCCATATCAACAATCGACACTTGTGATCCGGTGTCCCATAGCACTGTTGTTCGGATCCCTCCAAGGTTACACTGGACAAGGCTCTTTTGCCCCACTAGCTTTGCTGTCTTCTCCTGCTTTCTGGACATCGGGGTTTGACGAAGTAGCACAGCAGCCACATTTGACTGACCAGTAGATATTTCTATCTTGCAGGTGCTGGCTGTGGTATTTTTTTTCTTTCGACAGCCAATAGCCCAATGTTCACTGCTTCCACATTTATAACAGTGCGTGCATCTTCTTTCTGGGCTTGATTTTTCTCACTCAGCGCACTTTCTGGGACCTCGTTTAGCATTGCTTGAGCTGTCCTGCTTATTTTTAAGTGAACCGTCATCCTCCTTCTTTACTTTATTCTGACTGAGACTGGCAACATGTGTAGTGAGATTCTGGAGGGCTTCACAGATTACTTTATTATTAGCATCGAGTTTTTCAAGTATGGGGTTGGGCTTAGCTGAATGACTTTTATTTTTCTTTAAGCTACTGACCTGATCCCCTTGATGTTCTTCCTCTTCTTGAACCATCGCCACTTTCACTGCTTTTTGTTTGCCAACAGCTGAAAGCTTGCTCCTCCTCTCGACCTCTACACTGTAAGCAGCACTCATTTTCTCAAGCAGCAGCTCATCTGAAACCTTTGGGTCCTGCAGGAAAGGTTTGATGTCCCCTCGAACAGCATCGTCTTGTAACCCTGTCAGCAATGTTTGCAAAAACTGAGTCTGTATGAGTTCAGGGTTGTATTTCAGTCCAGCTTTAGCTCTCTCGGATGCAAACAATACTTTTTGTCTAAGGTCCATGACGCGGATTAGGAACTGGACTGGAGTTTCCTTTAAATCCTGGACAGCACGGGTCAATGAATGATACAGTTCTGTAGCACCTTTCTCTATGAACTGTGTTCTGAGGACTTGTCTTAAAGAACTCAGTGGTAGTTCTTGTCTGCTTTCTAAGTAGCTTTTCAGTTTAACTTCAGGTGCAATAGACTGGATTACAGCTTCGACTATCTCACCTTCATCATAGCCTTTTTTTAGTCCACGTTCAATCTGTCTTTCAAGGCTGGTGAAATTTAGTTTGTCTTTTTGTCCCACCTCACCAATCTGTCCAATAATCCTGAAGTCCTTCCTATAGATGGGATGCAGATTCACAGATTCCCTGGCATGCGCTGACTCTCCTGATCCCGTTGATCCGGTAAGTGATTCTCTGGCGTGTACTGACGCTTTCTGTGATCCTGATGAATGGCTCGGTCCATGTAATGAGGAGACTGGTGCAGCTGCAGCAACATCTTGTGCCACTGGAGGGCGCTCCAAGACTGTCTCATGCTGCTCTGTGTCAGGATCTTCCTGTTCTGCCATTAGCGGAGCTTTGTGAGTGTCACCCGCTGTGTTCATGTTGTCGATGAAATCATTTATGGCTAAAAGCACTGACAATCCTGTATCTTCCAGA
The DNA here is from genome assembly GCF_017639745.1 of Melanotaenia boesemani. Lineage (NCBI taxonomy): Eukaryota > Metazoa > Chordata > Actinopteri > Atheriniformes > Melanotaeniidae > Melanotaenia > Melanotaenia boesemani. The sequence goes on along the minus strand of NC_055691.1, from coordinate 9,177,484 downwards.
TTTATGACGTCTTCGCTCTCCAGATATTGCAGGACTGACCTTCTCAGTAGCCGACATGATGTTTTCACCTCCTCACTGGGCTGAAATCCAAGCTCTTTGCACACTGCATTCAGTTCAGAGAGAGTTAGCAATACGAGCTTCCTCTCAGCGTCTGCAAACAGCGATTCCCACTCACTGTCCATGTTTTTAGTGTCCACGTTAGTCCGACTTTAGAGTCTCTTTCGCTTGCCTGCTATCGTGACGAGCTACGCAGCTCCTGGTTAGCATCGCGAGCTAGCTCTCCACCGTTGTCATGCAGGAATCTTTTTTCTGCTCGAGACTTTATTGATGAAACTTGCTTGAACCGGGCGGAAACACCAAAATTTATGTTGCACCCCTAAAATGAACGGCTAGGGAGATGGTCTGCTGATTCTTCTGCAACATTTATTGAAAAAAATAATTGCCCAAAGTTCAATACAAGCTGAAGTCGTTTTTCATCGTCTCACACATTTTTTTCTTCTACCCTTAAAAAAGGAAGTACACCGCTTCTCTCCTCTTAAAGGGGAAATACACTATTTTTTTTTACTCCACCTAAAGGAGACGTATAACTGACAATTATAACAGAATGACCCAGATAAAACATTTGCAACAAACTCATTATTTGTTTCAATTATCTGGACATAACACTGCGAAATAATAGAAACAATTCAGTGTGCTACACAGACAGCTATGTTGAACCTGAAGTCGTAGCCTCAGCAAATGTTTGCTTGGTGCTGAAATGCCACCTCAAGCAAGAGGTCCCCACGACACCAGATTGCAGAAAAACCTCAAAAGTATTTTGGCAAACCACCCTTTCATCCTCCATGAAACCTACCATGTCTGACGCCAGTTACCAAGGTGGATAGGTTTGAGTCCTCTACCGTCTGCGGTACTGTGTGTACAGCGAAGCCGCACAACTCAAGGATATGACGTCAGATATAACACGTACCGATTCCCAATCCACCCTTCCTCAAGTTTTTTAAGCTTTGTAGTCAAGCATTTTTTGAAAAAGAAGCTAAACTTCTTCATTAGTCCAAAGAAATGTTTCTCTTTTGCCTTACAGTAAATCCTCAGCTTTCTTCTCTTCTCTGCTTCCAATGTGAACTTCCTGCAACACACAGTGAGCCTTTTGCTCCAGCTTTGGAGTGTTACTCTTTAGCACCCCCCACAGCCTTGTAGTATGTACTACAGCGGTGTCGTGGTGATGTTGAAGCTTTTCTCCTAGTTTTCGCCACTGTTTTCACACTTGAACCGGCTTTGGTGCCATGTAGACATAGCCTAAAAATCCTACTGACAGTATTTTTTATTGATTCTTCCATCGTTGTTGTTTTTCCTTATTCTCAAACTTTCTTCGAAAGGGCCAGCAAATTTTTCAAATTTTTCCTGCTCTGATCACATCCATTGGGAAGATGCAACAACTTCCTCCTTTTGTTCTTGTTCTTCATCATCTTCATCTTGTTTTCTTGGCGGTTGGCATGCAGTAATTTGGTGCAACAACACCTCCAACTGGTAAGGAGTATGAACCAGAATTTTAGATGCAAGGACTAACTGCCTTATGCATCAAATGGGTCACCCTGCACATTAATGTGTTAAACAATGAACACATTAATTACTTAAATTAATATTTTGGCATTAAAGAGTTTTACAGCCCCAGAGATTATTGCACTTCATTCTGGGTAAATGTGGATTGACGTGGACAACTAGTTTTCATTGGTCATTGCTCAGTAAAATAAAGCAATAGAAGAACCTGAGAAAGAAATTAAAGAGATTTATTTTCCTCAGAACACCAATTTGGGCATTTCGATTCAAATTTGTGGAAAATACAAGACTATTTCCTGCCTATTTCCTTTGACTGTTGTGATGTTAAGGCACCGTTTCACAAGCAACAATATCTTTTCTAAAAAGTGTTTTTTTTTTCTAAATACAGAAACCTGCAGTTTAATCATTTGTCTGATGGAAATCTCTTCACTGAGTAGACCCGCTCATTAAATTATCTGAAAGTACATTTAAATTTGATCATTTGCTGAAAAGGAAAGTTACCTTGATTTGCTCTCTAACTATGGTAAGAGCTGGGAGCCAATAAAGCCCCCAGTATAGGACCACTTTGATCTGAAGTGAGCTGAGAAAGGAAGGAAGGAAGGAAGGAAGGAAGGAAGGAAGGAAGGAAGATGTCAGATACAGAGGAGGGCGAATATCTGTGATGGATGGAATAATAAATGGAAAGAAAGAATATGTGTAAACGAGATTTAAAAAGAGGGAATACAGGAATGAAGTGGAGTGTGTGCGTGAGTGTGTGTATGTGTGTGTGTTAGAGAGAGAGAGAGAGAGAGAGAGAGAGAGAGAGAGAGAGAGAGAGAAAGAGAGATGTTCAATAAAGTAGATGGGCGGGGAGGGGGCGGTCGGCGCGCAGTGATTGGAAAATATCGAAGACACGCACGCGCTAATCTGATGATGAGTCTCCGTTACCGGGAGAAGGAGGGGTCTGTGAAAGGGAGAGAGGCGGAAAAAAGGAAAAGAAAAAAAAAGGTTGGTTTAGGGCGGGAGCATCTTTCGCTCACGCGCCACGTCCTTTTCTCCTGAGCCTTTTGTGTTTCAAACTCTCATATCTCACGTATCAATAATTCAGGTGCGCGCGAGAGAGCACCCGCGCGCTATGAGTTCTGCTGCTGCCTCCTCACTCGTCCAGGGCCCCTCAGCACGGCGCGCGACTCACGCTCATCGTGTTTCCAAGTGACAGAAAAGCTGCTGAGAAGTGAAAAAAAGAGGAGAAGAACGGGTGAAAACTGGAGAGCTGACTGGAGGTACAGGTGTAAAAGACACATTTCTGAAAAGAGAAAAGAAGAGACACCTTGAAAAAGCCCAAACCGTCTGGTTTCTGCTCACAGAGCGCGCGAAGCGAAGCGGGGTCCAGCTGTGAAGCGACCGGTTTCAGGTTTATTGGGGAAAGCCGGGACACTTCTTACTTTTCCTTAAAAGGAAGCGACGCTCAGTCTGAAGTGTGAAGACGACCGAAGAAGTTCGCCTCTCCGTTTTGGGCATGTTGGCGTTTTGCCTCCTAAGTGCCGCGTGGCTCGCGGCGAGCCCGGTCCGCGCTCAAAACGAGACCGAACCCATCGTCTTGGAGGGGAAGTGCCTGGTAGTGTGCGACTCCAACCCCACCGCCGACCCCACGGGCACGGCGCTCGGGATCTCGGTGCGCTCCGGCAGCGCAAAAGTGGCGTTTTCCGCAGTCCGGAACACCAACCACGAGCCCTCCGAGATGAGCAACCGGACTATGGTCATCTACTTCGATCGGGTAAGAAAAAAATGTCTGCTTTATTTTGTTTGGATTAGGAAATAACACGGAAAGCTACAGAAACGGCCAGATGTTGAAGTTTAAGATGTAAGAAATTTCTGTCGGAAGTAGTTTGCACAATCAGTTTTTGCGCCAAAACCATCCAGAGACATTTTAATTTTTCATTCATTTATTTGAGAAAAATGTATTTGAATTTTGCTGAGCAAGACTGGTGAACATATAATTTATGTTTGGCAGTAAAAAAGACGTTAAGTTGAGGTAAAATATGGGAGTGAAACAGAAGTGGAAAGCACTGGAAACAACAATGAGTAGAAAAAAAAATTCACTCATTTTCTAGAGAGAGGCCCGAGCCCTTTTGGAAAATGTACATTTTTTTTAGCCGAAGTTTCCAGGATATGGGTGCTAACATGTGTTCATATAATTTAGTTGTGGCAGGTGAAGAGGGTACGCTCCTCCCTGCCTGCCATTAAAGGTTAATTGTCCCTCAAAGTGCTGTTAAATTATGGGCTTTCATCCATAAAACCAGACAATTTGCTGCAGAAATGCATGATTAAAAAATTTCATTTGGAAGATTTCACTCCATTAAAGACTGGAAGTTCTGACAAGGACAAAAAAGAAGGTTCTCCTCCTACAGTTGTGAATATGAGCTGGTTTGGAGTCAAGGGGGCCCTGAGACTGTCCCGCTATAATTCTGAATAGAAACTACACAGATTAGACCGGGGTTGAACACATTAATCAGGTAATGTTAAATAAATCAATGACTGCAGCTTAATTTGACTTTGAGTATTTTGTTAAATCCAAATATTTTCGATTGCGCGTTTGGTGGTGCAGAATATGCCCACATAAGATGTTCCAGGGCTGTTCGAGCATATAAATCTTCAACCGAGGAACATTTTTATAATTTAAGTTCATTGTGTTTTTCTTTTTCTTTCATTCTTGCAGGTTCTAGTAAACGTTGGGAGGAATTTTGACGAGGAGAGGAGTAATTTCATTGCGCCACGTAAAGGGATTTACAGTTTTAACTTCCATGTAGTCAAAGTCTACAACCGTCAAACCATACAGGTAGTGTTTGTCTTTTATTTGATCTATATGTGTGTGTGTGTGTGTCTGTGTTTTGTGGGAGCCACACCGAGCGCCCCCTTGCTGGGTTTTTTGTAGCATAAAACTTGAATATCCACCACTGGGGCCGTCATTTTGTAGATGTTTGAAATGCCTCTCTCCGGAGACGACAGCAGACTGAGGCGGGTGTTAGCAGATGAAAGCTAATCGCTCGCCACCTGCTGGACCAATCATAATTAATCAATACATGCAGAGAGGAAAGCGGCAAATGAAGCGCGTGCAGCCGGCAGGAGGTGGAGGCGAGCCGCGGTGAGCGTGACGAGGGTCCGGCAGCTTCTCTGTCAGCACCACGGACAGCGACGCCTCCCTTCTGATGAGATGAGCCTGTCAAAGACTTCAGTTTGTTTTGAAGACTAAAACATAAAGAGGCAGGTATTTTCATTTCCTCCATCACACTCAAGTAACACACAGCTGGATGGAGATTTCACTTGCTGTCCCACTTCTTTGTTTTCTGCTCTGCCCCATCACAACTCCTCTTTCATCGTGCTAACAGCTCCTCTTCCGAAGCCGTCTCCGCTGTCTTTTGATGTGTCAAGCGATGGGAAGTGCTCGAGCAGACAGTTTCTAACGTTTAACATGCACACGATGGCAGAACAAACCACCCAGCGTTAATTACAACCTATCTGTTGCAAATTAAACTATCGTGTAATTACGCTGTTGGCTCCCCAGAGCTTTGGCATCATGTTTCGCCACTTATAGTTGATTATTGGAGTCCTGAATTAATGATGGTGGCGTCAGCAGTGACGGGTAGAAGAACTAGACGGCGATGTGAAGCTTGCCATGTAGTCCAGGTCATCTCTGTGTCACGGCACATGGATAGATGGAGGATGGCAAACCCTTGACTCATAACACTGAGGTAATTAACTCTGTCATACCAAGCAGAAAACAATGGCAGTAATGGCTGTCCCAGTCCATCTCCATCAGGGCCGCTATCTGCTGCACCATGTGTCTAAATTTTACATCAGAGCTTGCCTGGACGTTCCTACAACCTTTCAGCTGGAGGGCATCAGTTATTTACAAATCTTTAGTATTAATCTTCATTTAAAAGCAAACATGCATGAAATATGCAGCTGTAGGTTTGTCTTCTCTCCTCCAAACATCCAGCCTGCATGCTGCTCACCCTCCACCTGTTCCACTCATCCTCCCATCCATCCTGCGCATCTGCTGTGTTAGAAACTCCCACTGTTTGATCGGCTCAGAGGCAGCCGCGGTGCTGCATGCGGGAGATGAGAGACGGCAGGAGGAGGAGAGGTAGAGGTCTAATGTGAAAGAGGGAGAGGGACAAGGGAGAAGAAGAGAAGGAAAAAAAGTGAGGAGCAACAAAAAGGCCATGGGGAGGAGAAGAAGAGGTTGGTAGGTGAAGGTGGGCGCATAAAAGAAAGATGATGGAGGAAAGAGGAGGTTCAGGTAGGAGCAAAATGAGACAGTTTAGAGACAAACGTAGAAAGGGAAGGATGAACAGTTTGTGTATCTTCATCTGTTCTTTTCTGTGCATGATGAGGCTTTTTCTCTGCAGGTGCGTTTGATTTTTGTCGTGCAATTAAAGAAAAAAAATCACAAACAGGATCCAGAATTTACTCTGATCGGCAGATGACCCGATCACGCTTTCCTGCAAGTCATTCTCAGGCTTATTTCACGTGCAACAATTTCTTTATTTTCCTTCCTGTCCGCTGCATCAGACATGAAATAGAAACAAATAAATTCCATCTCATGGACTGAGAACATCTTGTTCCTGCTGCATGGAACAGAGAGCTCACAGATCAAACAGACAAGCACACAAGCTGTTGCTGGTGTGTCAGAACTCGGCTGTATCAGCTGCTCTCAGGTTAGATTGCCTCCTTCTCAATAACAAGTTTATTATTGTTTTTATTCTGACACCATAAGGCTGCATGTTGGAGATGATCAGGTGGAGGTTGATGTACTTCCTGCATACACACACAGACTTCATTATCAGCCAAAGCAGATTTTAGCCATGTTTGGAAAAAGTCATTTCAGTCACTTCTTCCTGGATTGTAATTTCAGGCTCTGCAGCTGAAAACTATGATGGAGCGAGAAATATTCGGGCAGTGACGGCTTCACAGTGTGAAATAGTGATATTTTGCAGCAGTATTGTGAGTGTCTGGGCATTCATAGAGGCCTCAGGTCACAACAGGACTGTAGCGCTGAAAGTTGCACAAAGAGCAGGTCTAGAAACGCCTCCCGCTGCGTGCACCAGAGGCCGTTCTACTACCTCGATCCTTTCATTCAGACCTGGAGGTGCTGCTTCCAGCTGATTTTACCCCTCATGGGATTTCTTTTGAGTAATAAAAAGTTATTTTACATTTTTAGAAGCTAAATCTGTTTCCAGCTTACCTGCGTTGTGTTGTTTTATGATAAGCAGCCTATTTTCCGTTTTATTTAATAGTTGTATCTTTTATTGTAATAATATTTCACTCTTAGGATATGAAAATATTTGTGTGGCTTATTTTCAGATGACGTTCAGAAAATTGTGAATGAAAATAATATCCCTGCAGCGATTTCTGCATTCATTTAATTAATTTCAGCCCTATACAATAAGCAGGGACCCTGCTTATTGTATATAATAGGAAAACAAAAGTAAATTTAACATTTTAAATTAAGAAAAAAAAAACTTTTTAAGTCTAAGCTTTTAGTAATTAAAAATTTAGGATTTTTTTTTTACTTGTTTTAATTTAAATAAACCAAAAAATTAAGTAATTAGAGGAGTAGAAACAACAAAGATGTTATTAAATTAATTATTAGAATATATTTTATCAGAATTTTTTTTACCAGTTTGTATTTTTATATTAAAAATAATTATGATTTATAAAACATTTAGATAATGTCTCAAATATTTCCCAACATTTAAAGCCCTTCATCACCTCTTTTCCACTGGTTCAGTTCGGTGGATTCATAAAATTTTATTAATTTTTTTAAGGTGGATTTATTTGATCTTTATCTTGTGGATTCCCAGTTAAATAAAAGAATAAAATGCTACCAGAATCCTGTGTGAATGTTGAGGATCAGAAAATGTGATGTAGGAAGGAAGCGACTGATATTCTCCACTTCAGGAAGAAGTTAAGCTCAAACCAGGAGGTTAAAGTGCATCATAAACTGAATCAGGACAGTTTACTCCGGAATCAGGTTTTTTCTGGTTTGTCATGAAAAATGCGGCATGTGTGAAAATATCAAGCGTCGGATCAGAAGGTAGATGGCAGAGTTAGTTTATTTAGCATATTTTAATAAAAAACAAATTATCCATTTAAAAAAAGACTAAAAATGATATTTTTAATAGGTTAAGCTGTGATGTGTATGAGCTCAAAATATGATTAATGCATATTTGTTATTTTATACTAAAATATGGCAAAATATTTTACCTATTTTACAGTGTCACCAAGAATATACATGAGTATCCTACAGGACAATCTATTTATAAATGCTCAATGGCCATTTTTTTAGGTCCACCTGTTCACCTGCTTGTTAGCACAAGTATCATTTGTGTACTTATGAAACTACTTAACGCTAATATCTAATCAGCCAATCACATGGCAGCATCTAGTCATGTAGATGTGGTGACGACAACTTGATGAAGTTCATGAGCATAAGAATGAGGAAGAAAGGGGATTTAAGAGACTTTGAACGTGACATGGTTGTTGGTCTGAATATTTACTGGATTCTCACACACAACCATCTCTAGGGTTTACAGAGAATGGTCTGAAGGAGAGAAAATATCCAGTGAGCAGCAGTTGCCTGGACCAGAATGTCTGGTTGATGTCAGAGGTCAGAGGAGAATGGGCAGACTGATTGGATATAATAGAAAGACAACCAGAAGTCCAAAAAGCACTGGTTCCAACCAAGGTCTGCAGTATAGCATCTCTGAACACACAACATGTCCAACCTTGAAGCAGATGGGCTACAGCAGCAAAAGACCACACCGGGTGCCTCCTGTCTGCTAAGAACAGGAAACTGAGGCTACAATTCACACACACTCACCAACACTGGACAATAGAAGATGGAGAAACGTTGCTGGTCTGATGAGTCTCCATTTCAGCTCCACAATCAGATGCTAGGCTCAGAATTTGGTGGAAACATCATGAAAACATGGATCCATCCTGCCTTGGATCAACGCTTCAGGCTGCTGCTGGTGTAATGGTGTGGGGGATATTTTCTTAGTCCACTTTGGGCCCCTTAGTACCAACATGGCCTGGTTTAACCACCACAGCCTACCTGAGTTTTGTTGCTGACCATGTCCATCCCTTTATGACCACAGTGTAGCATCTTCTGATGCTACTTCCAGCAGGATAATGCACCATGTCACAAAGCTCAGATCATCTCCACCTGCTTTCTAGAACATGATAATGAGCTCACTGGACTCCAACGCCCTCCACAGTCACCAGATCTCAGTCCAGTAGAGCAGCTTTGGGATGTGGTGGAACGGGTGATTCTCATCATGGATGCAGCCACTGTGTGATACTGTCATGTCGATGTGGAGCAAAACCTCTGAGGAAGGTTTCCAACACCTTGTTTAATCTATGACACCAAGAATTAAGGCAATTAAGGCAATGGAGGAAAATGGGGTCCAACCCGGTACTAGAAGGTGGACTTGATAAAGTAGCTAATGAGTATATAGATAAAGGAAGAGGGGAAGCGCTAACTGGACATTATTTTACAGTACCTTCTGTGTAACTAACCCTGATCATCTTCTGCAACCTCAATCTAAACTTATCTTTGGTTTAATCTTAAACCAAAACTTCAGGGTCGAATTTACAGAAAGATGTTAGAAGATCTGCTTTCTGCTGCCAGAAAGGAGACGAGTTCCCATAATGTGACTGTATAAACAGATTTATGCTGTTGTGTCATGAGTAATAGAAGTACACACACACACACACACACACACACAGAGGGTGTGTAAGGCAGATACTGGGCTTGATTTTTATCCAGTGGAAGTGTGTTTGGCAGAACATTACAGAGGGCTGCGCTGATTTGTGATCCTGTGTAAAAGAAATGAAATTCTTCAGATATTGTCTTTAAATGCGTTAAGATTCTCAAATAGTCAACAGCAGAGTTATTATGAATGTTGTCTAAAAACAGCACACTCGGTTTTTCTCAAGGCCTCATAAAATGTTTAACTCGGGTTCTTCTCCACAGTTCAGATCATTTAGATCATGATTATTTTCTATTTCTCCTGTCTCAGTGGAGATGAAGCTTATATGTTACTGGGATTCAAACTCTTATTTAAACTGCATTAAAGCTGAAATAAAAGACATCACAAGCAGAGCTGAACAATTGCTCTGAATTTCTCTGCTTTTTTGAGGAAAATAAAAATAATCCCAGAGGGAAAGTGCAAAAAAAAATTACAAGGAAAAAAATGAACATTCAGAAATCATTACATTATAACACTTAAAAAATTATTAAAAATGACAAAAATTTTACAATTGCCAAAAAAGGAAAAAAAATCTACAAATGATCATCAGACGTCTTAAACCCACGATTCTTGTGTATTTTGACTTTTGACATCTAATCCAGGGTTTTACAGAAGTCCTGATCCAGCATTCATTTCTCTATGTTTGTCTTCCAGCAGCTGGACTTCAAAGACCTTTATCTGCAGAACTATTGATCAAGACCATTTTAAGATTACAGCAAAGTGTTTCTGCATACATGATCAGTCCAGTCCTTAACGCTGACATATGAAAAAAGTTGTGTTGACACATAACAGAAAACTTAGCAAAGACTGTTTTAAATTAAATCTTGCAAACAATCCAAGAAAACAGCAGAAATAACAGTTTGACAGAAAACAGGATTTTAGCAGCAACAAGGTGATTCCCAAAGATCTGAAAACTTGCGATCTCAGCATGGTGTATCCTTAAAACATCCGAGGAAACTGCATTAAAAAGAAGAGTCAGGGCTGAAAACTATCTGAAGCAGATGAACAGCATCTGAAAGTGATTTCCTGATCCAGCAAAGACCTGAACCAGGACCTGAGAAATGCATCTGGACCTTCAGTTGATCCATCTACTTTTGGCCAAAGGCTCATCAGAAACAGTCTCCATGGAAACGTGGCTGTCAGGAAGCCATTTTTAGGGAAGGGAAACAGGGAGAAAAGGGTGAGGTATGTCACACGAGAAGAACTGGACTGAATATCAGTGGAAACAGATCCCATGGAGAGATGGATCCTCCCCAAAACCCGGACCCCCTCAACATTATTGAAGCAGAGTCGGATCATCTGGACAGAACAGAACAACAAGCAGAAAATCCAGGAAGAGCTTTGGGAAGTCCTTGAAGAAGCTTTAACAACTACGTATTCCTGCAACACAACTTAGAGATGACAGAAAACATCTCTGAGTTCAGACTGATGGCGAATAAAGCCGCTCAGACCAAATATTCACTTTCCAGCTTGTTGGAATTCTGACAAACTCTGTTTTTTGCCTTTTATGATTTTTAATATTTGCAGATGTTTCCACAAAACGCTGCAACAATTTCCTGTTTTCTTTGTAATAAATGAAGAAATTTCCCAGATTTCTTCAAACAAACAATGATGTTGCTCTGTGGCAGCATTGATTGTGGCCAGTTAAAGTTTTATGTTTGCTTTTAGTGCTCTGGGAGCAGAAACAATCACAGGTTTAATCCTTTACCTTTTACCTAACATTTAATCTTTTTAAAGCCCTTTATGTGGATAATAATCACACTTGACAGTAAGGCAGTGCCGAATGAAATTCAACATTAATTTGATTGTTTATGCCCAAGATTCCCTTTTACAGTTACTGAAACTAGTTTGGTTGAACAGTTAGACCTCCTGACCACAGTCATCTGCTTTAATTCTGTTTTGTGATGGTCTTGGTCTTTGCTGCTGGCAGCCAATCATGTACTCGGGCAGAAACTGGAGATGATGGAAGTCTCTCTGCTGGTTGAGAGGAGAGGTTGTAGCTGTCACCGCGTGACTAATGCAGGCTAACTTGATGAGAAGTTTTATTTTCTGTTTGTAATTGTTGTTCAGCTGCTGCTGGAAACATTTATTTGCATGTGAAGAATGATCTCTAAAGTATTACACCTCATTCATTTGTTCTAAAATGGGGAGGGGAGGAAGATAAGTGAGTAAATTTGTCTGACTGTACACAAGTTTTCTCTTTATACAACTTATTTGGTCAGCTGAGCAAATTATAAACACCTCCAAAACACATCCACTCCCATGTGAATCAAAGTGTGGGATAAATACAAGACGACAGGAGACGTCACATTTGTCTCCATCAGTGTAGTCTCTATTCACACATTGGTCATCTTATGTTAATGTTGTAGATTCATTCAGATCTACTGAGCTCATCCGGTGACTTGATAGACAATATATGAACTCTGGCCCACAGTTCCTTCATGGCTATATGAAACGTGGATAATTTGGATTTAATTTGATTCTAATCTTGGGATAAATTTTAATAATATCCCGTGATCTCTTGTGATTAAGCACAATTTCCTAATTAGTAAGAGACACTTCATTTGGGTGCCTAAAACAACACAAAGCAACAACTTTGGCAGGTTTTCTCACTATGGTGCCCCTAATGATATCTAATAGCGTCCGTCTTCTTCCTGCCTCTTCTCTGAGCTCTCTCCAACCAGTCCAAGTCAGTCTGATGTTGACTCTTGTCCCTGTCTCTTTTTCTTTTTCTCTCTTCTTCCGATAATGTCCTCTTGGGGTTCTTTGCTGAATCAGCCACGTGTACATTTGACCCTCTAATCCCATATGTATGTGATACAAAAAGTTTCTGAAACCTTTTGCATCACTTTATGGTAAAAGAAAAAATATGATCAAACTCAGTGGTACACAGTTTGAATCTTGTCTTCTGCCCTCTGTTAGATACAATAATAATACAATGATGCACTACAATAATTCTGACATATCACACGGTGGAAAACGACAAATATAGAAAAATTATTTTTAACTTTTTTTTACATTTTGTTACAGGGCCAAATAACGTCTTGAGATTTAAAAATATTTTTCTCTCTATTTTTTCTTTGGTTGGGCTTTAAAGGGTTAAAACAACCAGTGTTGAAATTGAGCCATCAATGTTTTAACCTTGGACAGTTGTGTTGCTTTATGGTGCACAGGTTGAAACTAAAACAATATGTGGACATTGGGCTACCCTAACCATAATGTGTAGCCATGCGATATAGATGTATTTTCTTCCAATGTCACAGAAATGCCTAAAAATATGACATAGAAAACAGATAGTTTTCTTTTTAAACAGCAGCAGTTAAAATATTTCTTAATATTTATAAAATCAAATATTTAGGACAAAGAAGGATGAAATGTTCAGGATTTACTAACTAAACGGTAAAAAAGCAGGATGAATTTAAAGCTGTGAAGCTGCTTCCTTCTAAACACAGAAGGAACAATATGTGATGAATATGAGCATCAGGTCAACAGACAGAAAGCAGGATTAGAATCTCACAGCTTCTAGATGGTGAGGAGAGAGAAATATTCACAATATGCACAATAACTTCCATCCATGCACCTTTACTACTTCATTATCTAGATTTCTGGCCTATAAATTCTCTAACTTTGCATTCTTAGCTTGACTGTTTAGCTTAACCTCTTGCGCCTAAACCCTCCACTACCGGGAGTTAAGGGGTTAACATCCAGTTTTACGGGTGTAACATTAGGTCTGTAAATATAAATATGACCATGTGTGGTATCCACAGAAAGTCCAGAAACTCAGCTAACAGCTCAGTAAAACCATTTCTATGACAATGTAACACAGTTAACACAATTAAAAGACCAGGTGCACAAAGTAAAAAAAAAAAAAAAAAAAAAAATATATATATATATATATATATATATATATATATATATATATATATATATATATATATATATATATATATATATATATATATATATATATATATATAAACACAACTACTGTCTGCCCGTGGCCACCCGACAGCATAACCTCGAACAAACGGCTCCTCTACTGAAAGCTCACATATCATAGATTCCTAGTTTCACCTCAGTATGACCCAAGATTTACTAGAGATTTAGAGGCAAAAAAAGGCCCCATTTATGCTTCATGCTTGCAAAACATAATCATAAAATACACCTTACTTTTGCTGTCTTGCCTCAAAACTTATGTCCACCAGAGTAAAACCACATAGGTAAAAAAATAAATATATCAATAAATCGGCTGATTGCAAACGGCTGTTGACAAACCTGCAGCTGACTTTAGTGGTTTGTTGACTTTAACTCTTTGAACACTTTTGTAATAATATAGCACCAATCTTTTAATCCTAATCCAAAACATCCGTTTGCAAGTTTTTAAACTATAAAGACAGAAATTATCTCTTTCTGGCCATTTCCTAATTAACTGATCTTTATTTCTCTTCTTGGAAACAGTAATGTTGATGTTTGTTTGCAGCATCTGTTGTGAGTTTGTGAGTGTAGGCAGCGCTGTGAGTACTGTGTTTCCTAGCAGCTCACGTGCAGTAAAACTGATGAAGATTTTATGGTTTTCTTTGCAGTTTTCTGTCTTCATGTGTTTTATGCTTCAGCCACAGGGAGCTGCTGAAATATCTGCTTTGCTTTGGAGGTTCTTTACTGAGTAAAATGACCTGAAGTTTCTGAGCAAAAGGAAAGATCGGAGCAAATTCTGTAAATAAGAAAAGACGTTTCATTGCTTCTTTTTGAGCATCTTCTTTAGCACACTGGAAAAACAGCACCATCCTTTTTAAAAGAAGATAATTCTGTCATACTTGGAACAGTATGTTTCATTTCTACATGTACAGGTCTTTTTCTGTTTTCTGTTCCTGATCTCTGACCCGCCATCATTCTAAAACTTTGCTTAAAACACTCGTTTCTTCTGGCTGACTTCTAGGCCTGGCTGAACATCTTTATTTTCATACATCATCTTACAATCACTATTTTAATTACTTAATGTTTTTTTTGTTTGTGTGCTTTTCAGTTTTTTAAAACTCATTTATTGCTGCCTTAAATAAATTTGTTCAGCTAGTTCAACACTGGTGTACAAGCTGTATTTATTTTCAAGTGTTTGACTTGAACTTGAATTCTTTAACTTCGAACACATTATTAAATAAATCCTGTGGATAATAATTCAGTGTTTTCTGATTAAAAAAATTCTACCATATGACTTCTATTCCAGGATCCAGAGATGGATGTGAAACATCACTGCTGATTAACACAATCACCTTCATTCATATCAAATAACACAAAAGAATCCTGAGCTCAGACATTTAAATGACTAAAATCTGTTACTTAACGAAAACAGACTGCAACACTCTGAATGTTGAGCTTTAAAATGTTCACGTCAAAGAAAACTGAAAGAATAAATTTCTATTTGTAGACATTAAAGGTTAAGCATATGTTTAGTCTCAAACCAAATGATGTACAGTTTAGTTATAATAACGACGGTGCTACAGTCTGACTTCATCGTATGTACACACCACAGCTGGATATCATTATTTTCCTCATCTTAATTCCATAACAAGCTGATCTCAGACATGTAAAAGATCTCTGGAATCTTTTTGCAAGAGAGCACTCAAAGTCCAAGACAAAAGGCCTGGACTGTACCAAGTAAAAGTCTGACAGAATTAATTACAGGCATCTCTGTGTACACGTCCCTCTGTCCCTCTGTCCATCCATCCTTCCAGTCTTCACTTGCAGTGTCAGTCTTTATTTTTCCCAGAACATTTCCTGTAATGTCAGACGTTTTCTGTTGTGTTTTTATCTGTTCATTCATCTCCTGAATGACCCTGAATTCACTTTTTTTTCATTGTTTTCTTTGTTTGAAACCTTCAGAAGGATGCTCCATTATGTATGTCCTCACGATGTCTGTCTCTGCCTGTAAAGAAAGAAAAACATTTGTGAAAGAGGAAGAAAGGAGGAAAATGTAAGAAAAACCAAAAGAATGTAAATGTAAGATGAAAAGAAGGGAAACAAAGGACAGAGAAAAATGTTGAGATCTGGAAAAGAACTGCTGGATGTCACCAAATTGTTTATTTAATGTACAGTATTTACAGATTTCTTTCCTTTATTTCTCCTCCATCCTCCTGCCTTTTATCTCTCCTCTCTACTAATACTCCTTGATTCTGCTTCCCCATCCTCTTCCTGTCTTTCTCTCTGTTATTCTGTCTCTTTCTCCATTACTCAGCCAGTTAATTGGTGCTCATGCATTAATGAATGCAGATCGATTGCGGTCTGACATGATGCAAAGCCCTATTATCATGCTTTTTATATTTATGGCTAGTAATTGTGTCTGTGAGAGTGAATGTGGGGGAGATGGTAGCCAGCCAGACACATGCACAACTATCACACAATTTTATTCATAGAGGCAAACCACTGCTTACCGTCCACTTTATCAGGTTCACCTGTTCAACTGCTCGTTAGCACTAATCAGCCAATCACGTGGCAGCAACTCAACACATGTAGTCATGTAGACATGGTGAAGACGACTTGCTGAAGTTCAAACTGAGCATCAGAATGAGGAAGAAAGCGGATTAAAGAGGACTTTGGGCCCCTTAGTACCAACGTGGCCTGGTTTAACCACCACAGTCTACCTGAGTATAGTTGCTGACCATGTCCATCCCTTTATGACCACAGTGTAGCATCTTCTGATGCTACTTCCAGCAGGATAATGCACCATGTCACAAAGCTCAGATCATCTCCACCTGCTTTCTAGAACATGAGAATGAGTTCACTGGAGTCCAACGGCCTCCACAGTCATCAGATCTCAGTCCAGTGGAGCAGCTTTGGGATGTGGTGGAACGGGAGATTCTCATCATGGATGCAGCAACTGTGTGATGCTGTCATGTCAATATGGAGCAAAACCTCTGAGGAAGGTTTCCACCACCTCGTTAGATCTATGACACCAAGAATTAAGGCAGTTCTGGAGGGAAAAGGTGGTCCAACCCGATACTAGAAGGTGGACCTGGTGAACTGGACGGTGATTGTATAAATAGTTCTGGAAATTAAGCAAACTAGTTAAAGAATAGAATAATTTAATACAATATGTAAATTAAGTTTTTTTGTATGTGAGCCTTCTAGTAAAGCTTTATCAGAGCTATACATTCTCACACACTCAGAGTGTGTGTTAAATGTAGATAAAATTCTACATTTTTCTACACTGAAACTAAGAATAAAATCTGTTGTCAGTGTGTTTAATGATTAGAAATCGAGTTTTAAGCTGCTCTACATTTAGGATGAAACAGTCGTATTCGAGACATCAGGTACTAACTGAAGATCACACGTGCCTTTTGGCTCCGTCTGTTAATTGTCTCATCATGATGTTTTATGTGTGTGTGGCCCTGGCTCACCACTGAGCTTTGTGTGGAAGCCAGAAAGCCATTATTTTACCTGATAGACAAGCTTGGCAACGTTAAAGATTTCAGGTCTGAATGGAGCCTCAGAGAGCGAGACAGCAAGGAAAGTGTTTAAATAATTGACTGAAAGAAAGATGGAGAGAGTGTGTGTGTTTTATGTGTTTGTGTTCCATGTGAGTGACTTGGCCTGGAAGGTGTGTGTGTTTCAGTGTGTATCGGAGGGTAACGGAGTGATGCTGGATTTTATTTTCTGTCTTTGTTTGGAAGCTTTACATGCGGACCGGACAGAAACTGTGTTCTCCCTCCCCCACGCTGTTCTCCTGCATCCTGGTTTTACTCCTCTGTCTCCTGCAGTCATGAGAAAAAGAACATTTTCTTTGGTTGAAAAATCTTCACCAGGTCTCAAAGGATAAAAACATCAGACAAACAGCACATGAGACTATTACACCGTAAAATTACTGATTAAATAAAACTGAAGCCAAAAAGCAGAATCAGTCAGAACCAGCAGCTTGTAGAAGCTGCTTAAGCAGCATTAAGTTGAGGTGATGGTTTTCTGGATGATGTTATCAGCATCTCTCATGGTTGTGGAGGAATTTTGCTCCACTTTTCTTTCCAACGTTGCTTCGGTTCATTGAGGCTTGCAGCATTAGTTTCTGCAGCTCTCTGAAGGTCCCACCACAGCACCTCAGTCGGGTTGAGGTCTGGACTGGATCATGTCAACACCTTGGCTCTTTTCTTTGTCAGCCATGCTGTTGTAGGTCTGCTGCTGTGTTTGGGATCATTGTCTTTCTGCATGAGACAGTTTCAGCCAAGCTTTAGCTGCCAGATGGATGGACTCACATCTGACTCTGGAATACGTTGGTCTCCAGAGGAGTTCATGGTCCACTCAGTAACTGCGTTGATCGAATGTCCAGTCAGAATGAAAATCCATTGTGTAAACATGTCAGCTGATCCGATTGGCCTTGATCGAAAAGAATCTTTAATCTGATAGAGAGGGGTGGTTTAAACCTTTTCACGATCGGATCAGCAGAAAAAATAAGCATGTCTACACTCATTCTGGTGGTTCTGTGAATGCCTGCATCATGTGGGGTTATGAGCAAACCACGGGGTGATGAGACGAGTTTCAGGGGAATACATGAAAAATGGCGGCAGCTAAACAGAACTGAACTGTGGAGAACATGTCTTTGTTGGAATACCTGAGCATCTCGAAGACCAAAAGCTTCAGAATATAGTTAATTTTCTTCTTCCCAGCCACTCCACACTGCATCATGTAAACTTACAACTGATCAGATCACTTCATCCTGCATCCATGGAAATATGTCAGCTGCAGTCTCTGATCAGATCAATTTAAATGTGATATTTGTCCATGTAAACACAGCTAACGGCTGTAAGGTGTCCCGGTCCTGCTTGACAGTTGGCATGAGGTGTTTGTGCTGATCTGCTGTGTTTGGTTTTCTCCAAAAATGCTGCTGTGCTTCTGGCACACACACACACACACACACATATGTATATATATATATATATATATATATATATATAAAATTTCATTATATCTTTTCATGGGACAACACTATAGAAATTAAACTTTGACATGCAGAATATCAAAGTTCTGTTAGATACTGTATGTATGTGTGTGTGTGTGTGGTTTTTTTTTTTTACATATGTAATATATACCTGTAGAAAAGTGACGTTCAGTGCAGTTTAAGTTTTTGCATTTTTTCCTCTTCCTTGATTTTTCAAATGAGGAAAGCCTGTAGAAAATGATTTCAATTGAAATTACTCTGGAAAAAAGTGCATATAGAGCCATAAGAAATAAATGCAACAGATCTTTTTTATTTCTTTATTAAATGATTAATGTTGTTTTATAGGCAAGAACTAACAGGCTGTGTTAGTTCCAGGTTCAATATGTGCAATAAGGTCACTTTAAAAAGGTTTTGAATAAACATTGAACGAGGCCGGACCTTGTTACAGTTTTTTTTTTTTTTTTTTTTTGTTAAAGTTTAGTGCAAAAAACATTTTATGAAAAAATCGTGCCAGAGAATCATGATTCACATTGTTTTCTGAATCGTACAGTCCTACTAGAGAGTCTTTCTTTATCAACAGTCACCAAGCATCACTGAAGGTATTAGAGTTGTCAGATAGTACAGTGTGTGGTCTGCAGCATCATCTTGAGTGATGTTGCATGTTGGTGTGAGCAGGATAACATGCAACCTGGATTTTTTTTTTTTTTTGCAGTGATTGATGACTCTTGGAAAAATGTAACTTCTGTAATCAATCAGGACGCATCGTGTTGTAGCAGTTTCTACTGTAAGAAGGGTGGATGGGAAACAGCAGTGAGATAATATGACACGTGATGAATTGTCTGTTTAAAACCTTCGTGTGTCAACTCAGCTGCTCAGGTGTAGACAAAGAGGTGACAGACGATGCATAATTGGTGTTATTTCTGTCAGAGTTCGGTCAGCTGCTCAACATCTTACATGTTTATTTTTATTCTCTTTGTCTGGGTGACAGCAGATGATGTGGACCGAGACTTTCCTAACGTTCTGAAGTGCTCTGATTTTGCAAACGTCACAGACTGAGTGAGTCTTGTCTGGTCGCTCCTTCCCCTGGACAGTATAAAACATGCAATCAAACTCTGGCCTGCCCTGGACATCGCACTGCTTGGATTGCTTGGATATGCACCCACATTTCACAAATAATTTCTACATCATGTGCAGCAGGTTTTAATAGTTTGTAGGTATGTTACAATAACTTATAAAATGAACTTTTAGAACATTACAATAAATGTTGTTTCTCCAATAAGAAACAAGTTAGAAGGATGGAACTCATTTTGATGCCCTCAGAGACTCATTTCTTGTGTTTTGGAGGTAATGTGTGGATGGGTCTGCCTGCTCAGCAGCACGGCTGGGATAAACCATCATCTTTATGCCACAGTGAGGGGGATGAACAGACTGGCACAGCTGGCATTTTGTTTTACCTTCTGACAGTTTTCATACCACCTTCTCTGTTTTTTTTTTATTTTTATTCTTTAATAGGATATCTTTTAACCACCTCTGCTTAGATTATTTCCTGCTTTTCTCTGACAATATCATGTGCAGACCCAGTTAAAGAGGCAGGGAGGGGTCATTATAGTCTTTCCTGCAAACGCCATACAGTACAAGGTACTGAACCATCAGTCTGAGCCTGGCTGCAGTTCTGAACGATACACATGTAGATAACATTTTATTGCACATTATTCCACCATTCCTGTCTCTCGCCAGTATGTGAAGACTGAACAGCTTCTCCTCCATCGGCACACTGACTCTTGCTACAGATAAACCTTCAATACTGGTGTTATACTGAAGGTTGCTGGTTCGAGCCTCTGCTGGGGGGAGGTTCGAACCTGGGGGGACAGTGGCCTTTCTGTGTGGAGTTTGCATGTTCTCCCTGTGTATGCGTGGGTTCTCTCAGGGTACTCCAGCTTCCTCTCACTGTCTGAAGATATGTATGTATGAGGCGGTATGGCTCAGTGGGCAGAGAGGTTGTCCTGTAACCCTTGGGTTACAGGTGAATGTGTACAGGGTGAATGTGACGTATAAATTACGCTAAATTAGGAGCCGTTTGGGAGCCAAAAGAGACGGCTGTCTGAAAAGAGCCGAACATCCCACCACTAATATATATAGTTGTAATGGATGCTACTGTGGAGAGGGATGTTGTGAGAAAGGCAAACATTTATGAAAAAAGACAACCTAAAAATGTTTAGAACAGCAAAAAAAAAAAAAAAAAAAAATTAAATTCTTCAGTCAATATTTTCTTTGTTTTGTGAGTGTAATTTGTTTTTTAATTAGGAGTCTGCTACATGACACAACACTTAACTTTTTAAATATTTATGTCCACACTCTTCATGAATAAACATTAATATCTGACATTAAGCCAGCACGGGATCAGCCAGCAGCAGCTTTGTATGTTTAATTTTCAGTCTGGTCATAAAACAGGCGATCATCTCCTGCTCTGAATGCAGCTCTGCTGCTTGAGGAACAAGTCTTTTCTGAAGAGTAAACTATACGCTCTTTCACATCAGCCTCCAATATCACCAGAAAAAGTTGCTAGATTTGTCGCTAAATGCTTTTTTGGGAAAAAAATAAATAAAAAGTCGCTAGAGGCGAGTGAAAAATCGCTAAATATAGCGACAAAGTTGCTAAGTTGGCAAGGCTGCGTACAACTAGCTGCCAATGGTAAAAGGTGGCCCTTGTTCTTTAGGCAGCTTAATGAAGCCTTGGTCTTGCGTTCGCCCCCTGGTGGTTGGCAGACTACTGGTTGAGAATGGTTGTGATCAGAGATGCATGCAACAGAGTTCGCATTTTGAATGTAAATATCGTTGACGATCAGGTTTAATTGTGGCCACCAAAAACGTGATGACGATCGAAAATCTAGTTAATTGTGCAGCCCTAATCTGGGCTCCAGACAAACTTTTTTATGAGGAGCACAGTGGCCCATAACTTAAATTTTTAGGAGCGCAAGCAGAAAATTTAGGGGCGCACACTGAAATCGCCTTGCATAGCAAATATTCACATTTCCTCTCATTTTAACTCGTTTTATAGGCAAGAACTAACAACTTGGTTAGTTCCAGGTTCAATGTGTGCAATGAGGTCATTTTAAAACGGTTTTAATAAACACTGAACCGGATTTCAGCTTGTTATAGTTTGTTTTGTTAAAGTTCAGTGCAAAAAACATTTTGTGAAAAAATAGTGCCAGGGAATCGTGATCTCAATTCTGAGCAAAAAAAATCGTGATTCACATTTTTTTCTGAATCGTGCAGCCCTAGTGTGCACCATGTTCTGGGTTCGTGTGCGCCTCTTTCCGGCTGCACCACGGTTTCGTTTCGACCTCCAGCATGTCCAGAACACGATAGGGCCAGACAGGAAATCAGACACAGGAGCAGTGAAAAGCATCCAGTAAATTTCAAAATTAAAGGCCTGTGTGCATCTCTGAACTTTGTAAACATTACGTCATTTTGTGACCTCGCGGATCCAGCTATGCGGACTACCTTTGTGGGCGCTCTGCGTCTGACACGCACCCGGTGTGGGTTGACATGCCACAGAAGTCGGAACAAAACCATGGCGCGGTTTACAGAGACCTGGTGGAAATTGGCTGTTAGCTAGCTCAGAAACTGGTAGGACTAGGCTGCCATGTAAACAAACACCACTCAAGAAGAACTAAACAAACTGAAGGCAAAAATCAACATTTAAGCATTTGGGTCTTTTTGTTTTTCCTCACCCCAACCTCTTTTCGTGGCAGTTTCCCCCGCCTTTCCTTTCTGTGACATCTTTTGCATTACGCATACTCTCTGATGTGGTGTGAGAGGGGTGGGGCTTGGTGACTGAGCATGCCTGGGTCTGAGTTTGTGATTGGTTGGGAGGAAGCAATGACTGTAGTATTAAGCTATTTGGTTATAATAAAACAAGGAAGTGAAACTGCACTTCTGTTGAACTTTTTATTGACTTGTTTTTTTATTGCATTGCACGTCTATCAGTTAATATATATTGTCGTCCAGGCCTATGATGTAAAATGATATAGCAGCATACATGCCGAAGAAGAAATCAGACTTTATTACTAACAGAACTTTGTAGAAATAACACACAGATCAACAGTGACCAAACCTTTTCTCATCTGCACATCATTTTCTCAAGCCTTGGCTTTCAGGAGAAAAATATTGGCACTGAAACAAACAAACAGAAACTATTTCCATTTTTCCACTTTTTCCTCATTTCCAGTTATTTCTGCTACTATTTACCTGCTATCCTCATCTTGGCTTTATTCCAACCATAGAGGAGCATTATTTTGTTCTTTTCAGACGCACATAGAACTTTCTGCTCACTGGTTGATCTTTGGCTGCTCCTGATTGGACATTACCGTCAATCTAAGCTCTCTGATTGGTGGAAAGTTTGACAGGAAGTGGCTTCATCATCATTTCCAGGTCTAAATAGAGGTCTCTTAGCAACATAGTAGTGATAGTGATCTTTTTATTATGAAAATGTGATAAATTATGATGTTTTATAACTGCTTCTTTCTTTTTGTTTCTACTTTTATAAAACCTCATGTACATATTGTATGACAATGAAATTTTATATGTTCTCAAGCTAGACTTTCCACTCTTTCCTTTCCATCCTGCACTCCATGTAAGAGCTTACATCAATAGTAAAATACTACAATGTCTCACTGCTGCAGCTTCAGGTGCAGCACACTGAGGATTGGTGTGTCGACCTGAGTGTTATCTGGGGGTGTATCAATGCATCAAGTTACATCAATGCATTGATTTAAAGATTAACAAGCCCACAGCATCATTGCAGTTATCATTTTTAACTGCAGAATTTATAATATTGGCAAAAAACAAAAGGTTATCTATTTATTCCGTGTCCTATCATTTTGTGATCTGAGCCAACAAATACCGTAAATTACTGCAGAGTTGTTTAACATGGGACTGAATGCAGATTAAATGCTCCGATACTTACCAACACTGTGTAGTTTCCCCGTTTATTCACATACATCCTGCTTCTTAGACCATAAATGTTAAAAAAGACATGTTTACTGCTAAATTATAACAACCTTTGTTTTTATTAAGATTATGAAGCAGCTTCAGACATTGTCAACAGCTTGTCCCAAACTGGGGGTCCCAAAATAATTTCAGGGGGATCATTGTAAAAAAAATATAGCTATTACTGAATAAATTTTATCGAATCTTCCTTCAGGGTTATCATGCGTTTTTCTGCATTAATTTTTACTTGTTTACAGCGGAAGCCAGCAGCTTATTGTCTTTTTGTTTCTTCTTTTCAGCTTCTATCATTTATTTATCTGTTCTTGTTTCAAAGTTCTTCTGACTTTGACTTCTTGGCTTCCACGAGGACTGCCGAGGTCAAGTCAGGCGAACCAAACCGTCTCACACAGAGACCTTCTTCACCTCTTGTTACGCTCAGATGGTAACAGTCTGCAGGGCAGAAGAAGCTGAATGCAGTTTGTTTCATTAAAATGTTTGTCTGCTGTTGGCTGCTTGTTTCTGAATCATAACAAATTCTTTCAGTTTTAATTAAACAGTGAGAAATGAATTTCCTTCATCCCGAGTTTAATTGTTGCAGCCAGAGAATATAATTAGATAAAGAATTAGACTTTTTCTATTAAACTGTTTTTACCTCTTACTTAATTTTCTGTGTCATGTTTACAGTGACCTGAACTTCTTTTTCCATTCTGACAATTAAAAAAAAAAAACTATTAAAGTGTAGTTTGAGTGTTTTCATCAGATTCATGCATACACACACACACACAAACACACACACGCTCATTCAGGCTGAGTTGCCAAGTTCAGTTTGCTGTTAAGAGGAGTGTTGTACCGGGAGAGCTCTTGACTCTGACAGGCTCTCCATCTCCTGCCCACACACACTAACACACACTCCTGGCCATCAGGCAGAACGAGCTGTTTAAGTGTATAATTATGGGATGTTTATGACTGTGTTCCATCAGTTACTGACAGTTTTACAATTAGTTGCTTCCAGAAATATTTGGACATATTTCGAGCTTAGGCGTGAATTTCTGATTAAAACGGACTTTTCTGCAGTAAAAACCTGGTTTTCGTCTTTAAATAAAAATGTTCTGGTCTGCAGAAGAATCTCCGTAAAACTGTTTACAGCCGGCTTTAAGCAGCTTTTATAAAACTTGTTTTTTTTTTTTTGTTGTTGTAAACCTTCTAAGATGTTCAACCATATTGGGTAAATTAATTCATTTTAACCTTTAATTTATACAAGGGAGTCACCCGTGTGCGCTCTTTTTCTCATACAGTTAAAACCAATAATCTACTGATACAGTTTAATTATGTGTAATAAATAATCAATTATAATTAAATAGAGGAAATAAGTCAAGGCAGCAAAAGCATGTCAAAATAAGATCACATAAAATGTAGATAGATGTAAATTAAAATATAACTATATAATATTTAATTATGTTATCCTGTATTTACTATAATTATAATCAAATTATACATTAAATAGTTATTTTTTAAATATTTTGTAATATAAGTCTTTACAGTGTAGTGTGTCAACATTGTGTCATCATCTGGGATTAATAAAATATTTTATTTTTATTTAGTAAATTATAAATTAAATGAATAGATTTAAAATGTAAACATAGTAGAGTAAATGAAAATGCATGCATCCATGTTGTTTTGTGAGAGATTTAAATTTTTTAAAGTGACCATTTTTTTAAACCAGCTGTAACCTGGTTATCATGTCTGTAAAATCTTGTTTTTATGTGAAAAAAGACATTTTATGAGCAGTTGTAGCCATCAGCTTTTCTCTTGCTTAATGTTTGATTATATTCAGACTGTACTTATTATTTTTTAAGCTTTATCTTGATTTGTTTTGCTTAATGTGAGACTTGTTGATAAATGTCCCTCTTGAATTTGTTCTCTGGGTTGTTTTGTCCAAAAGCGATTCTATGTGTATGGATAAATGCGCTCATTGAAATGGAGAAGCACTATTTTCTTTGGTGGAGATGCTGCAAAGAAATGCAGAGATGTGTAAAGGAGTCATAATAACAGCAGCAATTCCTGTGTTTAACACATAAATGGAGATGTTGTACAGAGACGGTGGTTCAGCCACCGGCTGGGCGGAGAGGGCGAGAAACCAAGAGTCACATTCTGTTTGTGTGTTTGGTTTGTGCTGCATTCATGTTCCCATCGAGCCTCAGAAAAGTTTATTTGAAAGTGGATCAACACTCGAAATAATCTGCATCAGAATCAGTTTTGAGGAGGAAATAAGTCTGCACCATAGAAAGAAAACATGCAGTTTATATTATTGTTAAAAATTGAAAGGGACTGAGGACGGGAGTTAGCTTTGCTATCATGAAGCATATGTACATCATATATAAATGTATAATATGTACTCTCCCTTTAAAAAAACACTCAAATAAATAAACTCAAATAATGACTGGACTTGCAGTAATGCTTCAGTATGTATGCTGATCGCAGGTGTGTTAATGTGGGCTGCATCTCACTTGAAGAACTTCCTGATGGGAGTGCAGCCCTCAGTAATACCTATGCTGTGCTTTTTTCCAGTCTATGTTTCTTTGCAGTATTCTTTTGTGACAATACATTTGTAATATTATATTTAGCTTCCTATAGGGCTGGGCGATATGGCCTAAAAATAAAATCTCAGATTTTTTATAACCAAATCCGATTTCCGATTTTAATCGATTTTTTTTTCCTTTTCTTTTACAAAACATAAATAAACTTATTAAAAAAATTAATTTGTTTATATTGATGAATGCTAGCAAAAATAAAGCATATAATGTCATAGCTCTTCCACCATATAAACGACTTCATATCTTACACTGAAATATGCGACACAATGCATCCGTGATCTCTTTCCATCTGGATCCTTATCATACAGGATCCACTGCAGAAATAATTCCCCTGATGAAGGTTGTCTCTTAACTAGGGTTTGTGGGTTAAGTTGATTTCTGCATCTCATAGAGAGCAGCATTTCTCACTGCAGTTATACGCACAGCTAAATCCCGGCGTGAGTGAAGGGTCACTTTAATGAAAATCTGTCAGACAAACACCATTCTGGTGTGGAGGGAGGGCTAAGTCTGCTGCTAAGTAACTATGGAAAAAAATCCCGATTTTCAAAAAAATTAATCTCCAGAAATGGAAAATTCGATTTATCGATTTTATCGATTAATCGCCCAGCCCTAGCTTCCTAGTAGAGATGCACTGAGTAACTGGCCTTTTATCAGAATCAAATGAATTTCAACTCTTTGCAGTCTTTGACTTTATCAAGTGGGTTGTTTTATTTTTTCACCCCTCTTTGTCCAGCCAGTGAATGCACCCTGTGCATAAAACTTCAAGCATATCTATTTTTTGTAAAGTTTTCACTGAATAAAGACCCAAAGCTGGCAATTTCATAATTTAGAATGTAAAGGAAAGACGGAGCATTTACAGTAGTAGCGGTTTAAAAGTTCCCCTGTTTCCATGATGGGTCCTTGACTGGTTCTTGACTGGTCCTTGACTGGTCCTTGACTGATCCTTGGCCGATCCTTCACAGGTCTGTGGGGGTAATGTAATCCCCCGCAATGACGTCGTCAGCGAGGCTCTGCCCCTAAGCAGCCCAAGTAAAAAAACAGCTGCAATCCCTCTTTTGTCCACGGGGAGGAGCAGTGATTTGATCTTGCTGCTCTCTAAACAGTTTATAATGAGCTGTGTCGCTCATTTGTTGCATTTTTGCCAACATTTAAAAAATGATTTGATTTGAAAATGGCGTCAAATAAATGTATCAAAAAAGCCGACATGTGTAGCTAATGGTGTTATGAGGCAAAGCACAACCTCCTCAAGTCGGCTAAGTGGTGAATGTCACTAGCAGCGAGCTTTCTAAACATCCCGAGGAGCGCTGCCAGCGGTCATTTGACTGCAACGTAAGTTATTCACAGTGGGGGTTGATACAGCTGCTGCATAACTGAATATTGACAAAATCATAACGTAATATCGGCAGGTAAAAATAACATAATACTGATAATGTGTAAAGCAGGGATCACAAAAGTCCGGACCCAGCCCAACCTATATTCTGAATTAGGCCTCAAAGTGCTATTATCCTAAGTAGATAAGTAAATAAATGGTTTATACTGTGAAATGAAGTGTCCCTGGATTTTATTCATAGCGATCTAGTGATAAAACGTGATAAAACGTCATACAACTGTGTCTCAGCGGTGGGACAGCTGCCTGCCCGCTGTCTGAAGCAGGCACATGCGCAAAGGCTGGTAGGAATGACAGGAACCAGCAGCCTATCAGCACACAGGGTTTGTGATCTTACAGCCAATCAGAAGCAGAGTAGGGCGGCCATTTATTACAACTCCATAGCCTTGTTATATACGACAGTTTGGCTGAGAAAGAGTCTCCCTGAGCGGCTCTGTGGAAGTTTAGACGTGCTAAACTGCTCGTAAATATTGATGTGTTTACTTTTCCAAACAAGTAAGCAGGTAACTATAGACAACAACTATATAATAAAAGTCCTAAAATACCAGGTTCAGCCGTTTAGTTTTTAATACACTATAAGCATGATAGCGTGACTGGCGGTCATCAAAAGACCGCTGGCGATGCTTCCAGTGTTTAACACTAGAAAACCCAGAGATTTCTTATCCCTCTACCATGCCCAGAGTACAACCAAAAGGCTGCCCGGTTTGAAATTAACAATTCAATGGCCAACAATTAGCACCTTTACATTTGTAAACACAGCCATTACCTGCCGTTAGCTGTTCAAGCATACTCCTTGGGGGGAGGAGTGTGCTTGAAAAGAGCCTTGTGGACTGTGCTGTATAGTTTCACTCACCACAAACGGTATATGTGCTTTTGACCATTTCTCACATTTTCATGTACCCTTTATTGAGCATTGGTCATGTGAGTTTTCATCGTCATCACACTATTGTACGCCCAGCTTGCTTTCAAGTGAGAGATTATCACGTTTCTGTTTCCACAAAGGCAAGAAGGAAAGCATAATCAAGTATTTCAAATGAGAGATAATTACATTCCTTTTGACCTGGGAACAGAAAAGCAAAATCAATTTAATGTTCCTCACTTCCTAATATGGTGCAACAAGGTTCACAGTCCTCAATGTTTTTAGTAAAAAAAAAAAAAAATTAAAAAACACCTTACTAACAGGGTGGAATGGAACATAACAGAGTGGAACAGAATATAACAGGGTGGAAAATATTTGTTCCCAATTCCAAATAAAAACGCTTCAATGGCCAGATGATCAGCAATGAATAAAGATATTTCTACAGTGATCCAGATTTTTTGTTTGTTGTTTTTTTTGTTTTACATTTTAGATTTTGTAAGAGATGGGTGTGTTTTAACAACAGCAGTTTTATCCGTGACTTTAATCGACAATTATTATCATTATCCAGTGTATAAAAATGTTGGTGTAAAAACGCCAAAGATAGATAAGCATGATGCTGAACTTCGTGGTCTTAGCTCCTGGTTTGGTGTGTCTTGTTCTGTTTATTATCATTCTGAAAGGTATACCAAGTTACTTGAACAAAGGCTAAATTCCTCAACATTCGCACTTGCTCCAGAAAATTACCATCTCCAAGGCTCCTCCACCACCACTTTGACTATGGATTGATAAGTAAATGAGCCGCAGTTTTGTAATTGTTGCATTGTCAAAACAGTTCTGTTAGTGTTGTCACACAAAATTCAGTAGACTAGTTGGTTCCTATGCAGTGAATTTACATGTTATTACAAAAATACACAATAATAAAATAGGCAAGTGGCAAGATTAGAATAATGTTATAAGTTCTGCGCAAAGACTCCTTTTTCATTTTCCAAAACAAAACTGACATAAACAATCTTGAAAAAAATGTGCACGTAGGCTATGAGGAAAGAATGAATGCAATGAAGTAGGGACTGGTTGAATAAACACGGTTTAACTGGACGCCTAAGCGAGCGCTTTGCAGGATGGCTCCAGATTTTATTGTCAAATGGTTCCAGGTCAACCAAGTCCGAACTGCTTAGAGCAGAGTCCTGCACGGTTCCGTTTTGCTACGCATACCTGCTCTAACCCGTTAGAATGACTCCCGAACCCGACTCGTCACCAATGTATTTATTCCATTTAAATCCGAACCAGACTGATGTTTAACCCGCGACCCGAGCCATTAACGCATCATTGCCATGCTGCACCGCTTCTTTTCCATTATTATAGCCTATTGTTGTTTTATCATTGTGTTAATCTAAAACACATAGATAGCCTATGAATGTTTATTTTAAGCTTGCTCAACATTTTTAAAACAGCTTTATATTCCTCTGACTGAACCATTTCAGAGTGAAGACTAAACCAGACCAGTGTGTTTTATTTTGCCACTGAGAGGGTATTTATAATAGGCTACTCGGAGATTGCTGTGCTTTAACAAAATGTAATCCACCTTTCCTGGCAGCAGCTGTGTTCTCCGTTCCTGGACTACAAATCCGGCGGCAGAAAACTCTGCTGCGCAAATACCAGCGTAAAATAAACTTTCATATATTTTCTCTGTGTTGTTGTAGTATATTCAGATGATAAAACAACAATATAATAAAAAAGAAGACTTGGAAGGAGGAACAGCGGTGCAGTAGGCTATGGCACACGTTAACGTTAAAAAGCACACTGCTTGTTGTAAATACTTGGTTTATGCTTTAAGAGGTAAATATTTTGGTTAACATGTTGAAGAAATATCGTTGTTTCTTTTTTCATCTCTTGCTATGCTATTGAATTTGGCAACATTAACATGGAAATTCACTGCATTAGGACCGACTAGCCTACTGAATTTCTGGTAGCATGACAACACAAACTGGACTCGTTTGACCACTCTTACCCAATGTGCAACGATCACAAAACTGGGTCACTTGTTCAGCTGCCTCATTGCGGCTCATTTACGTATCAATCCACAGTCAAAGTGGTGGTGGAGGAGCCTAAGAGATGGTAATTTTCTGGAGCAAGTGCGAATGTTGAAGAAGGCGCATGTTCAAGTTGGGGGCTGCATACAGTACCTTTTGGAATGGTAATCAGAGCGTGTCGGGGAATAGCCCACCTGGAGGGGTGACGTAATCGGGATTCCCGGCGAGCAGGAAGTCGCAGCACAGCGAGTGTTGGATGTCCCCCCGCGATTAGACACATTGAAGTGGAAGAAATTATCTCCGATCCTGCGTGGGGCTTTTATCTGTCGCCCTGTCTTCTTATGGAGGTGAAATAAATAATATGAGAATAAAATAACCCTTCCTAGCTACCTCAAACAGATTCTGTGTTGCTTGATCCAAATCTGATTTGTCTATGTTAATAATGCTAATATTAAAAGATTAATCAGTATGATAAATACATCCTATTGAGAATAGAGCTAGGGGCTGTGATCCAGTATTTGAAAGGTTTTATTAACCTACTAGCATTCATTTCTGAATAAAACAATTGGCAGCGCACAAGCATGTTACAATTTCACATTCCACGTCAAACGATGATTATGTATTAAGTTTTATGCATTTTTATGAATTGTGACTGGCCATCAGAAGGTGCTTTGAGTGGCGCCTCTGCCGGTCAGTGTAAATTCAGATAAAATCTGACAGACTACGGGCGATGAGAGGTCTGTGAGAGAAGCGCCATCTTCTGGGTCTACCCTATATTACAAGGAATGGGTGGAGTTTGATTAAAACATCGACACTCCCAGGAGAAGGAGGGGGCCTCTCTGGCGGCTGGAAGTTGGAAGGCAGCTGGCTGGAACTGGAACTGGAATGGAACTGGGCTGGAAGCCGGCAGGTATTCGGCTGGCTTTCAGCTTGGATGGGAACTTTTAAACCGCTACTACTGTAGCTTGGCTGGAAATGTCCTGAAAGGGCTGCGTGGTGGAGTGATGGTAGCACTGTTCCTGGTAACCAGAACATCAGCTGTTCTCCCCGTGTAAATATGGGTTTGCTCTGTGATGGACTGGCGACCTGTCCAGGTGTACCCTGTCCGCTGACTATATTGGAATAAGCCAGTGAAATGGATGGCTGGGAAATGGTTTGGGATTGGACTGGCTCTATATTTGTTTAAACCTTAAGGCACTTTGGTTCATGCCTGTTTTCCATTTCTTTTTAAATGGTATATTTTTTTTCATTTCCAAGAATGCACAGACAAACTACTCTGTACTTTTATCATTTAAACTGAGTTTAAAGAGAAAAACAAAAAGATTAAGAATGTATAATGTAGTACATAAAAGTAATATTCTGCAATCTTTTTGTAGGAAGGACCTCGAGGGAGAAGGACGCAGGAACCAGGATTTATTCAAAGAAACATAAAGCACATAAAAAGCAGAATAAAATAGATCTACAGCCAAAACTAAAATAACAAATCTCTTAACGGACTAAAGGAATAATTTAGCAAAGATAACACAAACTAGGACAGGGTGGTCGAGAATCCAGCACGGAACAAAAGAAACTTACGGAGGGAGCTAGTGTGGTCATTAGGAAGCGACACCAGACGGGACAGCAGAAGAGAGGAACAAGAAACAGGAACAGAAACAGAAATCCAACAAGAACTAAAACCCACATGTGTTTAATGAAAATGCAAAAATTCATGTTGCTTGTTCAGTTTTGGAGAAAATGTACAAGTTTATATTCAGTGTGTTTTTTATAGTTTAAAAAACTGCTGACTATAGCTCTTAGAAAGAGATCTCTACAGGTATTTCCAGATTTTCTAACAATGTATTAGGTCGAACACGATGTAAGGACAAACACAACAAAAAACATCCAAATACATTTTAACCATGGTTTGTGGGGATGTTGGTGGTTTTCTGAGATTGGGATAACACCAGGAAACACCAGGAAAGCTGAGGAGGGCATCACAGGAAAACGACAATATAAGGAGATTTCTTTTTTTGCACGTTTCATGCATCCACGTGCCACCAGGTTGTTCATAGACTCGGTTTATGCTTCTGTGTAAATCAGATGTGACATGGAAAACGGCTGCCTTTTTATTTTAAAAGACTTCATACTCGAGGTGCAAAGGAGGACATAAAAAAAACTTAATCAGTCATTACTGACAGCTGCAGGAACCAGCAGTTGTAAAAATGAAGTGTTTCTTATTTCTGATCAGGATGCAGAGTCTGCTCACTGGAAGGGGTGTAATCCCACACGGTTTATAAAGTGTGACTGTGCATAAGCAGACTTTCCTCCGACATTTCTCTTCGTTTGTTTTAGCACCGCATTGTTTCCAGAGGTAGCACAAAGCCGTGTTTTTATTTAAGTGAAACATGAGAGGGGGAATCAACTCTCTGGAGTGCTTGAGTTTCTGCTGTTGCTCTAAAGAGAAGTGATGAAAGCTGTTGTCTGGTGTTTTTCTGCCGGCTGTGTGAAGAAGGGAGGGGGACACATCACTGACAGGCAACTCTCTCTTTACAATCATATTCCCTACTGGAGTATTTGTTGTGTCAGATACACTGCGAATCTCTTGTCGTTGCATTTACAAGTCTGTTAAATTCTCTATGAATAGTGACAAAAGAATGGAAGTTCACTCCTGACAAATTTATTGCTGACTTCACAAAGCTGCAGACAAAATGCTCTGCTGTGTTCATCCATATGATCGGCTGTGCAAATGTACCTATTTCTTTAGATTTCTGCTAAAACAACAAGAAGTTGGTGCAGGAATTTATTAATACAGGTAAAAAGAGTCTGTCCAAGTTTAAGTAGTTTTAAAGTGAATTTTTGGTCTGAGCAGCTTTATTCTAACACACAGTCTGATCCCTAAACAAACTTTCTGTCCTTCAAGTTGTCTGCAGGAACAGTTGTCCAGAATCCTTGAAGGTCTTTCCAAAGCTCTTTTTTTATGTTCTTCCTTTTCTTCCATTCTGTTCCCACACTGCTTCAACAATGTTGAGATCCAATATTTTATCATCATTAATACACATATTTGTGGATTCATAATCTTTAAACTAATTATTTTTGATCACATACAACTGTGAATTGTATAAAAAATACATGCACTATTCTGTTCTGATTTCTTCCAACACTACAATAAACTCTGTCTTTCTGAATCATTTTGATGATACAGTGACATTCATTATATACATTCCTGGATCCGCTCTTGCTCTGCAACACCCTGAGGCCAAGAAACTTTTTTTCCTATCCCGGCTGTTTTGAACACGCACTGTGGCTGATTCAGGAAAGAAACACAAGAGAGGATTATTGGAGGAAGAGAAGAAAAGAAAGAGAAAAAGAGAAAGAGTCAACATAGAACTGGCTTTTACTGGCTGGAGAAAGCTCAGAGAAGAGACAGGATGCAAATTTTTAGCTCTCTACAGGGGGCGCCTTGGTGAGAAAATCTGCCAAAGTTCAGCAGTGTTGCTTTAAAGTGTAACTCCATCTCTTACTTTTTGCGTAACTCCACCCACTGCCGAATTTGAAAAATGCCTGAAACTGCAAGAGTTGGGGTGGGAGGTGTGGGGTGATCAGGGAGCGGAGTTAGGGTGGGTCAGGATACACAGGCAGAAATGATTGACAGACAGCAGCTCAGTTCACTGGCAAGATGGAAAGCGAGATTCACAAAGCACCTATGCCACAGAGCGTCTTTGAGGAGGAAGATTTTCCTCTCCTGAATCTCAATCAAGGTGGTGCTGAACCATATCAGTCTGAGCCGTTAGCACTGTTAGCTGGCCTATCAGCAGCTCCAGCAGCTCTGGAAAGCTGTGGAGACTCGCGGCAGGTTGTGGCAGCTGCAGGAAGTGCTGCTGGAAGTTGCTGCTGCTGTGATTTGAGCTGCTGTTTATCGCCAGATGGGAATCAGCAGGTAAAGAATAAAGTCCGGTGTTACTTTTACACCACTCAAATGCAGAAATCCGTCCTATTGCAGGAATATTTATTTAGAAACTTTGTGAAAGAATGAAGAAAGTCTAAAACTATCAAATCTACCATATAAGTTTGCATGCCTTCATATGCGTTGGTGGGCGTGGTTTTCTATGCCTGCTAGGCGAGGGCTCACCATTTTTGGGTGCACTACCACTTTAAGGACGTCACTTTTAGATCCTGTTCACTGCTGGAGATGGTCTTTTAGTCCTTACCCTTTCTTTGTCTTCAACTTGTCCAGTTTCTGCACACCATGCAGAGATATGCTGATTTTTCAGCTAAAAGCTCTTTTGAAATGTAAGGAAGTGTGAAGCTGTCAAACAAAGAAAAAAATTGGGACCTTATCATGTTATAACATGATAAGTTTATTGTAAAAATATGAAATGTATCACGTTATAACATGATAAGTTTATTGTAAAAATGTGAAATGTATCACGTAATAACGTGATAGTTTTATTGTAAGAATGTGCCCGTACTGTATGCAGATGTTGTTGCGACCTATATTGGCGCAAATACATTTTATGGAAAATATACTCATCAAGCAGAAACATTTCAGTTCTTCTTGCCAATAATTATTTTGGTTTATTGTTGTACACACAGAAATGTGGGAGAGTTATGAGCAACACGGTGCGTCACCTGCCTGAGCGTGTGTCTGAATTGCCATAGAGCAGGCATCACCAACTTGGAACCTCTTGAACCAGTCTCCTACAGGTTTTCAATATGTCCATACTGCAGCACAGCCGACTCAAATAATGGGTCATTAAGAGGCTGGTGCAGACCTGGTTTATTTTTGTACACATAGAAATGTGGGAGAGTTATGAGCAACACAGTGCGACACCTGCCTGCGCGCAGTGAGACGGTACATGCGTGTGTCTGGTTGCCATAGAGTGTGTGCGCTGCTTTTAGTTAAATAAATAAACCAGTGATTACTAAAAGTGATGATTAAAGGCTATATGCACTGCTGGGACTGGGAGAAATAAGTTGCAGACACAAAGATGTAGTCCTGCTTTAAGGGTGCAACGTCAACAATATCACAGTGTCCTCCAAGCTTCACCAAATCACAGTTTCCCCATACAACAACAAATGTGGTTTATAGTCAACATTTTCACCACAAAACATGTTAATCATGTTATAACGTGATATGTCTCATGTTTTTACAATAAACTTATAACATTGTAACCTGATAAGATCCCAATTTTTTTTTTTTTGGGGGGGGGGTGACAGCTTCACGCTTCCGTAGGAATGACCTTGTTGCTTCTAAAATTCTTATCCAACTTCAAATCCAAATCTTATTCTTGGGTTATTTTCTATTATGTTCAAGATATGATCCAAGTTTTCCTTTTAGGTGTCGAACACTGGTCCATCTGTTGAGTTAGGAGCCTTTTGTCTGCCTGAACGTTTCTTAAGTCACAGTTATGTGGCTTAACAAACAAGACAACTGTAAATGAGTCACTGGATAAGAACATTTACAGAGTTGTGTTTATTTTCCATCTGTTAATGCCATGATTTCTGTCATAATTATGATCTTAAAAAACTATCTGTGCTCTTCCTGATCCAGGTGAGCCTGATGCACAACGGTTGGCCGGTGATCTCGGCATTCGCTGGCGACCAGGATGTGACGCGTGAGGCTGCCAGCAATGGTGTTCTGATCCAGATGGAGAAGGGGGACCGGGCCTACCTCAAACTGGAGAGAGGAAACCTAATGGGAGGATGGAAATACTCCACCTTCTCTGGCTTCCTGGTGTTCCCAATGTAGAGCGGAGGAGGGGGAGGAGGAACAGGGGGCGGCTGGTGGAAGACGGAAAGTATGATGAAGATAAGGAAAAGCCAGAAAAGTGGGGGGTGAAGAGGGAAAGGACAAAAACAAGATGGTGGAGAAGGAAATGAAGACTGGGATGTGACATCAGACTTCTGTTTGGGACTTTGCAGAGGGAGGAGGGATGAGGAAGGATGGAAGATGATGAGATTATAGGAGGGTAAAATAAGTGAGCAGTTACGGAGCCAGTACATTAGAGAGTACGGCCAGCTTCTTCACTTCCCTTCCCCCTTTCATCCATCCTTTTCCTCCCTCAGTTTTTCTCTGTGGCTTGACTGCAGCTTTGGACAGCCAAAACTTTTTTATTCTTTGCTGAAAGACGCAACTGATCATTTGTATGTGTTTTCAAGCCTGAGTATAAATATCCCTCCTTCCCTCCTCACTCATTCATCCACTCATCAATCACCATCAACATCAGCTTTGAAGAATGTTTCTTAAGCAACTGCTCCCCACTTTTCCCATTTTCTGTTCCATATTTTTAGTCTTTTTGTCTTATACGTGAAATAAATTGCACTGATTTTGGATCAGATTCAACCCTTAAGCCAAACTAGAATTTTTTATAGGGAAAATATTAAACTCTGATCTCAAAATCAGGGGCTAAGGGCACGTTTGCCTTCCCTGTAAAGCTGTATTTCATGTTGATCATTACAGTTATTAGCTTTATGTTGTGTTCCTGAAATGTTTCTTCTGCTGTCTATTAACCAGTCCACCCATCACAAGTTTTAACTTTTTAATTATTTCTAGATATTTATGGCATGTGTTAAAAGTCTGATAAAGATCAATACTCTGCTTAAATTCTAGAAAGGAAAGATGCAGAACTTAAAGGACAAGATGTGATGCTTACTTAAGAAAATGCATAACCTTTTCCATTTAGCTTATTTTAGAGTCTGAATCTTTAAAATGATATCTAATTTTCTTTAGTTTCCACCAAATGTCAGGATTTGTGTATGGCACAAGCATGTAGCAGTTTGTCTTTAGTTAAAAACGACAATACAATGCAGAAATTAGGACATAGATTATGAAATGTTTGTTTTTTAACTTGTATTTAAAAACCAAAAGATGTTAACATTCCCAAGAGGTTACTAGCAAAGAGCTTTTTAGGTGTTTGTGTTCCCTGTAAGAAAAGAAGTTTGAGAAGCTGATTCTTGCTCACTTTGCTCTGATTGGACAGCTCCTCTGGCCTGAATAGAAAACAACCACATGGGTTCTGCTGAAATTCCAAATTTAAGAAAGGCTTAACTGGATTAAAAGAAAGTACACACTCCGAGTGCAAGATGTGACTGTGCAAACAGCTGCAAAATTAGATTTTTGTCACTATGAACCAGATACGGTCGTATAGTGAATGTGAAGGTATGCTTTCCATTGTTGTATGCACGGAGGGGAGCCTAATCTTGTCAGGATTTTCTTTTTTTTTTTTTTTTTTTAAATGAATGGATGGATTTGTTTTCCCCCATTTATTGAAGTAAATAGATTTTAATACCTTGACTATTTTATGACGTCACATGCAGTTGATTTTATGAATCACTGTGATAATGAAGACGTATTAATCTCATTAAAAATGTAATGTTTTAACATATGTTTAGTGTTTGGCTATGAGCAGAGGTAGATTTTAGAGACGGTGCTCACACTTTAAGAGTAGAAACACTAAAGTTAGAATTCAGGGTTTGTGCATACAGAATACACCCTACAAGCAAAGAATAACACAATATGGAATCTAAACAAACCAACACGATGCTAACATTCCCTATTGGTAAGAGTTATTGCAAAACACTAGAATCCAAGTAAAGCAATAAATAAATAAATAAGTCAAATTAAAAAATCTGCATTATGCGTTTGTCATATAAAAACATATTTTTACATTTTGATCATTAATCAGAGATTTAATGATCAAAACAACAAATAAATAAAGTTATAAACAGATTAGCTAGGAAAGCTGCTCGTGTGAACCAAGCTAAACATTAAAAATGTGAACTCAAACACAACCTACAGAAGCGAAATATTTAGGTCACTTTCCAGATGTGGACTAACATTTTTAATTGTGTAACTTCGATTTTCATGGTGACTTTCAACTCATGCTAATCATATAGCTGAGCTGCTATCGTAGTAACCAAGCTAGCAGGAGAGGAAGTGAGTCAAACTAGCTATGCTTATAATAGCACAATTAATCTCAGCTGTCCCTTGTAAAAGTTTCTAACTACCAGGAGAAAATTATGTCCACATACAGTGCTGTAACAATAGGTACCAGATTTTTAACTTGACTCTCCAGTCCACAAAGCAAAAGTCAGATTCTCTGAGCTTGTGAGTAACTACACCAACATCAGCTTGTGTGTTTCAGCTTCACTCTTTACAAAACTTATCCAATTCTTCTTGTATTTTTTCCCAATTTATAAAAGAAGCTCCATATCTGACATCCAGGGATGATACATTTCTATGACTAAGGCAGAACACTTAGCTAGCTAGTGGTCAGATGCACAACTAGCATGGTAGCTTACTCAAGGCCAACGTTAGTGCACTGATTTGTAACATTACAGTGCACTGTTGACTATTGCTCACCTTATACACCCTCTTCTCAGTGTTGCAGAGCCTGTAACGAAAATCCTGAACAGGAAATAAATTACGGCCCATCTTCACAATTCAGTACAATACGGTTCTCATTTTCTTAAGCAGCTACTGTTTTGCACATGGGACATTTTTCAATTAATAGTCTTGCTTAACTTTAATAATTACATTTGATTTCATGGAGATAAATAAAAATACTAACTGCACATAATATAGCAGGAATTTCAGATTAACAAATAACTGCTAAATAATACAATAAATGGTTTGAAGTGACATGCAGCACTTTTTTCTAACTGTTGAGAGCAACTGCCCGATGAATCTCCTATTCTATATCGATGCACATGACATAGCAGTAATTTGCTTTGTCATTGTTTTTGCCATCTGTCTTGCCTACATCCAGTCATTTAAACCAACCTGTTTTGTCATCTTCATCATGTTCATCTTCCACACATTCACCCACCCACTTTCACCCCACTCATGTTTGTTCAGTTATCCATACTTCTCCTGGATCCTTTTCTCTTTCTTTTTGTTTTTGCATACCTCTGTTAATCTCACATTTTCGTCCTCCTAGAGGACATCATAGTCCTCTAGAATCCTAGGATCTTTCCTACTCACGGTCATGTCTGTATTTTATCTGCTGCTGTACTCCTTTGCCTCCCAGGATCCTTCTGCATTTCTTAATGTTGGACTGTGGACCCTACCATGAACTTTATATATATATATATATATATATATATATATATATATATATATATATATATACATAAACACAATGGATATATAAATATATCGAAATCTAAGCCACTGTTTTTATTCTGGTATTATAATGAAAATGATGGTAATACTAGTACTGAAAACTGAATCTGATTGATGACTATAATATCTGTATTTCCGTACTTCAGTGTTATATAAAAGGAAAAATATTCTAAAAGAAATCTGCTAGTGATTGTGTGGAAATCTAAAGGCTGCCATTCTGTTCTTCTGATTAAAAACATGCTTCTTGTTTTTGTTTTCAGTCAAACCAAGTTGTGGCTATACAGCTGAGACTACTACTTGTGTATAAATGATAGCTTAAAAAGACTTTTATTATTATTATTATTATGACTGTAAAAACATGAAGATATTTAGATTATGACAATTCTATTTGATTTATCAAACAAATCAATTTATCTACTGTTTTTGTTATTTATTTATTTATTTGCTCTAAAGAAATCAATAAAATTAAATGGTACTTTTATTTTTCTTTAACTTATAAAAGTCTGTCCTGGTAGTTTATCTTTTTTTAAAGATGGCATAACTTCTGAAAACAACCAGAAAACACACACAGCCTCAGGTGTGTTTCAGTGTGTATGGGTGGGCGGTGTGTGTGTATGTGCATTGTATCCATAAATTCTGTCAATTTAGTTCCTTTTTTCTGCATTTCTTCTGTCCTCTTTTCTCTTTCCCCTGGCCCCGCTTAGCTTTCTGTCTCGCTCTTTCTTTTCCATTTATTTACTCTTTGTTTTCTTTGGATGCTTACACACCCCCTTGCTCTGTCTCTTTTTCTGTCTTTCTTTGCTTCTCCACTCTGTTGGTTTTTAAGGTTTTGTGGATCGTTTCTCTCCAGACTTTAATGAGCTCCAGGGGGAAAATTAGTGCTGAAATAACAAGCAAACACAAACATTATTACCCCTCTTTCCTCCCGCTCTTCTTTTACTCTTTTTCTTTTGTGTTTTTGCCTGATTTCACGTTTTCTCTTCATGTTTTATTTTGCTGCCTTCCTGTATTCCCTCTTTAACAAATCTTTACTCTAACCTTGCTCTGTTTCCAGGTCTTACTGTCCTGTCCTTTTTAGATCCATCTACCAGGCACTTTGAACTTTTTTCCTCTTCCAAGCTTAAGGTTCAGTTTAACATCCTAATTTATTCTGATTAACTTTTTTTTTATTTTATTTTTTTCTTAATTACTTTGGAAAAGGTGGAGTTGTATTATTCCATGAGAAGCTTTTAAATTTTTTTCTCTGTTAGTGTCTTTCACTGTTTGGTAAATAATAATAAAAAAAACAAAAACAAAATTGGGTACTTGCAGAGATATTAAAAATTCATGACTGGTTGTGGGTTTGCCTTTTTTCATCTTTGAGGTTGTCTAATATCTGGCTAACTGAAATGACTTGGTTAAAGTAGAGAAGAATTTCAGGCAGGGACCCCCCCTTCATTATTCATGGAACTAGACAAGACTTAATTTTTCAATATCATCCACTTGACAAATATTGAGATGCTGTAAATGCTGTTTTCCTTTTTTTCCTATAGATTCATTTATCAAAGATGCCCAATTTTGCCAGTTTTGTTTACCATCCTGATGGAAGCCTACCTGGCTCTGCTCAGAACAGGCTTGGAAGGTGCCACATACTCATTAAGTCTCCTTATATGCAGATGATTTTATTTTATGCATTAAAAATCCAGTTGGCTCATTCCCTGCAATTATCAGTATCTTGAAAGAGTTTGGCATAAACTATGGTCATGGTTTTAGCCTAAAATATCCGCCACTACACACACACATACAGTGAAAAGACAAAGGGTATCTAAAGGCCATATTTTGCAGGAACAGATAAATTGGTTCTTGGTCCTAAGGTGACAAGAACAAAATATGTTTTGGAGTTTTTGCATCTTGTTCTTCACATGTCATCTGGGCTGAACTTTTTTCTCGTGTGGTGTCCGTCAACTATTGTGTGATTGGTAGGAAATTTGAATTGGGTGTGGTCAATGGAGAAAAGTGCGAAGCGGAAGTTGTCATTTTCAAGTTGGATATGACTGGATAGTTTTGATGTACAGCTGGTTGAAGCGGTGAGAAAGAACGCAAATCTATACAACACATGGCATATAAAGATTACCCAGCTAAAGACGAGGTTTCTCATGACATGAAAAAACCCAGCCAGATTTCTCTGTTTTTGCAGATTATGTTACAACCTTAAGGCATGACAGTGTGACACCAAGCAATCCTCACACTTTCAACTTCTCATCCAGTTTTCAAGACAGAGTTAAAGATATTCCTCGCAAAGAGAAATAATGATAACAGACATTTAAAATATAATTACGTGAACGTATAAATAAACTTAAACTTTAAGATTTTCATATATTATATTTGCATCCAATAAACAAACAAAAAAGTGTCATGAGCCAGTCACTGTCAGTGATTTAAAACACTTT
The DNA here is from genome assembly GCF_017639745.1 of Melanotaenia boesemani. Classification (NCBI taxonomy): domain Eukaryota; kingdom Metazoa; phylum Chordata; class Actinopteri; order Atheriniformes; family Melanotaeniidae; genus Melanotaenia; species Melanotaenia boesemani. The sequence continues at coordinate 9,135,818 of NC_055691.1, read as the reverse complement.
TTGTAAACTGCAGAGTTAAAATAAATTTTGCTGGATATACAGTAACCCCTTGGTTCCTTGGAAGTGGAAGCATCGCCAAGCAAAGCGGCTGTTCTGTGGCTTCAGAGCTGATCGTGGCAACTCCAGTCTTTCAGAGTGATCCCACCTGGTGTTCCACAGAGCGTTTCTGAAGCATCCATGAAGCGACATGACGTTCTGCTTCCCCAAAAATACATGGCTGTCGATGAAAAGCAATGTGGATACAGTCGATTTTAAAAATAATATACTACGTGCAGACCTTGGATTGCATTTTACATAATCAAAATTACATCATAACGACACCAAGCCATCAGGTGAGATAGGGTTTCACTTAATACTTGACACCATGGACGATGAGACATTTATCTTGGAAGTAGAAAATCACACCATTTTATACGACACCACCCTTCCCTGTTATAAAGATGTGACTGGCCAAATAAACTTTTGTTTGTTTATTGTTCTCTTTCAATGTCCAGAAGTGCACCAACTATCGCATGATGTTGCAATTCTCACATGACTGGGTGAACTGGGGATTCCAGCCGCAGCAGAAACGCCTTCTCTTAAACGCTTTTGGTGGGACAAGATGCCAGGCGGAAAGCTTGCCGTAGTCGCTTCACTTTCGCTTTCAGTGGAACCAGGGGCTTTCTGTCTTTTTTCCTATGACCTCATTATTTTGTCTTAAATCATTGGACAAATTGGTACTGGAAACAGACTGATACCCGATTTGAAGTGGTCTTGACCGTGAGTGAGGGGTTAAATGCACTGAGTTGATGCCATGTGATTGGTTGATTAGGTATTTGTGTTAAGCAGTTGAAAAGGTGGACCTAATAAATTGGATGGTGAGTATCAGCCTCAACATATTACATGTCTAAAATTTTTTACACATTTCCTTCTTTGTTTGGATTTGTTGAATCATGTTAACTCCCATGATGTCGTGTAAATCACATCTTCACAAAACTAAATCTTTTGTTACTGTTTTGGTTCATAGAGAAATAATACCAGCTAACAAACATGTGTCTCAGAGGTGTCTGATTATACTAATGGGTTTTTAAATGTAAATCCACATCCAGAATCCAGTTTTCGGTGGCTAAAATGTTCATTTAATAACTTGTGTGTGGTGAGTTCTGTGGATGTCATTGTCAATTCAAGACATCAGCCCAATAATCCCTGAAGGCCCTGAAGAGGTGTGGAGCATCAGAAACAGAAATATAATGTATCAAACACTGGTAGAATCATGACACCTGGACAAAGGGATCCTAAAACTTGTTTTAAGAGCTCAGGGTTACTATGGTCTGATTTGAGTGCTGCAAGAACAAGGGATACTGCTTTTTATGATCTGGCTCTTTGGCATTGTCAATACCAACACAGGTGGTTTTATTTATCTATTTTACAAATGTATTTTTTATCTGTGTTTTGTCCTGTTGTTGTTACTACATTTAGCAGGTTTTCAGACCCATTTAGTGATTCTATTTTTTAAAAAGAGACTAGTAAATAATTTTTCTGGGGATATTGGAGACTTGATGGCTTCCTGAGATATTTACCTGTGTAACATGAAAGCACGCAACTTTTACTCTTCTCATTGAGCAGCGGTGCTGCCCCTTCCCGTTCCAAAAGCAGTCAACAACCTGGGTCCTCATGCAGCTCCAGCTCCACAGCAGAAAATGTTCACCTGTGATCCATGACCAGACTCAAAGCTGCTGCTGGCTGATCCCACCCTGGCTTACTGTTAGATATTGTAACTGTAAAGATGTAACGTGTAAAGACATGTTTAATAAGAATTGTTATCTACAGACCGACAGAGAATTCGTAGTTATATTTAAAAGAATGTTAAAATATAAATGTTCATAGTATGTAAAATGACATGGGGATGTCTTGTGTCTGATGTGTGGAAAGTGACATGATAAGGTCAAGGGTCATAGCCACTGCCTTATGGGTAAGAGAATTGGTGTGGCTGCTAAAAATAAGAAGTATAATTTAAAATTAAAAACAAAAGAGAATGGAAAAAGATAAAAATATTGGATAAAAACAGTATTAAAACACGATCAACTTAAAAAATTCAAGCTTAAAAGAAACAGATTCAGATTTCTACTTCTGGGGCAGCAGGGCTCAGTGGGTAGAGTGGTCGTCCTGGAAACCAAGGGTTGCCGGTTTGATGTCGAGGTGTCCATGAGCAAGACACTAAACCCCTAATTGCTCCTGATGGATCGTGGTTGAGCGTCTTGCATGGCAGCTTCCGCCATCAGTGTGTGAATGGGTGAATGTGACGTATATGTAAAGCGCTTTGGGTAAAGGTACTATATAAGAACGGACCATTTATCATGTACCAAATAAAAACTATAGAAATGCAGCAGAGAACAGGTGGGTCTTCAACCTGGATTTAAATAATCTGAGTGTTTCAGCTGATCTAAAGCTTTCTGGGAGTTTGTTCCAGACATGTGGAGCATAGAAGCTGAATGCAGCTTCTCCATGTCTGCTTCTGACTCTGGGAACTGATAAGAAACTGGAACCAGATGACCTGAGGGTTCTGGTAGGTTCATACTGGGTCAAGAGGTCTCTGATGTATTTTGGTCCTAAAAATGGTCTGAGAAAACTTTGAAAGACCTTCAGAAAGTCTGGAGAGCTATTGATGAAGACAGCTTTAGAAGATTACAACACAGTCGAGCTGCTGATAAGTAATGCATAAAGAAGTTAGGTGCATCAACACTTCTGCACAGGACTGTATATTGGTGTGCATGACAGAATGTGTGTGTTTTAAATAGAGTGATGGTGTTTGTGTGTGTTTTCATTTCCCTCCCAGCAGTGGCTCTGTCCAGAGGCCTTGTCCTCCAGCAGTAATTTGATTGTGGCTGAGCGAGGGAGACATTATCGTCTGCATCGCATGCCAAACAAAGTGTGTGTGTTGTGTGGTACTCTCCAGTTTTCTCCCTCCCTTTTCCTCCTCTCCTCTCTCTACCCTTCTTCTCTCAATGTCAGGAGAAAGCTGACAGTTGGACCTGATGCAGCATTATATTTTCAGCTCTATGGAAATGTGCACACTCTTATTTACAGTTTCCAAGAGCACACACTCACACATCCTGCTGCCACTCACATTTCTGCCCTTGTGCCCTCTTGCTGCAGCCAGATGGGCATGCAGGCACAATGTTGGAAAACAACGACAAGCCAAGCCAGACTGACAAGTGAACAGAACAGATCAGCATTTTAACTTCTGTCTTTCTCTGTTTTTTTTTTTTTTTCCGGGTCCCAAGCTTGATAACCTTTGACCTGTACCCAGACTCATCCATTGCTAAGGTCACATACAGCCACAGTAGCCCAGTGTCCACCATTTTCAGATCATCTGACATCTGCTCCCGAAGGCCCTCCTCTATGTCTGACTCCCTGTCACTCAAACAGTGTGCAAACACAAAGAAAAAGAAAAAGAAAAAGAAAAGTCAGGGTGGAAATTTATTCAAATCCAGAACAAAAAAAAAAACAAACTCAGCACCTGGATTTAACTAAGCCAATAGATACTAACATCCCACTGGATAATTACTGCATAGATGATGATGTTTCAGCTGCAACAAGTTATTTAACCCCCAACTGATGCAGCAAGTAGCTTTTTATTTCCTAAACAGCCATGTAGGAAGACATGTCCTATGGTCATGGGAAATATATGAATCTGTTTATAATATGTTCTGCTATGACTCTGCCTTTGCTTGACTCGAACCATGAAGGTCCTGCTGGTTTCCATTAGGATGAAGGAGTTTTTATAATGAAGGATTCACTGTTCCCATCATAGGTAAATGTTTCTAAGGTGAACGTGGAAGCTATCCCTGGATCCTCCTGACTCTGACCAATGATAGCGGTGTCCATCATCATCATCAGCCGATGGCTTCCTGAGATCTTTAACTGTGTAACACCTCTATTAAAACACCTGGAAAACTACTCAGGTTCCCTTTTTACCATCTACTGTAGCATAATTCCTCATCAGATATTACTTTACTTATTCATGGGATTAATTTACTCATTCCTAGATAAACTGGGCTGCTATTCTCTGGTTTTTACTGAAAGTAAAGTGAAGAGAAGGAAGACACAAGTAGAGAAGCTGGTGAAAAGGCAGAGTCACAGCAAGTGAGTTTTAGTACTCAGAGTTGTGACTTGGTCTACATAATTAATTGATATTTAATAATTTATGTCGCACTAAAGCCTCTACTTGTCCTTTGCATATAATTGTACAGACATAAAAGTAATTTTTGTTTGGTACAGAGTCCTGCAAAAAATAGACCATAATAACTTAAGAAAATGTATTAAATCTAATATTCCTGCTAATGTCACAAGTTCTATGCAACTGCATTGATTTTTTTCATTAAATAATCTTGCACTATTTAAAATATTTTCTATCCCCTCTAAATTTGCATAATATCACAATTAAATATCCATCTTAAGAGAAAAATCCATCCATATTCCAGGGGCCTCTGTGGGCCACTTTTATGTCCCCACCAGTGTCAAAACAAACCTACATCCCTGCTGTGTCCCCTCCTAAATGATGAAAATACTTTTCCTGGTGTAAAGTAACACTAAAACACTCATTTTAACAAAAAAACAAACAAAAAAAAAAAACAGGTTCAGTGTGGCAGACAGCATATGTGACAGAAATAGAATCTGAACCAAAATTTCAGTTGTATTACTGGCCAGCAAATATACAGGTTTTATTCCCTTCATCTGCCAGATTAGAAACAGATGTATATGCTGCTTCTTCTCTAGTGCTGATTTGTTCTCTTTTAGAATTTTGGATTCAGCCTCCTGGTTTCTGTCCACTGTATTAAATCACTGTTCCCTGATTTTCCAGACATGTCCCCAGGTCAGTTGAGGGAGGAATTTCTGAGCTCTGGTTTCTACCAAAAATAATTAGTTTCAAAAGTGTACGGTAAACTCTAATTCCTCCTAAAAAATCTGAATTGATGATCAGATTTCTGGGCTCATACAGCCCTGAAAAAATTCCTATAGGAGTCATATCAAAAGAAATAAATGCAGATTAAAGTGATTTCAGCTTGGTAGTGTGAATGTAGCCTTATTACCTGGATGTGAGTGAATGAAAAAAGAAGCATTCTCAATGAGAGCGGAGTTGGATGATGGGCTTTTAATAAAATGAGACATTCAGACCTGAGAGCTGTGATTTGCTACAAAACCAAACATCATATTTCTGCTTTTGATATATTTTACTGTGTTGTTGTATGATCTCTGCAACTTGAGCATCAAAGTGTTAAGGACAATTTATTTATTAACATTTCAATCCAATTCCAAGCATGACACAATGTGACATGCCCAGTTTAAGCATCATGTGTCCAACCTTGACAAAGACCTCCGCCAACAAGCAACTACCATCCTCCCTCAGGTGTGTTGCAGAGAATGACTTTTTTTTTTACTGAGTCACTGGAAGGAGACGTTAGAAGACCAAGGAGATAAAACACGATGATAAATTATAATTATAATGATAATTATGATAATAATAACCTCTAAATACTGTAATATTTGTAGTACTTTGTATATAGAATTTATATAAACTAAGTAATTAATTATACTCAGGTGTCAGTCATGGCTCCCTCCATCACCCCTGTGCTTGCTTCCATTCACCGCGTTCCTGTTAGATATGTAAGCGTTGACTTACTGACCTGACATCCACACCCCAACATCACAGCTTATGACAAATGTCTGGGTCACCAGACCTTTTCCTTGTGGACATATAAGGAACATCTCTGATACCTTTAAATCCTTTAAAAACTTCTTTTCTGCATGAGCAGTTTTATAACTTTATTGGGAGGGGTGCTAAATCAAAGACTGTATATAAAAGATGGCTGGAGCCTCTGTGACGTCACAGATTCTTTGATTCTTGCAAGATCGTTACTACCATGGTTGCTATGGATGCTGATATGTGCACAGCATGTTCCACTACTGTGTTGGGCTGTCTGCCATCACTAGGCTGCGTTCCATTTTAAATCACCACTGGACAGCGGTATGAGGAGTTTTGTAGAATTTGTCTGTTTAATTTTTATGTATATTTCCAGAAATATGTGGAGGATGCACACGCAGAGGATGTTACACATGACCTCAACTAAATAACAACAATATTTAACTTTAAAGGTGATGGTTTAAATTCCTTAATTTTGTGTTGCTTTACCTGAAGGCATGCTGTAATCCTGAGGATTTGAGGCCGGCGGACGGTAATTCTAGTGGGCTGGATCTTGTATCAGTGCTGCTAATCAGTAATGTTAATAGATGATATTGGACTACTGGACCTGCTATGAGGCACAGTAGGGCCCTACTGTCCCTTATGAATGGGCTGATAATGTTGATTCCCTTGAGTAAAAACATCTGAATCACAGCGTTAGCCCTATAGCTAACACAGGATAAGAGAAAACCTCTGGGTCATGTGACTTGTCTCAGATGAAAACACATATATCTAATGAAAGTGCTTGTTATCAGATTTTTTTTTGTTTTGTTTTGTTTTTAATCTAAGCAAACAAATCTGAAAATGGTTAACAGTTCATTATAAGACCAAACTTTGTGACCAAATCTTCCTCAAATGTATGGCCACGTTTCCAATCCACCAACAAATCCTGAAATCTGCTTCTACATTTTTTCATCTTCTGTCTTTTCTGTTCCTCCTTTTAAGCAGCTGTTAACATCACTCAGCAGAAGGAGAGAGCCAGTTACACAATCAGCGAGACCATCATTTATTATTTAAAACTTCTGACGTCCCACTGAGATCTTATTTAGCCTTGTTAACCTAAATGAGTTTCTGCAAACAGACAGCTGAGCTGTGTACAAAACTGAAAGTTCCCTCAGTGAAATAATTAAGAATAAAAAAAATATTTTTTTAACATACAAACTAATTGCTTTAAATTTAACAGTATTTCACTGTATTTCATAATGTATATAAGTTAAATTGTGTGTAAATGACCAGTTTCTCATTCATGTTCCAGTTTAAATCAGACTTATGATGTATGAGGAGGCAGATATAGTTACAGAGAGTTTGGACAAATGTGATATGTTTGACGGTGAGGGTGCAATGTCACGAGTCTTCCTGTGTTGATTTTGTGTTATGAGCTGAGGTGATGGGGGAGCATAAGACAAAGCAGAACATGGAGTTACTGCTCGACAAAACACAAAGCAAAGAACAGAATATACTTAATACAGCCGGCACATATTCAGCCATGATGCTCACAGTCTCTGTAGTTAATATTCAGTGTAACAAACACAAACGTGTATTTCAGCTTTTTAAACTGCTGTTAATTTAGTCAGTTTCTAAGACACATCTAATCTCTGTGGTTGCACCTTCTTTTTAACACCTAAAAGTTTCACACCGAGTCTGTTTATTTTTCTTTTTCTTTCTGTTATGATTTTTTCAATGCATATTTTGCAGCAGACAAAAGAAAAACTACGAGTCATTTGTGTTTTTCTGTCATAGCATTCACAGAGCAAGACTTGGTTAACACATAAACTTCAAAGATGCTTGTTTAGCACCGGTAAATTACGTTTTTCTACCGTATCTTTACATGTTATTTAGAGGATGAAGAGTGTCATAATTTGTATTTCTTTCTTTCTTTTTTTTTTTTTTTTTTTTTGGTTTAGTCATGTTTAGCTCTGTTTTTCTTGCTGCTTCCTGTCATTAGTGCACCTAGTTTGATTTGGCTAACTCTCTACACCTGCTCCTCATTAGTCCTTCAGTGTGCTTAAGCTCAGTGGTTTCAACTTCTCCTTGCCAGTTCATTGGTATCATTTTGTAGCCTCAGGCTACAAAACACGTTCTTAAGAAAAAGCCTGTTTCTCATCTTGTTTAATTAAACAATCTCCATTAGTCTTGCATTTCGGTCCTTCCACTTTGTTTCCTGCATCCACTTCATGACATGTTTATTTTACTTTTTGTATAAACAGTGTTTCCTTATTAAGCCAGATTTGTTGTTTTTAATACTTTCCAACATTTTGCAGAGAGATAACACTTATCAAATATAACTGAACAATTATGTTTCTGTCAGAGCAGACAGCTTTCTTTTTAAAACTAATTGTATATTAAGTCTGGTGTTCTGGAGTTTGTCTCTGGGATTAGTTTTCTCCTCCCGAAATTCAACAATTGAGGATGCATTATGTAACTTTCTGACCTTAAAACTCTCCATTCCTGACTCGTTTGATGGCACAGTGACATTTATTTCTGAAGCTGTCTTTGCACAGCAGTGTCTCAAGGCTGAGAAACCCTGTTTCACAACCTTTACTCCTGGGATGCTGCATGATGTTGCAGCTGAGTTTTGCTTCATGCACCGCATCACACACTAAATACTGTTTCCAGTTTACCTGCTCCAAGGATCATGCGATAGCACTTCTTCGCACACTTTGGGTGAAGCAGTCTGTCGCTGAAGGAGCCCTGCAGGGCTGTCAGTGTTTAGGAGGGAAGGTGGGATTCGGAGTGGTGGCTGTTCATACTTTACTGGATTCTGCCAGATCCAGAAACAGATGCAAGCTGAATATGTCAGATGGATGAACATCCATCATTGATCAATGCAGTCTGATTTTACTTCCATGAGTCTGATAAAAGATGAAATTGCGATGTGTCTGACAATTAGGCTACGATTTACCAATAGCTCATTTACAGAATGACACATGTCATGACTTGTAGTCTTCCCCGGATGTCTTTTTGATGTTTGTGTTGTTTTCGTCAACAATGACGAACCTTTTTTTCATGACGATAACAAGACGATGACGAGCTAAAAATGGCTCTCTGATGACGAAAACAGGACGAGACATTTGTGAGATTTTGTTGACGAGATGAGACGAGAATGTACAAGGGTTGATTGTCATTAAAAATGCATGACATTTCTGCCTATTGTAAATGCAACCTGCTGCTGCACCTTGGCCACGCCCACTAGCACACATGCAGCGTGCACCCAGACGAGCAGTTTATGCATTCATAAATCATGGCGGCAGCGTCGACAAAGAGGTTTGGTGGAAACAATGAAACGATATATGATGACATATAGTTTAACTATAATTCATCCTAATTTCACTGGCAGACCAGGTCAAGTTGAGGATGTGTTCCTCATCCTTTGCTGATATTTTGGGCATGTGTATGTTCAGGATGTAGTATTGCAGCTACCAAAGTACAGATATTGTTGCTATTTGATTTTTTGGAGTAATTGATTCCACAGTTAGCTTTTTATCTGTGCAATGCATAACCCCAAGTAGATCAGAAAGTATTTGCTGTTGGTTGGGAAACCTTCTAAGTCTAAAATCATTCCTTTTAATTTTGTAATTATTGATGAAAATAACAAAACAACAAGCTTACAATGTGTTGCTATATGTTGAGATTATAGATCTGCTATTTTCGTGTGTGGCATTTTTGTATGATGAAGTAGGGCATCAATTCATAAAAAAGATAAAATAAAGAAATAAAAGGTTTCTGCTCAACAGCAGTTAAGTATAGCACGGCAGCATTGAATCCCTGTTGATGGGAAAGTCTTGGCTAAAGCTATCAATCTGGTAAAGGATCTGGTTGTTATGTAAAAGCATTAAGGTTAACTTGTTTTATGAATTGCAATACTTGTTATAACCTGTCAACCTTGATTCCGCTTTTTAATACGTATTATTGACCTAAATTAATTTGTTAAAATACTAATACTTTTTTTTATATGACTAAAACCTTTTTGAGTTTTCATCGACTAAAACTGGATGAAAACTATCAAACTTAGAAATGACTGAAATGTGACTAAAACTAATAAGCATTTTCATTCTGAAGACTAAAACTAAGACTAAAACTGAGATACCTGCCAAAAACAACACTGAAAGCAGTAACTGTTATGACTGGCAGTCTCTAAAGTGACTCTGATACACATCTGCTGGTTCTTTATTGCACATGGTTTACCTCCCACTCGGTTTACAAATCTCACATCAGAACCCTCCCAACAGGCACATATACAGTACTTCCTGTTACAATACGCAACACTTCAAAATAAAGGTCCAGCGGTTGCCTGTTGCAGTAGCTTTTCTTGTAATGTGTTGCTTTTGCATTGGACTGTTTTTACGTCAAACACACATTTAAAACAAAAATCATTCTAGTTTGGATATTGGGTTGATTAACTGTACCAGTGTGATTTGGAACTGTAGACTGATCTTCCTGTAACCTTAATTATTGCTTGTACAACCTTGATTATTGCTCTGGTGTTTTTGGTTCCTACCTTCCCCTTGTTTCTGGGGGGAAGAGAGAGTGGACTGTGACTGAATCTGAGAGAGAAAACATGAGGCGCTAAACTACCATTGCTGTCCTTCCATTTTGGTCTATTAAAGATTATTGAAAAATCGTCAACTGTAGCCCGCCCTAATCCACAGCCTTCAAAGACTGGAGTACCAAGAAGAAAATGTTCAAGTGCCTAAAAGGCACCAAATTCAGTTGAGTTCAAGAGGAGACAGTGAAGATGTAAGGCAGGTGAAAACTAAAGAGGAAGGAGGAGGAAATTTAAACATTTCTTTCTTGATCATTTTGAGGAATGTGAGAACATTGGCAAATATGGATGAGCTTGGGATGTTGAGGAGGACATGGTGGGAACACTAGCAGCATTAAGCTTTGTGTTTTACTGAGAAATGGTTTCAGGATTCACCTTGTGTCATTTACCTTTTGTGTTTTACTATGTGTCCCTGTAAGAAGCAAATAAATGCTGATGGGAAGAGAAAAAACACAGAACACAGAAGTGGTGGATAAGAAGGATTTATCAGAGTAAAAAATATCTTGTGATGTAGTAAAAATTCCAATGGTACTCAGTTCATTCAGAAGTTTAAATAACAGGAAAAGCAGGAGAAATATGTATTTATAGAAGGGTAGCTAACAGCACTGAGCTCTGGAGGATGTCTGAGGGTCACATGGAACAGAGTATATCAATATGTTGAAAGAGTTGAGATAGCACCCATTTCACTTTGCCTGGACATTATTTATCTTTATTATTGCAATAAATTCTAATCAGGTGGTAGGAACAAAAAAGAACTTTAAGTGTTGTGTGTTCACTTAATTTGTCACCCATACTCTTATGAAACCTGCGCAGAGGAAACAGTATTGTCAAAATGATGTTTGGCATCACAAACAGGATGTCTCACAGTCAAGGATACCTTCTTTGTCCAAGTGAAGTCCTTCTTAAATAAGGAAAGATTCCTTCCTTGCATCTGGAAATCACTTCATGAAATCATGATAACAAGGCTTATGTTCATCTTCAGTTACAACTAATAAACAGCTGGAAAAACTGACACTGGGAGGTATTAGCTGGCTATTCAAAAATAATTTATTAATTTTTGTTCTTTCACTAAACAGATTGAAAACATGGTCATAGCGACAAATATGTGAAAAAAAAAAAAAAAAAAAAACGTAAAAATTTTCATTGTTCGCACCATCTCTGATGTATAGAAAAATTGTGGATCCTATGATTACATTAAGTATAGCCATTACATATCCTTCCTAGATTTTGAAAAACAGAATATCCTGTATTTAACGATGAGATTATATTGTTAGCACTTTTTTTCTTTTACTTTTCTAATTGTGCATTTGATGACATATCATGACTTTTATACTTTCAACGCTCACATATTCGCAGTCCATATATTGCATTGTATGTTTAGACAATCAGTAGGTTATTTCCAAACCTCAGATGTTTATTGGATAAACATATCTAACTTGTTTTCCTAGATCTAGCATAAGGAGTACCTCTTTTCTATTGTAACACTACAAACTTGATACTGTTAATATTACTCAAAGGCACTATCTTAAAACTAAAATTCAAACTGCAATTGTTCATTGACTTAGATTGACTTACTACTCATGCATGAAAGATCCATGCTTGATGATTTTTCCAAGGTCATTGTTTAATTGAATTATTGTCATAACTATGAATTAACTTTATGTCTAAGAATGGCCTCCACACAGACTATCACAAACCATGATCATTGTAAAGTGTTAGTTTTCTGATTTTTTGGATCTATTGCAGCTGAATCAATCCCTGCACATCAAACTGAACAAAGCTAAGACAGGTGAGAAGGAGAAATGAGGAAGAGGGAGAAGGGGAGAGGGATAGAGAGAATGTCATGCCCATTGGCAAAACTCTTGCCCATGCACAGACCTGGCCCTGAAATATCAGTGGCAGGATGTGGCAGCAAGCTGGGAAATGCACGAGTCCTTATGTGCACATCTGTTTGTTCGGGCGACAGAGGGGAAAGAGGCAGGGAGACAAAAAGACTGAGATGAAGTAACCAGATTAATATCTGGGAGAGGGGAGAAGCAGGGAGGTGTGAAATGTGACAGGCGAGAGGAGAAGTAGAGATGCCATATGGCATCGCTTCAGGAGATAACGGGTAAGATGATTGATCAAAAAAGAGGTGACTTAGTGGACACTAAGTCTAGTGGACGACCATTACCACACAGAATCCATTCAGGATTTCATGGACGGGCATTATATCCAAAGTACATAATAGAACCTTTGATCATTTCTGTTCTATTCTATTCTATTCTATTCTATTTCCCATTATTTATATTAAACTTTTGAATATAATCTTTTATTATTATTAATAAAAGAGCCACACTGTGGGCTCACCATTAGAGGGGCCATGAGGGTTGGGTGAAATGTTTAATGGATGGTGGCCAAAGGTGTGAACAATGGTCTGATCCGTGGCAACAGAAGCCAGGACTAGTGATGTGGAATGTTACCTGCTCTGGTGGGGAAGGAGCCTGAGTTGGTGCATGGGGTTGAGCGGTTTTGACTAGTTACAGCTGGACTTACCTCGACACATGGTTTGGGCTCTGGAACCAGTCTCCTTAAAAAGAGCTAGACTATCTTCTACTCTGGAGCTGCCACTGATGAAAGGCAGGTATGGGCAAAGTCTTCTTCTGTATGTTTACATTACAACAAAAACAAAAATTAATACTACATAAGAGAAAACCAGAGTATGAAACCTTTTCTTCCCACTCGAACACATTTTAGTTTAATCCAACGCTGACACTGAAGAGGAGTGATCATCATTTGATTCAACCCACTACATGTCTTGTTTTATCCCTCTTGACTTGTGTCTTATCAGCTCAGCACTGCTCTGCTCTGATTTTCACTTACAGGCGTGCACCTGTCCCAAAGCTGCTCCAGTATAAACTGCGTGATGATTCCTCAGTGGTAGTTTTCCAGCCTAAGCTGGTCTATCAACAGGAACAAGGTTTTCCTGAAGCTTAACCTCTGTGATTGTGATAGAAAAGCTAAAAAAGACGAACATCTTGACTGAAGCCACACCATTACCTCCACATTGTGTTTACCCATTAGGACCTTTAAACTAAATAATAAATACTCTAAATAGTTACAGGATATGTGTCATTGAAGGTAATATCATTGTCATGGTTTTTGGAGTTGTTGAATGGAGGCAGTTTTTTTTTTGTTTTTTTTTACTTTATTGAAACATACAGTGATACAGCATCTGGTGATGGGTGAACCCAGCCTTTGCCTGCTGATGATGTCATGGATCACAGAAAAGAACCATGAATTTCTTTGAAAAAATTGAAAACTAATTTTTCAGGTTCTGAACAACTTTCTTTTTTTCTTTTACTGCAGTCTTGCAGTTGACTGACATGTATTGCTGAATTCAGGCCAACAATCAGTTTATGGTAAATTCAAATTAATTCAGGTAATGAGATTACTTTTTTAATAGTAAATTAGGTTCTAATTTGCATTGCTTATATTTACATCTGTGTTCTCGTAATGTATTACGTGCATCAAGCTTGTGATTGTAGGAACACCTCAAACTGATACACACCATCCTGCAGGCTGAACAGCAAAGATCAGCTTCACTCACTGATGCAGCTGAAGTAACTCCAGCTCCTCTCATCTGGGCGTCCAGTTCTACTAAAATTTCCTCCCATAACTGCTGATCCATGAATAGTCCAGCGAGCTGCTTCGCTGCATGTCCTGTCATTGAGTGGTTAATTGGCAAAAACATACACTCTGTAACCGTACACACACAGAGATATTAATAGGCATGCCTGTGAATGTGTATACTCACTAAAAAGACACATATTTTTGAACATTTCTTACAACTCAGCCAGAGACATCACTGAAGCAAATACATGATGGCAATGCCAAACAAGGAGAAATGAAAACTCAATTAGAAGAGAAAATATCAGCTCTACTTCATAGTGTGTGGACTTCTCAAGTGAACCCCAACACTCGTTATGCTGGAGATGGGAATTAACCGGCTGGTAAATATAGATGTGCTCCTGGGAGAGCTGCCCTCCGGTCACCAAGCTTCCGAGAATGAGGATGCCTCTAGTCTGAAATAGTCTTAACTCATAAAAACACCCAGTTTATTCTGTAAAAACTGAAGAATAAGCCAAGGGGAAAAAAAATATATTTATACAAAATAAAGCCGTAAATCTGTTAAAATGTACAACCCTATTTTCCCCAAAACTTGAGATGCTGTATAAAATGTGAAAATAAAAAAATAAACATAATTAGAAATTAATATTCTTTATTATCATTCCACAATGTTTAACATGAGGGGAAAATATATGGTCCACAGGATTGATATCGAGGCAAACATACCATGCATTCATTTTACATACATTTTACACCACTTAGGTTGGAACTAATAAAGTCGGGAATAAAGGACTAAAATACTAAAATAACATGGAATAGAGACAAAGAACTTGAGATATTGTGGTGTAAAGAAGTTATTGCCCTGTTCAGGCAATATGGTGAGTTAACTAAAGCTAATGCACGATATATTACAACATGTTGTATGCTGAATGCATTGATTTGCAAATCTTTGCAATCTTCTTCTAAACCTAAATGCTCTGTTTCTTCTAAACAGAGCATCTTCTAAACCCAGGGTGATGTTCAGCACCATGTAGCATCCATTCTTCTTTAACTGGTGGCACCACATGGGAGAAAAATCCTTCTTAAACTTGAATCTTTTCATTCAAATGTGGGCTATAGTATTCAAAGAAAGGATGTTGGAACACGAACAAATAGGAACTGCTGAATGGCTGCTAGCATAACACATGCTTATTATATTCATGCTTTTTGCTTTACTATCTAGTTAACTATACACATTTATAATAAGTTCTAAGAAAAGCCAAATACTTTTAAAATGTAAGAATTTTCTTTTCAGTTTACATTTAAAAGTTCAAGAAAAAGAGCTACATTAAGCTAGCTTAACAGAGCATAAAAGCTAGCAACAGCTTAACATCTGCTAGCATGATAAATGCTTGTTTTATGTATTTTCTTCCCACACTAGTTCATGTAGTAATGTCAGAATAACCAAACAACTTTGATACATGAACTCACATGAAGTGGCACTACATGGGAGAAAAATCCTTCTTAAACTTGAATCTTTTCATTCAAATGTGGGCTTTAGAATTCAGAGAAAGGATGTTGGAACATGAACAAATAGCAACTGCTGAACGGCGGCTAGCATAACACATGTTTATTATAGTCATGCTTTTTGCTTAACTAATATCAAGTTAACCAAACACATTTATAATGAGTTCTAAGAAAAGCCAAATACTTTTAAAATGTAAGAATTTTCTTTTCAGTTTACATTTAAAAGTTCAAGAAAAAGAGCTACATTAAGCTAGCTTAACAGAGCATAAAAGCTAGCAACAGCTTAACATCTGCTAGCATGATATATGCTTGTTTTATGTATTTTCTTCCCACACTAGTTTATGTAGTAATGTCAGAATAACCAAACAACTTTAATACATAAACTCACATGAAGTAGCACTACATGGGAGAAAAATCCTTCTTGAATCTAAGTGTTTTCATTCAAATGTGGGCATTAGATGTCAGAGAAAGGATCTTGGAACATGAACAAATAGCAACTGCTGAACGGCTGCTAACCCTAACCCTTTCAGTTTACATTTAATAGTTCAAGAAAAAGAGCTCAGAGACATAAGAACTAGGTTAGTACTTTTACATGAAAGGTTACCTGCCAAACCATATAATTAATGAAGAGAGCCATTAAATCAGGCATTTTGCATAAATGAAAAATCTGCTAATGCTTCGCGGGCATCCGTCACGGATGTTCAACGTATTTCCCATGATCTGTGAACATGATCTGCTAATGTTGTAAGATGTGGTCAGTATCCGAGGACATCTAAATTTTTATTTTTTTATTTTTATTTTTTTAACGGCGCTGTAGGAGACGGCTGCCTTACCAGTGTCTCTTACTCTCCCGAGTGTTTCTTTCTTTCTTATCGTTTTATTCCTTATTTTATATATATATGTCCTATTGAATATTTTTTTAACTCTAGCATGGCACTTGCACGTCGTCTTGTTTATTCAAGAGAGGAACTTTTTGCATGGAGGACTAATGTCGGAATGCAGCACAACGTACCGACAGAGCTGAGGAGGAAGTACAGAGGCTGCAAGTCAGGAACTAAGCTAAAGGCTGCTCGACGACGTTTTAAGCCAGTGATCCCCTCTGTACTAATGGGGAACGTCAACTCACTACCTAACAAGATGGACGAGCTGTTGGCACTGAACAATCAACGGAATTATCGCGAGTGCAGCTTATACATCTTCACAGAGACATGGCTCACTGATGCGATACCAGATGCTAACGTGGATCTACCGGGTTTCACTGCTGTGAGAGCTGACAGAGACATGAACGCCTGCGGTAAGAGCAGAGGTGGGGGGCTCATCATATATGTGAACAAACGTTGGTGTTGCCCAGGACATGTCTCAGTGAAAAAGGAACTGTGTTGCCAGGACTTGGAACTGTTAGCCGTTAGTCTGCGGCCCTATTACTTGCCGAGGGAGCTTAGTCACGTGATTGTGCTCTGTGTTTACATCCCGCCCAGCACGGAAGCATCAGCTGCCTGTGAGAAGATACACACAGTAACAGCAAGGCTGCAGACAAAGCACCCCGAGGCGTTTATGGTCATATCTGGGGATTTTAATCATGCTTCCCTGGACTCTACCTTGGCCTCCTTCCACCAGGCTGTAGACTGTCCAACAAGGAACACAGTACACCCCCTTGGTCAAAAGGATGTCTAAAACCACACGCTCAATCAGGAAGTGGTCACCTGAGGCAGAGGATGCTCTGAGAGACTGCTTTGACATCACTGACTGGGATGTACTGCTAAGACAACATGGTGAGGACATAGAGGAGCAGACTCACTGTCTGACGGACTACATCAACTTCTTGCTGGACGTAGTCTCCCCCAATAAGACTGTCCGTTGTTATCCAAATAACAAACCTTGGATAACACAAGATGTCAAAGCTGCCCTCAACAGGAAGAAGGTGGCTTTCATGAACCTTGACAGGGAGGCAATGCAATTAGCACAGCGGGAGGTGAAACAATGCCTGACGGTGGCGAGGGACACCTACAGAAGGAAGGTGGAGGATAAACTGAGTGAGAGCCGTATGAAGGAGGTCTGGGATGGTGTCAGCACCATCACAGGCTTCAGATCAAAGGCCATAACAGCGGGGGGGACAGTGGAAGAAGCAAACAGGCTGAACATCTTCTTTAACTGCTTTGACCAGCCCACTGTCCCCCCTCCCCCACTGCAGTACACAACCTCCCTGACTTCATCCCCTGTGCAGCCCCCCTGCCAACCTTTACCCCTCCCCCCATCTCAAAACCCTCCACACATAACAGCAGAACAGGTGAGGGGAGAATTGAGGACGCTCCACCCATGGAAAGCAGCAGGCCCTGACAGAGTGCCTCCTCGTCTGCTTAGGACCTGCGCTGCTGAACTGGGGGAACCACTTCAGCATGTCTTCAACCACAGTCTACAGCTGGGGAAAGTGCCTACCCTGTGGAAAACATCCTGTATTGTTCCAGTTCCAAAGAAAAACTGCCCTGGTGAACTGAATGATTACAGACAGGTGGCACTTACATCCGAGCTGATGAAGACGATGGAGCGGCTCATCCTCAATCTTCTCAAGCCCCAAGTGCAACAGGCCCAGGACCCCCTACAGTTTGCCTATCACGCAGGTGTGGGTGTGGAGGATGCTATTCTCTACCTCCTACACCGTGTCCAAGTACATCTGGATAAGGGGAGTGTTACAGTCTGTCCTGCCACTCCTCCAGCACTCCCCTGTCCTGCCGCTCCTCCAGTCACTCCTCACTTCCCTGATCCTCCACACCAGTTCCAGATCCGCTCATCATAATCAAGTCAACCTGCCACACCTGTCTTCCATTGTTTCACCAGTCCTCATATACTCCAGCACCACGGTCACTCTCTGTCGGACCTTAAACCTCACACTCCTATTGGACTCACTCCCTCTCCGTTCCTGGCCTCTTCAACCCCGTTACCTCGTCCCTGATCGGTATCAGTATGATTCTTATTCTGAGTTCTGTTCACTAATAAAGTGTCGGTAACGTTCCCTTGTCTCCCTGGAGTCCTTGTGTAACAGAAGGTCTGACCAAAACAAAATGTGCTGGAGAAAATGCATTCTGGTGGAACTGCTGGACCTGGAGGTCCTCCTTTCACCAAAGGACTTCAGGGTGGTCCACACCGCATTGGACACCTACGTGGACACACTGGCTGAGTTCCCCGGACCCCTGGTGAGGCTCCTCTCAGCTATGGATCTGGTCACCCAGTTGGAAGCCAGACCAACCCTCCTCCTCGTGTTTCCGGATTTGACTAAACTGGTAGAGGAGGCTTGGGTGGTATATGCGGAGGCTCATTGGGAGAGTGTGGGGGTAAGAGCGCCGTCCACATCTCCCCCGGCTTCCACGCCAGTGACTCCAGCGTCTCCTCCAGCTCCCAGGCTCACGTCCCCAGTGTCGCCTCCAGCTCCCAGGCTCACGTCCTCAGTGTCGCCTCCAGCTCCCATGCTCACGTCCCCTGAGCTGATGTCTGCTCCGGCTTTACAGCGTCCGACGCCCCAGCAACGGTCTACTCCGGCTCAGCAGCGTCCGACACCACAGCCACGGTCAGCACCTATCCTGCAGCCTCCTGTGCCTGTTCCCCGGACCTGTATGGCTCTACAGCGTCCGACGCCACAGCAACGGTCAGTCCCGGCTCTACAGTCCGAGGTCAGCTCAAGTCTCCGAGGAGGTCGACGGTTTCGACGCTTCTCTCCTGCCAGTGGGTCCAGTCTCTGAGGGGGTCTCAGAGCAAGACGCTCCTCTCCAGCCCCTGGTTCTGTCCAACCTGTCAGCTCCTGTCTCCGAGGAGGTTTTTATTAAGGACGCTTCCCTCCAACCAGTGGCTCCAATCTCCCAGGGGGTCTCCAAGCGAGACGCTCCTCTCCAACCAGTGGCTTCAGTCTCCCAGGGGGTCTCCAAGCGGGATGCTCCTCTCAAGCCTCTGGGTCCTTCCTGTTCCCTGCTCCAGTCTGTGCGACCTCCCGGTCGCCCACCAGAGACTCAGCTCCAGTCTGTGCGACCTCCCGGTCGCCCACCAGAGACTCGGCTCCTGTATGTGCGACCTCCGAGTCGCCCGCCAGAATTATCATTAACATGTCTCTGTCTTCCAGAGCTCCTGTCTGCGCGCCTCCCTGCGCGCCAGCTTCAGTCAGTGTGCCCTCCTGCGCGCCAGCTCCAGTCAGCGAGCCTGCCAGACATCCAGCTCCAGTCAGCGCGCCTGCCAGACATCCAGCTCCAGTCAGCTCGCCTGCCAGACATCCAGCTCCAGCCCGTGCACCCCTCAGGCCATCCGCCTGAGCTCCAACTCCAGCCTGTGCACCCCTCTGGCAGATCGCCGGAGGTCCAGCCTGCTCAGCTGTTGGAGGTCCAGCCTGCTCAGCTGTCAGAGATCCAGTCTGCCCGTCCGCTGCCAGAGATCCAGTCTGCTTGTCGTCCGGGTCTGCTTCCAGAGTCCTGGTCCCAGCCGGCCCGTCCGCCAGAGGTCCGCTCCAGGTCTGCCCGTCCTCCGTGTCGCCCTCCAGAGATCCGCTCCAAGTCTGCCCGTCCTCCGGGTCGCCCTCCAGAGATCCGCTCCAGGTCTGCTCGTCCTCTGGGTCGTCCTCCTTCCATGACCCGGCCCTGGTCTGCTTGTCCTCCGGGTCATCCTCCTTCCATGACCCGGCCCTGGTCTGCTCCTCCTCCGGGTCGTCCTCCTTCCATGACCCAGCCTATCACGCAGGTGTGGGTGTGGAGGATGCTATTCTCTACCTCCTACACCGTGTCCAAGTACATCTGGATAAGGGGAGTGTTACAGTCTGTCCTGCCACTCCTCCAGCACTCCCCTGTCCTGCCGCTCCTCCAGTCACTCCTCACTTCCCTGATCCTCCACACCAGTTCCAGATCCGCTCATCATAATCAAGTCAACCTGCCACACCTGTCTTCCATTGTTTCACCAGTCCTCATATACTCCAGCACCACAGTCACTCCGTGTCAGACCTTAAACCTCACACTCCTATTGGACACACTCGATCTCCATTCCTGGCCTCTTCAACCCCGTTACCTCGTCTCTAATCGGTATCAGTATGACTCTTATTCTGAGTTCGGTTCACTAATAAAGTGTCGGTAACGTTCCCTTGTCTCCCTGGAGTCCTTGGGAGGGGCACAGTGAGGATCCTCTTCTTGGATTTTTCAAGTGTCTTCAACACAATCCAGCCCCTGATGCTTCTAGACAAACTGAGGGAGATGCAGGTGGACCCCTGCTTGGTGTCCTGGATTGGTAACTACCTCACAGAGAGACCGCAGTACGTCAGGCTAAAGGACACCACATCTGACACTGTTATTAGCAGCACAGGAGCACCCCAGGGGACGGTGCTGGCCCCCCTCCTCTTCACACTCTACACCTCAGACTTCTGTTACAACTCAGAGCTGTGTCACATCCAGAAGTTTGCAGATGACACAGCCATCGTGGGGTGTATCAGGGATGATGGAGAGGATGAGTACAGGAATCTGGTCAGTGACTTTGTCACCTGGAGTCAGATGAACCATCTCCAGCTTAACACCTCAAAGACTAAGGAGCTGGTTATTGACTTCAGGAAGTCCAGCCCACAACCACGTCCAGTGACCATCAGGGACAACAAGGTGGAGATTGTAGACAACTACAGGTACCTCGGGTTGTGGCTGGATAACAAGCTGGACTGGACATGCTGTACAGATCACCTGTACAAGAAGGGCCAAAGCTGTCTGTACTTCCTGCGAAGACTGGGATCTTTTAACATCTGCAGGAAACTCCTGTGGATGTTCTATCAGTCTGTGGTGGCTAGTACGCTCTCTTATGCTGTTGTCTGCTGGGGGGGTAACATGACAAAAAGGTGTGCTAACAGGCTGGAAAAACTCATTAGGTGGGCGGGCTCTGTGGTTGGCATGAAGCTGGACTCCCTGGTGACAGTGGCAGAGAGGAGAACACTAAAAAAACTACTGGCTATTGTGAATGATGCCAGTCACCCTCTGCACACTGTCATCAGTGCACAGAGAAGCCTGACCAGTAACAGGCTGCTCCTCCCCAAGAGTAGGACCAACCGGCTCAGAGACTCCTTTGTCCCCCGAGCCATTAAACTGTACAACTCTGCATTAGGCAGGAGGGGGAGAAGGAGGGGGGAGAGGGAGGTGTGCAGTCCGCCTGATAGAACACATGCACAATAACCCATACAAACAGTTGCAATAACTTATACGTGCAATCGTGATCTGGGAATCTGTACCACCTCTACTGTGTGCAATGCTTGATTATATTGTTTTATTTAACTTATCTTATTGTTATTTATTGCATTCTATTTGTGCTTTTCTTGCACCTTGTTGCCTCTATTTTGCTTTGTACCTGTATATATTGTGTCTTGTGCTTGTGTCCTGCTTTACTGTTGGTGTTGTATTGCTGCTGGTACCCAAATTTCCCTGAGGACTCTCCAAAGGGATTAATAAAGTATTTCTATTCTATTTTATTCTATTCTATCTTTAGTGGTCCGGATCCGGAGAGATCTAAAAATAGGATCCGTGAGGGATGAGGCGGGGATTTCCCCGTATCTTGTCCGTATTTGCGACAGTTACGGACAGATAGCAGTATCGGATCGGTACTTTTCGTCCAGTGCAACTGTCTGTAAACGTCTGGGAAGTGAGGAGACCAGTTGTTTTTAGGAGAGGAATGTTGTCCCATGTCTTTGGATCCTGTTCACATCTGGCTTCTTCTTTGCATGATGGAGATTTAACCTGCATTTGTGGATTTCAGGGTGAAGTGTGTTTACAGACAGTGATTTCTGGAAGTCTTCCTCAACATCTGATATCTTGTTTATGTTCTGTTAGGAATAAAATAGGAGTTGATGAGATTTGCTAATCATTACATTCTGTTTTTATTAACATTTTACACAGCATCCCAACTTTTTTTTAAATTGGGGTTGTACAATAAGAAATTAAGAGCAATCAAATCAAATCAAATCAAATTATATTTATAATGAATTTTTCATGCACATAGCAACACAAAGTGCTTTACATAATAAAACAATTTATGCAGATTAAAAGATTGAAGAACCTTCACACACCAGAGTATATAACAGCAATTTAAAAACACGTCATTGAAGTCTCTTTCACACACACACACACACACACACACACACACACACACACACACACACACACACACACACACACACACACACACACACACACAAACAAAGCAGGACCCCCAGCCACCCAAACAAGGGCAATCACCATCACCAACAACCCTGTAGACACAGCTACCAGTGTGGAGGATTCCCATGAGAAAAAAGAGGAATTAATAAGTAAAAACAAGAACAAAAAACTTAAAAACAGTAAGAACAGATAAGAGTAACAAGAATAAAAATACAGATAAAGGATTTCATGAAAATGATCAAAATAAAATAATATAATATAAAGGAATTAATAAAAATAGTGTACTTTGGTAAAACAAAACAATAATACCATAATTGACAAAGCTGAATAAATAGGTTGTGTTTAAAATAAGTACAAACTTAAATAAGTACAAAAATAGATATAATAAAAATAATAATAATAATAATAATAATAATAATAACAGAACAAAATAGAACAAGAAATATAAATTACTTTAATAAAATGAATTTCACATGGGTATTGAGCCTGGTTTTAAAAACTTCAACAGTATCAGCCACCCTATGGGCAAAACCTTTGATATAATTCTCATCAAAATTTACCTTAAACTATTGCAAGGTGTTGGTAGCAATGAAATCCCAAACCATGATTCTCCCTTCCCCATACTTTGTAATTAGGTTTCATGATCTGCTGTTTGTCACAGCTCCTAATTAGGCCCACCTGCGCCTTGTAATCACCCTCAGGTCCTCTGGCACTGTTCCACAAATGTGGAGCATAAAAACAAAAATAAGACACACACCAAAATGATGGCTTGATGACTGATGTGATAAGTTAACGGTATGCAAAATAACAGGTAGATTCTTTGAAAAACAAACTAACAACAACAACAACAAAAAACTAATCAAAAAGTAAATGTCAGATGTGGTATGCTTAAGGTCAAATTGCTTGATGGGATAAAAATTTGTAATTATATTTAAATAAGACTTGTGGATAGAAGGACAGTATATTCCCAGCTACTGTGCAAAAGGAAGCAAAGTCACAGCAGTTTTAGTGGAGAGAAATTCAGAGGCCACTGGTGCAGGAGGACTTAGAATCTGTCTCCAGTCGGGAAGAAGGCGCATGCATTATCATTGTTGCTGGTGAAAAGGCTCGACTGCTGCGTTTGAAGTAACCTGTATGACCATTTCGCCATGGAGGTCTTTCGTACTGATGGGAAGCGCAGTGACAGATGAATTCAGGTCCCTCCCAGATTACATTTTGATTTGTTATTGTCTGAAAAGGCTGTTTTATTCCCTCCAATTAGTGTGATAAATTGAAGAAGCAGAGAAATTCTGTATAAACAAATGTACAAGCAAGATGATTATACTGGTGTTTTTGTTCTGTAATCCCTCTCGTGATTTGTAAGTGTTTGTAATGCACTGATGAAGTCTGTTTCACTTGAATAAAACTAGTTACGATAATTTAGTGATAATGAGGCTCAGCTCTGCTGCTACTCTCATACAAACCCTCCTCAGAATAAAGGAAATAACCTGCGAGGAAATCATTGCATCTCAACAGCACCCATTTTACGCTGAGCTGGTTTTTCCCTCTCTGTGTGTGACTGACTATCATAGCCAATTTTACAGTAAATTACTCCCTAAACAAGCTCAATAGAGACAAGCCCAGCAGTCTGGGACCCGGCGCTTGCATGTAAACATGATTATATCGAGGAAGTGGGTTCACATTTTCCAGCACACAGTGACAGCCAATTAGGTCCCACGTTAGCGCAGATAATTCCTCAAATGCAGTATAGTGAGAAGTGACGGGCCGGGATGGAGGGAGGGCAGAGGAGTGGGGAAGAAAAAGAAGGGATTGATGAAAAGCGAGAGGAGCAATTAAAAGGAAAAACAGCCGGAATGCCACAGATTGGGTTGTAATTACCGTGTGTGAGGCTCCATATTAGTGCTGCTTACTTTGACTAACAGCTGAGGGGCTTTTCTCTGTGTTTGTGTGTTGACTGTGAAATTCAATTATACCTGCCATTAGATTCCAGCGGCTGTCTTTAGAGGAATGGAGACTATAATAAAAGTGATTTCATTTTTCCGCTGACATGAGACACAAGGATTTGTGACACCACTCTGTCAGTGTTCTCAAAGTTGTCTCTGAGCATATCTGTCTGGAACAATTATGTAAAACATCCTCCGAGTGACAGCGCTGAGTTGGAAAGGCACCTATAATTACTGACAGGTAAGGTTTCTCTGCCACGCTGGCTCACCACCAAGCAGGTCACCGGGCTATCAGGACAATAATTGGTGAGCTCAATTAGTTTGTCCTCTCTCCTCCCCTTTTCCCTCAGTCTCCATAAACAAAAAGCACATTACACATCGATCCCCGGGAGTTGCTTGGGTAACAAAGCGGTGACGGGTCTTTAATGAACTGTCTTGTGCCAGGAGCTTGAAAAGGCTCCTCTTCAGATTCTTATAATGAAGTTAGTTCAAATCAGATCGAGTAGAGTGAGTCTGTTTCCTTTTTTTAACAGCCATTTTCAGCAGCCATTTAATTTAGCGGCTCTCTGTTGAGCTCTGGGCTGAAGGAGAATCTACAGGGGACACAACTTCGTCTTCTAGGTGATCTTACCAGAGGTTGTCTCACTGATGCCTCTTTTACTTCGACCCTCCAGGTTTTAACCAAGTGATTGTATCCAGTAAAATTAAATGGTCGGCATTTTTAATCTTTTTCTTTATTTACTGATGATAATTTACAAAGTGCACATCCCAGATTGGGGCTTTTGAATAATAACACTAATGATTACAACCAAGCTAAAATGCAGAAATAGTGTGAAGAACTGTCTATACCCCATGTTTTAGCAGCTTATTTAGCAGCAATGAGTTGAAGTGATAGTTTTCTTGATGACGTCATCAGTCTCATATGGTTGTGGAGATTTTGGGTCCACTCTTTCCAGTATTGCTTCAGTTGATTGAGGCTTGCAGCAGGGATGCAACGATATGCAGTTTGGCCAAAACCGATATTAATATTGTCATTATAGCCAATAACTGATAATTACTGATACTAATGTATATTTTTTGTTAAGTCTAAGATGATCAAATTTTGTATAAAATTAAGGTTAACATTAGCAGCGTTAGCTTCCGGCCATTGTATGTGAACCTCTGGATGATGTTTTCTTTTTAGTGACATCAAATTGGTGGTGTTGAATTATTTGACATGGCATCCATCCTTCTACCGTTACTTTGACTTGCAATACGAGTTTTGAGTCTCTTCTTTCGACAATGTGAAACACGGCCGCTGACATTACGTCTCCGCTTCAGTTAAACAGCCCACAATGACAATCCAATAAAGTTGTCTATAATTTTTCTATAGCTGATTTAGTTCTTACGCCAGTCTGAAAACTAAATCAACTATAGCCCACGATGCTGTGCTGGATCACTATCACATGTCCAAACAAATATCGCATGGCCAAACCCCCTCCTCCTTCTGACACACATACAGAAACAGCCAGAAATAAGTATCGTTTGTTAATATCAGCCCAGTTTTACTTATGCCGATCTTAAAAAATAACCATCTGCTGATGCCGATGTCAGTGCTGATGTATCGTGCATCCCTAGTTTGCAGCATTGGCTTTTGCAGCTCTCTGAAGGTCCTACTACAGAATTTCAGTCAGGCTGAGTTCTGGACAAGTTCAGAACAAGCCCAGGTCATCATAACTCCACCACTATGCTAGACAGTTGGTATCACGGCGGTTGTGCTGATATGCTGTTTTTGGCTTTTGTGCATTTTGTCCAAATATGATGCACGCATTGTATGGTCACACTGTGTGGTTTATCTTTACAGGTTAATAGTATTTCTGTATGAATGTCAAGGAATGAACGGTTCTGCAGCGACAAGCTGCGTTTACTATATTGCCAGTAGGAGTCAGTGAGGCCCGGTGTGACTGTTTACTCTTGCACAAACTCCTCATTTGGCTGAGCACTGCTGCACTGAAAAGAAGCACGGCCACCTATCTCAAATTTTCTCGTTTTTTGTACAGGTTAGTATGTTACTAAAGCACATAAACCGCTTACATACTTGAAAGCCAAAATGTTATTTTGCACTCAAAATGGCTTGATGAGAACATTTGTTCTTGTATGTTGTTAAATGTAAATGAAATGCCTTCGTGTAGCTGATGTACATATATCTACTGTGCATCTACTGTGCATATCTGAATTACAAACTGTCTCTCAAAACTTTATTCTGGTGTATTGTCTACAGGATGTTGATATGTGGACATATTTACTACTTAGATACTATTTCAGTGTTTGTTGTTAATTGTGTTTTGAGTCTAAAAACAAAAGATAAAACCAAGTGCTGGCTTTTCAGTTTGAATAATCAACATGGTTTGATATTTCATTTAGCACTGTATGCGTGCTTCTGTACTTGATCACATTAGTGCGACAGTGTCTAGGACAGGATTGTAACACAAACAACTGCACTTTGGTCTGGTCTGTCCAAAGGAAATTGTTCCAGAAGTCTTGTGGTTTGTTGAGATGCTG
Organism: Melanotaenia boesemani; assembly: GCF_017639745.1. Lineage (NCBI taxonomy): Eukaryota > Metazoa > Chordata > Actinopteri > Atheriniformes > Melanotaeniidae > Melanotaenia > Melanotaenia boesemani. The sequence goes on along the minus strand of NC_055691.1, from coordinate 9,108,800 downwards.
CTGTGAAAATCTATGTACAGCCATGTTCTTTTTATAGAGAAGAGGCTTTCTCCTGTAACGCTTCTATACAAGCCATACTGGTTCAGTCTTTTCTAACTGGATTGTCATGAACTTTAATATTTAACATGCTGAGGAATTGAGTCTGAGATGGGGCTCTTGGGTTTCATCAAGTTTCTCTGAGCATCACATGGTCTGACTTTGGTCTAAACTTGGGGCGTCCACTCCTGGGAAGATTTGTAGCTGTATTGAATGTATTCGACTTGTGAATAATAGTTTCCTCTGAAGAATGATGCACTTCAGATAGTTTGGAAATGGCCTGATGACATTCCCAGACGGATGGGCCGCAACTGCTTCTCAGATGCCTTTCCTCCTTTTCAACATGTTAATACACACCGGCAGGTTTATATAGAGATGCTCACACTGATGATAAATTAATTATATATGTTTCAAGTAGCAGCTCATTGTTTATTAAAAGAAGAAATAAGGATGGACTTAGCTTTTAACATACTGCTTCTGTATTTTATCTTAGTTTTTGTTAACTAAATAATAACAGTGTTATGTCCTCTGCTGTTGCATATTTAAGCTTGTACTTATCTAATTTTAGGACCTGATAAGTACCAGAATTTTTTATATTATATTTTGATATGTAAAACTGTGGAATTAACAGAACTGACTGTATGGCACGCATTCAATTCAGTTTTTTTTTTTTTTTTTTAATACGGGATCTCACATGCCAGAACTGTTTAGCAGGTGGCGGCAAGTGGCCAGCAGAAGGAGGCATCTTGTTAGTATAAAATATAACCTCCCAACGGAGGACTTGAGGCAAGCCGTTCAGAGAATATAACTTGGATCAGTCGGCATATATCTCCTGGCATCTGGGGCTACAGTCAAGAAATGTAACCCACACTGGATTGATGACTTCAATCTTCAAAAACCAACTCATCCTCAGAAAGTTTAAGGCTAGACATTATTCAAGCTGTGTTTCTCTCCCTCCCACCTCCACATTCTCAGTGTCTTTCTTTCCTCCTCATGATGCTGTTTTTATCTTGTTGAGCATGCTGCACAACACTTATGTGCATAATTCTTATAATCCCCATGCTAAATGGAACATAATCACAGTAGCACTAAAAGGCAATTCTGTTCGACCTCAGAAAATGAAAGGAAAACGGGGGGAGGGAGGGAGAGAGGTGGGGGTGTGACCCTACACAGGTTATTGCTTTTTGTTGAGTGTGCGTCAACAACTTTTGAATTTAATGCATTCCTGCAGCGTCGCGCGGCTCATCGGCCCTCAGGGGAAATAACAGCATGCAGCCTTTAGGGGATTATGCTCGAGTAAGAGAAAAGAGGTTTGAGACATATGCACTGTAAGTCTGGATGAGTGGAGGACAGTACCAGGGCCCCAAGGCCTTTACAACAGAGCAGCAGATTTCACTCTTCATTTATCAAACTTTAAAACAGAGCTGATATACAGTCTCACTTCCAAACAAGTAATAACACTTTAAAATGTAAATAAAACCAGAATGCAATGATTAGCAAACCTTATCAACTCATATTTTATTCCCAGTAGAACATAAACAACATATCAGATGTTGAAACTGAGACCTTTTATCATTTCATGGTAAATATGAGCTCATTTTGAATCTGATGGCAGCAACACATCTGTAAAAGTGGTTCCAGGGTGATGTTTAGCATCGTGTAGCATCCCCACTTCTTTTAACAACTTGTCCCATTCTGGTCTGATGCAGGATTCTAGCTGCTCTACAGTCTTGGACCTTGGTTGCTGAAGCCATGCTCTTGTGATGGATGCAGGTTGTGGTTAAGCATTGTCTTGCTGAAATCTGTAAGAACTTACCTAAAAAGAGACATCTGGATGGGGGCAGATGTTGCTCTAAAAGCTGCTGACACCATAGGCACTAAAGCAACTTTATACCAGCTACAAGCTAGAATAATATTTTGCTGTTGATGAGCAAATCTGTAGATGGTTGAGAGAAAAAATTTACATTTACAAGTTAGGGGGGGCTTTCACAACCTTCCAACGTGACTGAGAAGTTCTCGGTCAGAACAGGGATGACACTTTGATGTAATGACTTTTTTTCTTCTAAATAATGACAAATTTATCCAAACTTTTTAAGAAGGGGAATTGTTTTAGATGTTTAACAAATACAGAAAAGAAAATGAAAATTGTACAGTAAAATTGAGTTTAAATGATCTGTTATTTCTAACACTGAATGTAAATTTTCAAATCCATACTCAACTTTATGTGCAAGCTTGATTTATGCTTTCATCTGGAAAATGATTGCAATGTAATACACATAAAATAATATATCAGAAGCTTAGGGACTAGTGATGGGAAGTTTGGCTCTTTTCAAAGATTCGACTCAGCTTCCTTAAAAGAGTTGGTTCTTTTGGTTCCCAAAAAACTCCTTAGTATCAGTCAGAGCTTCTAGTTTAGCATAATTTAGTAATTATGGGTGGTTTGTTTGTTGGTCATCTTTTTTTTTGTTTGTTTGTTTTCATGAGAGCTTTATTTTTGTGCATTTTTTTTTATACAAAAATATAGTTATGGTGCATTCCAGTTGTCTCAGAATTTTGAGTGGTCAGGAGTAGGTGATGTAATTCCCAGGTAGTTGGCGTTCCATATACATCAATCTGGAAAAAATGGACTTCCCCAAAACAGCCAATTTGTGAGCATCTACTAAGACATATGACGCTAGAAAATCACAAATCCATTGTAAAAATGTGCACCATCAGAACAGCAGCCAGTTTTGGTAATAATGACACACCACACACTGACTCAATTTTTTATGAACCATCCATTACATAAATAAAATTTGCTGTTTAGACTAGAAACTTAACGGACACAAAATATATTTTAAAGAATTTTAATTAAGACAACAATGGACTACAAAGGGTACTTGGTGCAGACATCTTTAAATCTGTTATTGCGGGGCCCTATAAAATTTATGACTTTGTAGTTCGGAAAAACAAGCAAAGATTCCTCATAATTCGGAGTCCGTGTACAACTGGAAAGCATGATTATTACCTTCGCCAATGTATTTGCTGAAAAAGTTATGAACATATTTTTTTTATTAACTTTTCGGGGGGGGGGGGGGGGGGGGGGGGGGTGCGAATCACCAGCTGGATCCAGGAATTTTTAAAAGAATTCTTAACTATGGAGAGATGGGGATAATTTTACCAATAGAGCTTCTAACAAAAAATAAATAAATAAATAAATAAACAATGGCATGGTGGAGGTCAGTGCTTCTAGTGTTTTATAATCAGACTTTAAACAAACAACTTAACATTATGACACTTTAATTTAGCTAATTTCTCATTTTTTTCCTGACACAGTTGTTTAGATCTGGCTTCCAGCTGTCTCTGTGTTCCAGATTTGTACCACTTCCTGTCTTCTAAGAGGTCCTTCCTTCTTTACATAGTGGTATGATCCTAGTCTTTCCTCATATGGAACTGACCACATCCAGAAAAGACTGGAATAAAATAAACTACAATTAAATATTACGACGACCCTTATGACGATGAAAAAACAAGGACCAAGGTTTCCCTTGCCTGGACGTGGGTCACCGGGGCCCCCCTCTGGAGCCAGGCCTGGAGGTGGGGCACGGAGGTGAGCGCCTGGTGGCCGGGCCTTTGCCCATAGGGCCCGGTCGGGCTCAGCCCGAAGGGGAGACATGGGCCTCTCTTCCCGTGGGCTCACCACCTACAGGAGGGGCCATAGGGGTCGGGTGCATTGTGAGCTGGGCGGCTGCCAGAGGCGGGGACCCTGGTGGTCTGATCCTCGGCTGCAAAAGCTAGCTCTAGGGACGTGGAATGTCACCTCTCTGGCGGGGAAGGAGCCTGAGCTGGTGCGTGAGGTTGAGCGGTTCCGGCTAGATATAGTTGGACTCTCCTCGACGCATGGCTTGGGCTCTGGAACAACTGCCCTCGAGAGGGGCTGGACCCTCTTCCATTCTGGAGTTACTCCCGGTGAGAGGCGCTGAGCAGGTGTAGGCCTGCTCATTGCCCCCCAACTTGGTGCCTGTATGTTGGGGTTTACCCCAGTGGACGAAAGGGTAGCCTCCCTCCGCCTTCGGGTGGGGGGATGGGTCCTGACTGTTGTTTGTGCCTATGCACCAAATAGCAGTTCTGAGTACCCACCCTTTTTGGAGTCCTTGGGGGGGAGTGTTGGAGAGCACTCCTTCTGGGGACTCCCTGGTTCTGATGGGGGACTTCAATGCTCAGGTGGGCAATGACAGCGAGACCTGGAGGGGTGTGATTGGGAGGAATGGCCCCCCTGATCTGAATCCGAGTGGTGTTTTGTTCAGACATAAGAGTGTCCACATGTGCACTTGGCACCAGGACACTCTAGGCCGCAGTTCGATGATCGTCTTTGTAGTCGTGTCGTTGGACTTGCGGCCGCATGTCCTGGACACTCGGGTGAAGAGAGGGGCGGAGCTGTCAACTGATCACCACCTGGTGGTGAGTTGGCTCAGATGGTGGGGGAGGATGGCGGTCAGGCCTGGCAGACCCAAGCGTGTTGTGAGGGTCTGCTGGTAACGTCTGACAGAGTCCCCTGTCAGAAAGAGTTTCAACTCCCATCTCCGGCAGAGCTTCAACCATGTCCCGGGTGAGGCGGGGGACATTGAGTCCGAATGGGCTGTGTTCCGTGCCTCTATTGTCGAGGCAGCCAGCCGCAGCTGTGGCCGTAAGGTCGTCGGTGCCTGTCGTGGCAGTAACCCCCGAATTTGTTGGTAGACACCGGCAGTAAGGGATGCCGTCAAGCTGAAGAAGGAGTCCTATCGGGCCTTTTTGGCCTGTGGGACTCCAGAGGCAGCTGATGGGTATTGGCGGGCTAAGCGGAGCTCAGCTTCGGCGGTCGCTAAGGCAAAAGCTCGGGCATGGGAGGAGTTTGGAGAGGCAATGCAGAATGACTTCCGGACGGCTTCGAGGAGATTCTGGTCCACCATCCGGCGGCTCGGGAGGGGAAAGCAAAGCTCCGTCAACACTGTGTACGGTGGGGATGGGGGGCTGCTGACCTCGACTCGAGACGTTGTGAGGCGGTGGAGGGAATACTTCGAAGACCCCCTCAATCCCACCAACACGTCTTCTGATGAGGAAGCAGAGTCTGGAGTAGCTGGTGCTGGCTCGCCTATCTCTGGGGCTGAGGTCGCTGAGGTGGTTAAAAATCTCCTTGGTGGCAAGGCCCCAGGGGTAGATGAGGTCCGCCCGGAATTCCTTAAGGCTCTGGATGCTGTAGGGCTGTCTTGGTTGACACGCCTCTGCAGCATTGCGTGGACATCAGGGACAGTCCCCCTGGACTGGCAGACTGGGGTGGTGGTCCCCCTCTTCAAAAAGGGGGACCGGAGGGTGTGCTCCAACTACAAGGGGGATCACACTCCTCAGCCTCCCCGGTAAGGTCTATTCAGGGGTGCTGGAGAGGAGGGCCTGTCGGATAGTCGAACCTCGGATTGAGGAGGAGTAGTGTGGTTTTTGTCCCGGTCGTGGAACAGTGGACCAGCTCTACACCCTCTTTGGGGTCTTTGAGGAGGCATGGGAGTTTGCCCAACCAATCTACATGTGTTTTGTGGATTTGGAGAAGGCATTTGACCGTGTTCCCCGGGGACTCCTGTGGGGGGTACCACGGGAGTATGGAGTGCCGGACTCGCTTGTAAGAGCTGTCCGGTCCCTGTACGACGGGTGTCAGTGCTTGGTCCGCATTGCCAGCAGTAAATCAGAATCGTTTCCAGTGCGGGTTGAACTCCGCCAAGGCTGTTCTCTGTCACCGATTCTGTTCATAACTTTTATGGACAGAATTTCTAGGCACAGCCGAGGCGTGGAGGGGATCTGGTTCGGTGGCCTCAGGATTGGGTCTCTGCTCTTTGCGGATGATGTGGTTCTGTTGGCTTCATCGGGACGTGATCTTCAGCTCTCACTGGAGCGATTCACAGCCGAGTGTGAAGCGGCTGGGATGGGAATCAGCACCTCCAAGTCCGAGACCATGGTCCTCAGCCGGAAAAGGGTGGAGTGCTCTCTCCGGGTCTGCGATGGGGTCCTGCCCCAAGTGGAGGAGTTTACATATCTCAGCGTCTTGTTCACAAGTGAGGGAAGGATGGAGCAGGAGATCGACAGGCGGATCGGTGCGGTGTCCGCAGTGATGCGGGCTCTGCATCGGTCTGTCGTGGAGAAGAGAGAGCTGAGCCAAAAGGCAAAGCTCTCGATTTACCGGTCGATCTATGTTCCCACCCTCACCTATGGTCATGAGCTGTGGGTAATGACCGAAAGAATGAGATCTCGAACACAAGCAGCCGAAATGAGTTTCCTCCGCAGGGTGGCCGGGCTCTCCCTTAGAGATAGGGTGAGAAGCTCGGAGATCCGGGAGGGGCTCAGAGTAGAGCCGCTTCTCCTCCACATTGAGAGGAGCCAGGTATGGTGGCTCGGGCATCTGGTTAGGATGCCTCCTGGACGCCTCCCTGGTGAGGTGTTCCGGGCACGTCCCACCGGAAAGAGGCCCCGGGGCAGACCCAGGACACGCTGGATGGACTACATCTCTCGGCTGGCCTGGGAACGCCTCAGGATCCCTTCGGATGAGCTGGTGAATGTGGCCGGGGAGAGGGAAGTCTGGGTTTCCCTGCTTAGGCAGCTGCCCCCGCAACCCGACTCCGGATAAGCGGAAGAAAATGGATGGATGGATGGATTAAATACAATATAAATATATAATAGTAAATTATTAAACTAAACAGATTAAATTATTAGTACATATATATATATATGTATATATACATATATATATATATATACATATACATATATACAGACAATCTTGGTGGTTTGTCACAAATTTGTGACACTAGGCATCAAGGGGTTAAATACTTTATAGACTACAGAGGTTCATCGTATAAATTATTTTTGTGGACCACTTTATTCTTATTCAGGTTTGACTTCACAGGCTTGTACAGATGTTTGTGCATACGTGTGCACGTGGGAGCTGCTGCATTTCTAAATGCAGACACACGAGTCGGCTGCTTAGTATATAAACCATTCTTCACTGAATGCCTTTTTATGTGTGGGTCTTACACAGATTTGTGTTTGAAGCTAAAGCACTTTTGTAATTGGAGGAGATAAGCAATACTTAACATCTCCTGAATATTCAGTCATGCACACGCACACACACACACACACACACCAACACACACACACACCATTACAATAACCCACAGCATTAGAATATTGGCTTTACAGCCCAGTCGTTTGTCAAGGGGCTCTTTAGGGGCTGTAAAACTGTCTGACAGCGGGAATTTGTCATCGCCACCGAGGCCTGCTCCTTCTATTAGTCATAAAATATACGGCAAGGCAAATACAGGCGGCGGTGAAGACGTGGCAGCGAGACGGATGAAATAAAATGAGTGTGTGCGTTGGTTAAGTCACTTTCAGCTACATCGACGTTAAGTTGCTCACTGAAGTTTTGTTGTTTCTTTATACAAGATGACAAGAGGGGGGAAGAAGATGGAGAACTTCTCATCCTCAGCTCTATTTCAAGTCTTTCTTTGAGCCTGCATGACTGTGTGAGTGTGTGAGTGTTTGTTCTTCCTTTGTTGAAAGTGGTGATTTCCCATTTTCAATATCCTGTTCTATTTCATTCTGTTCAATTCTTCTCCTCTTCTTCCACACACACCTGAACACACACATGCTGAGAGATAGGCAGTTGTTTCTATGAAGAAAGATGACGCCATTGAAGATGATGACAACTCCCATCTGACATTTACTAACCTTTTGAGCAGAAAGATGGAGATGGAGGGGAGGAAAGAAAAGAAGGAGAGGGGATGGACAGATGAGAGGGTCTGGAGGATGAAGGGGGATTGTATGCATGGCATTCCTGTTTTCTATTCTTTTCACCATCACATTGTGCTCAGCCCCCTGAAAAAGCTTTTGTTGCTTTCTGCCCTTATTTTCAGGTCTACAGCAGACTCATTTTTTTTTCTTTTCTTTTTTTATTTATCCTTGCAAAGCCTTTTTTCCCCCTTACAGTTCTATTTGGCAGATGAGGCATTCCTCTGCGAGTGTGTTTGTGTGTGTGTGTGCATGAGAGAGAAACAGCTTTTTTCATTCAAAACTGATTTGATGGAAAAAAACAAATATCAGTATTTATCAACATTACATCCACATATATGTAATGAGTTTGTGGAGAAATTATAATTTCATTTATATAACTTTGCTAAAGTTAGATAACAACACTTCAACAATGCATAAGTTGTGAAAATTTGTTGTGAATGTCTAATGGATGATTTGGTAAAGATAAATTTAAACACACAAACACACACACACGTGCGCACACACACACACACACACACACACACACATTACAAACTGGAAAAACATCCATCCATCCATCCATTTTCTGCCGCTTATCCGGAGTCGGGTTGCGGGGGCAGCTGCCTAAGCAGGGAAACCCAGACTGCCCTCTCCCTGGCCACATTCACCAGCTCATCTGAAGGGATCCTGAGGCGTTCCCAGGCCAGCCGAGAGATGTAGTCCATCCAGAGCGTCCTAGCTCTTCCTCAGGGCCTCTTTCTGGTGGGACATGCCCGGAACACCTCACCAGGGAGGCGTCCAGGAGGCATCCTAACAAAATGCCCGAGCCACCTGATCTGGCTCCTCTCGATGTGGACGAGCAGCGACTCTACTCTGAGCCCCTCCCAGATCACCGAGCTTCTCACCCTATCTCTAAGGGACAGCCTGGCCACCCTGTGGAGAAAACTAATTTCGGCTGCTTGCACTCACGATCTTGTTCTTTCGGTCATTACCCACAGCTCATGACCATAGGTGAGGGTAGGAACGTAGATCGACCGGTAAATCGAGAGCTTTGCCTTTTGGCTCAGCTCCTTCTTCACCACGACAGACCGATGCAGAATCCGCATCGCTGCAGACGCCGCACCGATTCGTCTGTCGATCTCCTGCTCCATCCTTCCCTCACTCGTGAACAAGACCCAGAGGTAAGCAAACTCCTCCACTTGGGGAAGGGCCCTCTTGCATACCCGGAGAGAGCACTCCACCTTTTTCCGGCTGAGGACCATGGTCTCGGACTTGGAGGTGCTGATTTTCATCCCAGCTGCTTCACACTCAGCTGCGAATCGCTCCAGTGAGAGCTGAAGATCACGTCCCGACGAAGCCAACAGAACCGCTTCGAAAGGGCAGAGACCCAATCATGAGGCCACCAAACCAGATTCCCTCAACACCTCGGCTGTGCCTAGAAATTCTGTCCATAAAAGTTATGAACTGGACAAACATTTATGTTTTAATGCCTAAAGAGTTAAAACACAAAAAGGCACACAGGATATGTGCAGGTAGGGCATCCGTCTGCCATGCGGGAGATTGAAGTTCAAATCCCACAGGGGTGAACAGTAACACCTTCCACTTGGGACCTTGGGCAAGATGCTACAGCCCACTGTATATCACTTTGGAGGAAAGCGTCTACTAAATGACAGTAATGATGCCGGTAATGTAATGTTTTGTTTTAATGTATAAAATAAAGATGTAGATACAACTGAGATTGGTAGCAGTTTATTTATTGGTAAATTATATTCCTTTAAAGTTCCTGGGTGTTCCAGCTGGGCTGGCAGCAGCCGTGTCCTCAGAGGAAGTCCTGCAGGTGCAGAGGGACACGATCACCGCTATTAACCAGGTGGACAAAGAGTTGCAGGAAAGGAGACCAACTTGATGGAAGTTTGGACAACAATTTAAAAAGGATTGTGTAAGAATAACTAAATAAAAGGAAATCCACCTTTTGTGTTTCATAAGCGTTTCATAACTTCTAGATGCTCTAGAGTTAGGGTTTCCCTAACCAGAAACCCTGGATGACCAGCCAGGTCCGCGCACTCCTCAGAGCCCGGGACGCTGCCTTCAGGTCAGGGGACAGAGCACTGTATAGTGCTGCTCGTGCTGACCTGAAAAGAGGCATAAAAAGAGCCAAGGCGGACCACAGGATGTGCATAGAGTCCCACCTGTCCAGCAACAACACTCGGGAGGTGTGGCGGGGCATACAGGACATCACTAACTTCAGAGGTTGTGATGTGTCGACAGCAGATCAGAGCGCAACACTGGCAGAGGAGCTAAACTGCTTCTTTGCCCGGTTCGACTCTCAGCAGCATGCATCTGCTCCAACCATGCCCCCACCCCCACCCACACCGACACCCCCATCTGGCTCCCGCACCACCCCACTCACCATCCAGGAGCACGATGTCAGACGGGTGCTCCTGGCGGTGAACACCAAGAAGGCTACTGGCCCAGACGGAGTACCTGGCAAGGTGCTCAGAGCGTGCGCCCACCAGCTCGCCCCCACCTTTACCAGGATCTTCAACCTCTCCCTGGCTCAGGCAGTCATCCCACACTGCCTCAAATCCTCCACAATTGTCCCGGTGCCGAAGAAATCTCCCATCACCAGCCTGAACGATTACCGACCGGTGGCCCTCACTCCGGTAATCATGAAGTGCTTTGAGAGACTTGTTCTTCAGCACATCAAGGACCATCTCCCCCCAGACTTCGACTCCCACCAGTTTGCATACCGCGCGAACAGATCCACTGAGGACGCCATAGCTGTAGCTCTTCACTCTGCGCTGAACCACCTGGAGCAGCAGCAGAGCTACGTCCGGATGCTCTTTGTGGATTACAGTTCTGCGTTCAACACAATAATCCCGGACAGATTATGCACAAAACTGGACACTGTTGGCCTCCCCCCTCTCACATGTGCCTGGATAAAGGACTTCCTAACAGACCGACCCCAGACTGTGAGACTAGGTCCCCACGTCTCCTCCACCCGCATGCTGAGCATCGGCTCCCCACAGGGCTGTGTGCTGAGCCCCCTCCTGTACTGCCTCTACACCCATGACTGCAGGCGGGCCCACAATGACAACCTCATCGTCAAGTTCGCTGACGACACTACAGTGGTCGGACTCATCTCCGGGGGTGATGAAGCTGCCTACAGGGAGGAGATCCTGAAGCTGGCTGCTTGGTGTTCTGAGAACAACCTCGCTCTCAATACCAAGAAAACCAGGGAGATCATCATCGACTTCAGGAGGTTCAGCACAGACCCAGCCCCCCTCTACATAAATGGCGAGTGTGTGGAGAGGGTCCACACCATCAGGTTTCTTGGCGTCATCATCTCGGCCGACATCTCCTGGTCAGAGAACATCACGTCAATCACCAAGAAGGCTCAGCAGCGGCTACACTTCCTGAGAGTCCTCAGGAGGCACCAACTGAACTCCAACCTGCTGCTGACCTTCTACCGCTCATCCATTGAGAGCCTGCTGACATACTGCATCACAGTATGGTACGGCAGCTGCACTGTAGCAGACAAGGAGAGGCTACAGAGAGTGGTAAAGACAGCACAGAAGATCATTGGCTGCCCTCTCCCCTCCCTGACGGACATTTACACCTCCCGCTGCCTCAGCAGAGCTAGAAACATCATAAATGACAGCTCCCACCCTGGCTCTGATCTGTTTGCCCTGCTGCCCTCTGGGAGGCGCTACAGGTGCATCAGGACTAAAACAAACAGACTCAAAAACAGTTTCTTTCCAAAAGCAATAACTGCCCTGAACTCCTGTAGGACTTCAAATCTGAAATACGCTGGACACTAACAACATATGTGCAATACATTCTGTCACATGACATGTACAACATATCATGATCCGTGCAATAATACTTTGAACGTGCAATATTTTTTTTTTTTTTCTCAGACATAGACATCATACTTATATCTGCAAATAACTAGAGTGTGCACATCTGTTTTATTTCTGTAAATATTTTATACCTTAGATCTTTCATTTATTATTTATTTCTATACTGCTCTCTTTGCACTGACACTGGGGATGGCTTAATCTCGTTGTACATGTAATGACAATAAAAGGCATTCTATTCTATTCTATTCTATTCTATTCTATTCTAGAAGAACATTCTCCTTCCTTCCTAAGTTTAGTTTTAATAAATCCCAGAAATTGACTATAATTTACGTACGCCAGTTTTTGTACCTACGCCAGCTTTATAAACGAGGCCCCTGGTCAGGATGCCTCATGGACGCCTCCCTGGTGAGGTGTTCTGGGAACGTCCCACCAGGAAGAGACCCCGAAGAAGACCAAGGACACGCTGTTGCGATTACTCGACTGGCCTGGATACGCCTTTGCATCCCCCAGGATGAACTGGAACAAGTGGCTGTGAAGAAAGAAGTCTGGGCTTCCCTGCTTAGGGAGCTGCTACTGTGACCCAAACCTGAATAAGTGGAGGAAAATGAATGGATTGATGTTTTGTTGTTGTTGTTTTTTTCATGTTCTATTGGAGGAGGTTTTGCCGTGTAATTCTGTAACTTAACTCCACTTCATTATAGAGCTACCAATAAAATGACTCACATTAGTCCAGTCTATAATAACTATGTACATAGAGACAATAGTACAAACCACTAAATTGCATTTAATCTTCTTTTCAGTTCACTTCAATTCTCTATCCCGAAATGCATGAGGCAACAGTGGAGAAGAAAAATGAGGGAAACCTCCATCTTTAACCAGCTGGAGGCTGAGAGGACAGGAAAGAGGCCAGGTAAACCTACTGAGAAAGATAAAAAGAAAAATAAATTAATGACAGAGAAATGAGAATGGAGGGGAGAGTAAAGAGACTGAAGAGGAGCCCAGTGCATCATGGGACTTCCCTCAGGAGCGTTGGCCTATAGAGAATGTGCACTGACATCATTAACATGCAGAACTGTGGGAGAAATCGCCATTTGGGGTGGACCTGTCTTCTGTTTGCATTGCTTCTGTCCTTGGTGCAATGCAGTGAACAACACGTCCCAGAGAACAGTGGACTTCTGCAGAAAGTTTTCCAGCTGATGGGCTTTATGTGAGCAGAAGTAAAGACTGCTTTCATATTTTTACTGCTTCTTTTTCTTAAACAAGACAGGGCTCCAGACTGCGACCAAATGGTCGCATTTTGCGACTAAAATGTGATACTGTGCGAGTGAATTTTTCAACTACTCGCACAATGGCGACCAATACGTTTGCTGGTCTTCTTCTTGTAGTAGTTACAACTGAATTTATTTTGTCGCTAACAAATGTCTGCTTCCCTCTTCAGCCCAGTAGTTCACAGTAATGCGCAAATTAGCTGCTAGTTTGCCGACTCAAACTAACTTCAATTTATTATTCCTCAGAGTTTTCAGACCCCTCTAGTGGCTATTTTTTTAAGTGACTAGCGACAAACTACTGACTTTTTTTTCAGATATTATTGGAGACTTTTGGAGACTGACGTGAATGAACACAGTTTACTCTTCCCAATGAGGAGCGAGTGCTGTGCAGACCCCTCTCAAACTAGGCTTCTTGCAGCAGCAACAGCTGCATTCATAGCAGACGACGTTCATCTCTGTTTAATGACCAGGCTGAAAATGAAACGTACAAACCTGCTGCTGGAGGATCCTGCAGTGGTTTACCATCACACTATTAATGAAGAGTGTGGACAAAAATATTAAAAAAATTAAGTGTTGTGATGTTCCAGACTCCTAATTAAAAAACAAAATACACTTAAAAAACTGAACAAAAAATAAATATTGACAGATTATTTTATTTATTTATTTTGCTGTTCTAAACATTTTTAGTTTTTTTTTTTTAATCAATTTTTGCCTTTCCCATGACATCCCTCTCTGTAGCAGCATCCATTACAACTATATGTACTAGGCTGATTATGCTAATTAGCGACTTCTAGTGACTTTTAGGACAGCCAATAGCTACTTTTCTTATTGAGGAGTCGGGAACAGAGTCTGGAAAGGAGTATCAGTCCCTGAAATTGTTTATTGGCAGGAACTACATAGACAAGTCATTCCATGCCCTATGGGGGATGATGGTGACAAAGTTGCGTTCTACTTAGAACTTGTCAAAATAAATTGGATTTGATGATTTGATTTGATTTTTACTTTGTAGGCTATGTCTGCCTGTTTTGTATTAGTGCGACCAGAAAGATTTTTTGTTTTTAATGATATGTCTGCTGCTGCACAATAAAATGTGAATTGTAAACATTGTAATTTCTGCATTGTTGAAGTATTTATTACTAATACAGGGAAAATGAGAGAAAATATGAACATTTGCTTTGCAAGGCAATTTCAGTGCGTGCCCCTAAAGTTTCTGATTGCGCTCCTAAACATTTAAGTTAGGCCACTGTGCTCCTGTCACAGTCAGAGACCGTAGCTAGGAGGTGGACCCAAATATGGAAGAAAGAGGAGAGAGGTAAGAACGAACAAACTTTTTATTTATGCTTGGGTTCATCTGTTGGTGAGTTGATCCAGGTGATGCCTCTCCTGGGAGAGGACAGAGGATTAGAGGAGGCCGGATGGAAATTCTTAGAGGAGTGCGTCTGGAAAACAGCTTTGTCTGTGTGAGTTGTGTTTGGTGGCAGGCAGGGCGAGCAGGCAGGTTGGCAAAACGTGAACGAGGCTGGAAGTCCTGATGCGACGTTCCTTTCAGAGGCTCTCCAGCAGCTTGTTGAAGCGACCTGAAAAAAACTGAGGAAAATACAAATAGCCAGGTGACAGCCGTATGGATCCACAAATAGACTTACAGAAGAAGACCGGATTACCACGCAGTCATGAGAGATAATCCAGCAAAGACTGGAGCTCCTGCTGATCTTAAATAGCAGCCTGATGACAGCAGGTGGATCCAACTGTTGCTCCAGACTCCGCCCTGAATCATTCAGGAAACCTGCTAACCCCAACCTGAAACACCTGGAACACTCAACACACGCAGCCAGGGCATAAACATGACAGCTCCTTGTAAAAAAAGTTGGTCTGGAGCCCTGCAAGATGTATTAAATTAATCAATCCTGTATATTTAGACATCTGTCTTTTCCTTTTATAACCCCCAGAATGTATTCATTTATCAGAAATTAATCAGCGCAGGTGAACAAATAATTTATTTGATTTCAGAATAAAACATCAGAACAATAAATGCTTAATTAACATAAATGATCAGTATGATGGTAAAATTGCAGTCGACAGTTTGTAGTCTCGCAGGTTTTCATCCATCTGATTGAAAAATGGCTGAATGAACATTTAATGATCAGTGGTTTTTTAAACTTACAGAGGGTGTAGGAACTTCTACCAAACACCAGGTAAACACCAACGTCTGAGACTGAAACAGCATTTTTTTTTTTTTTCCTGTCCAGCATTGTAGCAGCAATATGATGGTGAGAAACCTGAACGTATCAAAGGAAACAGAAACCAGGTTCCCCCAAAATGGCGGAGAAAGTCACAGCGATGTCACATGCACATTCTCTATAGCAGCAGGACTAAAGGGATGGATCAGGGTCACCTGGCCAGACCTACTAGATTTGTCAGAGAGAAGAGTTGGTTCCGTCAGAAAGGAGCCTTCTTAGTTGACAGAAAACACACTTAGAAAACTGGATAAGTGTTTAATTTCTGACAAACCACATGTGCTCCAGCAGCACAATACTTCAGCTTTCTGTTTATAGTAACAGATCCACATGCAAAGACATTTGGGATGTTGTGGCTATGCCTGAATGCAGCTCCTCAGTGTTACTGCTTTAATAATCAGTTTTAATGAGCATCACTGGCTGCTATTCCCTTCAGCATGATCCTCTCTTTCTGCATCTGTCTGTTTCGTATTCACATCATTTCTTGCTGTCTCACAGCCATGCACACACGTACAAACACACACACTTACATAGACCATGCCCGTCGCCTCAACCCCCCCATTCCCTCTATTCCCTTAAGTTTGAAGCTCAATTAGTGCCCTTTTCCTTATCTGCTCTGCTTAAACACCCCCTGGGTCTCCACCCCAACAACACGCTTTCTGTGTCACACTTTGTTAGCTCAAATTAATTTCTGCTATCGTTTTGTGTGCATGTGTGTGTGCCTGACATCTGCTCACATCACATGACACCGGTGAGAAGAAATGATCTGAGTCGTCTTAACCTTTTCATGTATGGGTTTGCAGTTTTTCAGCAGCCGTCACAGCGTGAGTTTTTGACGCGTGTGTTAGTCTTCTTGTCGTCACAGCTGGAAACACCCTCATTGTGTTGTTACTCCCCAACAAACTAATCAAACAAACAACACACAACAACAGTCGTACGTCTTATCTGTGACTCCTGACTCCCATTAACTGAATGATAAGCATCTTTCTGCTGATTAAATAGTATTTGAAAGCTAAAACACGTCTCTGATAGCCTCATTTATTGTAAAATCTTAATGTGTGTTTTACTTTATTTATTTGTAAGTTTTGCCCAGTCCAGATAAAGATATGCTGTAGTCTGAACTCACAAAGCTTTGTTTCTGTTGTAGGTTGGAGCTGCAAACCTGGAAAGGTTATCGTACTTACAAAGTTCAGGTAGCTGGAGCTGGATCATTAATTTGCTTCAAAATTGACATGTCTGATGTTTCGTGCTGGACATGGTTTATCGCATATTCCCGAGGCTAAAGCTCCTGGTTTTTTAGACCCTCATACACCCAGCTGACAATCAGCTGTCAGGGAAGTCTGGAATGTTAGTGAGTGTGTGTGTGTGTCTTTTGTTTGTCTGGTGTGTAACACATCATCATTACGAGGTGGCCAGGCTGGCACCATCCCTTTAACTATTCAAACATTTTGTGAGTTGCTGATAATATTCATGAAACTTTTTACCTAAATGTTGTTTGAGACTTCCACATCAGTCGTGTATGTGTACTTTTTTGCTTTTACAGGATTGATAGATAAATAAAAAGTGCATGTAAGATCTGATGATATTGCACATTTATACCTCTTTAAATTTATTTTTATTAATTTATTAGTACTTCATTATTTGCATCACTTCTATGGTGTTTTTGTTGTTGTTCTTCAGTATGTTTATGCACTTTTATATTTTGTATGTTCTGTATGACCACTAGAGCAAGACAAACATTGCTCAGCTATTTATTATTTATTTGTCTATTAATCTCTGAACATTAACCTGTTTTGCTTCTACATATATGATTCTTTTTTTTAAATCATATTTTTAGTGTTTTTTCTCTTTACTCCATATTCAGTTCAGCCTTATTTATAAAGTACCACTGATAACAAGGTCATCTCAAGGACTTTTTATCAGACAGTCCAATTCAATTATAATTTAATCTAACTTACTGTAATCCAACTATAATAGAACTGCACTCTTCTGGATGGAGATGTCTAATATTTCTCCAGGTATCTGTTGGAGCTACTTCTCCAGTGTGGGGGACTCGGCCCCCAGTGCTCCGATGACCACTGGTACTACTGTTGCCTTCACCTTCCAGGCTTTCTCCAGCTCTTCCTTGAGTCCTTGGTATTATTCCAGTTTCTCATGTTCCTTTTTCCAGATATTTCCACCATTGGGGATGGCTACATCCATCACTATGGCTTTCCTTTGCTGCTTATCAATGATCACAGTGTCCGGTTGGTTGGCCACCACCATTTTTTCAGTGTCTAAAAGTCCCACAGGCTCTTAGCCCTCTCATTCTCCACCACCTTGGGAGGTGTTTCCCATTGTGACCTAGGGGTCTCCAGTCTATATTCTGCACACATGTTTCTGCACACTATGCCGGCTCTGTGGTTATGATGTTCCATGTATTCTTTGCCTGCCAGTACCCTGCTGTGAGATATTTTCACAGTACACTCACACACACACACACACACACACACACACACACACACACACACACACACACACACACACACACACACATACAATGAAAGAAACAACAAAAAATACAACTACATTAGTCAAGAATCTCACACATCTGTATCAGCAGATTGATTACTTAAGTTAAATCAGATGTCTTTGTTATTTATTAATCTGTTGCATGGCGCTTACTTCAGGGAAATATAATTTACTGTATAAATTATGCAGCTCTCTCTGATTTGTAATTGTTTATCTTCATCCAGGTAACATGGCTGACCTTTTTAAGCTGGTAGTGATTTATGTGGCTGCAGCAGATAATTACTAAACAGATGAAGTGAATAATTCCTTTATTTTTGCCAACAGAACAGTGTAATAGAGGAGTAAATAAGTTCATGTCATCTTTATTTGTGCAGGACTTAATCACTGTTAGAGCCTGAAGGAGCATCCCAATCCTCACATTATGAACTTAGACCCTTCACTGCCTGCAGGGAAACCTCATTTGAAGCCTTAAACTAATTCAGATTTTAATGAATGCATTTAAATTGAACACGTGGAGCTCTGCACTTTGTTAGAGGCTTAAATTGGAAGTTAGGAAGGAGGCACGGCAGAACACACTGGTTTGGTTAGGCATGATTAAAAAGGGTCATGGGTTGTCTGATGTTCATGACAATGTCAAATTATGTTGATATTACTTTTGCTTTAGTTTTTAAATGTTAAACTATTTTATATGCCTATATCTATGAAGACAATGGATTGATGAATTTTAATGGTTTATCAAAATCTCCAGAACTGTGTAACAGCCCTTGTCCTGTTTTCACTTCTTCACATATCTTTTCCAGCAGCCACACCTTTCTGAAATTGTTTTGGTCACAATCACTAGTTCTGCAGCTTTCTGAAGGTCTTTCGCAGCTTTTCTTGGGACATTTTCTACTTTTTCACTCATTTTCAAAGGAAGGTGTTTTTATTTGTTAAGAAACTCAACTGTGACCAATTTTTAAAATTAATTTAACCTTTATTTAACCAGCAAAACAGACTAATCAAGATTAAAAGCTAGAGCAGGGCTACTCAATTTGGTCCTACGAGGGCCGCAATCCAGCAGGTTTTCCATGTATCCCTGCACCAACACACCTGAGACAAATTAGGTGGCTCTAACAGCCAATCAGGTTCTACACAATAACTCATTAATTTGACTCAGGTGTGTTGGTGCAGGGATACATGGAAAACCTGCTGGCTTGCGGCCCTCGTAGGACCGAATTGAGTAGCCCTGAGCTAGCGTGTCATGGCCAAGGCAGCAGCAGCACAAAGGACAAGAGAAATTACAACGATTGAAGCACACCACAAACATACACGCTTATATCATGGACTAAAACACTATTAAAGAAGATGGCGCCGGTGTACGTGGCTGCTCGTCTGTTGCTCTCCCTTTGGTTTAAGTTTTTGCTGATTTTATGCTTGGGCTCACTTCTTTCGGAATGTCTGCTGATGTATGATCGTAAGTTTCTTCTGGAACTTCAGTATAATGCTGGAGTTCCATCAACGGTCTGCTACAGCCATCATACAACTCTCCCCCCGTTGCTATCGGGCATTCCGGCTCACCTGTTCAGGGCGTCGGCCCTCCTCCTGCGGCAGAGATGCTCCCGCAAACGCGGCAAACGCGGTGGTCATCTGGTGAGGCTTAAGACATCCCTGGCTCGCTTCTCCTCGCTTTTCCAACTGGGATCTGGATCGTATGCGGTGCCCTGGCGTTCCCTGGATCCTCCTGATGTCTGCCTTGTACCTGTCGCTGGCTTTGTGGGCCAACCCCGCCGCTCCTCTTCTCCTCGACTCCGTCGGCGCGGGGTGAATCCCGGGAATCTGAGGATTTGCCGTGCAGCTGATCACGCTGTGGTAGCCCGCCTGGCTAGGTTGGCTAACCCCGTCACCACACTCCACCTCGGTCTGCTCAACATCCGTTCTCTTACAAACAAGGGGGATCTCATCCAGGATCTCATCTCGGACTGTAAGTTGGATTTTCTCTGTTTAACTGAAACATGGCAACAGCCCAATGACTTTATTCATCTGAACTCATCCGCGCCACCTGAGTTTGTTTACATGTGTAAACCTCGCGGCTCCGGTAGGGGCGGTGGTCTCGCGATGATTCACCGCCAGCAGTGGAAAGTAAAGCCACTTGAGGCTCTGGCGCTTAATTCATTCGAATACATGGCCTTACAACTCTCTGGTTCATCTCCTATTATTCTTTGTATTGTGTACCGACCACCTAAACCCAACAAGGACTTTTTGAATGACTTTGCTGCTCTTCTGGCCCATCTATCCTCACTCTCTCCAAATCTGATAATACTAGGTGACTTCAACATTCATATGGACAAGGACAATAATCCTCTTTCCAGAGACTTTGGTTCCTGTCTAAACAGTTTTGGACTGCACCAATATATAAATTTCTCTACTCACTCCAAAAATCATATTCTGGACTTGGTTTGCTGCTCTGGTGTAATTCCCTCAGATTCTATAGCCCATCACATTCCCTTCTCCGATCACAAATTAATCTCCTTTAAAATAAGTGTGTCTCTTTATAAAACCCACCCTCCCCGTTTAATTTCCTTCAGGAAAATTAAGGATATCAATCTTGACACACTGACTTCTGCCATAAATAACCTCCCAACTCCCTGCAATGTTTCCACTCCTGATAATTTAGTTTCTCAATACAATGACAACCTCAAGAACCTTCTAAACATCTTTGCTCCACTGAAACACAGATGTGTCTCCTTCTCCCGCTCTGCTCCATGGTTCACTCCCGCCCTGCGCCAACTTAAAGCCGAAGGACGCCGGCTTGAACGCCTTTCCAAGAAAACTGGACTCACCATTCACAAGGACATGTACAATAGCCACATTCTTCTATATAAGGACTGTATTGCTTCAGCAAAATCCACATACTATTCTGGTTTAATCTGCTCTAATGAAGGAAATTCCAAATCTCTCTTTTCACTGTTCAATAATATCACCAAACCTCCGGACATGTTCCCTCCTCATCTTTACTCAACTGACGTCTGCAGTTCCCTTTTGTCCTTCTTTACCTCAAAAATCTCTGACATCCATCAACAGCTTTCCACTGGAGGAGCTGCTGTCTCCATCACAGACCCTCTACCTCCATTTCTTTCTATCCCACACCCGTTCTCAGATTTCACTCTTCCATCCCCTTCTGATATTTCTGAACTGATTCTGAAATCCAAACCTTCCACCTGCCTGCTCGACCCTCTCCCTACAGTCCTAGTCAAAGCTTGTCTCCCTTCATTGGTTCCTCACATCACTGCCGTCATTCATTCCTCCCTCACCACCGGATATGTTCCACTAGCCTTCAAGACTGCTGCTGTCACTCCGATCATCAAAAAACCTGGTGCTGATCCATCTGACTTCAATAACCTTCGTCCCATTTCCAATCTTCCCTTTCTCTCCAAAATTCTGGAAAAGGTTGTCGCCTCTCAGCTCCACAAACACCTCACTAATAATAACCTTTATGAACAATTCCAGTCTGGCTTCCGTCCTTTTCACAGCACAGAATCTGCTCTGCTAAAAATCACCAACGACCTGCTGATGGCGGCTGACTCCGGTCTCCTCACAATCCTCATCCTCTTAGATCTCAGTGCAGCATTCGACACCATCTCACACAACATCCTCCTCAATAGACTGGCAACCCTTGGTGTTTCTCATACTCCTCTCACTTGGTTCTCCTCCTATCTCTCTAACCGCACACAGTTTATTCAACTCAAGACCCACACTTCAGAGTCACTCCCTGTCTTAGCCGGTGTACCCCAGGGATCAGTCCTGGGCCCCCTTCTGTTCATCACATATCTTCTCCCCCTTGGCTACATTTTCCGTAAACATAATATCAACTTCCACTCCTACGCAGATGACACCCAGCTCTACATCTCCTCCAAACCGCACTCCTCTCTTCCTCCTTCCTCTCTTTCCGACTGCCTCCAGGAAATTAAAGCATGGTTCTCCTCCAATTTTCTAAAACTCAACAGCAGTAAAACTGAAGTTCTACTTGTCGGCACGCCCTCCACTCTAACTAAGTCTCACAGTTTCTCCATCAGCATTGACAGTTCTACCATTTTCCCCTCCCCTCAGGTCAAGAGTCTCGGCGTCATTCTCGACAGCACCCTATCATTTCAAGCCCACATCAATAGCATTACTCGGTCTGCCTACTTCCACCTTCGTAATATCAATCGTCTACGCTCTTCACTCACTCCACATGCTGCTGCAATCCTTATCCATAGTCTTGTCACATCCCGCATCGACTACTGTAACTCACTCCTCTTCGGTCTTCCCAATAAATCACTTCAGAAACTGCAGCTTCTCCAGAACTCTGCTGCTCGTATCCTGACTCGCACCTCCTCCTTTCAACATATTTCCCCTGTCCTTCAACAACTTCACTGGCTCCCAATAAAATACAGAATTAATTATAAGTTACTGGTCCTCACTTTCAAAGGTATTCACCATCTGGCCCCTCCTTATCTGTCTGATCTCTTCCATATTGCTACTCCCTCCCGTGCTCTCAGGTCATCCTCCTCCGTTCACCTTACTGTTCCCTCTGCCCGTCTCTCTACCATGGGGAGCAGGCTCTGCTCCCCAGCTCTGGAACTCACTTCCATCTGAGATTAGGAACATCAACTCCCTTCCATCATTCACATCTGCACTCAAAACCCACCTGTTTAAACTAGCATACTCCCTATAACCCATGTATACTGACTGTTTTGTGTAATTTTTATATCAATGTCCGTTATCTCTTTTAACTCTTATGTAATTTATGTTTTTATTGTCTTTTTATTTATTTTTTATTTTTGTGTACGGTGACCTTGGGTGTTTGAAAGGCGCCAAGAAATAAAATGCATTATTATTATTATTATTATTATTATAAAGCTTAATGACCATTTGAACATAAATTTAAGATATCTTTAAATGCCAGCAGTCCAAGGTCCTTTTCCAGGACATTCCAGGCATAAGGAGCAGCATTTAAAAGCTTCTTTCCCCTGCTCTGTTCTGACCTTAGAAACAGCTAACAGTAGGACGTCTTGTGGTCATGTAATCATACTTAGGTTTAGGAAAAAACAGACCCAGTAAACATTTATAATTAATGAAATAATAAATTGAATCATTCAAGCATGAAAAGGCTCCTAACACAAGAGATGAACAAGTGTGTCATCTCAGCACCGTGTGCTGGACAAGTAGAGGACAAAAGAAGAAGAGTAACAACTAAAAACTGACAGCAGATGATCAGGATCTGAAAGTGATGTCCTGAAGAAATAGGAACAAATCCAGCAAAAACCAGGACCTGAGAGATGAATCTGGACCTTCAGTTCATCAACTGTTGGCTAAAGGCTCATCAGAAATGGTTTCCATAGAAACATGGCTGTCAAGTAGCCATTTAAAAGGAAACAGAGAGAAAAGGCTAAGGTATGTCACATGACACAAGAACTGGACTGAAGGCAACAGGTCTGATGGAGGGATGGATCCTCCCCAGAACCCAACATTACTGAAACAGTGTTGGATCATCTGGACAGAGAATGGAACAAAAGGCAGAAACATCCAAAGAAGAGCTTTAGAAAGTCCTTCAAGAAGTCTGGAGAACTTTTCCTGGAGACTACTTAAAGAAATAATAAAAGCCTGTCTCCAGCTGTGTTGACAGTGCAGGTAAAAATGTTTTAAATCAGATTTTTTGTCCACATGTGATTCATAAGATTTTGTTATGATAGTCAGAAGAGAAATCAAATTTTCCAATCAGACTGAGGCCACTTTCATATGTGCTCTTAAAACAAGAACATATGTTGTGTTTTTCAAAGCAGCCTCAGTCTAAAAGGCCATGTCACATTTCGGCCGACTTTTACGTCATTGAAATGAGACTGAAGTCACAATTCAGTGCCTGAGGAGGCAAGGCAGCTTTATTCATGAAGCACATTTAAAAGTAAAAAGCTGTTGGCCAGATCGCTGCACAATTAAAACAAGCATAGGCACACACAACATGTGTAAAAACATCGAAACATAAGGAGGAGGTGGGATGCATGAACACAGCATGCTGCATGAGATGTCTCATCATGTGGATGGGGCAACAGAGGAAGCGTTGAATTCCTGGAAACCAGAATAGAGCAAGAATTAAATTCAGTTTAATTAAATTATTCTTTATTGTCTCTGCACAAGTACAACAAGATTCACTGTGTCTTGGAAGAAAAATATTCTTTAAAAGCTAATAAAATACAACACATAGATATAAAATGGAATTCAAAATAAAATCAAATATTCCAATACTGCATACAGATGCAGCATCACCCATACAGTGATTTTGCAGCATTCTAGGTTTCCGCAGCATTCTGCAGTATTTTGCAGCATTTTGCAGCATCCTGTAGCATTTTACAGCATTCCACAGTGTTTTGCAGTGTTCTGCTGCATTTCGCAGAGTTTCCGAGCATTCCGCATTGTTTCGCAGTGTTTCACAGTGTTCTGCAGCGTTTTGCAGCATTTTGCAGTGACTGTGAAATATCGTGTTGGACATCTGTAGAAGGCAATCGTGTTAAATATTTACTGCTTCCTGAGAACGAAACAGTATTTGCACATGGGTTACTCGGCGCATCAGAGACAGATGTTTAAGGTCACCTCCCATTTTTCTGATGACAGGAAGTCCCTACATCGCTAGTGAGAACTAGAGATGGGATTTATTGCTGTTTAAAGTGAGCTGGATCTTGAGCCGTTCTGTTCAAAGATCCATTTAAAAGACTGGCTCGTTTTTGTTTATTTATTCATTATTTAGAATTCAATCAGCGGTAAATCATTTTAAATAATCATAGGTAGCAATTATGAGGTAGAACTGAGAGCAGAGTTCAAAACTTACACACAACAAAAATATATAGTCTGTAGGTGGGAATTATTCTAAAATAAATAATAAATTTATTAATTGGTTATAATTTATTTTGGCTTGTGTTTCTATTGTAAGCATTTGATAAGGTGGGTCCATGTCCCCATGCTTTGACAGTGAGATCATTATTTTGGATTTTCCCTCATCAAAAAACGTTGTGGTACAACAAAAAGCTAAGCAGGCTATAATTAACTTCCATGCAAAACAACTTTACTCCAAAATTTCTACAAGAACATTTTAGTGAAAAATAAATAAATAAATAACTATTAAATAATTAAAAATATATGTACCTTTAAAGAATCTACTAGATAAGATAAAAAAATAAGATAAAAAATCCAGATCCAGATCCAGAAATACATAAAAAATCTTAATGAAATAAAATAAACCTGAGTGCAAAATTTTGGATAGAACTCACAGCATTTGTTTCCAATCAATAATTTCTGTCCATAGAGGACATCAGACTCACAGTGATGGCACATACATGTCACATGAAGGCAGCATGCATAATTTGTATATAAAAAAGAATGGCTTGTATACGAAAATCTCACATCTGCAACTCTGTTTTTATTGTTCATTTAAAAGAACTGTTCAAAAGAACTGATTCGCTTATGAACGTCACATCTCTAGTGAAAACAGGTTTTAAAAACACACCATTAAATAAGGATGGTGAGATTCTAAGAGACATTTATGCTCAAATAAATGTGTCTGAACACTTAATTATGGCCTCTTGTATTAATATATGAAAAAATGAATCATCACATATTTGATCCAATCCGAACTAGAAGTTACAGTTTATTAAAAGATGCGTAACCTGGAGAATTAGTACAAAGGCAACAGTTTACATCATTTATTGATCTTATTTCTTTAAGCTGAGCCTATGATACACACACACACACACACACACACACACACACACACACACACACACACACACACTCTCTCTCTCTCTCTCTCTCTCTCTGTTGACTCAGTGTGTGTCTGCATGTGGTTTGGTTTATCACAGCAGGACAAAGCTCTCCCTCCTTCGCCTCCTCTTAGTTTCTCAGCAGTCTTGGCACACCTGGGAGGGACCTGTGGGCAGAGATTGACAACTTGCTATAGTTTCCTGTGCGGCATGTGTACATCTCATCGTTTCCTCCTCTTCCTCCATCCTATCTGCACTGCAGCAAACAGCAGCTCAGGACTGTTTACGGTACAGTATTAAAGCAGGAATGAGAGGAGATCACCTTTCCTCCTCTTCTTTTCTTTATCTGACAGTGTTATTAACAAAGGGCATCAGACACTGGTCAGGATTTCTGCAGAAACAGAAATATTCTGTGGTTTGACTGAGCTGTTTTACAGCCAAGATATTAGACAGAATTTTATTTATTTAGCTTTTTAACCTGAGTTAAAATATATATTATGCTGTTTCATAAATAGCTTTATCTTAAGGGAGAGGGTACACTTATCAGCCACTTTATCAAGTCCACCTTCTAGTACTGGTTGGATTCCATTTCCCTTCAGAACTGCTTTAATTCTTGGTGTCATGGATCCAATAAGATGTTTTTAAATATTCCTCAGAGGTTCTTCTAAGCCTACCATCTGAATGTTACGCTGAAATGGAGACTCATCAGGCCAGCAACGTTTCTCCATCTTCTATTGTCCAGTGTTGGTGAGTGTGTGTGAATTGTAGCCTCAGTTTCCTGTTCTTAGCTGACAGGAGGCACCCGGTGTGGTCTTCTGCTGCTATAGCCCATCTGCTTCAAGGTTGGACGTGTTGTGTGTTCAGAGATGCTATTCTGCAGACCTTGGTTGGAACCAGTGCTTATTCCCGTTGCTTTTCTATCATTTCCAACCAGTCTGCCCATTCTCCTCTGACCTCTGACATCAACCAGACATTCTGGTCCAGACAACTGCTGCTCACTGGATATTTTCTCTTCTTCAGACCATTCTCTGTAAACCCTAGAGATGGTTGTGTAAAAATCCCAGTAAGTATTTAGACCAACAACCATGCCACGTTCAAAGTCTCTTAAATCATCTTTCTTCCTCATTCTGATGCTCAGTTTGAACTTCAGCAGGTCGTCTTCACCATGTCTCCATGACTACATGTGTTGAGTTGCTGCCATGTGATTGGCTGATTAGATATTTGTGTTATCAAGGAGGTGAACATGTGGACCTGATAAAATGGCCAATGAGTACGTATCCTAGTCTCTTGTTCCTAGTCTTGTTCCAGATATTAAGAAAAGATATGAAAAACTTTGAGTAAATCAAACATATAACATTAATACTTTTACTTTTCAAGTTTTACTTTAGTTTACTTGTTTTTTATCAAATTAGATTTTAATTAATATATTCATTATTTTGCCTTTTCATGTTGATTGTAACTATTTTCTTCCCGTTTTTTTTCATCAATTATTTATTATTATTATTATTTTGTGTGTGTGTGTGAAGGTTTTTATAATTTCTGTTAATGCTGCATTACCTTATTAATTAACTCTGTGTTTTGTATTGGTTTTCTGTTGCTAATGTTCTAAAAATGTGATGGTTTATTTGACTGTTTTCTTCCTGTTTTCAAATGAAAGAAGTGTTTCCTGTGTGTGATGTCTGACTTCACCAATCACCTGCTCCGACTTGATTGTTGCCACCTGTGTCTCATTTTGTTTGTCCATCTGTTCAATGAGCCTGGCTACTGCAGAAGAGGAAGAAGAATGAGCCTGGCTTGTCTCGGCTCGGTTTCTGCCTTCACCGTTTTCTGGATTTTCTGATGTTGGAAGTACCAGCCTTGGACGCACTGCGCTGCGTGTTCATGTACGTTCCATCAATCATCACAACAGATATTAATTTGTATGGTAAAACATATTTGAGGAAAACCAAAAGCTGGACTTGTAGAGTTTTGTGTAACGGAGCAGCTATTCAACCAATAAAAGGCAGTAAAATTTAAATGAAAACGTCTAAATTAAATCAGTTTGAATGTGGACTCTGATAACCTCACAATAAAATAAGCTGATGTTCCAATTAATACATTGTTTTTGGAAACTGAGGAAACTAGTGACCAATAAGGAGTGCTTTTATTTTTACATTTTTTTTAAACTTGTCCTGTTCGATAGTGAACAGAAGTAAAAAGGATTATAGAAAACAGAAAGAGGAGACAAAGATACAACAGAAGGAAGGTACAACCCTTCAATCCAACCTAACACCAGACAGCCAACTCTACACCTGTTCAGAAACACAACAGAGAATTTCCAACAGCTTTTACAAGAAAGCAAAGCTGAGAATCATCTGGAGTTCTTAAAATAATTTTGCCCCGATTTTGCCTCCTCCCGACCTTGGATGGCAAACGCCTGATCATGGTGAGATTTCCCTGTCCAATTATCATTTGTCCTTATAATCCGGTCCGAAACGGGTCATAGCCGACAATTGAGAATATTGAACATTTTCAATATTTCACAGCCGATTTCTGAGGAACGCCAACGGCTCATGCATTCTGACTGTGAGGATGGTGACGTGGTATGGAATGTAGCCAATCAGAGAGCAAGTTGGCTGGGGAACAAGGAAGTAAATAAAGTCCGTGTTCACGCCTTATTGGTCTGTTATTTTTTTCAGTTCTGTATTTTTCTGTTAACAATAGTCCACCATCATTCCCTCATCCTATATTTCCTCTTCCATGGTGTATGTTGTGTTTTCCGGTTGTTGCTATGTTTCTTCTTCTTTGTTTTTTGCCGGTTGTTGTTATTTCTTCTTCTACGTTTCAATGTTTGTCCGGTTCGTAGGACTAGATTGTAGATGAGTTGCGGCACAGCATCTTTATGTGTGTGTTGTTCTGTGATTACATTTTCAGAGCACACCACACACAATACGATCAAAACTGATTTTTTTGTCTTCATGTGTGAGGTCTCGAACCAATAAAAAAATCTCATAAGATTAAGAAAATCATTATGTGTGAACCAGGCTTTACACTTAACTCAGTAGAACTAAATACGGGGGCAACAGTGGTTCTGTGTAAAGCAGGTCATCCAATGATCAGAAGGTTGGGAGTTTGAATCCCACTCCCCCAGTCATCTGTTGTTTTGACCTTTAGCTTGACACTTCACCCTCCTTGCCTCCAGGGTGGGCATCACTGGTGTAATTGTTCGGTGGTGGTCGGAGAGGCTGTTGGCATAGATTGGCTGCCATGTTTCTGTCAGTCTGCCCCAGGGATGCTGTGGCTACACATATAGCTCCATCACCAGATATGAATGAGAAGCGAATGAATAATGGATGCAATGTAAAGCGCTGGTGCAATCAGCAGTAAAGCCAATTTAAATCTGATCCGTTTATTATTATCATTAAAATGATTTAACTTAAAATGTACTGTAGTTAAGTATACTGATATTCTGACTAATTCTGATAGCACACTGATCATTTAGTCTCACAGTCACATTTAAAGTGTGCTCATGAGTAAAATGGAAAGATGAGCAGGTTATTAATGTGGAACTTTTTATACAAAATTTTTAAAACTTTAGAGGCTGAAAATACTACTACTACTACTACTACTACTACTACTGCCAGTCCAGGGACTTTTAACTTGGGTCAAACCAATGACAGACACTTTAACATGGAGCGCATACATAACTAATTAATTTAATCTGTTAAGTTAATCTTCCTCCTGTTAATAGTTGCAGTTTTTCCAGTTTTTGATGAAAATGTTAGTATTCTTTGTACAGATCCATCAGCAGCATTTCTTCATCAGCTCATAAGAAAATTTCTCTCATTTTGCCTTTAGTGTGGCACATTTCGTCAACTTTTATCAGTCTGGTTTTAAAAGGCAGATTTTTGTTCAATGAACAACTTGAGACTTAATTAGAAGATAATTTGAGTCTGACGGTTGGGTGAGTGACTTTCATGGAATACCCCCCTGCTAGCTTTAAACCAAAGTGAGGCAGCGTTAAAGTCCTCAGACTGCCTGTTATTCAGCACAGTTGGCTACAACAGGTCCTTTGACAGAAGCTTGTAAAGATGCCATCACAGATAAGATGGTAAAATTTACATGCAGCCAATTGCTTTTTTTTATAATGGGTTTCAGTAAGTCATGATGGACCTGAGCTGGGTTATAGCCTCTGTTCTCCGGAGCAGAGCGGAAGCTACACAGATTTTTATGTTACAGAAAGCATCTGTCAGCCAGAGATATTTAACATTTGTGAACCAGTAATTGTTATCATTGTGCATGGTATGGGTTTATAGAACAGGCATGAAAACAAAGGTCAACTTTGTTATTATGTTTACTTGTGCTGCCATATGTTTCTTTCAGACATGCGGCTGCTAAAGGTCGCTAATGGCATAATGACTTTGACAGGCACAAAACACAGTACTTTGCATTATGCACCTGCATATTTAAGCAAAGCTTTAGCAGATCTTTGATCACCATCAGCAAATGAAAGATTGTGATGTGGTCCAGTCTCAGTCATACAAGACCAAATATAAGGAGATCGGATAGACCTAAGTGTAGCTTAATGTACCAATCTGCCTTTTTATCTATCTATTTCAGTGTGCTGCTCTTATTTACCTCGTTTTTTTAAAACTTTGATAGTAGAATGCATTAGCATGTTGTACGCTTATAAAATGTAGATTTCAACAGATGTCTTTTTAACTTTTACCTTAACTTAACTAAACTTTTTTTCTCTTCCAGCTTTGATCTTTCAGCTGCTTAACTGATCACACAGTTACGTTTCATCTAATGTTTTGTTTTGTGATAAAAGACAAGCAGAGCGACAGCTAGACATGTTTAATGTGGAACATGTCAGGTTCTTTTGAAAGACGGAAGCATCTCTAATTTATAAAAAGATTTTGTTTTCAGAGAAACAAATTCTGGAATAGTTTGCATGGCTTTGACACAACCTGCTGAAGGAGATGATATTTAGCCTTACCGAGCATTACAGGTCTGTGGTGAAGAGCGTATAAGGTGTATGGCTGTTCTTGCTGATGGTTTGACATGTGTTCTATGGTCAGATGAATCCACGTTTCAGCTGCTTTTGGGAAAAATGGATGGCTGCTTCTGTGTGCCAAAGATGAAAGTGTATTCAGGCTGTTATCTGACAAAGCTGTGATGGTATGCAGGACATACGTGTCCGTTGAGGACTTCGAGGATTGAGGGTATTGTTGATGCAGAGGTGTGCTACCATCATGTTGATGCCTTCTACCAGGAGGTCATTAGTTATTTATTCATTGTCATCCTATTTATATAAACCACAGTATGCAGAATCAATCAGATATGATCAGACCATCAACCACTAAAGGAGTTTGAACTTCAGCGGATGAAATTGTTTCCTCACATTTGGCAACGAGTCTCTCATCCCAGTCTGCAAGGAGCAGCCTACCAGATGTTTGCATCCATCTGCAGCAACAGGTCGCAACGTCAGTGTGTTGCAAACCCTCAAAGTCGCTCTGCAAAGTGAAACCTGGCATAAATGAGCTGGTGTTTGATGTTTTTTTAAAGTTATGTTTCATGTTTCATCTCTGTAAGTTGACTAAATTCTTCCGTGGACAACTCTCTCCAGTATCATTCCCACAGTGTTTGACACACTTCTATTTGCAGTTTAACCCTACAGGTTTCGATTAACAAGCTGTTTGTGCTTATTAACACTTCACACATAAAGACAAGTTAGGTTTGTTTTAAAATTATGAAAGAATGATTAAATAATGGCTTACACATATACATTTTCATACTTAGATTTTCAAAACCTAGTTAATGACATTTGTGCCATGGCAGATAATAGGAAATGTTGGAAACCAGCTTTTCTGCACACACAAGGAAAAAAAAAACAAATATTTGCATTATTTGAAAAATGCTTTGAAACAATGCATATGGGGGTATTTCCCTCTTTAATTTAAAATGTAATTGTTTGATTTGAGTGCAATAATTATTGTTTTCATGCTTAAATATCATATTGCTCTCTCTCAAAACTCTGCTCTCACTCAAAAAGTCCTTTCTTGCCTTCAGATATATCGTTCTTTCTTTCAGAAATCTACTCCTCTTCTCCAGTTTAGTGCTGCAGGTTCAAACCTCTGGCGCTCCAGCTCGGTCTCTTTCCCCCACAGATACATTCTCTGCTCTCACAACTTCGGCTCTTGGATATTTTTTCCTCTCTCGGGCTGCTGAATGAGCTCTGTCAAACATCCTCCAGCCAATAGAATACTAGATAAATGATGACCGAGCAAATCGTCCCCGCCTTTTTCAGGGTGTCCTTCTTTTACTTGACAGTGACTCCAAACTGTGTTTTTTTTTTTTTATTATTAATATTTCATTGCCACCAAAGTTTGCTTATTATAATCATTTTATACTTTTCCTCTTTTTCTAAAAGACTTATTGTCAGGTCATTGGGCCTCTGATAAATTCATGTGATCAGCTACTGCCTAAGATGACTTCATGAGTGCACATAAAGTGTAGATAATAAAGATCTATGTCAGGATGGCTGACTATGTATTTCATTTTGTTTAACAATCTCTCCAAGATGTGACGTGGAAGCAGATCCTCTAGGAGTAATGAGGTTGGAATTTTGGAAATACAGAGTAGTTTCTTGTTAGATATTTTGTGAGAGAATCATTAATTGAAATGTTTTAATTAGTTGACAAAATGTAACAAGGCTGACATTGTGGTAATGCATCTCATTTACTCAACACTGAGTTGTTCACTGTGAGAATTCTGCTACATATTTAATAAACTTATAGAAATGATGATCAGCTCCATTCAGCAACCCGAGAGAGAGGAAAAATATCCAAAAGCAGAAGTTTTGAAGCAGCGAATGTGTCTGACTAATTTCCACCGGGAACATATGTGCCACATTCCGGCTGCGCCGGGTCAGGTGCGGAGCACCCACGACCGCAGTGCGCCTAGCAGGATCTGCAGGTCGCGCCATTTTGTCGGAGTGTACAAATGTCCAGAGAGAAAAAAGCAGGGCACTCCAAATTACCCACAACACATCTTGAAAAGTAGTGAGCATCGATGGTCACTAGATGGGTCATAATAGACCACAATGCATTGCAGGCAGAGGCTCAACATGGCGCAAGGAGGCGAAAAAATGGACCTGCGCGAAATTACCTATGAATAAACAAAGAATAGACATCTTGACGCGTGTTGTGGTTGCCGTGGTGACGGCGGTAGTCAAGTGGTTTGAGGCAAGGAAAAAATAGGCAACTTCGTGTCTGACTCGTCAAGAGAATGAGTCACTATGTAGTGTGCTATATAGTGCAGCCCTATGTAGTGAACGAGGGGTTAGGGAGTAGGGTGGACATTCGGACACAGCGATAATTTTACGTGGTTCAGCAAGCGTAAGTCAGCACAGGGGCTTTTATTTAGAAATTTACTGGAAGCTTTTACACTGCTTCCGTGTCTGATTTCCTGTCTGCCCCGATCTGAACGGCTGAGTTTGACGCATCTGGATGTGTGCTCCATCAAAATGGACTCTGCACGTAAATTTAGCGGAGAGCCGCGACAAGGCGCTTCTGGGATGCTTCTGACACGCACCGTGGCGCCCAGTATGAACCTAACCATTGACTAAAATGGCTGCGAATAGCAGCGGAGGCCGAGGTGCAGCTGTAACATGGCACACACGCACCCGGTGGAAATTGGGGATCTGTGTGAGAGACCGAGCTTGAGAGCAGGAGATTTGAACCTGCAACCCCAAACTTGAGAGGAGGAGCAGAGTTTTGAGAGAGGAATATATTTGAACGTGAACAAGAAATCTTTCTCTCAAATCAAACAATTATGCTTTGATTAAAGAGGGAAGTACTCCGTGTGTAAACTGAGCTCAGAGGGAATTTCAGAGAGTTCATTTATAAGGGCTCTCAGATCTAGCATAATGTTCTTTCACCCGTCATCATTTGGCTCTTTGTTGCTCCTCTTTCTCGCCCTTTTCCTCCCCTTCCCTGCCTTCATTTGTCCTAACAGCAGGCCGGCTGACAACACAAGATAACATGAACGTTTGACCTTGAAAATATGAAGCATCTTCATCTGTTCCTGTGGCGGGTCTCTCTTTTATTCTTCATTCTCTTGTCACATCATCATTTTTACTTCTGTCATTTTCAGTAAATCGTTCTGCTTTCTTTGTTCCATGTTCTCTTTCACTCATCTTTTCTCTTCTCCTACATGCTTTGGCTTTGGCTTTTCTTCAATTAGTCTTGTCTTGCACCTCCTCCCCTCGGTCTTCCTCCTCCATCAGATTCCCTGCTTGTTTCTCTGCCTCCTTCCTCTCCCTCACTAAGTGATGGAGTTGTGTTTTTATATGAAGTGACAGAGTAAAGAGCTGTATAAAGGTTACAGTGGCTTCCTCTATGACACTACCATATTACTTATCACACTCCTGCTCCCTCTCTCTCTCTCACAGTGTCACATATTTTCTCTGGGCACTTTGCTGTTTGAAATGAGGCTCTAGTATCCGCTGCCTTTCTTTAACACAACCGATCACACACATAAACACACCCTCAACAAGCCTATATACATTGTTCTGCCAAAGTCTTTATTTCATTATACTGCTAAAAAACAAAAGATAGTAGTAGATAAATATACGGTATATGAGGTAAAAATGTATTTTCTCAGATTCTCAGATTGGAAGTATTGGAAGTATTTAGTCATCCTGTACCTTAGAGACGCTTTCTGTCTTTCTTTTGTCGTCTTTAGGAATAGTTTCCCAGACTTCTGGACGGACTTTCCAAAGTTCTTCTTTGGATGTTTCTGCCTGTTTCTGTTCGGTTTTCTGTCCAGATGATCCTTCAATAATAAGCCTGTTTACATGAGCATCAAAATCAGTTATCTGATATCCTAATATGATCTGACACATGCACTTCTGAAGTATATAGTATATATGTATATATTTAATTCGAAGGACATGGTGATGTCACGTAATTTTCAAAGAATTTGATCTGTGCTGAACATGATGGCGCCCGTGGTCTTACTGCTAACTGCTAATGAGCTGTGTGCCGCGTGTGTTGCCCTGCACCATCCCACAGACTATCTGCTAAAGTTCAGAAGTGCTGCTTTAAGAAAAGCTTCTTGACAGCCATGTTTCCATGGAGACAGTTTCTGATGAGGCGTCTGTGTCAGGGCTTTGTTCAGTTTGTCTGGTGATCAAGTCAATGATGCCAAACTCACTTTTCAATGTAAAGCAACATTTTAAAATGCTGCTTTAAACTGTCAGCTTCTCAGTTGGATTGGGGAATTTGCTTTCTTTTCTTATTTATAGAGCTTTAATTTTTTTTTACTGTGAGTTGGCGGAATGTAAATAAAACTTGTTTCAAACTAAAAGACCCTTCAAGGTTACTGTAAAAACATGGCAGACTGGAAGGATGATCTGTGGGTTATTTAGAATATAAAATTGTTCTGAGCTTAAGAAAACTGTCCTCTGTTGGAAGAACAAGTTGGAGACGGGGGAGTTGGGGATCATGTCTGTCAAAGACAGCCAAACCTCCAAACTTTTTTACTTTTTTTTTTTTTTTTTTTTTTTTTTTGCATTTTCATTTTCATGTATAAATATAAAAGCAGTGTCAGCAATAAGTAAATATACATGTACATACAACCTTTTTCCATATGGACACAACTGTTTATACACCTACACAGACATCTTAGCAGACTTGAATCAAACTCTAAAGCATTTACAGTACATCCATCCCTACTCATGTGCTTTAATGCAAACATTTACATAAAATAAAGAACAGTAGTTGTCTGGTGGTGTTTGAGTATTTCACATCAGCACAATGAATACAGGCTTTCATGTAGTTCAGGGATCCTCAGTCCTGGTCCTCGAGGGCCAGTTTCCTGCAGCTTTTTGAATGAAAGAAAAAGATTCTGAGTCTGACTCAGATACGCTCTGCTAACTACTCATTGATTTGAGTCAGGTGTGTTGCAGCAGTGAAACTGATTTAGTTGGTGTCATTTTCTTTGTAAATAAGTTATTTCTGGTTTCGTTTGACCTTTTCAAAATGTCAGTTTCTCCTAAACACAAATATAATGGACAGTTTGTAGCTTCTGTTGTTGATTAGGAATATTAATAATCAGCCACTGTGTGTGAGAGTTGGTTGATGTGATCGAGATCTTCATCCAAGGTCCCTGTAAAAACATCTTCCCTACATCAAGTCTGTGAAGCCTCTGCTGAGTGTCTCCGTCTGGTGGACTGCAGCTCATTGGAGGGTGATCCAATCCTGGAAACTTGGTTTTTCCAAGGCCTGCTGACCACTGGGAGCTAGGAAAGGCTCAGGAAGGCATAGATTCTGCCAGAGACCCACAATGAAGCCCCAAAGGATGGGCGATTAGAATCGGGAACCCAAAAACTGACATTTAAGTGAGATTAAATATATTAGATGAAAGCCATATATGCTTATTTTTATACTAATGAGATATATCTTCTCATTAAGTAGATTTTTACATTAAGATTTTTACATTGGGTACATTAAGTATTTCATTTATTTTCATTTAAGTTTTCTTCTTTAATTACTTTCAGATTTGAGGCTTGTTACTGAGATTTTATTGTCTATTATGAGGAAGTTTATGCTTAAAACTAGAATATCAATAGTTACAAACCAACACTACAAGTGCAAAATTGTTTTAAGTGAATTTTTATGTCAAGCATGAGAAAAAGTCTACTGTAATTGTGTCAATAAACATGGACTTATTAGTGAAAAACCCTCATTTTAAGTTATTAGTGGGTTAAATGAGGTTGGATATTTTCACTTGTTTTGAAAGGTCTTGACAAGCCTAATTTTATTTATTTTAAGAAACATGCGTCATGAGACCGTCCTTCATGCTGTGAACCAGAAATGGAAGATCTCGTATGTGATCAGTTCAGGGTTCGGAAAGTGAACTTTGCCTTCCAAGTCGTCTCAGCCATGTCTACATGACTAAATGCAGCTGCTGCCATGTGATTGGCTGATTAGATATTTGTGTTAACAATCAGAAAACAGGTGGACCTGATAAAGTGGATGAGTGTATTTTACTGTTAGCCAACGTCTTTGTGTTATAGCTTTAACTTGCACAGTCAGATCATTTAGCACACACACCCACACACACACTTCGGAGGTGTGATCATAAATATGATGGGTGGTGTTTGCATCACACATCAGCTGTGAGTGATGTTCTGGTGTTTGTGCTCACATGCAATAAAAAAAAGCTGCATACACACCTCATCTTTTCTCATCTAATTTACAACAAATTCATTCTCATTTTTAAGTGTTAACAAATTCCAGCTGTGATAACAATGGTTTCTAAGAAGCTTAATAACTGTCTCTGTATACCGGCACCCCTGGAACCTACACCTGTTCATCCTCCATCTGTCCTGTTGTCACTGTTGTAGTCTCAGAAAGTCATGCCAGTTGTCAGCGAGACGTTTGCTGCCGCTTTCTTTGGATTTCTCTCTGACACATGAACATCTCAAAGACACTCATGCATTTAAAAGCCTACACATATTCATGTTGCACTCCAAGCTGCACACACACCAGCTCACACCCCATCGTTCCAGTTCTTTTCCAGCAGCACTAATGAAAGAAAGCTCGAAGAAAGGCAGAGTTATTCTTTTCTATTCAGTCTGTCAGCTACGTTTAATCCAGAGCTGCAGAAGCTTTAAGCATTTAGGGCTCTGCTGGGAGCGAGATGCACGCCTCTGATTTTTACAAGTGACTCTTCAAAAAATTGAGTTTTCGAAGATGCCTCGGCTCAAGGTAATTTGTTTATGTTCTCAGGTTTGAAGTCAATCTTTTGTCATATAAGATGTGAAAAGTATTCTCGTCCCCCGGTGTATTAGGACAGATTGGATTATTTTTGAAGATCAACTCAACTGAAGTAAAACAGTTTCTGGCTTTTTAACTGTAAACAGTTTTTTTTTTTCCCTCCTGTCTTTCTGTTGCCATCTTGCCTCCATCTTCCAGGGCAATAAACATTCATGCTTAAAAAAAATATTCAGGTTGCTGCATTTTGAAGCTAGTAGTATCTTGAAAAAACATAACTTTCTCTACCAAACAGTTAAAAACACTCCTTGTGAGGCTTTTTTGTGATTTTGGTGTAAAATTTGAGCACCTAAGCTGCTCTGCACAGAAAAATGCATGTTTGCTTCATTCAGACTAATTCAAACGTATACTGATGAGCAGCAGCGCGTACCTGAAGCTGCAGGTGAACCTCTCAATGAGGATCCTTCAGGCACTGCAGTGGTACATAAAGCTGCATCTGGAGCTCCCTTAACCAAAGATTACAAAGAGAAACAACAGCATTTTTCTACGGAAGCGTGGAGCTGTCACCCAAATAAAAAAAATCCGACCTTATCACGTTATAACGTGATAAGTTTATTGTAAAAACGTGAAACCTATCACGTTAAAACGTGATAAGTTTATTATAAGAACATAGCCTGTACTGTATGCAGATGTTGTTACGACCTATATTGGAGCAAAATACATTTTATGGAAAATATACTCATCAAGCAGAAACTTTTCAGTTCTTTTTGACAATGATTAGTTGTTCTACTCTGGTTTATTGTTGTACAGAAATGTGGGACAGTTATGAGAAACACAGTGAGACGGTGCGTGCCTGTGTGTCTGAATTGCCACAGAGCAGGCATCCCCAACTTGGGACCTCTTGAGCCAGTGTCCTGCAGGTTTTCAGTATGTCACTGCAGCACACCTGACTCAAATAATGGGTCGTTAAAAGGCTGGTGCAGACCTGGTTTATTATTTCCAGAGAAATTCCTAAGTTACTACATGGGATTAAGTTTTACTTCATTAGAGAGATTTGATGAAGCTTGGAGGACACTTGTTGACGTTGCACCCTTTAAGTAGACAGGACCACTTATCACATTATAACGTGTTATGTTTCACGTTTTTACAATAAAGAATCACGTTATAACGTGATACGTTTTACGTTTTTACAATAAACATATCACGATATAACGTGATAAGGTCGGATTTTTTTTTTATTTGGGTGACAGCTCCACGCTTCCGTATTTTTCTCCTCAAGATCCAGACAAATCTATCCCTGGACTTCCAGGTTCAATGATGAGTTGTTAAGATGATATCCAAGAAGGCCTCCATGGAACTGGATCTGGAAACATGTTTTTTTTTTTTTTTTCATTTTGATTTTAGAAAAATGATCTCATAGATATTGCAAAATGTACAACATATGAACATTTTTAGTTTTTACAGCCTATTTATTGTTTTGAAACTTATGCAGAACATACTGGAAGACTGGATTCTGAGCAACATCATAGTTAGATTCAGATTATTATATAACCTGATGTAATTTTTAATGATTACAAGAAAACATTCACTGTCATTTGCATTGATTATTAAGGACAAATAGACAAAAAACAGCATAATAATTTGGAACATTGTGCCCAACTCATTTCTTTCTGCAATGTCCAGCTGAGGTGGACAGTCGCTGTGCTCCTCATTTTATCCCCAGCCACCACAGCAGGCCTTTGTAATGCTTTCTGTTGCAAGATAAGCTCTCAGCAGCCCTCCCTGGGCTCAACGATTTTACAAAGTGTGTGTGTGTGTGTGTGAGAGGCCAAATGCGGGGCAGTTTGACTATGAATTTCCCTCTGAAAGCAAACCTTTGTTTAAGTTTTCTGTCTGATTTGTGATGAGTCGTCAGTTTTTTTCTGTTTCACGGATTATTAAGTTGAGTAAAAAACAGTGGTACCACACTTCTTTATTTTTTTACAGGTGGTACAGGGATGCAAACTACATTATTGATGGCACTTTTAAATTTGACTTAATGCCACAAGACCCATGATGCACAAAGATCTCTAGCCATATACACACACGCACATTTGTATTGAACACATATTTACTTAAAGGGACTATGTTAAAATGTGACTTTCACCTGAAAGTCCATGTAGAATGTATTCTCAACACAACATTCTTAATCAAAAATAAGGAACACTTGCACCTGTAACAATGTCATTAAAGCACTGCATTTTACACATACACACTACGGCCTCAGTTACAAACATCTACCAGATTCTGCTGCACACCAACAACACTGCAGCTTCAAAATCAACAAAGGCCTCTTTCACATAAACATGAGCATAAATAAATATAAACAAGAAATCAAAATAAGTGCCTTGGTTTCCAAATCCATTTAATTTACACTGCTGTGAGAAAAACAGTCTTCATAAAAAACCAATCCTCCTGTTGTGGTGGTGGATGAATGCATGAATGATTGTTTTGGTCCAGCGCTCTGGTTCTGTCTGAGTTTTATTGCCAGTAGTGCCAGGTCGCTGGTTCAGGAGTCTCCACTGCTGTTTCTCAAATAGTTCTTTAAACGACGCAGGCATGAGAAACTGCGCTTGCAGCTCACTGATGTGACAGGATAGGAGTTTTAACAAGTCTATAAAGGCATCTTTGTACAGTCTCATGAAAAACATCTTCAAAGTAGGGATGTTCTGATGACATTTTTTTCTGTTCGATTCCGATTCCCATACCTGGGGTTGATGTATCTGCCGATACCGAGTACGGATACCAGTGTTATTTTATTAGTGTGTCTATAAATTTATTCTTCAACTTCACGTGACATTGACATGGATCGGATTAACATGAAACTGATAAATTTTTGCTATTGCTAGTGCGTCCAATAACAATACTTTGGGTTAAATATAAGATGAACCACGAACTGCTAGTTTTCGCCTTCTCAGATGAATAATAAACAAGCGTAACAAGAAAGACGGTGCTATCACCAGAGAAGCCGATCAGCTGATACCGGCAGCCGGTTAAGGAACAACAGGAGAGAGAAGGGGTTGAATCGGAGGAGGAAAAGCATATTAGTACAGAACTGAAGGAAACAATTTTTCTTTTTTTTTCTTTTTTTAATGAAAGAGTGCGAGTGTTGAACCCTCTCACTGGGAAAAGTGTGGGTGAGGAATTAGTTGCTGCTGTTAAAGCGTTAATGTTAGACAGCCTTAATATTTATTTATGTAATTCATGTTTTATTAACACCTGAAATCCATGATGGCCACAGAACTGTTTTAATTATTGAGTAAATAAACTTGCATCAAAGAATTTCTTTTAAAAACTATTTTGAAATTGGACG
Organism: Melanotaenia boesemani; assembly: GCF_017639745.1. NCBI lineage: Eukaryota > Metazoa > Chordata > Actinopteri > Atheriniformes > Melanotaeniidae > Melanotaenia > Melanotaenia boesemani. The sequence goes on along the minus strand of NC_055691.1, from coordinate 9,068,235 downwards.
TACAGTGAACGTTTTCCACAAAGAACAGGGGCTGTAAATCCAGGACATGTAACGGTTGTCTCAGGAACACCCGGAAATTCAGCCCACACATGATGAACAGTTTGAACAGTTTATTAATGCTGGGATGGGTGGAGGCAGGAAGGCAGTCGCTTGGTCCAGGCAGAGGGTCAAAATCCAGGTAGGCAGGAAGCAGGACAGTCCGACAGGGGATCAGGCAACGGGAAGTCCAATGGAGGAAGCAATGGTTGGCGACGGGGATCTAGAACAAGACAGTGATTAGAACAGGATCTCACACAAGGATAGTAGGTGACCATCTGGTGGGGAAGCAGAGACTGGGAAGGGATTAAATAGGGATTAAATAGGGAGATGAACAGGTGAGGAGAGTGAGTACTAATGAGGCCCAGGTGGAGCAGATGAGTCTGATTACGGGAGCTGCAGGAAATGCAGACCAGCCCTCATGACAGGACAATAAATTCTACAACGTTTGTTATTGTAGTGGCTTTCTGGCATTCTTCTGTGTTTAGCGTTTAGACAGAAATACTCGCCGATACAGCTCCCCTTACTTTTGGTTGGATCGACAAGTATTTCTGATGCTAGTATCAGTATCAGCCCATCCCTACCTACTTCGAAAAGAATCTATCACAGCATTCACTGCTCTTTCCTCCGTTCTCCGAAGAGCGTTTGACTGTCCGATGATGTCAAGCAGGGTAGCTTGGATTGCTGGGAGAGTCTTTCTGACAACCCAGATGGAATTATACTGGCATGCCCACCTAATGCTAGACCACTTAACGTTCTATGCACTTTGCTGTTGGCTTGATTTCTTTTTGTTTTTTATAAAATTGTTTTGTGTACCACCGACTCAGAAAATAAAACAAAAATTAAAACTCTGCTGCAGCACAGTGGTGACGTTGTGTACACAGTCCATGACCACTAAATTCAGCCTATGTGCACAACAGTGTAGATTGCCTGTGGTGCCTCTTTTCTGAACTTTTCCTGCACCTCCTTGTTACATTCTGATATAACCGATGCTCCATTGTAGCACTGAGCAACGCAAAACTGTAGAATAATATTAGACTGATGCTGGCAAGTAAGGAGTCAACGTCCAATCCATCTGCAGCTGTAAAATGCAAAATCTCCTCCTGTGTTTCCTCCATCCCTGGCTTCAAGTACCGAATGACCAGCTTCTTTTTTGCTCACATCCTTGCTTTCACACACCAAAATGACAAAGTACTCAGCATCCCTCACCTCATCACTTATGTATGCAAAAGTTTTATTTTGGATGTCGTGGTAAATGTATTTAGCATTTGATGGGTTTTTTAACTTGTTTGCTGACTCCTCGCCCTCACTGTGGTCTCTCTGTGCAATCCCCTGGCAAGCTGTGTACCGTAGACTTTCCACTACAACCTTCATATAACGTTTGTTCTCCATAACCAAGGCTGGATTCCCCTTAGCTAGCATGTTTGCTATTTTCAATCTGCTTGTCTGAGTTTGTTTAAACTCACTCCATGCCTCCATGGCAAATTTATGTCCCATGCTTTCATGATGGCTCTTCAGAGATGCAGAAGTCTTTTGCCAGTTATTAAATGCATTGCTGGCTCTGTGTAATCCATGGCTCTGTTTCAAGAAATGCAACCTGGCTAAACAGGACACTGCATCTTTGGACACACTATATTCTGGTCAAATGTACTGATCTATCCAGCTTTTCTTAAAACTCCTATGCTGATTGCCAAACAGCTTTGGAGAGTACTTTTGCAGTACAGACCGCCTTGGACCCTCTCATGGCTGTGAGCTAATGTCATCTGCAAGGCCAGACTTTTCAGTTGCCCTTCCTTATCTTCTTGGTCCTGTTCAGTTCCTGTTACCACTAAATTTTCATCAGCCACCAAAACAACGCAAGCCTGACTTGCTTCCCCACCCTCCGAAGCAGTTTTATCCATCTGTGATAAAAGAAATGGTCCATCCCTCCACTGCATGCACCTCACTCAAGCTAGCTAGCAAAAACTTGTTGCATTAGCTGAAAAGAAGCGAAGGGTCAAAGGTTACACGAATAGTCATGAGCTTATTTGAGTAAATTGTTTTATTTATTTTTTTTTTTTTTCATAATCTTTTATATATTTTTAATTGAGTTCTAACTTGTATAACTAACCTATAAACTAAATTAAATATGAAAATATTTAAACAATTTTTTTGGGGTAGCTGACGTACCCCATAGCCCGTCCCTGGTGCCACCTATCGTTCAAAATGAGTTTGAAAGCAGGTGTTTGTTTGAGTTTCTCTAAGACTCATAAGACGGGTTCAAATACATGTAAACAGGATTATTAATGTATGTATTTATGTTTATTAGTTTTTATTTGGGCCCATCAGTTGCAGTCAATAACTGTTTTTCTTGGTGTCCGTTTTAAGTTTAATCAGTCACATAAACACACATTTATTTACATTTATACATAAGTCCCTCACATTAAAGCATATAAACACCATAAATAATTCATATATAATGAACATACAAACCTATTTACAAATACACATACATAGATTACATGAGTCTATGTAGATGGATGTATATGACATAGGAGGAGTGTATTCATGCATACACTCATACTTATTATTAACCAGATTTTATGTTTAAATAGATCCTTCCGAAATGTTATTTTAAATTTAATGCTATTTATTTTTGATATGTAATCAGGTAAAAGATTCCACTCATACATTCCTCTTTATATTTTTGTGTGTATTTCTTAATGTCTTATTAATGTAAAGTTTTAATTTCATGGTGTCCATGTTTATACTGAAATTTAGGTTTTCGTAAAATATTATAGGTGTCTTTGTTGCAGAGATGTCCTTGATTAAAAAAAATAAAAATGAGTAGTGAATACAATCTGTCTTTTACCAATTTAAATGATTGTGCATTGTGTTAATGTTGGTCATGTAAGATGATGTTTGTTTGTTACCGCAACATCTCTTTAAAATCAACTGTTTTACGGTCACATTAGTGACGTTTGTGTAGTTTAAGTTGCTCTCAGTCAACAGAAAAGTAAGCAAATGAAATATTCTCTGAAGATATGAACACACATCTGTGTGTGAGGTGTGTAGACGATTTCGTGCAGGTGTTTGTGTCTTTGTGTGCTATGAGAAACAGAGTCTAATGTGTTTATAATTGATTCCAGCTCGGGCAGCGCAGCTCAGTGGGCAACAGATGCCACAGTTGCTGCTGCCACAGTCACACAAACATAACATCTCTCCTTTTGTGTGTTTACACACACAGCTGTGTGTGTAAAATGTGGCTTTGCTGTGTAGTTGTGTGCCTTTGCTCATGTTATCTATCATTAATCGAAGGTGTTGGAGGAGATTGATCACCAGAAGAACAGAAGTGTGATGCAAACTGTTTCGTTATTTCTGGCAAAAATTCCTGGGAAAAACACATTATTAGTCCTTGAGGTCTACCATCCTGCAGGTAAAGAGCTGGACATTCCTGTAAGAGATAAAGCTCTGTAAATGACCTGCATGAACATGCAACGCAGCCCTCACAAATATACCTGATATTAGCACTGTATATTGAAGGGTTCCCTCAGGGTTTCGCAACATTTTTGTGATTGTTGCAAACTACAATGACAGATTTTATGGCAACTTTAGTGAGAAGTTTTTAGCAAAAGAGCCTGAAATGCATTTTAAATATTCGTCATATTTCCAACATGTGTAACATGGTCTGTAGTTTCCTGATTGAATTTACTGGCTCTGACTTTCTCTGGAAGGGTTTTGCTGTTAAAAAACTATTTTAGGCTTTTGTTTGTTTGTTGTCTCGTCAATCTGAATCTTGTATTTCCTGAAGATGAGTTGTCGACTACGAACTGTCGGAATGTGGTTTTTATTTTTGTCTTTTTGTTTTTCCTCCTATTTGAGCTCCTCGGTCGCCATCCTTGTTAATCCTGCTCTCCACCTGCTCCCCGTTTATTCTTAGCTCACCTGCATTCACTCACCTATTCACCTCTCTCAGTAAACATACTTCCTGGTTTTCTTTCTGTTCTTCTTTCTGTTCCTTGTCAAATACTGTTTTTCCCAACTGCTAGTGTTTGGATTTAATGTTTGTTCTTTGTTGGACTTCCTGAAGCTGCAGGGCCTGTTTATTAAAGTTTAGCATCATGTGGCTGCATCCTGCGTTTGTACCTCCAACCACTCGCCATCTTTTAACACCACTTCATTACCTTAATGAAGATGTAGCTGCATAATGTTTCTGCATCGTCAAAAGGAGTATGTGCTTTCAATGTGTCCAGAATCTCTGAATATGTCTGTGTTGGTGTTTATAATGAGGCTTGATTTTCTCTGGTGCTTTTTAAATAAGCCATAAAGGCCTTAGAGAAAATGAGAGGACTGTTTAAATGATGAATAACTGGTAAATAAATCAGTGAGATGATGCATTTGTCAGCCTGTTTCCAACCTTTTTTCTGTTTTCTACAAGTTTCTTTGATTCCTGGTATTTTCTCTCCAATGGTCTCGGCTTGTGTACACGTTGGATTTTAATAAAAATATATTGTTTATGAACTGAGGATTTTAACCTGATTTCGTCCCTTCTCTCTGACCTCGTTAGTATTGACCTGTCCCACAGTGATGATGTCACAGATGGCTGCTGCCTGCAGTTGAAAATGTTGTAATAAGTGGGTTGTGTCAATGTGTTGTCTGTTTTGTACACACACACACACACATTAACTTGGCAGGCTAATATTACAGTATTCACCTTTTATGCAGTTCTTTTATGTGTAATGTTTGCAATATTTACTTGGAGTTTACAACAAGCTATTTCTTTGGACAGAAACTTCTTTTCCAGTATGAAGTCACGTCCAAATGGAAATATGCAAATATTGGATACTTCTGGGGATTTACTCTCGGTGAAGCTAAAAACATAACAGTGGAGTTTGTCAAATTAAAAGCCCCTATTATTTTCCTATAATTGTCCTTGTTTTTATTTTTTCTCAGGGCCAACACTCCTAAAAATAAACATTTAAAACAAATAAATCCCTGTTAAACAAGGATTAGAGCTTCCGATGATGAGCCGAAAGAGAGCTCATATTTCACCAGTCTCTGCATTTGCTTCATGTCTGCTTTCAAATTGGTTTTAAAATACTTGTACTCGTTTTTAAAACTCTAAAAGGCTAAAGTCCTAGGTGTTTAACTTACTTTTAGTTTACAACCCTCCCAGAGCCCTCAGGTCGTTGGGGGCTGATCTCTGATTTATTCCTAATGTGGGGGGTAAAACATATGGAGAGGCATGTTTTAGTGTTTATGTTCCTCGTCTGTGGAACAGCCTTCTAGATGATCTGAGGGCAGCTGGGAATATGGACTGTTATTTAAAAAAAAAAAAAAGTCTTACCTTTCTAGTAAAACTTTTGATTGAATATCTTTTTAATATTCATAATTTGACAGCTGTCTGTTAGACAGACGGCTCATTCAGCAACCCAAGAGGGAGGAAAGAATATCCAAGAAGTTCTAAGAGCAGAGAATGCTGGAGCTGGAGTGCAGGAAGTTTGAACCTGCAACACTAAACTGGTGAAGAGAAGCAGAGTTCTGAAAGGAAAACAATTTTTTGAGTGTGACAGCAGTTTTGAGAGAGGACAATATGATATTTGAGTGTGAAAACAATTATGCTCTTGATTATACAACCCCTGGCAAAAAGTATGGAATCACCAGTCTTGGAAGAGCGCTCATGCAGTTGTTTTGTTGTGTAGAAGAAAATCAGAAGACAAACATGACACAAAACTCTAGTCATTCCAAATGGCAACTTTCTGGCTTTAAGAAACAATAAAAGAAACGACGAAAAAACATTGTGGTAGTCAGAAAAGGTTACTTTTACTGACCAAGCACAGGGAAAAAAATATGGAATCACTCAATTCTGAGGAAAAAAATATGGAATCAGTCTGTTTTTTTTTGGGGGGGGGGCTCACCCAGTCAATTTCCTTTCCCTAAATGAGCACCTGCTTCAGATTAGATCTGCTTGTTAGTCTGCAGTTAAAACCACACCTGTGACCACACCTTGGAGACCTGTTTCACCAAGGGGACTGGCATGAATCATGGCTCCCACACAGGAGATGTCGCTTGAAACAAAACAGAGGATTATTAAACTTCTTGAAGAAGGTAAATCTACACGCAATGTTGACAAAGATGTGGGCTGTTGACAGACAGCTGTGTCTAAGATATGGACCAGGTACAAGAACCATGGGAAGGTTGTTCAAGCTAAGTGCACTGGTAGACCAAGGAAGACATCCGAGCGTCAAGACAGAAAACTTAAGGAAATATGTCTTAAAAACAGAAAATGCACAACAAAACAAATGAAAAACAAATGGGAGGAAATTTGAGTCAATTTATGTGACCGCACTGTGAGGAATCGCCTACAGGAAATGGGATTTTCATACAGGAAAGCAAAACGAAAACCATCATTGACTACAATGGGCTATGGAGAAGCAGTCATGGACTTTGGAGGACTGGATAAAGGTTATCTTCAGTGATGAATCACGGATCTGCATTGGATAAGGTGATGATGCTGGAACTTTTGTTTGGTGCCGTTCCAATGAGATTTATGAAGAGGACTGCTTGAAGAAAACATTAAAATTTCCTCAGTCCTTGATGATATGGGGCTGCATGTCAGGTAAAGGCACCGGGGAAATGACCGTTGTCACTTCCTCAATAAATGCACATGTTTACACTGACATTTTGGACAGTTTTCTTTTCCCATCAATTGAAAAGATGTTTGGGGATGATGATATCATTTTCCAGGATGACAATGCATCTTGCCATAGAGCAAAAACTGTGAAGGCATTCCTTGAAGAAAGACGCATAAAATCAATGTCATGGCCTGCAAATAGTCCGGATCTCAATCCAATTAAGAATCTGTGGTGGAAATTGAAAAAAATGGTCCATACCAAGGCTCCAACCTGCAAAGCTGATCTGGCAGCAGCAATCAAAGAGAGTTGGAGCCAAATTGATGATGAATACTGTTCGTCACTCATCAAATCCATGCCTCAGAGACTGAAAGCTGTTATCAAAGCCAGAGGTGGTGCAACTAAGTATTAATGGTGTTAGAATTTTGTTTTTGGTTGTGAAAATAGACTGATTCCATATTTTTTTCCTCAGAATTCAGTGATTCCATATTTTTTTCCCTGTGCTTGGTCAGTAAAAGTAACCTTTTCTGACTACCACAATGTTTTTTCATCGTTTCTTAAAGCCAGAAAGTTGCCATTTGGAATGACTAGAGTTTTGTGTCATGTTTGTCTTCTGATTTTGTTCTACACAACAAAACAACTGCATGAGTGCTCTTCCAAGACTGGTGATTCCATACTTTTTGCCAGGGGTTGTATAGGGAAATACCCCCATTTCAGAAGATGTATTTTAATGGAAATAGGATGCCTTAAAATCGGGAAATGATGCAGGGCTGACCTCGTCTTGTAGTACAAATGATCTGTAGTTCAGCTTCACATGGGAAATTAAGGACAAGAATTACACGGAATGCGTTTCACGTTTTGACCTTTTTGCAGAGTCATCAAAATCTTCATGGAACAGCAAATGTGATTCAAGATTCAAGAAGATTCAAGATTCAAGATTCTTTATTTGTCATTATACAAGTGCAGGACACAGGTACATTGAAATGACTTCCAGTACAACCCGTCCAAGACTAGACAGCAACAACATGTAAGCACAAATAGGATCAGGCAGACTGAGGCAGCAGCCACAACGCGGCGCACCTATATTAGTATTAGATATAGATGGAAAAGATAACATGAGGGGAATTAGATGAGGCTAGAGAAAAAAAGGCATCTCCACGCGGGGCCTAAGGGCCCAGTGTTGAGATACAAAAAAAACACACCTTAGTACATAAAAGCACATAATTCAGACATTCACAACATAACAAACACATGGCGGGGGGGAGAGGGGTCTCCCATCACGGCCAAGTGTGGACGCAGTTGAACATGAGCACATCCAGTCGACCCGCCGCCCGGGAGTGGAGGGAGGGGGGAAGGATCGACCAAGGCAGTGAATCATCGGGGGAGGTGTGTCTGTAGTGGTGTATGTGAGTGTGGTGTGTGCAGTAAGTGAGCCTGTGAACTTTCTCCCAGTTCCTTTCTCCAGTCTCTGCCACCAGATGATAGTGGGGCGTCCTTGGGAGCTGATCCAGGAAAAGTCCACCGCCCGAGAGGAGGGTGGGGGGAGAAACTTTTATAACCAGTCATCCAAGGCCAGTACAGGGAGCCGAATTAGATAACAGCATTTGTTTTAACTTCAGGCCAGAGCTGTTTCGTCTGCCTTGAGTCTCTCAGTGGTCCCACTGGCGACTCTAAATCATCCGAATTTGTGGGTCAATTTCCATCCAGCCGAGCCGACAACTTCTCCAAGTTGGTGTCCACCCCGCGTATGAGCTCCGGAATTGCAACCAGCTTGCCATTCTGAGCTAGAATAGCCTCCAGTTTACAATTAAGCTCCTGCAACGCCAAAGTTTGATTATTCATAGCTCGACACACACCAGCACAGAAATCCGGTAGCTTGCCAGTGGCCCCCGACAGTGTCCGAATTTTGCGATATGCCAACAGAAACCCGCTCCAAACAGTAGAAACCCAGTTATCATGAATCCGAATGTATAGATGTTTTCAGCATCCTCGACAGACAAAATCAACAGGCACATGACTTTCCACACTCCCCAGGAATCCATCACATATCCAGCCGAAAACATTCTGCCAGGACAAGCAGGCTCCCCTACGCCTGTTTTCCGTTAAAAATAGACTCCAAGGTAGGGCAGGTTTATTCATACAGCACATTTCATGCACAAGACAATTCAAAATGCTTTACATAAACCCGAAAAAGCATTACTGTGGGGTGTACTTATACAGCACTTTTTTACTCATATATTGACCCACTCAAAGTACATTTCACATTCACCCATAAACATATAGAGCACTCCTATTGTTATATAAGTTCATACCCGATGGATCGGGAAGCAACGCAGGGTTCCATGTCTTGCCCAAGGACACTTCAGCATGTAGTCAGGGGAAGCCTGGAATCGATCCACCGACTTTCCAGTTGGTAAACAACTACTCTTAACCTACCAACCGGCACTTTAGACAGAAAGTAGCTGTGTTTCCATTACAGGTTTTCATCAAATAAAAGCAACGTTTCTAAAATTTTGTAAAGGTACAATTGCAATTCGCAGGTGTTTCCATTGAATAGTGTTTGGCCCATAAGCCGAAATTCTCTTTAAATCTCCTCATGTGAGATTCCACTTTGAGGAGGAAGGAGATTTCTAATTCCTTACAAAACTTTTGCTATCAAGGATGGTGGTTATATTCTATAATTATTTGTAAAAAGATTTCAGTCTCCTCCTCCGTCCATACATACCACACCATCTTTACTTGAAATTAACTGGTCACTTGACCCCCTACTTCATGTTTAGTGAGGTGTAAATGTCCATTTCCATTACACTTTTGCGATATACAGGTGAAACTAAAAAATCTGAATGTCGTGCAAAACCTAATTTATCTGAGTAATTCAACTTAAAAGTGGAAACTATTTTATCATATATACTCATTACATGCAAAGTGAGATATTTCAAGCATTTATTCATTATAATTTTGAAGATTATGGCTTACAGCTTATAAATAACCCCAAAATTTTAAATCTCAGTGAAATTGGATTATTACATTAAATCAATAAAAAAAAAAGTCATGAATTAAGAAACGTTGACCATGTTTCTGTCATGCATATGAACTCAGTAATTAGTTTGAGCCTCTTCTGCATGAATTCCTACCTCAGTGCGGCGTGGCATCATCAGCCTGTGGCCCTGCTGGTGTGGAATGGAAGACCAGGATGCTTCAATAGCAACCTTCAACTCTTCTGCATTGCTCAGTCTCATGTGTCTCATCTTTTTCTTGGCAATGCTCCATAGATTTGCTACAGGGTTCAGGTCAGGAGAGTTTGCTGGTCAAAAAAGCATAGTATTTTTTCTTTAGCCCAGGTAAGATGCTTCTGACATTTTGTTCAGGAGTGGATTGACAAGAGGAATACGACATGAAGCCCAAGTCCAGGATCCGTCTGTGTGTGGTGGCTCTGGAAGCTCTATCTCCAGCCTCAGTCCACTCCTTGTGAAGCTCCCGCACATTTCTGAACGGCCTTTTCTGACCATCCTCTCCAGCCTGCTTCATCCCTGCTGGTTGTTCCACCTTTTCTTCCACACTTTTCCTTCCAATCAACTTTTTATTAATGTGCAGCATCCAGCTTCTTTTGCAATCACCTTTTGAGGCTTTCCCTCCTTGAGGACAAGACATTGCTACAACACTGGACTTTTCTCATTATTCAGATTTTCTGAGATTTAGACTTTTGGGTTTTGATAAGCTATAAGCCATAATCCTCACAATTATAATGAATAAATGCTTGAAATATCTGCTTTTTCAAATGAGTCTATATATTAGTTTACCTTTTTAAGTTTAATTACTGAAATTAAGTTTTGCGCAATATTCAAATTTTTTTTTGTTTGATCTTTATATCTACATGTCTGATTAAACCTTCTCATGAAAGCGTTAAAAATCTTTTAGTGATATTTGAGTTTCTAAATTTAGGTGTTTCCATTACCAGTTCTTCACTTCAATATTTAAGTTTTGTGCAATTCTAGGGATAATGGAAATGCAGCTACATACAGGTTACTTGTGCAGCAGCACATACTGCATCCAGGAGACAATACATTAGTATTGATCAAGATCGATGCCAGCATTGGCATGGATATTATCAATACTTTGATTATCACTATTAATTACTTACCAATTTGCTATGTCTGGCTGACGCCCTTTTGATTAATCCAGATTATTTTGTACTTACGAACGTTGTGCATTTTATTTGTAGGATGGAATTTAGGACCGTTTCTATGAAGGACTAATAAATGAGGGTTCTGGAAAGAACCAGGACACCAGGATAACATATGCAGACTCCTCGCTGAAGGGCCTCATCTGAGCTAAAGTCTGATTCCTGCTGTATTTGTGCACATGGCTGGTGGCCATTTATGTTTTCCTTTTTTAAAGTAGGGTGCACCATTTCTCTTCTGTCTAGCTGCTTTCACATTCTGTCAAAAATCTTGAGAACGAACTTGTTAAAGTGCTGATGTACGTAAAAAGTAACTTGATTTTCATATTTCTGTAATGATCGTTTCTGGGAGACCCGGAAATTCAGCCCACACGGAGATGAGTTTAACAGTTTTAATAGATGCAACAGAGCAGCTAACGGACGGCAGGTGTGGCAACCAGGACCAGGAAGAGGGGCTAGGCAGATAGCGGAGGTCGGTCCAGAAAAAGGTCTAATCCAGGTAGGCAGAGTTCAGGATAGTCCGGCAGGGAGCAGGCAATCGGGAGTCCGTGAGAGGCAGCAAGGTCAAATCCAGGTGGGCAGAGTTCAGGATAGTCCGGCAGGGATCAGGCAATCGGGAGTCCGTGAGTGGAAGCGAGGTCAGCGACAGGGATCTAGAACAAGACAAGATTTACTACAGAATAACAGGCAAGGCAAATGACCATCTGGCAGGGAAGCAGACATTGAGGAGGGATTATATAGGGTGATGAACAGGTGAGGAGAGTGAGCGCTGATGAGACCCAGGTGGAGCAGATGAGCCTGATTGTGTGAGCTGCAGGCAATGCAGGCCAGTCCTCATGACAGAACCCCCCCCTCAAGGGCCGGCACCTGACGGACCACCAGGCATGCCCGGACGAGAGCGATGGAAAGCACTGATCAAGGAGCGATCCACCACAAACCGGGAAGGAATCCACGACCGCTCCTCCGGGCCATAACCCTCCCAATCCACCAGATACTGCACCCCGCGGCCCCGCCGCCGGGAACGGAGGATGCGACTGACAGAGTAGACCGGACCCCCAGCAACGAACCGGGCGGGAGGAGGGGGCCTGGAGGAGGGAGCCAAAGGCGACAGAGACACAGGCTTGACCCTGGAAACATGAAACGTAGGGTGAACACGGAGTGTACGGGGCAGACCAAGGCGCACAGCCACCGGGTTGATGATCCGCACTATAGGGAAGGGGCCGATGAAACGGGGAGCCAATTTACGGTTCTCCAACCGCAGAGGAAGGTCCTTGGTGGAGAGCCAAACCTTTTGACCAACCCGATAACCAGGGGCAGGAACCCGACGCCTGTTGGCCGTCCTAGAGTACACAACGGAGGAGGACATCAGTGCCCGACGAGCCCGCCGCCAGACCCGTTGGCAGCGCTGGGCTGCAGCATGGGCCGAAGGGACTCGAGCCTCCCGGTCCTGAACCTGGAACACAGGGGGCTGGTAACCGTAGACAACATAGAATGGAGACAATCCAGTGGCGCTGGAAGGCAAAGAGTTCAAGGCATATTCCACCCATGACAGGTTCTGGGACCACAAAGCCGGATCCTGCTCGCACAACATGCGCAGTTTAGTCTCTACCTCCTGATTGGCCCTCTCAGTTTGGCCATCCGTCTGGGGATGAAATCCAGAAGACAGGTCCACCTTGATTCCCAGGAGGGCGCAGAACTCGCTCCAAAAGCGGGAGATGAACTGAGGACCCCGATCGGAGACAATACTGGCCGGAAGTCCATGGAGGCGGAATACTTCCTTTGAGAGGATGAGCCCGAGTTCCTTTGACGTGGGAAGTTTCGGGAGCGGAACCAGATGAGCCATCTTGGAAAAGCGGTCTACAATAGTGAGCAGAACAGTGAAATTGTCAGAACGAGGAAGACCAGTAACAAAATCCATGGAAATATGTGACCAGGGCCGATTAGGTATGGGCAACGGACGCAGCAGCCCCATAGGCGGACGACGAGAAGACTTTGCCTGGCAGCAGTGCCGACAGGCCAGCACATAGTCCTTGACATCCCTAGCCAGCGTGCCCCACCAGAACCGATCACGAACCACAGACAATGTCTTGCTGACCCCTGGATGACAATACAGGCGTGAGTTATGGCAGAAGGACAGGACATCAGAGACCAGCTGTCCGGGAACAAAAAGGCGGTCTCTGGGACACTGAGCCGGTACCGGGTGTTGCTGATGTGACGCCATCACCAACTGCTCGATTTCGGTCCTGGTCACGAACAAACGAACGGAGGGCGGCAGGATGTACTCTGGTCGATCCTCAATGTGGTCGTCCTCCAGGGAATCATGGATCCGAGACAGGGCATCCGGCTTCACATTTTTGCTCCCCGGCCTGTAAGACAGGGAGAAATCAAACCGGCCAAAAAACAGAGCCCACCTGGCTTGTCTGGGGTTTAGTCGTTTTGCCGTACGCAAGTACTCCAAATTTTTATGGTCGGTCCAGACAATGAATGGTTTGGCGGCCCCTTCCAACCAATGCCGCCATTCCTCCAGAGCCAATTTAACAGCCAACAGCTCCCGGTTGCCCACATCGTAGTTTCGCTCTGCGGAAGACAGACTCCTGGAATAAAAAGCACATGGGTGAATCTTGTTGTCAGCGTACCTCTGGCTGAGAACTGCCCCTATGCCGGTGTTAGATGCGTCAACCTCCACAATGAATTGCCGGGATGTATCTGGGGAGAAAAGAACCGGGGCGGTGGTGAATAAAGTCTTAAGACATTGAAACGCACTCTCCGCCTGTTCTGACCAGGTAAATCTGTTTTTGGTGGACGTGAGAGCGTGTAACGGAGAAGCGATGGAGCTGAAATTCCTAATAAAACGCCTATAAAAGTTGGCGAATCCAAGGAAGCGTTGCAGTTGTTTCCGATTAAATGGCGTTGGCCAATCGGCAACAGCTTTTACCTTGGCTGGGTCCATGGATACACCGTCCGGAGAAATTATGTGCCCAAGAAACGAAGTTGACCGACGGTGGAATTCACATTTCTCTGCTTTAACATAGAGATTGTTCTGTAACAGTCTGAGTAACACTGTGCGGACGTGTTCTTGGTGGGACTGAATGTCCTTGGAAAAGATCAGGATGTCATCCAGGTAGACAAAAACATATTGACCAACCATGTCCCTGAGGACATCGTTCACTAGCGCCTGGAAGACCGCAGGCGCGTTGGATAACCCAAATGGCATGACAAGGTATTCATAATGCCCTGAGGGCGTGTTGAATGCGGTTTTCCATTCGTCTCCTTCTTTGATGCGAACAAGATGATAAGCGTTCCTAAGATCTAGTTTGGTGAAGAATGTGGCCCCCTGGATCTGGTCGAACGCGGTATTCATGAGAGGCAGGGGGTAACGATTCTTAACGGTTATGTCATTGAGTCCCCTATAGTCGATGCAGGGTCGTAAGGAACCGCCTTTCTTTTCTACAAAAAAAAATCCGGCTCCTGCTGGGGATGAGGAAGAGCGAATAATCCCTGCTTGAAGGGATTCCTCAATGTATGTAGTCATAGCCTGGTTCTCAGGGCCGGACAAGGAATACAACCGTCCCCTAGGAGGGAACGTTCCTGGTAACAAATCTATGGAGCAGTCGTAAGGGCGGTGAGGTGGAAGAGACGTTGCACGGTGCTTGTTAAAGACCTCTCTGAGGTCATGGTAAACTGGGGGAACTTCAGCCAGATTAGGATAATCATCAATCCCAGCCCTTGAGTTCCTGGGTGAAGGAGCAGCGGTACGAAGACATGTGGATGAACAGTCTGGTGACCATCCCAATATCTCCTTTTGGCTCCAGTCTATGTGAGGATTATGCTTAGCAAGCCATGACGCTCCAAGAATGACTGGAACCACAGGGGAGTGTATCAATAGAAATGAGACAAATTCGTGATGGTTGCCCCCGATAACCAGCTCCAGGGGAACAGTCTCTTGAGTAATGTGGTGTAGGACATGTCCATCTAATGCTATCACCTTTACGGTCTTGGACGTGGCACGAGTTGCAAGGTTGAGTTCTTTAGCCAGCCCAATGTCAAGAAACTCTGTGTCAGCCCCTGAGTCAATGAAAACGGACAAAGGTCTTGTCATGTCTTTTAATGTCAGTTGAGCTGTGATGGAAAACATACCCGAGGTCTCCGATGACTGCCGTTGACTCAGTAGGCTCCTCGTATTTCCTACTGGGTCTGGTCTTTTCACTGGACACCGGTGAGCGATGTGCCCCATCCCGCCACAATAAAAACACAGTCCTTCCTTGTACCGCCTTTCTTTCTCCGTGAGGGATAGACGGGTCCGACCAAGCTGCATGGGTTCCCCGACGTCAGAAAGGGAGGCTGAACCGGAAGCGGAAGTGGGCGGGTCATGTGCCGGCTTGCTCCAGGTTTCGGATTGGCGATTCCGGCGAAGAAACCTCCTCTCCCCATGCCGCTCCTGTAACCGGAGATCGATCCGCGTAGCGAGGACCTCCAGTTCAGCCAGGTTCTTGGGAGCGTCCCGGGTGGCCAGCTCATCTTTTATTTCCTCCGCCAATCCCTGGTAGAAGGCGTCGCACAGTGCTGCGTCATTCCAGGAGCTTTCTGCAGACAGAGTGTGAAAATCAATAATATATTCAGTCACACGTTTATCGCCTTGCCTCAGTGTCAGAAGTCTGCGTGCCGCTTCTCTCTCGGGCAACACAGGATCGAAAACCCTAATGAGGGCTGCAGAAAAGTCTCTGAAAGAGTAACAAATTGCTGAGTCATTCTGCCACTCCGCCGTGCCCCAAACCTTCGCTTTTCCCGATAGCAGGGAAATCATATAGGCGACCTTGGCCCGATCTGAGGGGAACGATGATGGCTGGAGTTCAAACTGGATCTCACATTGGGTCACAAACGGACGACACTGAGAACGTTGTCCTGTGAACACCTCTGGTGGAGCGAGGCGTGGTTCTGGGGGTGGCCGAGTCTGATGCATGGAGGTAACCGTGGAGGAGTGAGAGGTCGCAGCATCGGGAACACCTGCGGATGTGGAGAGGTTAGTCATCATGGTTAAAAGATCTTGCATGTTAGCTTCCAACTTGGTGATTGATGTCTCGACACAAGAACGCCATTCGTGTGTAGGCGACGGGTCCATGTTGGCCAGATGGTACTGTAATGATCGTTTCTGGGAGACCCGGAAATTCAGCCCACACGGAGATGAGTTTAACAGTTTTAATAGATGCAACAGAGCAGCTAACGGACGGCAGGTGTGGCAACCAGGACCAGGAAGAGGGGCTAGGCAGATAGCGGAGGTCGGTCCAGAAAAAGGTCTAATCCAGGTAGGCAGAGTTCAGGATAGTCCGGCAGGGAGCAGGCAATCGGGAGTCCGTGAGAGGCAGCAAGGTCAAATCCAGGTGGGCAGAGTTCAGGATAGTCCGGCAGGGATCAGGCAATCGGGAGTCCGTGAGTGGAAGCGAGGTCAGCGACAGGGATCTAGAACAAGACAAGATTTACTACAGAATAACAGGCAAGGCAAATGACCATCTGGCAGGGAAGCAGACATTGAGGAGGGATTATATAGGGTGATGAACAGGTGAGGAGAGTGAGCGCTGATGAGACCCAGGTGGAGCAGATGAGCCTGATTGTGTGAGCTGCAGGCAATGCAGGCCAGTCCTCATGACAATTTCACCTCTGAAGACTTGTGCCCATTATTATGAGTGCTTATGTCCAAATTCTTCTACAGTTATTTCATCCCTTGGAATGGGAATTTAAAGGAATACCTATGTTCACATGTATGGCATGTCTGTGTTGGTGTTTCTCCCCTGTTTTGTATGTTGTGCTCATATGCTGTGATGATTCTGTCTTGTTGCTTTCAAAGGCGTGAGCAGCTTAATACCATTAAGCTTGAGGATGCTTTGCTGCATCTGAACACGAGGACATTATGTCTGTGCATGTCTGCCTCTGCTGTATCACAGTTTTTGTGTTTCTCATTCTTCAGTTGACATTAAACACACCAAATACCTTCTTGTTGTCAAGACCAAACAGTGAAACTGTTGTAGAATTGCAGCTGCCAGCTAAAGAGGTGAACCAGCATTCAGACGGTGTCACATCTGTTCGCTGATGGTGTCTGTCCTGGTGAGACAGTCAGCCCCCCAAAACAATACTTGTTTGCTTATTTCTTCATTTTTCCATTTCCATTTTTGTTGCGAGTTCTGCTCTCCTTTAAGGAAAATGTCTCTTTTTACTGCAAAACACTTTTTCTGAATCCAGTTTTAAAACTATATACAACTAGAATTGCATTGTGATGTGAAAAACGTAAATTAAAAACAGATTGGAATGATTTTTTTAATTCTTGTCAATCCATATTTTATTCCCAATTAAACATAGACAACCATTTCGTGGAAAATATTGGCTCGTTGTGAATTTGATGGCAGGAGATGCTACACCAGCGGTCCCCTACCTGATTTCATTGAGGACCCCTTCATGCAACTACCAAACAGCCCTGGACCCCCCCACCCCGTCTTTGTACTGAAACCACTCCTCACCACAAATGATGCATTCTGGCTGAGCTGTCCTGTCCTTGATAAAATCAAAGTTTATTATCAACAAATAACCTTTATGTATATATATATATATATATATATATATATGTATATAAAGCCTTACATTAAAACAAAGTTATTAAGTATTTTTTTAAAAATCTGCATTTAATATTATCTCACTGGTAAGACACACAAGAGTAACTTTACTATCAGAGAAGCATGTGTTAAAAAAAAAAAAAAAAAGTTTTCTAAATCAATATTTGATTAAGTTGAATTGGTTTAAATTGATTTATTAATTGTGTTAACCCAGCTCTAATCGCACTGGTTCTGTGCCATCAAAATTTCATGAACCCCCTGAGCTTTCTGGGGACCTCAGGATGGGAACCACTGTTTAACTTAATGGTAAACGTCACCCTTCTCCAGCAGTTTAGACATGTTGCTGCCATCAAATTCAGTGTCAAATACGTTTGTGGGCTGATCCTATCAGGAAACAGACCAAAGTGACTTCAGGGTTCCTCGTGAAGTCAAACAATAGAGAAACAAGCCAAGGGTTTTATAAAAACACGCCGAGAACAGCTGTTAGCCGGCGTCCTCAATCTTTCTGCTGAAGATGACCGACTGGACTGAAGGCCATGATGGAGACCAAGAGGAGATTGATGGAGTGGATTGTGGTTTCTACACATGAAGAAGTTCTAGACTTCCAAGATTTTCCATGTTTTTATCGTCTTGGCTGTGTAGAAGCTGTTCTGAAGCAGCAGATGGTGGAGGAAATTCTGTCCGTTCAGTTTCCCGATATCCGGAACTATCTATTGCATGAATTCAAATACTCGGACATCTAACTTTTCTTATCACATTTTTTTTTCCATAATTAGCCATTATAGTTTGTTTGACCACTTCATTTGCCACCTGCAAAAGTCAGGTGAAGGAATGCTGAATAAAGTCGTTCTAAAATGTTTAAAGTGACCAAAATCTGCATCAGAATGTGAAGACATGGCTTTTTCTTTTGTTCCTTACCTGCTGCTTAAAATACTTACCCCTTGGTTCCACTGAAAGCATAAACCTCGCAAAAGCAAAGCAGAGTAGCTGTTCTGTGGCGTTGCAGCTGATTGCAGCAGCTGATTGCAGCGATTCCCACCAGGTCTGCTGCAAAGTGTTTTCAAGCATCTGTGAAGCATTGCAATGCCACTCCCCCCAAAACACGCAACTCTTTTATTTTTGACGCTGGCCACTTGGAAACCTTGTCGATCTAGAGCAGAGTGGATAGTTCAGGCAGGAAGTAAATCGAATGAAAGCAAAGTAGATCCGGTCGATTTTAAAATTAAAACACTATGAGCAGACTTTAAATCAATTTTACTGAAACATCAACATTACGTCATAACCAGCACTAACACCGAGCCATCAGGGGAGAGAGGTTGTCGTGATACTTGACAACATGGACAATGAGAAGTTTATCTTGGAGGTGGAAAGTCACACATCCCTATCATTAAAATGACATGACTAATAAGTACATGTAACATGGGTTGGACTGGCCAAATAACCTTTTGCTGGTTTATTATCCTCTTTTAAAGCCCAGATGTGCACCAGCTATCTTACAATGTTGCATTCTTGGAGTGAGCTGGAGAATCCAGCCGAAACAGAGACGCTCGGAGTGGATCAATCCGCCGACGCTCCACCTTGGGTGGAACCGAGGGGTTAGCTGTCTTTCATGCAGAGTTACTGTACACAACTTCACCCAACTGCAACTATCTCCATATTTATACACAGACATCCATGAACAAGTGGGTGTATCATTGTGTTTGACTGTGTTTGCTTGGAGAGTCCAACTTGTGTTGTAGCAGTGATAAATGTGTGCAATATGTGTGCACGCCAGAGGGTCTCCATCAGAGTATGAAAGCCCGCTTCAGCATGATTCATTAGAGAGGGGGAGATTAAAGAGAATGGGATGAAGACAGGTGCAGCAAAAAAGGATAATATTCAGATGACATGAAGATAACTATAAGATTCAAAGGACTGAGTTGCCTTCTAGTCATTTAAGAAGAGTAAGGCAGAAAAAGAAGAGCTATGTGGATTGATTGGTGAAGAGGAACTTTAGAGAAGTGTGTTTGTGGAGGATAGAATTGAGATGCAGAAAGGAAACGGTAAAAAGCGAAACTTGAGTATATTATTTAATTTTCTGTTAAAATATGATGATATGATGATGAGTTCCAGCCCAGTTGGATTAAATCTCCACAATGTCCATCTATCCACATCCATCCATTCTCTTCCAGTTATCCGGGGTCAGGTCGCAAGGGCAGCAACCTGAGCAAGGAAACCCAGATTTCTCTCTCCTCGAGCCACTTCTTCCAGCTTATCTGGGGGGATCCTGAGGCATTCCCAGCTGAGAGATGTAGTCTCTCCAGCATGTTCTGGGTCTTTCTGGATCTCTTGGTGGGGCCTGCCCAGAACGCCTCACCAGAAGGCATCCAGGAGGCACCTAACCAGAAGTCTTGACCACCTCATCTGGCTCCTCTTGATGCAGAGGGACACCACCCTAAGCCTCTTCCCAAGTACCGAGCTTCTCACACTTCTCACCTCATAACCAAGACACTTGAACTCCTCCACTTGGGACAGGCCCACATTCTCAACTCGAAGACGACACCCCACCTTTTCCGGCTGAGGACCACGGCCTTGGATTTCTCTGCAGTGTAGCAAATAAATACCAGACTAGTTGTATTAGTATAATTAAACATGTAAACAACCTTTTTTGATTTTGGTTAAACATGAGTCATCAAACTGAGCTAACTCATTAGTATTAATAGCTAACGTCAGATCTAAGTGGGTCTATTTTAACTTGAAATAAAGATGGATGAAATGAAATGTGTTTGTGTTTATTACCTTTGATAACAGGGTTTGGCATCAGCTGGTGGACGTGATCGAAACCTTTCAGTTAAATGGGACTAATGCAGGGGTGGCAAACTCCGGTCTTCAAGGGCTGCTATCCTGCAGGTTTTAATTATTTCCTTGCTCCAACACACCTGCATAAAATCAAATGGAACCAACAGCTTTTTGTCAACTTCTTGTTGTTGTGAATCATCTCTATCTTGTTCTAGATCATCATCTCACCAACCATCTCTATGGTGATAACAAAACCAGCAGATGTGGCGACTGAAGTTTAACAGCCAACATTGATGAAGATTTTTCCTTTTATCATTGAAGTGTAAGTGTTTGTGCAGCAGTGATAAAGTCCTACAGCAGCATCACCCAAAGTAAACACCTGTTGATAAAATGGATCATTGGCTGTTTTTTTTTTACAAATTTTTCTTCACTTTTTTACATTAGATGATCAATTTAGTTGTAATAATGTTAGAAAAACTCTCAGTGAATGATGGACACTGAGATTGATGAGAGTCCCCGCTGTTTGTACTTGCAAGGAGTTACAACAAAGCCAGCCGACAATGTTGAAAACTGGCTTCCAGTCCAGGACACTTCTTTATATACCCCATCACCCTCTGGGAACTGTTGTCTCATCTGCTGGTGCAGGACTCCGGAGTCAGGTTTCACGTTGACCAACCACAGCAGGAGGGTAATAAGGTCCTGTGATGTTTTTACAACTGCATTCACTCCCAGAGGTGCGCTAAAGATAACAGTGTCCTGTGAAAACAGCTCTGGTCACAATCATTAAATGACTAGCTGTGTCTCTCACAGATGGTCACTATCTCATCAATACAGTCAATACAAGATTTTTCCATCAAGTAATCTGTTCAATATTTCATGAAATCTAGACCTAAAAACAGGTCTCATTTGTGCCCCCCTTTTCCAGGTCAGTGCTCCTGCCTGGCCCCCATCAGAACTTTTCTAGACCCGCCCCTGCATAGCTGAAATATAAACTCTGTCTACCACTAGCCAACTAGTGTTAGAGAAGGTCCTGTCAACAATACTTTGGGGTAAATATGTGACGGTGTGAACCCTGAACCGCTAGTCTACTCCCTTTTGGCTGATACATAAACAAACTAACAAACGGCTGTGCTGCACAAACAGAGATGACCAGAAAGCCACTAGAGGAGACACGTTGGTGTAAAATGCAGGATAAGTTTAAAAAAGAAATGCAAGAAGTACGGGTGCGTTAAAAACCCAATTAAATTAGCTACTGCCGTTAACGTGTTATTTTTGACATATATATATATATATATAGAGATATAATTTTGGGGGGGAAGTGGTTTGAAATATCTACTTTTTCCACTTTATTTGAATTTTGCAGTCATGACCCGTCATCATTCAAGTGAACAGCACAATTCCATGATACTAAACTTATAGCAAAGTACAGAAATGTGTATCTGGTTGATTATTTCTCATCTCTACTGTTGTGAGTAGGTGCTGTATTATATATCACTGGGAAGCCTGATGAGTCACCTTTACAAGGATTGTCCTTCTATGGAATGAGCAACACAGCTAAATTTGTGGGTAATTTCCTCCCAAAAATGTACCAAATTCCCCTGCAATATTCTCATGTTGGTATTCACTCTTGTTTTCCTGGAGTGGAGGATGAAACGACCTGCTGAGAGTTCAGACCTAGACCCAACTGATCACTTGTGGGATCAGCTTGGATGTTGTTCCGGAGTAACCAACACAACCAGGCTGGATGACCTTTTTCAACTCCATCCATTCAACAGCTATATGTGACCAGACGGAACCAGCATGATGAGGAGGTACCAAGCTGTGTATGGATCTTCTACATTACATTCTACATGATCCCTGACAGTGGAAAATGGATGAAGTGTAAACATGGCCAGTATGTGGGGATCTTTTTCCCTCTTACTGTAGGAGATTAAAAAAAACATTCAATCCACCAAGAAACTCAGAAGAAGAGTGAAAGAGTGAAGAGTCAAAAATGAAAGGATCAGAACAAAATCAATGGCAAATTTAAAAAGAGCAACATTAAACAAATATGTAGTGTTTTACATCATTAAGATGGAAATATGTAAACTTGAATTAAAATTGTATGTAAGACAAAAAGCACTCAAGTATGGTCGTTTAGATACAAGAGCTGTTTGCAAAAGGTCAGACATTAATCATGCGGATGTCCTGTATGACCAACCAACAGTCCTGGTGTGTCTGGTTGAGCCTTCATCAGCTCCATCCTCTTCATCATTTCTCTATCTGCTCCCTGCTGTCTGGCAGGTAGTGTACAGTGAATATATCAGAGGTATTTTCCTGACAACAGCCGCCAGCCACTGCTGGATAGCTCCGAGGGTGGAGCAGAGTAGTGGGCAGTAAAATCAGCATGACTGGTGGAAAGAGGCTATAAAGCTCTGCAGGGGAACTGCAGAGTCAGGTAATATTTCTGTAGGCTTTTATCACTCTAAATGACCCTTTTCATGCTGGGGATATTATTTTGACATTGTTACTCAGAGCTTTGAGGACTTGAATATCAAATATGGGAGGTAAAACATTTACTTAGAGCAGCTAAAACAGAAAAAAAATCCATTAAATTTTTCTCACTCATTCATTTTTAAAATGGTAAAGACTATTTTTTTGTGAAATTTAAGCTCAGATCAATTTTATTTTTCCAAAATGAATGATGGGCAATCTTTTCTTTTAACAAAATCTTTTTTTCCTTTTCAAGCTTCTTTTTAAATGTTTAAAACACATAGTTTCCAGCAGCATGAGCAGAGAAGGCAAGACTTGTTTTTTCCACAGTCATTTCTTCCAGCTCATCCAGGAGAATCCCAGCTGAGAGACATAGTCCCTCTAGTGTGTCCTGGATCTACCATAGGGCCTCCTCCTGGTGGGATGTTCCCACAACAGACCAATGGAGACTTGGCATCACTGCATCCCGCATCGATCCGCTTGACAGTCTCCCACCATTTTCTCCCCACAATCGTCAACAAGACCCAGAGACACTTGAGCTCCTCCATTTGGGTCAAGAACTCATTCCTGACTCAGAGCGAGCGCTCTACCCTTCTTCGGCTGAAAAGCATTCAAATGAGAGAGAAAACCAGGTTTGTTTCTATCAAATCATAAAATCAAGAAATATTTGCAGGAGTTTGCCTTGCTTGGCATGAGGAGTTTTTGCATGAACAAAGAAGAATTAGTGTTTCAGACTGTTCAGACATAGTAGCTCAGTTTTAGTTCACTAGTGAAGCATATCTGAAACGGTCTGGAAAATGAAAATGAATTGGACACATTTTCCATTAACTGGCTTGATGTGCGTGAACAATTCTGCGTAGTGGCCCTAGAGGATGACAGAGGTCATTTGGACGTAGTTTTCCTAACTGGAAACAAACCTAGAAGAAAAAAACAGTGGTGGACATCCACAGGAGGAAAATGGAAAGTACATTTCTTCAGGGATCATTTTAATCTCAGGGATCATATTCCATTTCTGGAAAGATGCTGGTTAGTTTGTCATGACTGCAGACAGCTGGTGAGTGACGTCCTCACCAATGAGCTCTAAGAGCCGGGTTTTTGTACTGAACGAGAAGAACCGATTCCTGTCTAAGAGCCGAATCTTTAGAAGGGACGGGACTTTATTTTAATGTAAAATTAATGTGGTCAATTACATATGATGAAAGACAAGGATCATAGCACTGTGTAAAGAGGGAAGGGACTCTCAGAGGAGTAGTACAGACCAGGAGGAAGCCAGATTTCAATTGCAAGTGCCAGGAAAAAATTTGGCCTTTATTTACTTGATTTGCTTGGTGTGGCTCTGTGTTCA
This sequence comes from Melanotaenia boesemani, assembly GCF_017639745.1. Lineage (NCBI taxonomy): Eukaryota > Metazoa > Chordata > Actinopteri > Atheriniformes > Melanotaeniidae > Melanotaenia > Melanotaenia boesemani. The sequence goes on along the minus strand of NC_055691.1, from coordinate 9,044,211 downwards.
GTTGTTTGTTTAAAGGTTTTATTAAAATATTAAATATAGATATTTTCTGCTGGGAAAAAATGCACAAAAATAAGACTATTATAAAAAAAATGGACTCAATATAAAACCAAAGATTTTGCACTCAAATAATTTGAGTTTTTAAATCAAGGCTGGTCATCATGTAAAGAAAAAAAAATTACCTGAGAAATTCAAGTTGGTGAAAGTGTAGAAAAAGATCTGCATGGTAGTAAAGATTTTTATTTGAAAAGAAAAACTGAAGTGCTTTTGCAAAGCTGAAGATGTGGATTTTTAGCCCTGTCTTTACACATCAATCCAATTAGATGATGACAAATCAAACTGTCCAATCAGAGAGCAGACAGCTTCCTGTCCTTCCGCACCAATGCAGGTTCTTAAAGGGGAGTAGATAGATTATAAAGCAGGGTGTCGTAGGAACATCCACCAAACACCAGGAAAACACAGACATCTGAGACTGAAACAGGTGGAAACATATGAACTGCATTCAGCAGCTTGTAAGTTATTAATGAGTGTTTTTGCATTGTAACGTATGAAGGGTCGTTTCAGACATTATTCAGAATTACCCTCTCACAGATACAAGTGAATTTTAAGTCATTCACACAATATACCTCTCATACACTATACTGAAACTGCCTCTTATACACTATACTGAAATGCTCTTAAACACTATACTGAAATCTTACACACACTATAGTGAAATTTCGGAAACTGCATTTCACTAGTGTTTATGAAAGGAATTCTGCTAGTGTGTGTGAGAGGTTCTTCACTATAAGTGATGTGACTTCACTGTTCTGCCATCTACAGAAGAAATAATATGGTGTGTGTGTGTGTGTGTGTCCCTGTTAGAGCATTTTTTGTGTGCAGCTCCCAGAGAGAGACATTTTTAGCTTTTTATTTTTTTATTATTATTTTTTTTTTTTTCATCTGGGTGGTATGGCCCACCTCGAGTCCCATTACCACCCTGTCATACAAGCTCAAATCTACCACTGGATGCTGCTTCAACACACAGCATCAACATGACTTCTGTAATACACACAATCATTACATCCCCTCAATGTCCAAAGAAGAGAAGAAGTGAGCAGGAGGAGTTAGGAGTGAAATGGTGAAGCGTTGGTTATTATGACAATGCAGCTGGCTTTGATTCTTGGTGCGGATTAGAAAGACCTCTTCATCAGTTTGTCCTCGGCAGCACACACTCGAAACCCAGCAATCGGTGAGACTCCCTGAGGTTCAGTTTGAGCTGGCTCATTCTTTTAAAGGTCATTAACAAGTCCTTGCACTCAGATTAAAAACCTGCAAACACACACATGCGCTTGTGCTTCCCTCAGTGTTTAGCACTGAATTTGCCTGAAGGAGATGTCAGCTGCTAAGAGAGGTTTAAGACACAATATTTCATGATATTGTGACAACTTGAATGTATGTTATGTAGTAAAGAAAAGCAGAACACAGCAGTGTGTGCGTTGTTTTAATGTCCATCAGACCAGCCAATAACAGCATCTCACTCATCATCAGTTGGTATTCACTTATTTAGGTTTTTTCTTTGGACATTGTTCCTTCGTTGTGAAAGAGTTGCCTGTTTTGGAGATAATAAAAATGTGAAGTGCTTGTCAAAGTTAGCTGTTACCATTCTGTCATCACTGCTGCCTGCTGTCTTCTTAATTGGCTAATCATGCTGATCAGCCAATGAGATTAAACAATCTCAGCAACAGGCTCCAAACTAATTCTTAATGTTGAATCAACCAAACAAAAAACAATAAAGAGGCTGAAAGTAATGGGGCGCACACACCGAAAACCTAAGAAAAAGATGTTCAGGGACACTCCAGGCATACCCTGATGATGACTTTTGTATGAAGCTTAATGGACAGTGATAAGAAAGCTCTCCATAGCCTGTGAGTCTAATCCTTTTAAAAACTTAAATATATAAAAACTGATAGCCTAAAACGTGATGGATTGCAAAGTGAAATCTCCACTCTGCAGGGCTTCAATCCAAAGTCATGGAATAAGAACCTCATGCATGCATTGTTAAATCCACTGATCCAGTGGAAGCTGAACTGTGGCGAAGGAGGCCTGGTCCACCCATCAGGGAAATCTACACCACCAAAAAGAGCCACCTGCATCCTCCATGATCCCACCCATACTGCACATGCCCTGTTCATCTAAATCCTTCTGTAAACATTTAAATCACCTCTCCCCTTCCCTTTTTCCTGACCTTGCCCCCCCGAGCACACACATCGAACTGAGCAGCGTTTGGATGGCAACGTGACATACAGGGTGTGTTAAAAAGATCCTACATCTTGTAATGATGGAAAAGTCTGTCCCTGCATTCAAAGGAAAGATCTGGTTACAGCGCCAGAGTGAAAATCTGCAGCTTGATTTACTGATGGAGGAAAAGTTTGAGGAAAGGAGGAAGTGAAAGAATGAGATGGAGAGACAAAGGCATTATCTCCCATTTTCCTCCGCAGATGACAAGGGTAAAATAATTATTATCACACAAACAATAATCCATCTTTCCCGTGCCGTCTCCCCTAAGTCGCATCTGTAGCTCCAGGCAGATAATATACTGGACTGCCTGAGATGCATTTGAATATTTCTTTGGCAGGAAATCACATTACTGGCTATTAAAAAGTAATTATTTGTACATAAATTCTCTGCAAGTTTGATCCTTGGCAGATGCCTGAGTGTGTCTTTGTGTGTGCACACTTGTGTGTGCGTGTGTGTGTGTGTAAGAGGTTCAATGCTAAGGCAGTTAGCGTGTGGAGCATTGTAGTGTTGTGTTTATTAAAAATGCAGACAGCCTCTCCATCATCGACTCCATTCACACATACTTTCATACACACACACACAGACATACTCATTGTCAAGGAAACTATATCTCATGAGGCGCACGATAATGTAATTACCGATACTTAGCTTAGAGTAAAGTACAAAGTACAAAAGTACAAAGAACAGTTTTAAAAAAGGAAAAAGAGGAGCAACAGAGAGAAAAGTTTCAAATGAGAGAGCAAGAATATGAAGTACATAAAGGATAAATTAAACAATAGATGAATCAAAGAGGAAATGCAAAGTGACATAGAAGGAAAACAAACCAGTCTGGAACCTGATGGATGGAAAAAAGGAGTTAATTTATTTACTTAACTAAACCAAATATCCTTTATCGTCCGATTTCTGGCATTTACACAACCCACTTCAAAGTAGGCTGAATCCTTTCAATAATGGCCAGGGTGCCAAACCAAAACCACTACAAGGGTGATTCTAGTTTTTTAAATGTTTTTAGGTTTGGTTTAGCATCTCCACCAACTACTGATGACTTTTGTTGCAAAAACAAACTGGGCTCAAAGCAGACTTAAAGCAACTTAGCTCCTCCTTGCTACTAGCGCTGGATGATTAATCATTAAAATAGATTAATCGAATATTCCATTTCTGACCATTTTAATGAAAGTCTTTTCTCTCTCTCTCTCTCTCTCTCTCTTTTATATGCACTGCATTTGCTCTCCTTGGGCTTCAAAGTGGACTCAGCCCAGCCTCCGCACCAGAACGTTGTTTGTCTGAAAGCACTAAAAGATATACGGTGAAGTGAGCTGTCATTCACGCCTGGACTGTAGCTGCACATGTAACCAGAGTGACAATGCTGCTCTCCTTAAGATGCAGATAAGATAACTTCAGCCTGCAAACTCTTGTTAAGAGACGACCAAAATCAGGGGAATTAGGTCTGCAGTGGATACTGTACGATAATGATCAGATGGAAAGAGATCACAGATGCAGTTGCTTTGCATATATCTGCAAGATATGAAGACGTTTATATGGTGGAAAAGTTGTGACATTTACTTTTTTGCTGTCATTCATTCATATAAATAAAGAAATAATGTATTTTTAATAAGTTTAATATGTTTAAGAAAGAAAAGGAAAGTAATCTATTAAAATCAGATTTGGAGTTTATTTTTTGGCCAAATCACAGCTCTACTTGCCAGTACAACTTAATTCTTGGTGTGATAGATTCATTAAGGTGGTGGAAACCTTCCTCAGAGGTTTTGCTCCATATTGACATGACAGCATCACACAGTTGCTGCATCCATGATGAGAATCTCCCGTTCCACCACATCCCAAAGCTGCTCTACTGGACTGAGATCTGGTGACTGTGGAGGCCGTTGGAGTCCAGTGAACTCATTGTCATGTTCTAGAAAGCAGGTGGAGATGATCTGAGCTTTGTGACATGGTGCATTATCCTGCTGGAAGTAGCATCAGAAGATGCTCCACTGTGGTCATAAAGGGATGGACATGGTCAGCAACGATACTCAGGTAGACTGTGGTGGTTGAACCAGGCCACATTGGTACTAAGGGGCCCAAAGTGGGACAAGAAAATTTCCCCACACAATTACACCAGCAGCAGCCTGAAGCGTTGATCCAAGGCAGGATGGATCCATGTTTCATGATGTTTCCACCAAATTCTGAGCCTAGCATCTGATAGTGGAGCTGAAATGGAGACTCATCAGACCAGCAACGTTTCTCCATCTTCTATTGTCCAGTGTTGGTGAGTGTGTGTGAATTGTAGCCTCAGTTTCCTGTTCTTAGCTGACAGGAGGCACCCGGTGTGGTCTTCTGCTGCTATAGCTCATCTGCTTCAACATGGAACGTGTTGTGTGTTCAGAGATGCTGTTCTGCAGACCTTGGTTGGAACCAGTGCTTATTTGACTTCCCGTTGCCTTTCTATCCTTTCTAACCAGTCTGCCCATTCTCCTCTGACATCAACCAGACATTTTGGTATATCAAGTTTCTAAAATTCTCAGACCAACAACCACATTCAAATAATTTAAATCTCCTTTCTTCCTCATTCTGATGCTCAGTTTGAACTTCAGCAAGTCATCTTCACCATGTCTACATGACTAAATCTGATGAGTTGCTGCCATGTGATTGGCTGATATTTTCATTAACAAGCAGTTGAACAGGTGGATCAAATAAAGTGGACAATGAGTGTACCTCTTATAACCTCCGGACTCTCCAAGAAAAGCTGGAGAGACACTGGGAGATGGTATGTTCAGGTTTCCCTCATGGATCTGTTGTACAGCCTAATCTTGACTAGGTCAGGTAGTATAAGTAAAAGCTGCATGCTCATCACTTCATCTCCTGTAAAAACCAGGTTTAAACTTTTGGAGGTGGATCAAAGGTCACCTAGCAGGATAAGGTGCTAAGCATATTCTCCCCAGGTAAAATGGTGCACAATGGCCCAGTCGTTGTCATGATATAAGAGAAACCTTGTTTCATCAGATCAGATCACCCTCTGGTTCCATGGTCTGATGCTCACAGGTGATGCACAGCGTGGGAACGCTGACCATGCTTACCCTGCAGCCCTGCAACAAATGTAATGTAAACCCTCTCAAGTCCATTTTTCATTTCATATTATCCAATGTAATGAGGACAGAATTACTAGTTTATTTTTGTCACCTTTATTTTATTATTATAACTTAACATTTATCATCTGACATTTGAAAGTTTAAGATGAAATGAAACACATTTGTCTCTTTGTCTTGTGTATGCATTTTAGTCTTGCAAATCAATTTTACTGATCCACGTTAATTTGCTGCACGTCTACCTGTGTCTTCCCCCTCATGCAGGTGTCAGCTGGAAACACCACTGCGATCACTGATCCAGTAGGTTGTAATTTGACACAGAAATAAATGCAATTTTCTTCTTAACACAGTTCTGTCCATGCAACAGTCTTCAGCTACGCATGTTTTCTTCATATAGTGACAGGAAAACAGGAAATAGCTGCAGCAATTTATTGGAACGTGCAGTTCTAAGGAGCTTAAGATGAATATTTAGTCAGCAGCTTTATTCTTCATCACAGTCTGAACCACCTTAGACAAGGTTTATGTAGTTGTATTAACTAGTCCTTAGGAAAAGTTCTCCAGATTTCTTACTTTCTAAAGCCCTTCAGTAATGTTGAGGTCCGGGTTCTGGGGAGGATCTATCCTTCCATCAGACCTGTTTCCACTGAACTTCAGTCCAGTTCTTGTGTCATGTGACCTACCTCAGCCTTCTCTCCCTGTTTCCCTTCCTTAAGAATGGCTTCTTGACAGCCACGTTTCCATGGAGACCATTTTGGATTCGGCAAGAGTAGATGTATTGACTGATGGTCCAGATGCATCTCTCAGGTCCTCTTTGTTGGATTTGTTGCTGTTTCTTCAGGACATCGCTTTTAGAACCGGTTCATCTGCTGTAGATAGTTAATGAGTTTTTGACTGTTTAATGTTTTACCCCTCCTTTCCACCGTGTGCGTGTGAGGCATGTTACGGCTGCATTGCGGCCTCAGCTGCTGTTCGCAGTCGTTTTAGTCAATGGTTTGGTTTCCACCGGGTGCGCCCCAGCAGTATCAGAAGCATCCCAGAAGCGCATTGTTGCAGCTCTCCCCTAAATTTACGCGCCAAGTCTATTTTTGACACTCCACGCACCCAGAATGCGTCAATTTTTCGCAGTTAAGATAGGGGCAGACAGGAAATTAGACACGGGAGCAGTGTAAAAGCTTCTGGTATTTTTCAAAATAAAAGCCCCTATTCAGATTTGTGCTGCTGAACCATATAAACATTACATGGTTAACCGGTCAGGGGGTCTCATAGACGACAAGACGTTTATCCTGGAAGCGGAGAATCACAAGATTTTCCAATGCTCCTGTGATCTCGTAATCTTGTGGATCCTGCTAGGTGGACTGCACTCGCAGGTGCTCCACACCTGACATGCTCCCGGTATAGATTGCGGTGCCATGGAGGTCGGAACAAAACCGTTGTGCATCAATAACGTGGCACACATGCATCCTGTGAAAAGGAGGGGTGAAGGACACAACATACTGAGATATGCTCTCCAGCTAATATCTCTTTGGGAATCACCTTGTTACTGCTAAAACCAGTTTTTGCAGTTTTTTTTTTTTTTTTTTTTTTCGAATCAAAATAAATGTGAATTAATGTGTTTTTGTAGCAGTCTGCTAGAAACAATTAGCCTAAAGATTCAATTTGAAGTTGGTTCTTTGCTAAGTTTTCTGCTATGTGTCGACTCAACACTGGTTCATTCATTAAAAATAAATAAATAAATAAATAAAAATCAGGCTCTTTTAAAGCTGTGATCACAATATTTGTGTGAAACTGAGTGAAAAGCAACCAGTGTCCAAAGACCTTCAGAAAGCTGGAGAACTATTGACCAAGGCCAAAGTCTGGCTGTAGGGGAGAGAAATCTAAAGAAATGAGGGCTTGATCTCGGCTTTTGCACAGTTTCTACTGAGTTTTTCCCATAAACATCAGTTCGCTGCAATCTGATGGAGGTTACCGCAGACAGGTTGTTCACAGTTGGTTTCTCATGCAGTCTTTGTCATTAGGTGTTTCTCCATCTGGACTCCCCACATTAATGGCCTTCATTAATGTTTGATGGCTGGATTACTTGCCCACTCTGGCTCTGGCCTGGTTTTGCCTTAGCTTTGGCTCAAAATGACTCGGGATCACTGTTTGTTTACTTGTGGTTATGGTGAACTTGGGTGACCTTAAAGGTTCTTTAATTTGTTATTTTCTGGAATATTTTAGTTCTTTGTAAATACAGAATAAATGATTGAGAAAATGCTGATTTTGATGCTGAACTGTGCTGTTCTGTGACAAGGAGAAAGGCATTAAATGAGTAAAAGTGGGACAGTGAAAAGTGAGTGAGTGAAAGCAGAGAGGAATGGAGACAGGCAGTGAGTGGAGGCTGGCAGTGGATATTATCAGGGGTCCAGTTGGATGTCGTTCAGTTTGGAGACATAAGGCTGAGTTGGCGTTGTGTTGGACATGCTGTCAAACGGCTCTGTCAGTCTAGTGCTGCATAAGAGCTGAACTTTCATTGTAAATAATCTTTTAAAATGTGTTTGGCTACGTCTGGAAGTAAAACTAGGTCATTTTAAAGAATCGTACTGTTTGTAGGTTTGATTTTGATTTTGTTTGTGCTGGATTTATGCATTCAGTATCTCATTGACTTCCTGTAGCTGCATTTCTGTTAGCCCTAGAATTGCGCAAAACCTAAATATTGCAATAAAAAACTGGTAATGGCAACACCTAAATAAAAAAACAACTGTTTTTAAAAGTTTTTAAAGTTTTTACGCTCTCATAAGGTGGTTTTTCAGACGTGTTTATATAGAAGTATATCGCAAAAGTATGATGGAAACACTTTTTTCACATTTAAATGTATTTGGATGTGATGTAGGGCGTCACGTGGCCAGTTCATGTCAATTTAAGATGGTGCGGTATGAAAAGATGGAAATCTTTAACAAATAATTAAAGAAAATAATATTAGTGCCATCCATCCAAACAACAACAAAATGCAGTGTTTTACAAAGAATTAGAAATCTCCATAGATTTTGGGTTGTTTACTGTTTTTTTTAATATATATACATGTGTAAATACACACACACACACACACACACACATACACACACTACCGGGCAAAAGTAATTTATTGAAAATTATGGAGTTTAATGTCTCATAGCACTCTAAAATGAACTCCTAGTACAAATGGTTAAAAATAACACATGGAATCAGTTTATAGACCAAAAATGTATTTTAAACTTTGTGAGATATAATAGCTGAACTCGTGGCATTCTTTCTACAATAGAAATCAAATATTCTCCAGAGAGTTCTTCCCATATCTGTTGCAGAAGTTCCCACAAGTGTCTGGCTCTTGTAGGTTGCTTTGTTTTCACTAATCAGTCCAGTTTATCCCAAACCAGCTCGATGGGGTTGAAGTCTGGAGACTGTGCTACCCACGCCATGTTTTCAAGCTTACCATCTTCTTTTTTCCTCAGGTAGTGCTGGCATAGCTTGGAATTGTGTTTTCGGTCATTATCTTGCTGTAGGATGAACCCCTGTCGAACTAGACGCATACCAGAGGGCATTGCATGGCGCTGCAGAATGCTGTGGTGGCTGTTTTGGTTCAGGGTGCCACTTACTCTGTCTAAGTCACCGGATCCAGGAAAACGGCTCCAGACCATCACACTTCCTCCTCCATGTTTGACAGTTGATGCCACACACTGTGGAACCATCCTTTCACTTGACGCTGTACAAAAATCCTGCGTGATGTACTGAAGATTTTAAATTTTGATTAATCAGTCCATATTACCTTCTTCCAGTCTTCAGTAGTCCAGTGGCAGTGTTTCCTTGCCCAGGCAAGCCTCTTTCTTTTATTCTGATGTCCTAGCAGTGGCTTACTCGCTGCAACTCGTCCTGTCAAACCTGCAGCTCAACGTTTTATCTTTAGTTGAAACTGAGACTTGCTCACTATGACCACTATTAGGCTGTTGTCTTGTGAGCCGCCTATCACACTAGCTGTTAACTTTCAGAAACTGGTCCTCTGATTCAGTTGTGGCTTTGGGTCTTTGGATTCACCAGAGACTAATAGCCATCTGTAAACTTGTGGACTATGTACGTCCATCCTATTATATTGTGCATCCTGTTTGTATTGCCTGCTTTCTGGTAAAAACCAGCCTAAAGGTTCATTCATAACCAGCACTGCTGTGAAAGTCATTGGTGTACCCACATCCAACCTCAGAATACATTATTTATGGTGAGAATCTCACTTTTTAAAGCATAAAACCAGGCATGGTATCAGCACAGGGTGGGGCAGGGGGTCCATGGCTTTTTAGTTTTTGCATGAAGGGTGTCACCAAGGAAAACAGGTTGGGAACCACTGATCTAGATTACAAGTGTCAAATTTCCGTCCTTTCCGTTTGACACCCCTGCACCACATGAATACCTTAAGACGGAGATATAGGACACTGTGGTGCAGGAGGGCTCATTTTGGCCTTAAACAAGATAAAGATTAGTACTTATTAAATTCATGGCAGGTGTAGGAACTTCAACCAAACACCAGGTAAACACTGATGTCTGAGGCTGAAACATGTGGAAGCATCTTAACCTGAACTTTATTCAATATTCAACAGCTTGAAATTATTTAAGTTATCAGTATTTTTACATCGTACCGACTCATCACCTCTCGTTAGTTTATCATGGTAACGAAGTTTCCCTCGGCCTGTTTTTAGCCAAGTTTATTTGTGAGAAAGCTGAAAGTAGCCTCATTCCCCCCAAATGGTGGACCAAGCCCCGGTGAAATCACATGCACATTCTCTATTAAATGAGTGTAAATGGAGAATATTATAAATGTGATACGAGCATGTCTGGATGATGAGCTTCAGAATATGAAGTGAATAAGTTTTGGTTGTAGTTGATGGAAGGAAAAATATTTTTGTGAGGCAGATGGAAGTTTCAGGCAGGTTAGATTATTGATGGATGGTCCAGTTGGTAAATTCAACAGTTTTATTTTTTAATGGGGCATTTTGGTGATGAAAAGGTCTTCGTCCCACCAGGAAATGGGAAGAGAATTTTTTTTTCTCCCTGTTGTGTTTAATGTAAACAACACTCACATTGTTTGTCTGGGAAAACAATCCATAAGTGGAGTGTTGACAGCTTTTTGACAAACACTAACAACATACTGTACGAGGTTAAGAAGTAACTCATTTATGGGAAGCATTTGGCACCTGGAGCTCCGACTGTACGACTGGGTCAGATGGGCAGATTGGACACGGGGGACGTGGGGTTACAGAGGCACCAGCACAGGGACAGACAGACAGATGGACAGATGTATTGAGACCTCTGCAAAGCCTCAGAGAAAATTCAGGAGTACATTGAGACTGGTTCTGTTCTGTAGACTGGCCAGGCAGGTCCTCAGGTCACTGGGTGGGAGGTGGACTGGCACTCTGTATGAGGTGTAAACCTGAATTCATGAGGCAGCCCTGAATAAACAAAAAGCCTATTTGTAGCTGCATTAAAGAAGCTGTATCTATAAAAATGTGTAACTTCACAGAATTGTTTCAACAGAAATTTTCATCATGCTTATTGGACTTTACAGAAAGTCTGTTTATCATCCCTCCCACCATTAGGAGGATAGGTTTGTCTCAGCCAGATGATTATATATATATATATATATATATAATATTATAATATTATATATACACACACATATATATATATATATATATATATGTATATATATATATATATAATGATGTCACACTAAAAGCTGCACAAGTCATTCAATTTAGCTCTAATTCAAAGCATTTTGGAGCATTATATCCTACAAACTTCCAACATGGTGTGTCAAAATGTAATGAAAGAAGTACAAAGCTATATTCAGATATGCATGCTTCACACAAAATATGTAAATATGTGATAAAGATGAACTCCTGTTGACTGAGCCACATATACACGTAAGAAGAGAAATGCAATTAATGAAATAAACACACATCTGACTTGTCAGGATAACTGAGCAGAGCTTCAGCAAAGCTAAACAGAAGCACATTAAAGACTCCAAAACACAAACTGCACTGAAACCACCAGGTTCATGGAAAATGTAAAACAAGTGGGAGCACTGGGCCCGCTTGTTCAAACCAAGCTGAGAAAAGATTTTCCATTATATATAACAGCCTGCTCTTTATAAGCAGTGTTGGAGGCATTGGCGAGGTCCGTTGATGACAAGGCAGGCCAAATCTAGCCGATTCCATTGGATGTGTGCTCATTACGGCACAACCGTTGCACTGTTGCTTATTATATTTATATTCACAATCTTTTTAGTTTATTCTTGTGTTGTTTTTTACTAGTGGTAAATGGGTGTTCGCAGCCTCGGAAGCATGTACGACTGCATTTCACTGCTATCTTTAATGTGCATGTGACAATAAACAACTTGAAACTGTATGATGTATAATAATCACCAGATTTTTCTTAACCCTGGTTTTAATTTAATTAATTCTTAGGCATAATTAAGAGGCAAGACAATCATTCAGAGCTATCACAGAGGTCCTGGATACCATGCCACTGGACAGGTCCTGACTATGCTTGGTAAATAAATAAATAAATCGGATATATCTGAGCTCTGGTCTTTTTTCCCTCTGCAAGTTTCAATGAAAACCACGTAAAGTGTTTGATGATCCTATGACCAAAATAGATGGAGGAAGGTCCTCGCCTCAGCACCACAGAGGTGAGGACCTTCCCTGTATTTTGCCTTCATGGGGAAAGTTGGAAAAAAATCTATGCACCTACATTTGAAAGATCTGGAAGTGGGCAAGTAATTTCAGTTTTCACTGAGTATGTGTTTTTGGTGTAAATTTAGTTTGGGATCTCAATCAATAGGACAAATGCTTGTTTTATTCATGTAAACTCTTGCTCTGGGTTTCCATGCTGAACTTCGTGCACACGTTTGTGTCAGCCATCCCGCTTGATCTGACTTCAAACACCCGCAATCATCCTTGGCAGCCATGTCCAGCTCTGGCAAGCAAACTGTGCTGAAGTCCAGTCAGAAATGGTCTCGACTTAACAAGAATAAGAAGAATACCTTCTTCTCAGCCAATATTGAGCATACTTAAAAAAAATCTCTTACTTCTATAAATATGATTCATTTGGAAAAAAGTTGGAAATGTATCAGTAATTATATGAATGAGTGTCTTGTTAAAATGTCAATGCTGTTGTTTTTCCAGGTGGCCTTCAGCTTTACTTTTCAAATTGGTCTCCTTGTGTAACCTTCTGTGATCAGTGGAGGGATGGAGGGATAATGCATGTGTTTGTTGATTTGTGTTATTAACAGAGTGGGTTTCTGAAACATATACAAGTACACTGGTCATGTTTGGGGGAAAAAAACAAATAAAAAAACAAAAAATAAATGCAACTGAATGAAAAAAAAAACAGATAAATAAAACAAATAAATAAAAATTTTAAATTATGTTGCAGAACTTTTCCAACAACTTCGACAAAAAGCAAAAAAATGCATCAAAACAAGAAAGGTGAACTATGACTTGAAGAATGTTAAAGCAACATAAAATATCGAAAAAGAAAAAATTACAAACGGCCAAAATGACTAAGAAAACCCAGCCTTTTTTGCCACCTTATAGCTGAGGCATACTTAACAATGGAAACATAATTATAATTAGTTTAAATGGACCAAACGTAATTTATCTGGATTCTTGGGGCTACCTTCCTGCTCACAATTTCCTTCACGTCTCACAAGCCGAGGGACTTTATTGATGCCAGCCTGGGAAATTGCACTTTTACAGCAGCAATATAGAATAAGAAAGAGAATGACAATATCAAAATACACTTTAACTATACTTAGCCAAAAATATTAAGTATACAGTTCACTTAACAAATACCCAGATAAAAAACAGAAAAGAAAATATAAAAAAATACTAACCTGTATATAAGTAAAAGTTTTTTTTTTTTTTAAGGTGCAGTTTATGAGGAATTAAGAAGCGAAGCGGTAACCAGGAGAGAAGTGTTTCCCTTTGCATCACCAAAAAAAAGCTGAATTTACACAACAGCAGAGGGAAAACTACCACCACGCACACTGAAGATTTAAACAGGACTAGCGACGATGCAGTGTGCATGCCAGGCCTGTAGGGGGCAGTTTAACTCTGCAATTAAACACCCAACATGTGCGCAACATCCTCATCAGAACCTGAAAACACAACAATAGTTTCTATAGAGGTGTATCGGTTATCTAGCATGGGCTTTCCCAAATTGGGGCAAAAAATAAATAATAAAGATATAGATTAGATTCATCAAATAAATTTGGGGTTTTTTATTGAGGCTGAGATTAATGAGTCAATACAAAAAGGTCAGTCTGTGGAATTACCGTGTTTAGGTTCTTGCTGATGCCACATTATGCTTTGATACAGGTGCTTGGATACAGTAATGAAAGAATTAACCAAAACCACTTTATCCTCATTTTTGTCATCAGGTGTCCAGAAACAAAGTTATTACAGATGCTATTTTAAGAATCCGAAAACAAGTTTTTCCTTCATATTTAGTTTTCAAGTCCTACATTTAAAGGATGGCTGCAGGATGACCCATTTGATATATAAACAGCTCTGTTGTCATGGGACGGTGGGGGGTTGCAAACACAAATGTATGTTATCTTGGGGGTTGTGGTTCAAAAAGAGTGGAACCCACTGATCTAGCATAACGTAATCTATGCAGCTCCGGTAACGTAATAAATGTTGCACAAAAAGGCAGGTTTTCCTTTAAGAGACAAAACTTTTAAAAGATCCAGCAACACAAACGGAACACAGAATTCCACCATTGTTGTTGTCATGCTGTTCACAGGTGTAAACAGGCCCTGAGTTAACAGAAGCAAGATGACATGATGGACGTCATCGTCGCCGAAAGATTCCAGTTCATCTTTACACGGACAGGATTCACCTTGCGTTTTCAGAAAATTTCACTCTGCAGCTTTTTATAAAACCTTTGCAGTTTTGTTAACCCAAAACAGCTACCGTGGAAACGAGAGGCCAAAATTCAACAAAACTTTTTTTATTTTATTCTATCAGCGTTGTCGTGTAAACAGGGCCTCTGTCTGACAGAGAAGGTCTATTATAAAGTGTATTGTAAAGAACTATTGTAAATATTTGTCAAAAATAGGTATTTTTAACAACTTTGACTGATTTTGTCATTTTTAAGATGTTACACTTCTCTTGAATCTAGTTAGTTTGTGATTACGTGTTTCCAGATTTCTGGAGCTTCTTGCTGAATTTGTGTGGTTACCGCAGAAGAGAGTGCAACATGACGCCGTAACCCTACGCTTGAGTGCAAGAGCACATTTCACCGGCATCAGCCTTACTGTACGCAGACGCTGCATGAGTATAAATCTAGCTTAAATGCACAATGTATCTTTCTTAGCTTAGTTTATCTCATTTGTACCTGTATTTTCGAGGTGTCTTGAATGCATCATTACCATCTTTTGGAGTTTTGCTATTAAAACAGATGGGAGGCGGATAGCGCAGCTGCAGTTAGTAAACAGCTAACATGGAGGGGAGCGAGACAACAGGTGAAGAGAAGATATTCACCTTCATGTAAGTTTTGTATGTATTTTGTAAAAGATTGTAAAATTACAGACAGAAACACTTTTAGTAAATGAACCTGAGAAAAAGACTGTTTGCAAATGTTGCATTACCTCCTCCATGGTGGAGGTCATGTATTTAATGCTGCTGGTTTGTCTGTCTGTCAGCAAGAGATAGAGATCATTTTGACATTAGAGCTTCTAACTTAAAAAAACAATGTTCACAATGATTTATCATCCAAAAAAGAAAATAAATAAATGAAAAGACCATGGTTTGGTGGAGGTTTGCGCTCTGTGCTTCTAGTTTTTTTTATTTTTTTTAATAAGGGGCGAAAAAGAAATTTCCCAAGTAAATGTATAAGACGAAAATGAGACTGGAAACAAATGTAATTAAAAAAAAAAACATCTTTAGTTGAATTTATTGATTTGCTTTATAGAAAATGTCAAGTATGACATGCATCCTTCACAGGGAAAGAGGCAAAATAATTGTGGTTATTTAGAAACCAGATGTGGCCTTGTAACTTCTTTGTGTTGTGTTGAATAGTTTTGAATCACATCATGAATCGTATAAAACTGAATTGCATTGTATAAACTCAAATCATTAATAAATCGAATTGCATCATCAAGAGGTGTGAATCGTATCACACCGTATCGGCAGGAGGCTGTATCGTATTGTCATGGTGGCTGCTCTGCTGGGCTTCCAGTCCAATTATTAGGCTTATTGGCTCCACCTGCAGTTCCCTGATTGCTCCCTTGTCTCACCTGTGCTCTGCTCTACTTATACCCTCTCCAGTCTTTGCTTCCTTGCCAGATGGTCAACTGCTCTTGCCTTGTTGATATCCAGCCTTGCTTCATGTTCCTGATCTCCTGTCTTTGACCCTGTTACGCCACGGATTTCTCTTGCCTGACCCTCATCGGATTATCTTGCCCAAAGTCTACCTGGATATCGAACCCTGTTTTGGACCAACCACGGATTCTGACCTGCCCCGGATAAGTAGTCTCTTTCCTGCCACTCTGTGTATGACCTCTGCCTGCTATATTGACCACGCTGTTTGGATTTTGGATTTTTGCCCTTATATTTGGAGTTTTTGCAGATTCCTGAACGCCACAGTCTTCTTGGATCCTCCCTCCTCGTCCTGTCAGACTGTTCCAGTTTCCCTGCACTACCACCTATACAATAAATCACTTTTGCCTTATCCTGCTCCTGTTGTTGTCGATTATCGGGTCCTCTGGGAAAACCGTTACACGTATTGCTGGCAGTGTATTGAGATGTGTATCGAATCGTCTCAGTGGTGGGGATTTACATCCCAACTCTGCTCAGCAGAGGTCTGCTGGGTTTTCCCTATCGGAACAGAATGTTGTTAAACATGTGACATTATTTAAATAATGTAATATCTTCGTGGTGATGAGTCGATGAAGAACTGCTACTTGTCTTTAGGAAACGTCTTTATTAACAGCGGCTACTCAGAACATACGGACAGTCTACAGGTCTCTTACTCTGTGCCCCGTACTGGCTTCTTCTTCTCTGCTTACCAACCACGCATACCACGATAGCCCCCTGTTGGCCATGAACTGTTATACATGTTCCACTACATAACAAATAAATTCACACTTGTATTCAATTGAGCTCAATAACTTTTTCTGTTGGGTTTTCACGGAGCACCGCGTCATCTTTAAATCCAGACTGGCTGCTTCACTGAAAGTCTGTTCAGCAATATTTATGTTTATGCTTCATCTCTTGACTCCTTGAAACCACATTCAGCAGCGGATGACTGTTTTGCATGTCTGGCAGGGTAGTTTATGTTCTGATCAGCAATGCAGACTGTGGATCAGATTGCTGTCGGCTGTCTTTAAAGCTCCTCTCAGCTGCAGGTGTGAAGTATCTGCACTGTCACACGGTCCTTGTCCCAAAATGATGCAGGTTATCTAAGCAATAAACTCAATGTGGTTTCCCACAAATTTATACCTTTATACTTTCCAACGCTCTGCAGTGAATGTAATTATTTAAATTCCACTGCTCTGCGAATTATGCCGATATGTCTTGCTGACAGTTCTGCAGGTTATGTGTCAAATTACAGCATAATCCCGGATGACTTTATCTATTCAATAAACCCTGACTCAGCATTTTTTTCTATACATCTTCCCAGTCATTCAGTCTGAATGAGACCACACATAATGTGATGAGATGTGAGGACATTTAGCCTTCGGTCCAAAGCAGAGTAGGTTACTGTGATAATTGTTTATCCTTTTGAAGCGGTGAGTTCATTACGTTCAAAAGTATTGATGTTTTCTTTACATATAGGAATCTAACATGTCAGCACTGTCAACCTTCTTGTATTGCCACCTCCGCTATTTCTGTCCACAAAGAAGCTAATCAAGAAAAAAATTATTTTTCTTTCCTTGAAAAGATGTGAGAGAAACAGCTGCAAAAACGCATGTAAAACTTAAACTGAGCTTAAATGAATTACAAAACGATGATCAAATGATCTAATTTCAGTTTTAGCTAAACTAAACCTGCTCAGTTGAGTACATAATTTTTATACATCTTTATGCATTGGATTTTAAGCAGATTTCTATTTATTTATTTAACCTTTAACCAGGAAGTCCCTTGGGACTGTTTTTCAAGGGAGACCTGGCCAAGAAGGCGCTATCGTAGTCAACACATATAAAACACAGCACACAATAAAACGGTTAAATAAAACGGATTCAAAACACATAAAATCCTCCTGAGAGAAGCATTTACAGACCTCAGTCACATAAATTTCTAATAAATCTTTAAATTGACCAAAAGGGACCAAGTTACTGAGCTTTAAGATGTCCTGAGGGACATTTCAGGACCAAGGTGCAAATTAAGAAAATGCAGTTCTACGTTGCTGAGCAGTCATTTTTGGTATGTAAAGCAGCAGTTTGGATGAACGCACAATATACCACCTGTTAATTGGTACTGGAAAATACAATGATAAACAGAAAGAGAGAGTGAAAACAGATGATGAAGCAAACTCCAAACATTAATGTATAATAAATATATTAGGGGTGGGACTTGATTTAAAAAATAATCTAATAAATTGCAGGCTTTGTAATTAATTTATCCCAATAAATCATATTTTAATTGCTTAATAATATTTGCACCAAAAAGCAACATTATTTTTAATGTAAATTGATGTAATGTGTTTTAGTAGAGGACTGAATCGAATAATAGACAGACATTAATATTGTAAACTCAAGCTCTAGTAATGTCTGGAAAAATGCATTTAATTGCATTTCAATTCCAAACAGTAGAAAAAGAAATAGAAAATATCTCTTTAACTCTCTTAATCTTTAACTAGCAGCTCCAGCTGTTCATTCCAGTCTGGTCGTGGAGCAGAGGTGAACGTCTCCGACTGCTGCTGGGACTGCTGTGTCTCTTGTGTGGTCTTTTGGATGGGGGAGGGGCCTGTGGCAGTGTTGCTTTCATGTCAGTTTCCAAAAATCTCCAATAACACCAAGCCGCTGGAGTTGCTTATTAGAAATTGAGTCACTAGAAGGATCTGAAAACTCGCTAGATATAGCACCAAAGTTGCTAAGTTGTTATCTGAGCTCTGATGTGTGTACAGTGTATTTGGTGTACCAGGAACTCGTGCACTGAGAAACATTATGTGTTGTTTGGAATTCAAACTGCGATTAAATGCATGAATTTTTTGTAATTACTCATAATTAACATGTTAAAAACCCACTCCTAATAAATATGTTTCCATTTTCATAATCAGGGCTTTTAACTCTCACGCATTGGTCGTGAAACTCATTCATTTGAGTGGGTTCACATGCTCTCACGTCACACCTCCGATTTCTCAAGCTGAAATACACATCAAGAGCAATGCCGGAGCTGGTAGTCAGGAAGATTCCCAGTGGGCCGCTTTACTCTTAGGCCAGTTTCCTGGTGAAACAGTCAAATAAATAAGTAAGAGCAGGCCTACAATTTGATCAAAGTATCTGAGAAGAATAGTAGTGATGTGCCGATCAATAGTAAAATATCTATTCCTCCTGTACCAACATTTATATAACTAAACTTTCAGGATAAGCAAGGAGCTCCTTCTTCTTCCACCTGTCATTGGCATATGTGTAAAAGACACAGTGTCACGTCGCAGCAGCGCAGTTCATCCACTGCTCAGTGATCAGTCCGACACACAGCGATCAGTGGAGATATTTCAGCTTCACAAACAGCAATGATGCGCAGTTTAATGTGTGTGTGAAAACCACAAACCTCCTTAAACATCTGAGAATTTGCTGTAACAAAGAAGCAGAGTGATGAGGTTGTGATGAGGCAAACTAAAGAGGAGAGGAGGAAGACAGGTGCTGCTAGGATGGAGACAGACGTTACTTTGAGTCCTTCGGTGCTGCAGGCAGGTACTATCAGATACTATCAGAGGGAGAATATGCAGAGCTGGTGGATATTGTATGTGTAGCAATGTCACTGTCTTTTGGGGTAGTGATTTACGTCTGCCTGCTGCTAGATTTAAGTTTTTGTGTTGGTGTTTAAACAACAGAAGTTCCCTGCAATATTAAAACTAAAGCTTCTTGTTTTGTTCAGATGTGCAGCAACAAATAGCCAAATTTCTGACAGCTGAGTTTATTTGGGATCTGCCTGAAAAAAGACTTAGTATCGCTAAGTTATGCCTGAAGAGATTGTAAGGGCAGGGGCGATGCTAGACACAGGGCTCTACAGGGGCCCAGGCCCCCCATTACTCAGATTATATTTTTTATTATATTGACCTGCTATGTTTATAAAATGAACAGTTATGTTCCATCTGCTTCACTTTGCTAACCAGAGTGTTATTGTTGCTTACAAACCACTGCTACTGTGATGGAAATTATTGTGTGAGCTTGGCCTAAATTTTATTAGAGCTGTCATAATTTGAAAACATAATTGTAATGCTTAGGATATGATGATCATGTGGCTTTTCATCCTCATGTGGCCTCTTCACACTAAAAACGAAACTTACAGACACTGGCCAGATCTCTTTGTAGCTTCTCCTTTCCCCGTCTACCCAGGGTGAAGTAAGGGGCAAAAGATCATGAACTGTCTCAAAGTTTGTCTAGTTTCATTTTATGGAAAACTCTCTCCAAATAGTTCCGTTTTACGAAGAACTCTCTCTAAAAGTTGCCCTAGCAACAGCTATTGATAGATATCTCCATGATGATGACAGTTGGTAAAGGCGTGATCAGAAATCTATATAACTTTGTGACACTTCCTTGTTTGTCAGAGAGATCTCTCTGCATGCTTGACTGCATGATTTTTTTATATTTCTCTTTGCTATAATAAACTTGTAAAAGACAGTTTGACTCGACATCATTTTTTATTCTCCCCACGAAGATTTTTTCCAGCACACTACTGAAAGTAAAATAATAATAATAATAATAATAATAATAATAATAATAATAATAATAATACGGTTGTAATAGACTTTGTGAAAAAAATCCTTCTTTTTGTGGTTTGTCAAACAAAAGTGAAACATATAAATAGAGAAATTATAATCTAATTAAATGTATAAATTCATATGATTTTAACTTTAAAAAACTTCCAACTGAACATCAGATTATTGTGGTAAATGCAGTCAGGTGAGTTCATTTTGATCTCTTACTTAAACTTCCAGCATCATAAAGGTCATATAGTCAGACTTTACTCATGCTTATTCATATTTGCAGAAAAAATATTATTATAAGTGATTGTTGGAAATGTGCTCCAACAAACATGTTTAATGTTAAAGGTTAAATTATGTTGAAATTTATTCTGCACTACATGTTGTTGAGTCATGTTTTGTATTGAACTTACTGCCTGACTGGTAACTGCCTGACTGGTAACTGTCTGACTGGTAACTGTCTGACTAGGAACTGTCTGACTGGGAACTGCCTGAGTGGATATTCCATTTTAAAATGTCTAATTAATTAATATGATCAAAGTCAGTTTGCCTGAATGGAGGAACATAGATTGATAACTATCAGAAATTCATCCAATGTGTTTCTGCCTTATGATTAAGAAACATTTCCACTTTGTATAGATACTTCAATCCTACTCCACTGATCAGTCATGACATATTTGCTATCCATGTATTAATTGTAATTTCAGGATTGTGAAGGTGCTCCTGACATCGTGTTATATGATTAACTGAAAGCACCAGACCCCGAAGTCCAGGATGTTGATAACAAATGATCTACCATCATTTTTTAAATTAACAAAATGAAACAGAAGAATTTTCCAACTTTAAGGCCACAGTGACTTAACTTTTGAATCAGATTTAATACCCTATAAAATATCTAACCTGGAAAAGGGGCTGTTTTATAATTATTACTGAATTATTTAATTCAGTGCATTAAAAATAAGGGATTGACATGAATCAGAAAGTGGCCCTGCGACAGACTGGCCACCTGTCCCGGTGTACCTGCCTCACGTCCACTAATTGTTGGAATAGTCTCCAGCTTTCCGGCAACCCTGAACTGGACTAAATGGTATAGAAAATGGATGGATGGATGGATGGATGGATGGATGGATGGATGGATGGATGGATGGACGGACGGACGGACGGACGGACGGACGGACGGACGGACGGACGGACGGACGGACGGACGGACGGACAAACAAATCAGAAAGCAGTCCAGCCTGCATCTTCTAAGATCAGAGTAGAATAAGTTCACAGTAAGACAATACAAAACATGATTCATGTGTTTGTTGGTGTATCCTAGCAAACGGCTTATTGCATAACAGTCATATATAATGAACCTTTCAGCACCACTTTAACATTGTAACGTCAGTGTTAGCAAAGATTAACTTCATGAACCACATGGTCCTCGGTTTCAGACCCAGCAACAGCAGGACCATCATCATGTTTAGATAAGGCTGACGTTCTTCAGTTTACAATCAATCATCTGCAGCTGGTTCAAACAGAATGATCTCAGTAACACTGATATCAAGTGTTATTCTCTTGTATGTTCAATCCAGTCCAACAAGGCACACAGATCTTGAGAAATTATTATTGTGAAATTCTCTGTGTTTTGTCTTGGTGCCCTTTCCTTTGTGAAGTTGAGTTGTTTCCTGTTTTATTTTGAAGTTTCTGTTGGTACTTTGAAGACCTATTTGTTTACATTTTTATATATTTTGTTACTCCTTAAACATGAAATACTCCTGTATTTCATGTTTAAACCTGCACAAAATGAGACCAAATGGTTCTAATGTCTTACTGCCATGTATGCGGCACAATTTTGGTTTGTTCCACCAAATCTCACTCCAAGGATTATTGAAAGGTCGGCAGCCCTGATTTAATCAAGGTGTTTTAAACTGTGAGATGTATAAAAGACAGAATGAATGTTTTTGTTACTTCATGGTACATGAAAAATGCATTTGATCATGTTAATTGGTGAAATACAGTTGTGTTTATTTTAAGCACAACTCTAGTGTATTTGTTAAGTCATGGCAGCCATCACTCCCATGCACACTGCATGATATTTACTTTTTTAACAAAAGAAAAAATAGTATATTGAATGCTATGTTTTAAGTTGTGGTTGGGAAGTATTTTTAATTTTCATGTGTCATCTTGTTTCGTTGTCGCTGCTTGTATTAGCTGTGTTAGCATCATCAAATGACAGCGTTGATATCCAGTTACTAGAATGTTCTAAACCCCAGGATGCTTCAGGGCAAGATTTGCTCCAGGAATGTACAAAATGAATATCAGTGAGGCATCAAAATGAGTCGGCAGCACAAAGTTTTAAGGTTAGAAAGTTTTGAAGGGTTACTTTAAGGCCTGTTGATGCTCAACAAGAACAGAGAAATGTGTTGATTTTCTTGAGGTGGCAAGAACAGAACAAAATTAGTTCACTCCGGGACATTTCATTCCTCACCAGAAATCCCATCTGTGTTGCAGGGCCATGTATTTATCTGTCTTACATGATGGGTTAGGGAGATTTTCCTTACCACCTTGGCCAGCTGCTCCTCAAAACTATGTCCAACTATTGTTGAAGCTTTTTGCCTCAGCAGAAAAGGAGGAATAACAGCTTCTCCTGCCTTTCTGTATGAGCTAAGCCCACTTTAAATTTCTGACCTACCGCATAATGTTGTTGGACACCACACGAGAACATCTTCCCAGATGATAACAGAAAATAATCTACAAGAACTCCTAAACCAGGCCTGCAAAAAAAAAAAAAAAAACAGAAAAAAAAATTAATTTAATTCTTTTCTCAAAGACACAGTGTCTCAATGCTTTTGGAATTGGGGTTGTACTCATGAAGGAAACATATGGACACATTTGATGTAAAGTAAAACAAGATAGTAAATTGTGTGAAGCGACTGTCATGTTGGCCATACTGGAATCCAAGCTGGGCTTGGAATTTAGATAGATGGATGGATGGATGGATGGATGGATGGATGGAAAGATAGATAGATAGATAGATAGATAGATAGATAGATAGAGAGAGAGAGAGAGAGAGAGAGAGAGAGAGAGATGGGATGAATGACTTTTTAAACTGTTTGGTTCGGTTCACAGATACACTTTAATTAATCAGTTTGTCCAGCCGGTTACTGTCCCTTGTGGTCATACTGCCACCCCAACAGACAGTGATGTATAACATGTCACTGCTCATGTCAAATGTCCTGAGCCTCCTCAGGAAAAACAGCCTTTTGCATTTTTATTCTTTTCTTTCTTTCTTTTTTTTTTTTTTTTTTTTTTTTTGAATTATGGAATCTATGTAATCTTGCTGGACCAGACCAGAGGGGACAGAAAAAGAAGGAAGACAACAAAAAGAAGCAAAACGTAATGTAGAAAGAAGAAAGATGAGACAAAACTACAACAGCTAGATGGCAATGACCTTTCAATCCAAACTATCACCAGACAACAAACTGCTACACTTGTACAGGAACACACCAGAGAACTTCTTACAGCTTTTACAAAAAAAACAAAACAAAACAAACAAACAAAAAAAAAAAACAGTGTATAAACCAAGCGGCAACCTCCGACGGTAAAATGTGAAGCCTATGCGGAAGAGCAAAAAATTGCAGTTCACCCCTCATCCACTAGGGGCTGGCTCCAAAACAGAGCAAATCCCCACAGACTCCAATGTTAAAAAGACCAACTTCACAGCAGAAATAAATATGTTTAAAGCCTGGTAGAAAAAATCATTTTAGAATTAATAGGTCAAGGTTACCTTCATAACAACTGTGAGGGGGTTATTTTTTTTTCTAACTCATCCGTTTGGATGTTATTTAATCTTGAAATTTGACATAATTAGGAGCGTTTTGATTGATCAGGTATCCAATATCCGTGGCAAGAAGGGAGAGTGTAGCACAACCATAGTTTTTAGCCACCTAACAGTGCGCCTTAGCTGTAGCCCACCTTCGTCCGTTAGCTGGTTAGCTACTATTAGCTCCAGTTTAGCTTGGTTAGCTCTTAGCTACAGGCAGCTCAGAGTTTGATGGATGTCAATCATCCACCCTCAACTTCACAGTCCCCCTCTCAGGTCCACCTCTTTGCCCATTTTTTAATTTTCCTGGAATGACAACACACGTGACGCTGCCAAGATGGAGACGGTGGGAACCGCCCAATGAGCTTCAATTCAGCTCTTCAGAATTTGTCCATGTTTTATATACAGTCTATGGTATAAACCCACTGGACAACTCAATGACTGTGTCAGCATGCAGAGTATGAGGAATAAGCAGTGATCAGTGATGAGGAGTGGTAAGTGAGATTGTGCAAATGCGACAATGCCTCTACAGAGGCTAGAGGCAGACTAGGGCAGCCCAGAGACCCAGGCCATCAGCAGCAATCCTGGAACACGAACCCAAGCCACCCCATCACGAAGACCACTCCGGTGACAGGTAGATGAGATGGCTTTCTATATATAGATATAGCATAGATATAGGATATAGAGTACTTAATCATCAACCACCATGCTTTCCTGATAGTTAAATCATAGAGTGTCTATTGCCCACTCTACTTGAGATTTGAGCAGTTGGAGTAGTAGTCTCTCAAAAGTCTTCATTATAACAGATGTGAGGGACATTGGTCTGTAGTCCTTTATCCCTGCAGGCCTTGCTACCTTAGGCACCTGGCAGGAACACATCCAGTTTAAGGTTAAAGATGGTGTATAAGGGCACAGCCAGCTCTGATGCACATTCCTTTAGTAGATGTGGTAATGTATCGTCAGGGCCAGCAGATTTCCCACCACAGAGCTTCAAGGTCCATGAGAACTTCCTCCACAGTATAGAAGGCCACAGCAGCCGAGGTGGAAGAGCCCCAGATTCCACTAAAACTTTTTAGCATTTGGATGTTTCTTCCACATGGAACCAGTGTTTTGTAAACCCTAAAACCCCTTATTTTTAAGCCAGGTCCCAAAGGGAAAAAATCTGAAAACGTCACCATTTCGTTTCAATGTCTACAATCCATACGAAACTTTCCTGAACCAATGACACCACAGCCCCAGTTCACCCTTAAACTGCACACACAAAACCCACCAACAGCTAAAACTGCGGTAGATTACTGTGTAGTGTTCATGCTGCAGAAGTTGCTGAGCATGATACAACTTTTTTACAGCTAAATCTGTCAAATGATTGTGAATCTACACAAATTTCTACATTTTAACTTGATTCTCCACCATCATCTTATTCGCCTCTTTGCTCACATTGCACAAATTTTTGCACATGCTCCATTTGTTTTTAGTGTATTTTAATGGCAGCGTTACAGCCCCACTTACAGGTCTGGCATATATGCTACAGCATAATTGTTTTTGTGCAACACATGCATTTCTTGAGATGATTTAGTGTTGTCAGACAACTTTCTTCCTTTTTCCCCCTGCTCTGTCCAGCGTCATGACTTGCAGAATGGTTGTCTGTGTGCCAAATTGCGCCGGGCAGATTTGCTGTGCCAAGGGAGGCGTCTTGTGTAAATGCCTGCCCTTGATAATTACATATTTTTTTAACATTATTTTATTTGTGTTTTTATTAATTTTTTACTAATGGATAAGATTTGTATAGTGCTTTTCAAGGCAGACAAAGCACATTACATTGTATCCATTATTCATCCACTCCTCATGCTTGGTGATGGTGAGCTACATGTGTAGCCACAGCTGCCTCGGTGCAGACTGATGGAAACGTAGCAACCAATACGCACCTACGGCCTGTCCGACCACCACCCAACATTCATACTCATTGATACACCAGCAGAGTGAAGTAGAAAGGAGAGGGGTGAAGAGACAAAAGACAGAAATGAAACAAGAACAGAGAAAGGTAGGCTGCCATTATCATAACAGTGATTACTTTAACCATGCAGTCAATTACATACGAGGGAAAGACTAGGATCATACCACTATGTAAACATGGAAGGGCCTCTTTGAAGGCAGGGAGTGCAGTGGTA
Organism: Melanotaenia boesemani; assembly: GCF_017639745.1. NCBI lineage: Eukaryota > Metazoa > Chordata > Actinopteri > Atheriniformes > Melanotaeniidae > Melanotaenia > Melanotaenia boesemani. The sequence goes on along the minus strand of NC_055691.1, from coordinate 9,017,938 downwards.
CAGACCATGTACACAGAGAGAGCTGGAAGCCTGATTTAAATTACAAGTGTCAGGAAAAATGGAAAAATTAATGAATTAAAAATGTTATAATATTTAGACTTTGGCCTTTATTTACTTTGATTTGCTTGCTGTGGTTCTGTGTTCAGTTGTTCTTTTAAAGGTTTGATTAAAAACGTTAAACATATCTGTATTTTCTACAGTTATGGTGTTCACTGTGGTGATTGGGCCCACCAACAGCAATGAGGTGGTGTATACAGGGGAGGTGGAGAAACTGGCAGAGTGGTGTCATGCTACCAACCTCTTGCTAAATGTAGACTTTACTAAGGAGATGATTATGGACTATGGGAGGAGACATCAGAGGAACCACACCCCTCTTAGGATTAATGGGACTCTGGTGGAGAGGGTGTACAGTTTCAAGTACCTGGGTGTGCACATCACCGGGGATCTATTCTGGACTCTGCACATAGACAGCCAGGTGAGGAAGGTGAGGCAGCTGCTTTTTCATCTCAGACAACAAAGGAAGTTCAGAGTCTCTCTGAGAATCATGAGGATGTTCTGCACTGTAATGGTGGAGTATGTTCTGACTGGTAACATCACCCAGTGGGATGGGAACATTGGTACAGAACTGGTCGCAACCAGAGGGCCCTGTAGAGGGTGTGCTCCGTAGTGGACACCACACACTATAAGATCAGAAGAGAGATCTTGTACGATCTGTCTTTTGTTATCATCAAGTGTGTGGTCTCTAAATCTGTGAAGGTTGGAAGAATCCTGTAAAGTGTGCCAGCCTTTAGTCATGTTGTGGATTTGCAAACAGAACTTTGATGCTTCTGCCATCAACACATAATAAACAGCAATGACTGAAACACCAACCAGCAAAACGGAAGATTGATATGACGGGCTGTTGGCCTCAGGAGCTACCTGGTGTGCTTTGGTACACAAAAATGCACACACACAGCCTGCTGGGGTTCTTTGTTTGTAATATACGGCTGCTCTAAGAACAAGCTGGGCTTTGTTTATGGGAGAAATAAAGTGTCGTTAAACCTGTGTGTGTGTGTGTGGGGGGGGGGGTGTCTTTGTAAACATAGCATTTAAAAAGCAGCCAATGACCACCAACACATAAAGAGTCTCTGCGGTGTTACAGACTTCCATTTTTCTGTCTGGGTATTCTTTGTGTATTTTTTCTGTTGCTCCCCAGCTGTTCTTTTCTTTTTCTTGATGTTTAGATTTCCGTCAGCAGTTCTGTTCTCTCCATCTGTTCAGTCCTGGTGGTTGAACCAGCCTCTCAGCACCAAGAGGTATTTGACTGGGGCTGATCTCCTTCAATCCTCCATTATCTTCGATACCATAACATACAGCTTTTCCTGGGTTTTTTCCCACAGGGCGTCCTGCATGTGTGCATCTTCATAAAGAGTTTTGTTTGTGAGGCTCCTCTAGAAAGGCCCCAGAGGAGGTTTAGTCTTGATTATAGGCGGCTCTTGTTGATATACCAGAGGCTGCAAAGCCAAACCTTCCAAGCACATCACAGCTGAGGGTGAGCAAGGCAGGTATTAGAGCAGTAGGGAAGAGATGGTGGGCTTACCTGTACCCTCGGTCCGATATGAAAACACAGCATCAGTAAGGATCGTAGCACTGGTCCACTAAATCCAACTTAATTGACTACAAATCTTTGTAGTCCTCAGTTTACCTCCCATCATCTCAAACCAAATCATTCTTTCACTTTCTCTCCTGAAACAGCTTGAATTTTGTCTTTCTGCTAGTATTATTCTGTTTTCTACTTTATTTTACATCCAATAAAACTTATTTTGTTTGTGACCATAAATACAGTATATTGGAATCTTGGCTCTTTATTTATTTCAGCATTATTTTTTTGTGTGTCTTCATCACTCTAGTAAAGGAAAGATGCTGAGTACCGGCAGGTTAACATTTACAGGATTTGTGCAAGTTCTTTTGTTTATGCTCGTGCATGCGTGTGCGTGTGTGTGCATGTTAGTGATTCTATACTGGTCTCTGTATAAATAAGGGATTGGTTGTGTTTTGATGGAAAGAACAGTTCATTAATATTCATGAATAGTGGAAAACATCTACCGAACACTTGACTTTGCCCTCGTAGGAGAGACAGGCATCATTGTGTGTGTGTGTGTGTGTGTGTGTGTGTGTGTGTGTGCTCTGCAAACGGTGGGGAGACAGAATTGGTCTGCTTTGTCTGCATAGAGCTACTACAGGTTCATGATTCACATTTCTGTGTAATCTTTGCAAAAACTGGAAAAAACGACTGCTTTTCTCACATAAAAATATGACTTAAATCTGATATTTTTCAAAATGTATTAGTATAAAAACATGTATAAGAAAAGATTTGTGAATTACTTGAAATCGTAAGAATTACTCATAAAATTTGACCTGATATTTATATAATTCATAAACTTGCACAAACAGTTGTACTTTTCATGTATTTGCTAAACCCATAATAATCCAAGGAGATGAGGTAAAATCTGCTTACAGGAAACCTGCTGTATCCTCTGCAGTTTGCCGCAACACAACCTGAAAAGCTTTGACCATGCAGGGGCTGACGTATAGACCCCCCCTCCTGCCATCTGTCAGTGCATCAGCAGCTTCCTGACAGGCAGGAAACAGCAAGGTGAGATTAAAGAAATTACATCAGCATCGGAGCTCCACAGGGATGAGTCTTGTCTCCACTGAGCTTTTACCTCGGCACCTCCGTGGACTAAGCTGTCAAACTCTTGAAATCTACAGAAGACTCTTCGGTCATCCAAAAAATCAGCATATCAGTGGGCGGATGAGCAAGCGGAGCTTTTGTGCAGTCAGAACAACCTGGAGTTAAAGAGTCAACACAGCAGAGGTGGACTTAAGCAGACCATCATTAACAATTCAGCCCCTCATATAGCCTTAATGCAAAGCTTCATGTTTCTAAGAGCCATCATTTCCCAAAACCTGAGCTAGTGAGTCTAATGCTAGGTACACACATAAAGATTATCGGGCTGTTTTTGTCCCAATTTTGCACGTTCCCGACAAAGAATAGCAAACGCCCGGATATTTTAAGCCTCATAAGATTTTCCTATGAAATTATTATTATGTGATGTGGAACAGAATGTCGCCAATGAGCTACAGTGAGGTAGAGCGAGTTGACTGGGGAACAAGGCAGGATATAAAGTCTGTGTTCACGCTGTCTCCAGTCTGTTGTTTATTATTTCTGGATTTTTCTGTTAATAATAATCACAAGACCACCATTATTACTTCATCGTGTATGTACTCTACCATGCTGGGTGTTTTCCTGTTGCTGCTATGGTTCTTAGTTTTTGTTAGATCACGTTTGATTGTGTGAGATTTCTGGCTCAGAGGACTAGATTCTAGATCGGTTGCAGGACAGAAGCATTATGTGTGTGTTGTTCTGTGATGAGATTACTGGAGAACACCAGACACAATATGATCAACACTGTTAAATGCCCGATTTTGTACTTTCGCATGTGAACAGATAAAAAAATCTCATCAGATTAAAAAAATCCTTATCCATCCATTAACGATCCATCCTGTGCAGATTATCCACAGTCTGGTTTGGAGCAGCAAACTAAGGACACATGGAAAACACCACTGAAGCACCCAGTAAATTCTGGAACAAGAATTTGGGCACTTTAAGTTATGTTGGCTCTGCAAACAGCGGATTTTTTTAATGATTTTTTTTTTTTTTACCTGAATCACCAGACATTGAAAAAGCTTCTTTCCCATCACCAGACTAGCATTCATATTCAAAATAGCTGACTATTTGAAAAGACACAAATATAGCAGTGAAAAATGATGATACATGACGTTATACCTTCTAATACTGAATATTTATTACTGCTTCTCTTGACTGCATATATTGTACAAAGCAGGCCACTTATAGTCCACGGTATAATCTCAGGAGTTAACACGAGTTTACCATCCAGCAGTGACAAATAATGTGATATACTAGTAAAAGGGACAGAAGACAGATTGGATTTTCAAAAACAATCATATATTTAAATAGAATTATTTTAGAACTAGACTACATAGTCATTTGTACATCTGATTAGATTATAAATTTGAATTAGCATGTTTTACTTTTGGTGAAAAACGGTACACAAAAGTAGGATATTTACAGTCATCATGAAGTGTGGCTTGGCTTCATGACTGAGTTCGATCTCTGTGTTTCATCTTCACACTCTTTTTAACCCGATCCCTGTCCTCCATCTCAGCTGTCGCCTTCTCTTCCATCAGCTGTGGATGTGAGTGTAGGACATGTAGAGGAGAGCCGGTGCACACCTGCACAGTGTGAACTGTCCACGGGGAAGGGTGGAAGATCAGCAGCGCACAGCTGTCCACACGCCTACATGAACACACAGATCAATTGTGAAGACAGAGAAATGAAGGTTAGGAGAGAGAAGCACATTTATGCATACTGGGCAAAACTCAGGAGGGGTTTCTGTTTTACTACCTGTGCTTTGAAGATGATGGTCTGTTTCTAGAGTTACAGTTTGGTGTTTTGATGAAACTCACATTGATACAAATCATTACATTTTGGTTTAAGGTTATTTTCTTTGGTTCAGTCTCAGAGAAATGAATAAAAGTCAATGTAATGTCCTCTGAAGTGATGGAAACATGGCTGTGTGTGTGCATGTATGTGTGGGCATTTATTAGTCATGCAGACAGTATGGGGCAGCTGTCGGTGAGTTCTGACACCCCACTGTCAAAGACCGGTGATGGAGAAGCTGAAACACATACATACACACACACACTCAGCCTTCGGTTGGTGCTGCAGTACACAGCAGAACAGCATGTTGAGAGATCAGGTGTTTCTCTCTCTGTTTGAGATGGAATGATACGGAAAGTCACAGGACAGAAAAGGACGCTTCCCTGCAAACACGCCATATCTGTGTTCATACACCTTCTGCTGCGTCAGTCAGATTGAAACACAGAAGCAGGACTGGAGAAGCACTCGGAACAATTTCTAACACTGACTCTGAGGTGGGACGATGACCTCGCCATAGATGGCCAGCAGCTGTGGAAGTGTACTGAATTTACACAAAGAAGAAGGGAAAAAGCCTACCATTAAATAAACCTTTGTTGGCTGCTGCTTCAAGACTGCAGGGTCAAAATTTTAAACTACAGCCGGCTCATATAAGTATGAGGAATTAAGACTGATCAAGACTTCAGGCTAGAGAGAGAATCATAACCCTATTCTCCACTTTTACCCTGAACCTAGACGTTGCCTAACCTTAATCTGACCTACAACACCAAAGTGGCCCGGGGCCAGCTCTGTTTCTACTGGCCATGCGACTTCACAAAGACCTGCAGTTGACTAGTTACAAAAAATACGTTGGACAGAAACAGGTTTATTACATGTAGCAACGATGCTATAAAAACACCAAAATGTACTTCCAGAAGAAGAAATAATGCAGGATTTGTCATGAAGGGTCTTAGTCCCAAATGCTTGGATCGTCTACACTAAGGGGTTCTAGACTTCTCGAGGTTTTCCATGTTTTTAGCAGCTTAGTGGTGTTGATGCTGGTCTGAAGCAGCCGGTAGTTCCAGATATCAGGAACCTGAACTGATGGGTATTTCTCTGATTCAAAGCTTACATTTTCCTTGGATATTGTCGAGGGATCTATGCCATCACACAGCTCAACTTTTTTAGGGTATCTAAAGCTAAACTTGCATATAAACTGTGGAAATACAGCATTTCACTCCTTCCTGTATAACATTAGTTGTTTTAGTTCATGAACCTGTAAAAATCTTGTGGTTGACTGGCAGCACTGATAACCTCATGGCTGCTGTTACTACTGCAGTTACTACATCTTTACACAGTTCATTTATATCAAGATGTCTGACATTGACTCAAATATTGAAAGGAGAAGACTCGGTGGGAGCAGCTGATGACACTCCATCATCCTCTGCTCTTCCATCCATCCTTTCCTCACGTCATCACTCCCACAATCCTTTTATCCAGTCCTCCTCTTCTCTCCTTTTTAGATTGAGCAACTTTCCTCTGTTCTGCTCTTTACCTTGTCCTTTTCTCTTGCCAAGAATGGCTATTTTTCTTATTTTTTCTCCTCTCCTATCAGTCCTTGTGCTCTCGTCCTTCAGTTCGTAAAAACGGAACATTTTTTGTGAGGACAGAAAATGTCCTTTCACATGTTTTGAAGTCTTGTATTCAAGGATTTTTGCATTTAAAAAATTTGAATTGAATCCTACCACAAACAGAAGGAAAGAACTGGGAGATGTAGCCCAACTTTAAGTAGCCAGGAAACCAAAATCTGAATTTTTCATGCTGCTGGAAACAAACATGTTTGTTACCTGGCAGCGAAAGGCTTAGTTTGTGTGACCAACAATACATGTTACCATGTTCTTCTAAAACTAAACAAGTAGTTTTAATTGCTGAAATACAACCAGAGGCCATCTGAAAGATAATTTAAGAAACTAATGAAAACAAAAGTGAGGAAAATAGAGCAGTTGTAGAAAAATCCAACTCGGATTGATGTGAAACTCCACCATCAAACCTTCTGACCTTCACTGCTGACATTTTCACCTGTTAAAAGTGATAAACACTCCACAAAATATAATGAGTCTCTTTTCCATTTAGCGCTTATCGTGCCCACAGGCACACACAAAAACGGTGGATATTCGTGTCCACAAGCCTCTGCTTTGCTCATGTCATCTGTATGTCAGCCTGGTTACCTGCATGAGTTTTGCTGCAGGTTGTGACCAGACAAGGCAAAGTTATATAGCATATTTCATACATATGTCAGTCCAATGTGCTGAACATGATCACACGGTTCTTTTAAACCATTCTGAGCCATCAGTCCCCTTATTCTAGATCTATTCTTCAGGTGGTAAAAGGCTGATTGGTTCCTGCTTTAATATGGATGTTAAAATTTACCTCAGATTTCAAAATGACACCAAGATTTCTGGATTGATCTGTTGGTTTAACGTTGCTGACTGAAGCTGGACACTCATCCTTAGATGCCCATCTTTGACTCTAAAGGCACTAATTTCAAATTTATCTTTATTTAGCTGAAGAAAATTCTGGCACATGCACATATTAATTTGACCGAGGCATACATTTAAGCTTTGTACGGGACCAGGAAAGCTAGGGGACTAAGGCAATGCAACAGAGAAAAAGCGAGGAACACTGAGAATAAGAAAGAGCAGAGTTGTAAATTGAATCAGAACATATTTGCATGCAGGCAGGGACTTTTGGGGTACACAAGTATCATTTTGAAGGAGAACAGGACAACATTTTACCAAATAGAAAGTAGGAAGCCTGCTTTCAAGTAGAAAAATGCACCTTTGGCTAAAGAGGCTAACACATCCCTGTAGTGATGAACCCTATGAGCCCTTCAGCACAAATTGTAGCACAAATGTTAGCTGCAACCAGGGACAAAAAAAAAAAAAAAAAAACTGCCCAGACCGGCACATATACGATCATGCATGCCATAATTTATTACTCTCACTTAAATGGGAATATCAACAATCCAACTCCTGCAATCTACTAACATTGCCGTCAACTAAGATTGTGGACATGTTAAATACTCCTAAAAAGTGCAATTTGTTAACCAATCCTCCACGGGGGCCCTAAGAAAAACTTGAGTTTTGGGGTTCTCTACTACTGTCTGCAATAATTTATGATTATTCACACGCCTACCGTAAACTTAATTAATTTACAAATCTGTCATTATGTTTTCACTCATAAAACTTATAGAACGTATTGTTCTTAGATTGTAGTAGAAGGCGATAAAGTTTCTGGAAGAAAAGATCTGATTTCCAAACTTAAAATCCTACAATTAATATTCAGCAGCTCTTCCTGCTGGCCTCACAGAAAGCAATACATAAAACATCTACACAGTTAGAGGAGGGTGTTCACAGCATCTTTGTACCAGCCAGCTATTTCTTCACACTTCTATTGTTCTTAACCTTAAATGGTAATAAATTCAGCTGCAAATGTGGGGGAAGAATTTACATTTTATATTCAAAGTAAAGTTGTACTAAATGTGGTACTGAATGTCACAGGCCCACTAAAAGTAATTAAATAGACCAATATAAAATGTATTTACTGTAAACGCATCTACAGCTTTATTATTGAACTGCAACAGGAATGTGCCTTAAAAAGACCTGCAAAAACTAGACCCGCAATTAAAATCACTAAAATAAACATTACTTCATTCATATGTTCTCTAAAAGAAATAAACAAACCTACAAAAACAGTTTGTCAAAATATTTTTAATTAATCTATAAATAATTATGTAAATTAAGAGATGTACATCTGCTTGAACTTTCCCCAATTTGTCTCTAGGTAACGTGGTGGTGGAAGCTTCAGCCATAGTGTGGTGGAGAACATTAAATTCTCCTTTACAGGCAGCGGCCCTCTGAATACCCGACCAGTCCGTCCTGAGTCTAAGAAGAAAGATGGTCACTCACCAGGTAAACTGGTTGCTCAACTGGTAAACTGGTCACTCACCTGGTAACCTGGTCGCTCAGCTGGTAAACTGGTGACTCAACTGGTAAACTGGTCACTCACCTGGTAACCTGGTCGCTCAGCTGGTGAACTGGTGACTCAGCTGGGTAAACTGGTGACTCAACTGGTAAACTGGTCACTCACCTGGTAACCTGGTCGCTCAGCTGGTAAACTGGTGACTCAGTTGGTTAAACTGGTGACTCAACTGGTTAAACTGGTGGAGCTGCTGATCCATGGTGAAAACTGAAACTGCTGAGGACCTTGGTGACCACTGAAGACAGACTTTTAGGAAATTAAAAATAACATTTTTGGACTAAATTATTCATCTCAGAATTTTCTGTAGTGCAATATGTGACCACAAAGTTAGTTTTGTTGCTGCTGATTTACCTGGTGAGTAAAACTGGAGGATGGCAGACTCTGTTAGCTAGCTAGCTGATTAGCCTTTATAGGCTATATGCCACCACTTAGATAAAAACGTCAGCTATTTAGGGACTTTTCAAGGATTCAAGGAACTTTATTGTCATACCAGCTCACATTTACATGTTTATGGTATGAAATTAGAACTGAGGTCCCGGTTTGAGCCATAAGAAGGAGGGCAATAAGTGAAATAAAATAAGACATATATAGGCTAAATATAAATAGAATATAAGCTAAATACAATAGAATATAAACAGCAAAATTTTTAAATAAAAATAACAGTAAACACTAAAGAGCCCAGTTAGCATGTGCAGCCTAGATAAATATGTGCAAGTATGTATGTGCATGAGGTAGTGATAGTCCAAAGTATAACACTTCTGATATTAATATTAGTGATATTGCACTTGTATGGACAGCAGGTAAACATGTAAACATGTGGACAGGAACTCCCCTGGGGGGGGGTAAAGTGTTTGCAGTGCAGGTCTGTTTGTCGGAGTGGGGGGGTGGATTCGGTTGGGGTGGGGATGAGGGGGTGGGGAAGGGTGGGGAAGGGTGGGGTAGGGTGGGGGGGAGTCTACAAGGCATGGCAGGAGTTCAGCAGTCTGACAGCTTCGGGGAAGAAGCTGTTCCTGAACCTGGTGGTCTTGCTCCTTATGCATCTCAGCCGCCTGCCTGAGGGGAGGGGTTGGAAAAGTCCATGTGCTGGATGGGTGGAGTCCTTCATGATGCGGAGGGCCCTCCCCCTGCATTGTGCTGTGTAGAGGTCTGAGGTGGTGGGAAGGCCGCTCCCCATAGTCCTCTGTGCAGCCTTTACCACCCTCTGCAGAGCCCTCCTCTTAGTGGCGGTGCAGTTGCCTTGCCACACGGTGATGCAGGTGCAGAGGACGCTCTCCACCGGGCAGCGGTAGAAGCTCCTCAGGACAGCGCTCCCTAGTCCGGCTCGCCGCAGCTTCCTAAGGAAGTAGAGGCGCTGGTGTGCTTTCCTGACCACCTGGGAAGTGTTGGTGTTCCAGGTGAGGTCCTCGGTTATGTGCACACCCAGGTACCTGTAGCTGGAGACCACCTCCGCAGCTACTGACTAGAGGAAACGTACCCATATCTTGGCGTTTTCTTTTCCTCCTCCTGACCCTGAAGTCCTTTTTACAACCTTGTTTTGTTCTTCCAGCTCCTCTTTAGCCACCCACTGCACACTGCATGCTTGGTTGGGCTGCTCGGTGTGTGTTTATACATGTGTGTGCATGCGACTGTGTGAAAGATTTTAATGAGTGTTTTTATTGTTATGTAATTCTACTTTGATGTATGTAAATGCATTTATTATTTTTAATATGCATAAATGTTTTTAATCACGTAAAGCACTTTGTGTTGCCTGTGGCATGAAAAGTGCTTATTAATAAAGTTTGATTTGATCATAACTTTGTAAACAGCTAGCATATTCGCCGCTAACTTTTAGCATGTTCACTTTTGCTTCATGTCTTTCATTTGGCAGTGTTGTTTTTTTTGTTATGCTTGTTATATCGCACTGTTGCTCTGCGCCTACTTTCTGTTTCCTCTCCTTGGGTCTGACAGGTAGCTGCATTCACTTTTACAGAACCAGAAGGATGTTAAAGCATCTGACTGGTTCATCCTGGTGTCAATTAAGAACAGAGCCAATAAGCTGGAGATCAGTGTGTTTCATGGGCCACTGATCAGAAAAGAAAGTTCTGTTCTCACTGTTTGGATGAATGAATAACTGAGGCACAGGGACCACAACAAACGGGGATGGTGTTCAAATATCTGAGTGGGCCAGTGTTTGTTGGAGTTTTATAGACCAGTCTGGGAAAATAATCACATGACAAATCCATTCCTGGCTGCAACAGATTCAGAGAACTTATAGAATTCATACTATTTAAAATGTCTTTATTTGATTTTAAAACATTCTCCATATATTGCTAACGGCTGAGTTTGAGTTGAGCTGATCAATATCAGAAGCTTTATCTTGTACTCTAAATTGTTAAATCTATTTCAAAGATATGATAAGTCATATATGAGTCTGCCTTGCAAGTTTTTGAGTTTTAAAACTCATCCTGACTCGGGTCAGTGCAGAAAGTCCAGCTCAGATCAGTTCAAGGTTGAAGGGTTGAAAAGGAAAGTCAGTCTCCACTCATTATACAGACACCACATCCTTCTCCTGCATTATTTTACACATATCTTGTCATTTCAGAACATGTTGACACACAGGTTGCGAGCAGTCTGAGATAAACACACATGAACAAGGACACATTTAAATACCCGCGCACCACGCCTTGCTGTCAGATTTAACTTTAATGATGCTACAGGAAAAGAAGGACTTGGTGTGAGATACTGCTGAGGTCATTTATTCTTTAACAGGGATGGGAGGAAGAGGAGGAAGGACGGATAGAAATGCAGCATGTTTTTGGAAAAAAAAAGAGAACTCTGCATAATTTCTGGCAGATGATTGGCAGGATGGGATGTGGAGGGAAAGGAGAAGAGGATAGAGAAGAAGGCAAATATGAAGAAATGTGAAAGGCTGAAACTCTGTAAACTCTGTATTTCATTAACAGCTGTGGCTTCTGTACTGGAAGCCTCAAAGACACAGAACAGTAGTTTTACTCGAGAATCTGACGTATGGCTGAAGGCTGGCGAGCAAATGTGACACAGGACCAAAAGCTTGTTCTGATATGGGGTTTTAATGATTATGACAGTTATGACGTCTTCTATTTTGCAGTACCTCTTACTTTTGTAAATGTCTTCAACCTTTTATGGAAATTGTTTACATAAATCTATCAATAAACGTCAGTCTATACAGATTTCTAATTTTATCATTACAGCAATTTTACATGGGACCGAACTTGCATGTGCCTTTCAGTCCAGTTGAGTGCATCTTTTTGGGGATGCATCTGGACGCAGAGCCCCGAGCAGCCAGGCTTGCATGTGACAACCCCCTGTCCCCCTTTGTTCTCTAATAGGCTAATAAGGCTGAGGCACAGAATATACTTTGAAGTATTTGTGCACATCCTGAAAAATTAATGCTACACGGTCACAAGCTGCAATGTGCGAGTAACCGTCACGGTTAATGTAGGGACCGGTTTGATTTGATGTCAGCTCACATGGTCCAACTAAAAAGTGGATCAATATAGACAGCCAGATATATGAATAAGCTAACCTGTTAAATGGATGCTTTTGTCTATAAAAATTTGGCTGTGGGATGTTACATCTCTAAGATAGGATTTCATTTTGGTTTGTTTGTGTTTAAAATGAAGTACTTAGTATACCATGATCTGAACATACAGTATCTAGATCTCTCTAGTAGAGGATGGCACAGTCAGCTGCTTTCAGCAGGCTCAAAACTGTTGTGTCGTCTGAGAGAAACTAGAGTTGCAGTTGGTTGTGTAGCGTAATGCCTCGATATTAATATAAACCTCTGCGATAGAAATTAATTTCAAACCAATTAAAATTATAACTGTGATTTTCCTCGAATTAGGGCACCACTCTTCTGTATAGTAATTGAATAATCCACGGTCCAGAAGAGAAAACCGTGAGCAGGGTTGCAATAAAATTGATTTTAATTCAGTCTAACTCTCATATCTGAAGTGGCGAATTCAACGTCTGAAGGGACCTTGATTCCATCCAAAATTAACCACGGAAACGATTCTAACTTTCAAAATGTAACAATTTATTACCATCAATAATCAATTAACAGCAAGGATAAATCAATGGCAGAAATTATGAAATTATCAATATCGCTTTAGAGACACTGCCGGCCTTCTGTTGCGCCGGGAGGGTAAACCAGCTTAAAAGACAGTAGAAAGAAAAACAGAACAATGAAATAAACAAGGGTAAAGAAGGCAATCAAATTAAATCAGGGATCATAAAGAAATTGATATCTGCATCTTACGCAGTTTGGAATATGGGAAAATAAACTAACTAATGAGTAACCTTTAATTCTAGTCGGAACCTAGCGAAGTAGACGGGAATTTAGGAAGACAATTTAGAGTAGTCAATTGAATTAAAGGAATGACTAAATAAATTTTGGAGTGGAGAGTGAATAAAACTCAACGTTTCAAAGACACCAGCTAGACCCAGTTGGAGGCTCGGTTCAGTCTTACTTGGAGCAGGAGGAAGGGCCTACAAGCGGGGTTAGGGTACGGCGTCAAGGTGGAAGTATCCCTGATGTCGTCTGGTACCCGGCAGAAGACAGCCCGTCCACAATGGTTTGGATCAGCTTCCAAGACGAACCGGGTTGATTCCCACGCTCCACTGGCACAGCGGTGGCAATTAGCTGGTGTGGTTCCAGAGGCTTGGAACCGTAATCAGAGCCTTGTTGTTGGAATTGTCCTAAATTGAGCGTTATGGATCAGAACGCTTCTGGCGGAGATTGGCTCTGATAAACTGAACTTTGGACTGACTTCCCCAAAGTTCTTCTCAAAAAGGAAAACAATCAAAAATGCACCAAGTTAGAATATCTCTCGCACTGGATACAAAAGTTGTATATCTTGGTTGCGTAGCAACGGGTTTGGCTGCTTTGAGCAAAAATTATCAAAAACATTAACAAATAACACTAACAAAAGACAAAACGAAGTTGAACGTTCTAAGACTTATTCCATGGATTTGTTTCTCGTACAGATCTGTTTTAATAGGTACCTATTCTTTTCTCCTTCTTCTCTTTCTTTCTTCTTTTTGAAGTTAATGAGTTAGAGTTTTCAGGTCGGATGGCCAATCGAGTCTCCTCTGAATGCAAAGTTCCTGTAGGCTGGGAACTCAGTGTTAGGTCAACAATTGTCCATCTGGTGGTGGACAGGAATTTCCTCTGGGTCGTAAAACATGTAGATAGGAAGAGCAGACTCTGGGTGATACCAAAGTCTTGGGGACTAATGCTACAGTTGATATCTGTGTAGTATTGTCTTATTACCACATTCTGGAATAATAATAATAAGGGCATTTGTCTTTCCCATCCTAACCCCCAACAATGTAGTAACAACAACTCGTGTCCACAGCAGGTGGGTGTTCATATGTTTTGTTCCTTCTCCTGTTATTAGCCAGCTGAGTGAACACTGAGCACCATGCTGAGGAGGGAGGTGTCTGCTTTAGGTCAAAGTGTTGCAATAACCTGAGAAGTCAGCAGGTGTTTGTAGGACAGCTTCAAATTTACATAGTTTACACTCAGCTGGTTGATGTAAAAGTTGTTTAGTTAAAGCTGAGAATTTATCTGATCTTATCCAGCAACATGTCCTTCCAAACAGTGTTCTGTTTGCCTGGCTGGGGAGTTATGACCTATTTAAGTCTCTGTATGTACAAATATATATATGGATCATCAGCAATCACATCAGCAACCTCAGAGAGATTAAAGGTATCAAGTGATGAAGTTTCAGATTTTATTTTGTCCCATTCTTCTTGCAAACACATCTGTAGGTGTGCACTAGTTTAATTTCATTTAAAAATTCATGACATGTTCTCTATTGTGGACAGATCAGGATAGCAGGCAGTCCTTTCCAGTACCTGTGCCCTCCTCTTCCTCAGCCATGCTGATGTAATGTGTGCAGGATGTAATTTTTGCATCGTTCCTGTAAAAGATGCGATCTTGAAGGCAGGATAAAATCTCAGTGAACTTTGCTTCACATGCATGCTGATATTTACAGTGCCGCTAACTTCCAAGACTCACAAAGGTGAAACTTCCCAACACAGTTCGTGCAGGTGGCCTCTTTGTGTACATGGCAACGGTTGACCTAGCTAAGATGCTGCTAGTGTTAACCATGCTAACAGAACTTTTACTAAACAAAACATAACTAAGCCCTCTTGAGGTAATGCTCTTTTAGCATACATTGTTGAGAAAGTTAACATTTTCACTTTATTTTTTATGTAAGTGCATTTTGTTTAGTGTTAAAATTTGATGGGATGAATAAGTAAAGCATTTTAACAGCGTGGTATCGTACTTGATCTGGCCATCTGAATACTGAGATAAAACCCTGCTGAACTCTGGTGAATCTGACTTGCTTTTCAGTGTTTCACCTCATTTTTAATCTTTAGTGTCTGTAATGTTTACACTTAATTACAGTAATATAGGACTTACAGTGGATTTATGTCCCTGGCAACCTAAAAAATCTGCCGCTGGCGATGATCTATGTGAGGAATCATCTAATGATGATGTTGGAAAAGAAGAACTGAGGGGAAGGTTAATAGAGTGCTGACAGATACTGGCCTTTCAGTAATGTCCAGCAAGTTAATGCAGAGAGTGGGAGTTGCCATTAGAGTTTAGATGTAGAAGTTATCAGAGCCCAAAGACAGCAAGAACCTCCACCCTAGTCTGCACCACCTGACCAGTCAGTCTCCAGGATCTTCATCAACATTGGCACAAGATCTCAGGTTTTTAGGGAGCTGCAGCTAGCTCCTGTTTTTGAGAAACATTTTCAAACCAAACACTGCTGGTATCACAAAACAAATGATGCTAAGAAACATTTAGACGATTCTGACAGACCAAAATGTGCACAAGTTACTACACGGTCCTCATCAGAAGCTACCCGCATGTTGTCAAACCGGAGCTTCTTTTAGGTTATTTCATTTATTTAATAGGGGAACTGAACAGGCATTGGGTTGCAGGAACCAGAAGTGCAAGGTCTTCCTATAAGCATGGGTGTTTGCATTTCCACTAGGGTTCTTATTTTCTTTAATCACTGCAGCGAGTCTTTGCCTGTAAACTAGTGAAGGACAACAGCTGGTCTGCAGTCAAACCACCTAATCAAGCCTTGCTGGCTTGAGATCCAAACTACTTGGTGGTCTGCTTCAAAGCAATTCTCTTGAATGTAAGAACCTTTTTATGCAAAGTTCTGGGGCTGGATGAGTTTCTTTAGCAGCAACCTTCTGACAGATTAAAGGCTCATTTATGCTCCCTTGACATACATAAATAGGCACATCTGTTTCAAACGTGACTGCCCTCACACTGTCATGCAGTCCTTAAGTAGGTATGGTTGTTAGGCAATACTTCCACCAGGGGACAGTGCAGAGTTCACCTCTGAGCTCCGACGTCCATTTCACACCACAGTTAACATGGCGACTGTGGAGGAGATCAAGATAATGTACATTCTCAGAAAGAGACATAAAAAGAGGCAGTGCAGTAGAGGGAGGTGATCTATGCAGCCATTAAATACATCACAGCTTCTTCTTTGTTCCTTTGACTGGTCGCAGGTCAACTACATTGTGCCTCACTCGCCCCACGGTTTCTGGTGCACTACTCTGTTTGCTCGTCAGGCTATGTATCCATAAGCTCTCTGAAAATGGACCAAATTACACACATAAAAGATGCAGAAGATGTAGAACCATATGAGCAAAGAAAGTGGCTGCTCATGACAACAACAGAAGCACTGTGAATCTCAAACATGAAGCAGCAAAGTTTGCAAAACACAAGTTTTGAGTCGCTGAGGAAATGCCAGGACGGATTAAATGTTATGCTAGCTAGCTGACTGTTACAGATGGAGATGATATCATTAGCAAAATAGCAGATTTCTGTTTTTACTTCCATTTACATGACAAATTGAGCAGATGGTGACAAAACATGTATAACATTACAACCATCATGGTCAGTTTTAAGGTTCTCACTCAATGAGATATCAAAATCAAAAGATATAAAGAATCTCAGCTCTAGATGTTTTGCAGATCTTTTTGTTATAGAAGTAGTTCCCTCAAATGATCTGCATTAAATCACAATCAGAAGCCTCATCTCGCTGCTCTACATGTGCAGGCTGACAGAGGTGGCGCCCTCTTGTCTGTCACACTGTAATTGCTTTCTATTGATGGAGAAAAAGAGTCAAACTGCTTTGGATTCAGTGTCAGCACAAAAATCGCTTCAGGCAAGCCAGAGAATACACCAATCACACTCTGATAGACAAGGACCCACACATTCAATAACAGCACACACTCATAAACAACACTCCTTTCTTATCCATCTTATCCGACCCGTCTCTCACCCAGATTCCCTCCTGTGCTTTGAATGCTGCTTTGATAAGTGAGCACTAAGCAGGAGGCAGAGAGGAGACGGTGAAGGCTGAATGAAGAGGAGTGGGATCAGATAAGGTGGAAGGGGGAGGAGAAGGGGGTCAAGAAGAAGTAAGAAAGAGAACGATGAGGAAAGGAGGAAGAAAGCGAGCAGAGGTGTGTGTGTGGTAGTGCACCTGTGCTGTGTCCATGGTAGCGGTGGACACACACTGGGGACGGAGATTGGAGGAAGACAGCACAGAGCACACCCACTCCTCGAAGCGGGACGCTGAAGTGGAGAGAAGGAGGGGGGTGATGAAGATGAGGAGAGATAACCACGAAGATGAGACAAATGTGAGGCGGCTGTGTGGATCAGTTAAACTCTCACCCATGTTTTTCCTACCACACACACACACTCACCCAGTGATCAATTGCCACTTAGAGGAACACAACCTTCTCGCTGTGTTTTTGAAGCCCGATTACCAGCTGGGTGAAGATATAAAACTGCTCTATTTGTCCGTCTATCTCCATTTATCTATCACATGCACAAACACAAACCTCCTCACTCAAACACAGAAGAACGCTTTCTAGAGCTCAGCGTGACGTCCACGAGAAAGGAAGGAAGGAAGGAAGGAAGGAAGGAACTGTTGATGATGATGAAAGCTGAACTCGCAGCTTAATTATCTGAAAACCATCTAATTGAAGTCTTTATCCAACAGGGACTACAACACTGACTGACTACCATTCACCAGCAGTGTGGAGTTGCTAGTAATGGAAGTCTCTAATGGAACTTTATGTCGGGCAGAAACAGAGAAATGATGTGGGAACTTTTCACTGACTGCTAAATTACATTTTTTATTTGGATAAATTTAACAGGTTAAAATATTTTCACCAACAGAAATTGTCACTGCTGATGGCTACCACTGTGAGCTATAGCTATGTCCACAGAAACATGGGTGTTTTGCTGAACTGAAATTTTTCCTCTACGTTCACCAAAAACGTAACATCCACACGGCAACATCAACTATTAAAATGCCACATGAAAAGACACAACATTGAAACGCTGCCAACTCCTGGTTAAAGGAAGTAGCTATTAGCTGCCCTAACAGTTGCTAGAAGTTACTTAAAGACGTTATCACCTCATTTGCATGATTGACCTAGCATGTAATGTTCTGGCTGCTGTATTAGATAATAATAATGTAATGGGAGAGACACAAAGAGAGGAAAAAACATCCTAAATATGTTTTGAACTACAAATTATCTCTGCTGATTCTGAAGAAGAAAATAACAGAAAACAGACACTGATGTGGCTAAGTTAACAACACTGCTATCAGAAACCAATCTGCTGACAAAAAATGACCACTTCCAGTAAAAACTAGAAAATAAATGTCTGAATTCATCATTATAGTCCAGGTTTTCAACGTGTCCCTGCTGAAACACACCTGCTTCAAATGAAATAGTTCTCTAACACCTTGTTTTAAGGTCTGCACCAGCCTCTTAATGACCCATTATTTGAGTCAGGTGTGCTGCAGCATGGACATGAAAACTGGCGCTGGCTCAAGAGGTCCGGATTTGGTGAACCCTGGTATAGTCAGTGACTGACTTTATATCAGGGGTGCCCAAATTCGGTCCTCAAGATCTACTATCCTACAACTTTTAGATGAATTCCTTCTCTAGTACACCTGAATCAAATGGCTGAATTCCCTCATCCACATGTTTAGCTCTGCAGAGGCCAGGTACCGAGCCATTCATTTGATTCAGGTGTGTTGGAGAAGGGCCGCATCTAATAGTTGTAGAATGGAAGATCACGAGGATCGGACATAGGCACCCCTGTTTTATATGTATATGCAAACATATTAAAAGTGCTGTTAGCTAAACACCAGCACAATCCGCCATTACACATCTGATACTGCAAGCCAAAAATGCCAGTTTGTTATCCTACCCAAGCATGAACAGCACAGCCAGATTATCTGCAAGTCTTGATCCTGGAAGGAGTTTTCCTCAGTTTGTTTTTAAACTGCATTCAGATGTGAACCAAAGGTGCGAAAAGAGGTAAACATCAGATTTTGACAGCATGTCAGAGTTTGTGTGGACAAGAGGATCTTGTTTTCATAGCTGTAACTAACTGAAATCCAATGAGATGAAAAAACTTTTACTCCAGTGGCTCAAATTTCTTCTACTGACACCTTTACAGTAACCGAAAAAATGCAACACAAAGGCACAAAAGACGGTTTAAAGTTCAAGGCCCGCTCAGCTTCTGCAGAACAACAGCAGGAGAGAAAAACATTGGGAAAAAATGAAGACATGTATTTGTGCATGAGTGTGTGTCTTCTATTGAGTCCTGCTGGCCTTGTGCTTCTCTTATGTTAGCTGAACGTGGAACCTTGGGATACAATGAAGAAGCGCCCATCAGTAAGCATGAGCACCTCGTCCCTGTGCGTGCCTTCTCTCTGTGCGCACACACAAACACGCAAACCCGGCCATGCTTCCGGTAGCCTTCAGCATCAGGACCCACATACTCCTCCTTTTGTTCCTCCCTAACAGCTCTATAGAAAAGTAATGAAGCCAGCCGAGCTCTGACAGCCACTTCCACCATTTTTCCATCGCTGTTTCTCAGCTTGTTGCACCTGTTGTCTCCTTGCCATTGATTTCGTCTGCCTCCTCTTTTCTGCTGCAAGTCGGCATAACTTATATGTTTCTGCTTGTTTTTCATAATTAGGTTTTCTCTTTGCATAAGAGACATGCATGCATAAACCTTTGTACATCGATTGGACAGGAGATGATGTCGCCTGTTCGTACTCATTGTTTCCATCTTGTCTTCCCCAGTTTTTTTTTTTTTTTTTTTTCCTCTCTCTTTTTCTTTTCTCCACCCAGTTTTCCCGGTTAATGTCTGTTTCCTCCTTCCAGTTCATGCTGAGTTTACCTCCAGCCCTCTGTGCTTCTCTCTCCCTCTCAGCCTGTTTTCTTCTCCACTCGTTCGATCTGTTTTTTGTTTTTTTTGTTTTTTTTTTTTTTTGCTTGTTTTTCTGGCCTCAACAGCTCCATCCCTCCCCAGCCCAACACTGAACCACATCCTGCTGTTTTACCCATTCATTCTTCCCTTTCTCTTCTGCTTCACCACCTCTGTCTCAATCACTCTCTCATTAGTTTTACTTTATTTTGTAATCCATTTTTTTTATTATTATTAGTCCTTTTATGTTTTGAAGCAAATAGTTTACCTGTTTAAAAAACATTTGGATACAATTTTATGAATGAAGCATTGAGTTCAAATTCTAAGAGGAAAACCTTCAGGTGTCTTTTTTTGCTTTTGTGCACTCCACCAATTTCAGCTGAAGAAAATCTTAGTCTGCAGCTATGGTAATTATCTGACACAAATCTCATATTTCCTGAGTAATTAATCAGTCAGGTTGTTATATATTGTTATATACAGTGTGTGCAGAATTATTAGGCAAATGAGTATTTTGATCACATCATCCTCTTTATGCATGTTGTTCTACTCCAACTGGTACAGGTTTGAAAGCTTACTACCAGTTAAGCAAATCAGGTGATGTGCATCTCTGTAATGAGAAGGGGTGTGGTCTAATGACATCAACACCCTATATCAGGTGTGCATAATTATTAGGCAACTTCCATTCCTTTGGCAAAATGGGTCAGAAGAGAGATTTAACGGACTCTGAAAAGTCAAAAATAGTGAGATGTCTTGCAGAGGGATGCAGCACTCTTAAAATTGCCAAGCTTTTGAGGCGTGATCATCAAACAATCAAGTGTTTCATTCAAAATAGTCAATAGCGGGTTCTTCAGTCTGGTTGGGTGGCGGCTCCCGGTGCAGACGGCTCCCTGTGATAGTGTTTCCTTACCAGGCTCATCTGTGCTCAACCTCACATTAGTCTTTTAATATGTGCAAGTATGTGTATGTGTATGCTTGCTTGTACACAAGCGGGGATGGAGGGGGTTGTGTGTGGTGGTGGGGGGGGGCATTGTTTTAACCATGGAAAGCACTTTGTGCTGCATTTATGTATGAAAAGTGCTCTATAAATAAAGACTGATTGATTGATTGAACAGGGTCACAAGAAGTGTGTTGAAAAAACAAGGCGCAAAATAACTGCCCATGAACTGAGGAAAATCAAGCGTGAAGCTGCCAAGATGCCATTGGCCACCAGTTTTGCCATATTTCAGAGCTGCAACATCACTGGAGTGCCAAGAAGCACAAGGTGTGCAATACTCAGGGACATGGCCAAGGTAAGGAAGGCTGAAAAATGATCACCACTGAACAAGACACACAAGATAAAACGTCAAGACTGGGCCAAGAAATATCATAAGACTGATTTTTCTAAGGTTTTATGGACTGATGAAATGAGTGAGTCTTGATAGGCCAGATGAATGGGCCCGTGGCTGGATCAGTACAGGGCAGAAAGCTCCACTCCGACTCAGACGCCAGCAAGGTGGAGGTGGGATACTGGTATGGGCTGGTATCATCAAAGATGAGCTTGTGGGACCTTTTTGGGTTGAGGATGGAGTCAAGCTCAACTCCCAGTCCTACTGCCAGTTTCTGGAAGACACCTTCTTCAAGCAGTGGTACAGGAAGAAGTCAGCATCGTTCCAGAAAAACATGATTTTCATGCAGGACAATGCTCCATCACACGCATCCAAGTACTCCACTGCGTGGCTGGCCAGAAAAGGTCTAAAAGAAGAAAAAATAATGACATGGCCTCCTTGTTCACCTGATCTTAACCCCATAGAGAACCTGTGGTCCCTCATCAAATGTGAGATCTACAGGGAGGGAAAACAGTACACCTCTCTGAACAGTGTCTGGGAGGTTGTGGTTGCTGCTGCACGCAATGTTGATCGTGAACAGATCAAGACACTGACAGAATCTATGGATGGCAGGCTTTTGAGTGTCCTCGCAAAGAAAGGTGGTTTGGTCACTGATTTGTTTTTGTTTTGTTTTTGAATGCCAGAAATGTATATTTGTAAATTTTGAGTTGTTATATTGGTTTCCCTGGTGAAAATAAATAAGTGAAATGGGTATATATTTGGTTTTTGTTAAGTTGCCTAATAATTATGCACAGTAATAGTCACCTGTACACACAGATATCCTCCTAAGATACTAAAACTAAAAAAGCCCCACTCCAACTTCCCAAAATATTCAGCTTTGATATTTATGAGTCTTTTGTGTTCATTGTGAACATAGTTGTTGTTCTATAATAAAATTAATCCTCAAAAATACAACTTGCCTAATAATTCTGCACACCCTGTATTATTATATAATTAAGGCAATACTTTAACAGCAATTCAGTTACAGTTTTATTTTTAAAATATACACAATAAAAGAATCTCGGTTAGGATATGAAACAATATTTGTCTCAGCATCTCATCTCAACTTCAGATAAAAGATAACACAACTAAACACATTTGTCTTTAATAAAAGCGTAATTAAAGCTAACATAGCTTTACTAGCTGCAGCTCTGTGATGCATCTCTACATGTAACCATTGCATCATCATGGCCATATCTGAGAGATATGGCCTGGATGGGAAAACTAGAAGTAGCTTCTTCCAGGTCTTGCATCCAGATGGGGCCTCATCAGTGTTTATGGTTTCAGGAGGGCTAAAATGTCTGCAAGCATAATAATACACAGTCCAATTGTTTTTAGCATTCAAGCCTTAAAACTTCAACTTCTGTTCCTGGATAAAGTCTTAATTTTGGTTGCACTGGCAGGTCCTGGTCATGCTGATGTCTGAAGGAAGTGTAAATTGGAAAAAAAACAGTGCCTTAAGTAGATTTTGGTGGCTTTATTTCAACTCCATAAGAAGGCAACTACATGCTCAAAATGAGCTTCTCTTTCCAAGGTAATGCCAATTACAGATTTTAACATGGTATAAATAATAATTTAATAATTAATTTTAATATTAATTAAGTTTTTCATGTTAACAGATCTTAAACTACTCAGCTTCTGAGCAGGGCTGGTCCACTGTCTAACTGGATTCAGGATCCACATGGAAGGAATGGATGGCTTGGTGAATGATTTTGTCTGAAATAAAATAAATACAACAGCAGATCAAGATGAAATGATTGCAGGTAACCTACATCGTCACACTATCCACTCAGCTGGGCTTCACCATGTCTTCAACAAGCATTGGCTAAATATAAACACAAATTTACTTTAAACTCTTTAAAGAAAAAAAAAATAGGATTAAAGAATCCACTTCCAAATCAAGGAGGTTTCCTTTGTTCAGGTGGTTTTTGAGGGAAAGAGGTTGTACTGGCTATAATGGTTGGATCATTTAAACTTGCTGGGCGTGTCACTGAGGTAACGGTGGGTGTGGTGATGCCAGGTGAGATGGGGGAAGGCATCTTGTTATTTAACATAAATAAATCGACATCATCAGTTAAACCTGGGGTTTTTTTGTGTGTGTGTTAATACAGATACATGAAGATTATACATGGAAATGTCACATTCAGATCAGGGTTTGTAAAGGCTACATGCTCAGACCCTGCTTATATGTCATAGCAGCAATATTAATAGAAAACTGTAGATTAACTGAATACTTGCAGAATTTTGAGGTCATAATTTTATTATTTTTTATTTTTTTATCTGAAACGCCACTCCCTCCATATCAGGACATGCTGAGAGGGTTTGCTCCAGCAGGTAAACACACATGGCTGCAACCTGATTTAATTTCTTCTGTGTTTAGAATGAAGGCAGCTTTACACAGCTTTGAAAGTCACACTGCTGTCTTGTTATAACAAATCTTAAAATTTCCATCCTTTTTGCTCATTTATATTAGATTTTATTACATTAATGTTTAAGTTTGGATTTACAAGAAAACTTTAAATTGCTACCGTGTAAAGACAAAACTGCTGTTACAAAGCTGCTTATTAATTTTGTTTTAAAATCAAAAAGTCACTGAACTTTTGTTTATATAGCAGTTTATTCAGTACAAAACTGCAATAAGCTATTTTTTAACTGTTGAATTTTGCATAACAATGTGATTAATTGCAATTATAATTTAAAACATCGCATTAATATGGAAGAATATTGTGTTTATATATGTGCGAAGTAAATTTGATTCTGTAGGTTCTGTAATCTATCTTTGAATCAATAGCTTCACATTTACAGATCCACAGTTGCACCTCCACCGCCATCTTTCATTAACCTCATCAAATTTCCTATTAAGTTAAAGGGAAAGTGTTTAGGAAAAGAGAAGGGAGGTTATTTATGATTCGATGTAAGCATAGATTGGAACAGTGAACAACAGAGTTGTTCATGGAAGCTGTACCACCCCATGCTCTGCTAAAGCTGTGCTAGCTCACATCTACAGAGAACATATGATCTTTACATCTTTACTGGCATCCTTTTGTGGTGCAGTCCTACTTCTAATTCATACCTCTGGTCAAAGATGAGCTGTCGGGTTTTTCTGAAACCCTGCTTATTTATTTTTTTATTTTTTTCATTGTGGCTGAGGCTGAAGGCTGTCTCAAGTATGAGGAGTTGTGTACTTTGTGCAACATCATATCTTTTGATAAATCCTCTTGAATATTATTTTTTGTTAATACTTAACAGTGAATCAGCTTGAAGGTTGAGTTAGTGTATCATCATAGATTAATTATTCCAGATCTTTGAGACTGCAAATGTAGAGGGTACATCATTTATGATTCAAGTGATAAGTATGCAACAACGCTGGTAAAACTAAACTTAATTTCCAGCTGATGCATGTTCATATACTTTGTGATAGACTGGCGACCTGTCCAGGGTGTACCCTTTCCTCTCAGCTGGTAATTGCTGGGATAACCTCCAGTATCCCTGCGACCCTGAATTCGAATAAGCGGTACAGGAAATGAATGGATGTGTGCAAATCAACACATAAACACACACACACACACACACACACACACACACACACACACACACACACACACACACACACACACACACACACAAACACATACACACACATAATGCCACTGGACTCTGTAATTACTGTTGTTCATTTTTTAAAACTGCTGTGACGTTTGCACATAAAGGAAATTTTACACTGAGTGGAAAAAAATGAAAAAAAAAGACTCTATGAGGCTGTTTTAATTGAAAATGTATCAGTCAGCTGATTGTACAGAGTTGAAGATGCACTCATTCAAAAATTCCTTTGTTTTCTGAATTTCCATAAAACACACAACCTCAGTAGATTCCAGCAGACATATTTATTAATCCTGTAAATGTGTTATGAGTTTCTACATGTCCACAACTAATCTTTATAACCTCTGAGGAGCGGAGGCCTCATGCTCCAACTTGTAATGACCCTTAGGAGGGTGGGAGTTCAGGCAGGGAACCACTTGACTAAAATCTGTCTTCTTTTTGCAACCAAATCTGCTGGTGTGAAAAGAAAATGCAGACTTGTTAGACCTGGAGGCCAACTTTTTAATATCTTCTGTTTTTATGATGTTTAGAGCAGCTGCAGCAGAATAGAATAGAATAGAATAGAATAAAACTTTACTGTCATTGAAACAAGTGCAACAAAATTACAAAGCCCTCCAGTAAGTGCAAAACAGAATAAATAGAATAAAACAGAACAATTGCAACAATCATAATAAATAAGACTAAATACAACGTATAGTAATTAAGGTGAAATAAAGTAAAATTATACAGAGTATAATGTATAATATATAATATAGTTATTGCAACGTCTTCTTATTTTAATTAAGGCACATGTGTTAAGTGCATAAATATGCAATAAAGATATAAATAAAGAATAAAGACTCAGGGTAGCTTATAAGGCACAAGAGGTGGAATTATAAACTACTCAACCATTTGTTCAGGGCTCTTACTGCCGTTGGGTAAAAACTGTTCCTGAACCGGTTTGTCCTTGCAGTGACTGATCTGCACCGCCTGCCTGATGGTAACATCTCAAGCATGTCGTGGCTGGGTTGAGGGGAGTCCTGGATAATTTTGCCAGCCTTCCAGAGGCAGCAGGAACAGTGCAGTTCTTCCAGAGTGAGGCGAGGGCAGCCCATGATTTTTTGGGCTGTGTTTATGACCCTTTGCAGTGACGTGTTCTGAGCCACCGTGCAGCTGGTGTACCACACACACACACACAGCTGGTGTAAAACACACACACGCCGATGGCATACCACACACACATGCATTACACCAAGATGCTCTCCAATGTGCACCTGTGGAAGGACACCAGCAGCCTCTGGGTGATGTTATTCTTCCTAAGCATCTTCAGGAAGTGCAGTATTTGCTGGGCCTTCTACAGTTGCTCAGAGGTGTTCACAGTCCAAGTCAGGTCCTCCTCGATATGGACTCCCAAAAAGCAGAAGTCCACCCTCTCCACACAGTTCCCGCTGATGAACAGTGGTGGAATATCTGTTTTTTTTTTCCTAAAGTTTATGATAAGCTCCTTGGTCTTTGATATATTTATGAGCAGGTTGTTCTCTCCTCACCACCCAGTCAGCTGCTCCACCTCAGCCCTGTATGCAGACTCTTCCCCCCCAGAGATGAGTCCTACAACTGTGGTGTTGTCAGCGAACTTGGGGATGATATTACTGTGGTGTGCAGAGGTACAGTCAGATGTGTAGAGGGTATAGAGCAGAGAGCTCAGCACGCAGCCCTGAGCTGATGCTGATGGCTGCAGATGAATGGTCTCCCACTCTAACCCTCTGACTGCGGTCTGACAGGAAGCTGTTGATCCACATTGAGGTGGAATGTGGAAGTCCCAGATCCCCCAATGTACCCACCAGTTTGTGAGGGAGGATGACATTGAACACAGAGCTGTGATCCACAAAGAGCGTCCATGTGTAGTTCCCCCCGCTGCTCCAGGTGGGACGGCGACGCATGGAGCACTGTGGCAACAACGACCTCGGTCGATCTGTTCACCTTGTAGGCAAACTGGTGAGGGTCGAGACTTTTGGGGAGTAGTGATATGATGTGACCCCGTACTAGCTTATCATCACCACCGGAGTGAGAGCTACTGGCCGGTAGTCATTGAGCCTGGAGATGTGGTGCTTCTTAGGCAGAGCGACAATGGTGGAGGACTTCAGGCAGGGTTGGACAATGGACTGAGACAGGGACTGGTTAAAGATCTTAGTAAGAACTCCAGCCAGCTGGTCAGCACAGTCCCTCAGCGCCTGTCCGGGGACACCATTAGGTCCAGTGGCCTTCCACAGCGTGCGCCTCACGTCGTGCGCCTCACATTGTGCGCCTCACGTCGTGCTCTTTTAATGTGAGGGTGAAGCTGCTCTGGACCACAGGGTGTGGTGTAGTTGCCTCCGGAGAGTCACCTGAAATCAGACAAAGAAGTTATTCAGCTCCTCTGCCAGTGAGGCACCTCTGATGTTGGCTTTGTATTTTGTGAGGTGCTGGACCTCCCACCACACCTGCCTGTTGTTATTACTCTCTAGGTGTTTGATCCTCCTTCTGTAGTCTGTCTTGGCCTCTCTGATGCCTCTCTTTAGGTTGGCTCTGGCTGCACTGTACAGTGTGCTGTCACCAAACCTGAAGGCGGTGTTCCTTTCTTTAAGCAGCTGCAGTACCTTCTGGGTCATCCAGGGCTTCCTGTTGGGGTACACCTGGATGGTCGTGTCCACTGTGACATTATCTATGCAGTTTTTCATGTAGCATAAGACACTTTCTGTGAACACCTTCAGTTAGTTCTGTTGAAGCAGTCCTGCAGCTGCTCAGAGCATAATTTCTTTTTTCAGTCACACGTTAAAGACATTAAATGGACATCAAAATGTTTGTATTCAGATATTCAAATATGATTATAAATCCCTTCAAACTGCAAAAGTCTGCCTTCCCGATACTTCAGACGTGAGCTCCATCATTGCAACTGCTAAAGGTCCATCATCCAAAGGACTCTGAGGACATGACACGTGTCCAGCTTGCAGAGTCATCCGTTTTATTTTCAGTAGAGCTCAATACTAGAATATAAATAACAGACAATGCTGATGTTGGACGTAATGGAGGGCAGCATGATGAAAGAAAGCTTTACCTTTGATACATAGTTGAGAAAACATCCTAAACTGGTGCATGAAAAGCTTGTAGAGAAAAAAAATGGACTGATTGCAACAAGAAAAAAAAAGTGTTTAAGTCATCTTGTATTTAAGATGGCTTGGCTGAATAAGGCTGTAAATGCCCTCAGTGTCAGTCACTTTGCTGTAACCTCTGACTGAAGAGATTTCCATATACCCGGACATTTCATTACCCTTTTGTACTCAACCTTTTGCCCTGTGCATGCTGCAGTTTTTAATTTGCTTCAGTGCTCCTACAGGACAACCTGGCTGGAAATTCAGGCAGGAGTGTAAACTGTAACGAGACGATTCATCTCAGTGAGATAATGCAGGTTTCATAAAAACTATGGCTAAGTTTCAAAGAGCTAAAAGGATCACTGGAGACAATGATGATTAGGAATCTGGGGAGAAGAGACGGTTCCTCCTCGGCATCTGTCGAAACAAAACAAAATCCTTAAAATGTTGAAATGCAAAGGAAACCAGCAAGCAGATCTCGAACTCAGTCTCCCAGTTCAGAAATCTCTCCACTCCAGCTTCAGCTTCAGTTCATTAATTACCACACAGTCCAA
This sequence comes from Melanotaenia boesemani, assembly GCF_017639745.1. Taxonomy (NCBI): domain Eukaryota; kingdom Metazoa; phylum Chordata; class Actinopteri; order Atheriniformes; family Melanotaeniidae; genus Melanotaenia; species Melanotaenia boesemani. The sequence continues at coordinate 8,989,496 of NC_055691.1, read as the reverse complement.
CATCTGCAGGTGACAGCCCAGAAGGACCAGACTTTAACCCTTTCATACAGTGAGGCTGACGTATTAACACAGCCTCAACAAATAGATTCAAGCCGCCCTGCATCTCTAAAGTCACCTCTCCTCTTCTCTGTCTCTGTCAGTGTTAATTCCCCCTGTGACCTCCGCTAGCACTGCTCCTGTACTACCTGGAGGATAAACACACACTCACTAACCACAGCTATACATTTCTACAACACTGTCAGATGGAAACAAAGTGGAGGGGTGCAATGATAAGTGTGTTTCATTTAAAGTCTTATTGATCAGTACTGGTAATTATGCCCTTTTGTTAACCTGCGTCAGTCTATTTGTGGTCTGTGTGGTGCAGAACTGATTCCATGGAGTGATATTAAAGAGTATTTGTGTGCTAATCACACGCTAATGCCTGAGAAACAACTTTCTTCTCTTCTTTTCATTTTGAGTTTTGTAAACAATCATCAAAATTTAAACTCTGGCTGAACATTAGAATTATTTAGATAGAAGAAACAATTATTTCTCAGCCTCATTTCTAATTTTTTGTACAGTACTGTGCATAAGTCTTGAGCCAACCCTCATCTCTTTATATTTCTTACATGAAAACAGGAAAGAGGTGCGCTCTTTTATTCAAATGTGCAAACATCAGTGTAAATACAATATGTGGTTAAAACTAAGTCGTTCCAGTTGTAAGAAGCTGGTCTGAGCAGCTTTATCCTTCATCCCAGCTTGAAGCCTCTTAGAAAAGCTTTCTGTCATTTCTTCAGGAAAAGTTCTCCAGACTTCTTCAATTACTTTCCAAAACTCTTCTTTAGATGTTTGCTGCTTTCTGTTCCGTTCTCTGTGCAGAAGATCCCACACCGCTTCATTATCAATGCAAAGGTCCAGGTTCTGGAGAGGACCATCCCTCCTTCAGACCTGTTAAAGTCCGGGTCCTGTGGAGGATCTGTCCCTCCTTCAAACCTGTTTGAGTTCTAGGGACAATCCATCAGACCTGTTTCTGTGTCTGCTTTGCCAACGAGAGCTTCATGAGTATAAGGCTCCTCTTAATAATCTGATTTTTATGTATTTATTTTTTATCTTATTTATTTATTTTGAATTATGGGATTTATGTAATCTTGCTGGACCTGACTGGAGGGAGCAGAAAAAAAAAGGAGAGTAATGAAGTAAAAAAGAAAGCCGGAAAAGGAAGAGGAGACAAAGATGCAATAGATAAAAGCAACGAGCTGCAATCCAACCTAACAGCAGACAACCAACTGCTACACCTGTACAGAAACAAAACAGAGAATTTCCTACATCTTTTACAGGTAAACTAAGCTGACAATCACCAGAAGGATGTACAAATAATAACCAAGACAACAACAACAACATGTATCACAACAACAACCAAAGTACCAAAGATACAAACGTAATAAAAAAAAAATAAATAAATAAAAAAATCTCTTAGTGTATAAACCCACTGGACACCTCAGTGGCTGCATCAGCATGCAGAGTAGGAGTGAAGAGTGATCAGAGATGAGTGTAATCATGCAAATGCGACCACGCCTCTACAGAGGCTAGAGGCAGACTAGGGACCCAGGCCATCAGCAGCAATCCTGGAACACGAACCCCAGCCACCCAACCACAAAGACTAACCCAGACCCACCCAGAGGGTGGCAGAAGAAACCCCCCGGGGTATAGCTGCCGACAGGCCGACATCGGCAGCCGCTGACCCAGGTACCAGCCATCCAGTGTGGCCAGAGCAAAGGGCTCAGAGCCCAGAGACGGACCAGAACCCACCCAAAAGTTCCAACCACTCACCCCGGGAACCAGGGCACCATCGACCAATCTCCCATTCTCTCAAGTCATTCTCGTCCACTCCGACATCACCTTCAGATCCTGTGCATACTTTTTAAGTCCTGAAATTTCTTCTTTTGTCCTCCACTTGTCCAGATATGGCGTTTTTATACTAATGTGTTTTCAGGAACCACCTTGTTGCTGCAAAAATTCTTTTTTTTTTTTGTCAAACTGTCTCATCTTTTCTTAGATGCAACTAAAGAAATGGGAACAAATAACTACAGGCTGCTGGTAGCAAAGATACCATTTAAAACTGGCTCTTTGTCGTTAGTTATGTGTTGACACAATCCTGGTTCATCCCTTGAGTTTAGAGCCTTTTTATGCTTTATGCTTATGTGAAGTGGATTCACGAACAAAAAGTGAATGGTAAATTTGCTCTGTAAAGTCGTTTATCAAACATTTTTTAAGTGCAGATTAATTTTAGCTACACCAGTTAGTTAATTCACATAAAACTGGCAGAAAAATGTTTCATTTCAGGACTAAACATTCTGTCTTCATCCCGCAAAGAAAGCAAACTAAATGCTTGTAAGTTTGCAGATGAAAAGTAGGGAAGAGGAAAAGGAATTCGATAGTTCTGTTGCCAGGTACAATCAAAATAGGGAGAGATGAGGAATTTTGGCAAGCGTAAAAGAGTGAGAGCGAGGTAGATGAAGATGAGGAGAGCCTTCCAACCAATTCAGATGAGGGGTTCTCCTCTGGGATGGCAACTTGATGGATGGAGCTCGTTTCTTCTCCAGAGGAGATTAATGAGGAGGGGTCAAACTAAAAGGCTTTTCTGCACATATAGAAATGTAGAAACATGTCATGCATGTAGGTGTGTACATGGGTTGTAGTTTAGTCAGGAACACACACACACATGAAAACACACTGAGGCAACAAACAGAGCAGGGGTTGGAAACGTACGTGGTGAGGAATCTTTGGTCCCATTTCTCTAATGGCAATTAGTAGTATTATCAAAGCACTGGCATATTACAAGCTTGAATAATGTAAATATGTTTAATAGGAAAAAACCCTTAGTGACACCTGTACAGAAATTAAAGGAACGTTTTTGTGTCGCCACAGAAAACACGATTCACGACCCACTGTTCCATCATCTGCCTAACCTGGAAAAACTTCAGGTTTTATGCGACACAATGAAGAAAATTAGTGTCCACGCCTGGTCAGTTTGCAGCTCTGCAGCATTCAGGTCTGTGTTTTCACAATGCCAAGGAGGAAAGACATCAGCAATGATCGTTGAGAAGTAACTATTGCTGTTAATCTGGGAAGGGTTATAAGATTATAAAGACGATCTGGAGTCCATCATTCTACACACGCAGGGTTAGAAAACATTTAATAAAGCTGCAGATCTTCCCAGGAGTGGACGTCCAGCTCAGCCAGTTCAGCCCACAGTCAGAACGGGTAACGCTCAGAGAAACAGCTGGCAACCAGTCTGAGCTACATGTCAGACTCTCCAGGCCTCAGTTAGAATCAAGAAATCTTTATTGTCATGCATTCACATAACAACATTTCTTTCAGTAACTGTTATCATAAAGACAAATATGGAAATATACACACACATACACACACACACATATATATATATATATATACACACACACACACACACACACACACACACCATTAGGTTTAATTAAATTAAAACCACAAAACACACCAATAATGAAAACGCTAGATTAAAAACACACAATGATAGAAACTAAAATACAGTAAATAAGAGATTAAATTACCTGAACAGGGGACGTGCATACATACGCAGTTAGCTGAGTTAGTTGTTAGATTAGTTGTTAGCATGCTCGTTTGTGAACGTTATTGAATAATTAGGTTCCTCAGAACATGTCTTTGTATTATTTGTTTCTTAAATAAACAACACTGATCGGTTTGAATGTCATGTCTTTGTTACCATATTTACAATGTCTTTAAAAATGTAGCTCTTTGTGCCTGTTGACCTTTACTTAACATAAAAATGCAGTTTTACTGCAGGGCGATGGGAAATTATCTGAAAATATCTAATTATTTCCGAAAACCTGAATCGTTTTTAAACAATAACAGACATCGACATCACAATCCAGCAATCAAACCATTTAATTCTGTTTACTCTGACATGTCCATGGTCGGTCTGAGGAGTATTTTAATTAAATTCCATCAAAACATGAGAATTAAGTTGTCTTTTATGTTTTTAACTTTTATATTGTTTCAATGTAGCGTTTTCTTCTTACATCAGCCGTCGTCTCAGGGTCTTTGTGCTTTTAGAGGCTTGACAAAGACGTCTAGCATCTGTTTCACCTTGTAAAAGTCCTTCTACTTTCCTTCTTTATGGGACCCAAACACAGACAGGCAGCAGGCAGGTGAGGAAACAAACATCAGGATTATCATCAAACTTAGTTGTCAGTGAACACGGTAACCGACGGCACCTGATCTATGATCAAAGCTAACAACAAGTCTGTAAATGAAGAAATCAAATTCAGAGAACATGAGGAACAGGGGTAGGAAAACAGGTGAGAAACAGCCACTGGTTGGCTGGCAGCTAACAAGAAGGAAAGCAGGATTATAAATAACACTGAGTAATGAAACGAGGAGTGGGATCAACCCAAGAGAGATCGGAAAACAGGGACAGGGATTAAAACAGAACAAGACAAGGAAAGAGATGTTAGAAAGAAAACAAAGTTCACTTGAACAGAGCATTCCTGATTGTTTAAACATGTCATTTTAATAGATTTGTTTTTCATGTTAAAATTTTTTCTCAAATTAGTGAAGTAAAATGGGGAAAATAAAATGTATTAAAAATATTGTAAAGAAATAAAAAGAATTACCAACACTAAATGCAGGAATAAACTTATTTTACAAAGTTTCTCAGTTTGAAGAAGCAGATAGACAAAGAAATTAATTACGACTGCTACAAAACAGATGGAACAAACACAGGATTTCAATCTGCTGTCCTTCATGTTTCTATCGGAAGGAAAGAGCAGCATAAGTTACTGCCGTCTCTCTCAATCTAAACCCTGACAACGAGCAGGATTCGGCTGAACGTGAGTAAAACCAGTTTGATTAGCAGCTCCGCAGCAGAGGATACAGCAGCCACGGTGATGCTGCTGGCATGAACAACTGATGTTCCATCCAAACAGCAAGAGATTGGAAATTACTGCTGGTTTTAATGAGGAGAATCCATCTGTTGTAGCTCTGCACCACAGAGAAGAATGAGGCTTTTCCACCAACCTTGCAACAGATCGGAACAACACCTGGAATCACGATGACTGCTCACGTCAAAAGCCGTAAAATGTCACTAAATAAAGAAAAGACAAAATGAGAAGGTTTGATTGAAATCCTCAAAGTTGATGTGACTTTATTTGGATATAATTACCAACTGTAGGCAGATAGCCTGTGTGCTGGAGATGCCATTTCTTGGCTTCATATGCTTCTGAACGTCTTCGCTAATGCACTAATCTGAGGATCCTGAAATACACAGAACCTTCTATCAAAATTTAAACTGTGAAACGGGCGTTGCCGCTCTTTTCCCTTCGTCTGCTCATCAAGCTTCGACACCACGGACGAAGGAGGCGTCCTGCCGTTGTGCAAACAGAGAAGCTGATTGGCATAAAAAGCAGATGGAGATAAAAATGTTACGTCTCAACACCTTCTGTGGTTTTTGTTTCACTGCCTTTGCGTTCTGTCAGATGTCATCCTGCTCTTTTGCCTAAAGGTCAAGGTTTATGAAAGGTGGAACACGTCTCATCAAAACTGCTTGTCTCTCTCTCCAGCTGCGTGTTTTCTCCCGTTCCTCCCCTGTCTTTAGTATTTTGCTCAATTTTAAACAGAAAAAAATCTTCATTGAGGGAGGTAAACATCCTGACAACGCCTTGACCTTGAGGATAAATACTGCAGCATTCCTCTGAGTTCTTTTGTGAGAAGAAAATTCAATTTCCCTCAGTTCAGTGTTTGGTTGCAGTTAAATTTCAGCTTCTAACATGGTAACTTTAGTAGATTATTTGTGGATATGCTACATAAAATAATGGAAAGACAAACTAATGACCGATTAGAACATTTGGTTTTATCTAAAGATGTAGTGTTTATGCAGAATTTTATGTTTAACCCTTCACATTTTTTGGCCATTTTTCTCAACTTTTCTTTTTTACTTGATTTTTTTGGTTGTGTTCTAGTGGCATTCATTTTGGAATGGAAAAAAATAATTTGGAAAACTCTTCTTTTTAAATCAAGTGTCTTAGTCTTTCACACATCTTTTATACTCTCCACAGACAAAAACTGCTATAAAAACATCATACATCAGTATTTTTTCTGCTTTTCTTTAAACATATTTTAAACAACTTCGGACCTACTCTGACATACCAAAAATTAAATCATTTTTAGGATTTTAACCCTTTAAATGCTAGTTTGAATATTTTAATTACTGCCTCATTCATTGCAAAAAACAGGATTATTTTCCAGATAATAAATATTAGAGGGATGGGTCTTTGGTGGTGATTAGACACTTGCATGTGTAAAAGATAAGCAACAAAATTGATTTTATGTTATTTTTTTATTTTTCATGTAGTATCAGAAACTCACTCATGGCAAAAACATCTACGGTCAAAAACTTCCAACATCAGTATTTCTCTTTTATTATTTTTTTTATTTTATTTTATTATTCTTATAAATCACTTGAAAATACTCAGAACTACCAAACATTCAGTTATTTAAAGACTTTTAACCTTTTAAATGCCAGTATATTTTTTGAATGATTAATTATTCTTTAAAAATAAAACCATACAAACATTTAATATGTTCTATAAAACAAATATTGCGGGGTTGGGGCTTTGGTGGCGATTGGAGACTCTGTCTCAGGTACTTCCACTGGTGACCTTCGTGGCCAAAACTGCCCCCACTGCCTTCCATTAAAACTTTGTATTTCAAACTCATTGTCATTACAGTTTAAATCCTTAGGCTCCATTATATAACTAACAAAAATACCAGGTTTTCCTGCATCTGCCCACAACGGGAAACTAGTTGAATCTGGTGGAATCATGTGAAAATGTCAAAAGGGTGCTAAATTTGAGAGGGGCAAAAGAGTTAAACTTTTTTTATTATTGTTATTTCTATTTATTCATATAGCACCAATTTACATCATCTCCAGTTCAATCCAACTATAATCCAAACACTGATAATGTCATGGGACTCTGGACTCTTCCTGTGTGTGTGTGTGTGTGTGTGTGTGTGTGTGTGTGTGTGTGTGTGTGTGTGTGTGTGTGTGTGTGTGTTTGTGGGCATTGGTTGTTTTCTCCTGACAGGTTCATGAGTTGTAGTTGCCATTCTTCCAATCAGCCCAGCTACCGGTCATCTACTCATCACAGCATCATTCGGCTCCAGAGCGTTGGTCTTTCTACACGCAGTATTTGGCCTTTGTATTTGTCAAAGAATCTTGTCTTGCTCATGCTCCAGGTTAACTTATGCATTGTCCTTCCAGAGAATCCGTTTTTCCAGTCTCACTCAGTTTCAGGCCAGTTGGACAAACTACCACTTCCGCTCCAGAGTCCCCACCTGCATATTGCTGCCTCGGATTCCACTCTCATCCATCTGCCCGTTTATCAGCTCACCACGACTATTGCTCTTCTAAATAAATCCTTTTTGTTCTCATCTCCAGAACTCGGTCTGTTCTTTGGGTCCGCCATCTTGCCCTCGTGACAGATTTTAAATTTGAATTGAAATCAATATTATTCCGCATGAGTCCAATTCAATATAATTATGTTAATATAATGTCAGCTCACACAGTTGCCAAGGTACTGATGAGTTTTAGCCAGTTTCCCCTCACTTTCTATCCACAGGTTCCTAAAACAATCAAAACAGCAAAGAAAAAAATGTGGCAAATACGAGCCGACAGCTGAGTCCATGCAGAGAAATACACCACCACTCACTTCTAGTGGGTCATGAGACAAGACAGATTACTTCCTAGTCTGTCTTACTTACTGTTGTTCTTTTAGAAATATTCTGCTTAGTCTGCCTTTAATTTACATTCAGAATAAAATTGCATAGTGAAATTGTGAAATCTTTATCAAAATTCATCAGTGGAGGATCTTTTTATTAAAAGGCCCATCTATCATCTCAAACATCACCATTGTTTATGGAATAAAGCAATAAATACAATTATGTTCATTATTTGTGTGAGAAAATCATTGACTCAGTCTAGTGAATCTGTAATGTTTCACTTTAGATTTATTTCAAGAATTAGCACCAGGGTTTTTTAAAGATCCTATATTATACAAAATTCATTTTCTAAAGGTTTTCTAACAGTCATACAGTAGTAGCGGTTTAAAAGTTCCCCTGTTTCCATGATGGGTCCTTGACTGGTTCTTGACTGGTCCTTGACTGGTCCTTGACTGATCCTTGGCCGATCCTTCACAGGTCTGTGGGGGTAATGTAATCCCCCGCAATGACGTCGTCAGCGAGGCTCTGCCCCTAAGCAGCCCAAGTAAAAAAACAGCTGCAATCCCTCTTTTGTCCACGGGGAGGAGCAGTGATTTGATCTTGCTGCTCTCTAAACAGTTTATAATGAGCTGTGTCGCTCATTTGTTGCATTTTTGCCAACATTTAAAAAATGATTTGATTTGAAAATGGCGTCAAATAAATGTATCAAAAAAGCCGACATGTGTAGCTAATGGTGTTATGAGGCAAAGCACAACCTCCTCAAGTCGGCTAAGTGGTGAATGTCACTAGCAGCGAGCTTTCTAAACATCCCGAGGAGCGCTGCCAGCGGTCATTTGACTGCAACGTAAGTTATTCACAGTGGGGGTTGATACAGCTGCTGCATAACTGAATATTGACAAAATCATAACGTAATATCGGCAGGTAAAAATAACATAATACTGATAATGTGTAAAGCAGGGATCACAAAAGTCCGGACCCAGCCCAACCTATATTCTGAATTAGGCCTCAAAGTGCTATTATCCTAAGTAGATAAGTAAATAAATGGTTTATACTGTGAAATGAAGTGTCCCTGGATTTTATTCATAGCGATCTAGTGATAAAACGTGATAAAACGTCATACAACTGTGTCTCAGCGGTGGGACAGCTGCCTGCCCGCTGTCTGAAGCAGGCACATGCGCAAAGGCTGGTAGGAATGACAGGAACCAGCAGCCTATCATCACACAGGGTTTGTGATCTTACAGCCAATCAGAAGCAGAGTAGGGCGGCCATTTATTACAACTCCATAGCCGTGATATACGACAGTTTGGCTGAGAAAGAGTCTCCCTGAGCGGCTCTGTGGAAGTTTAGACGTGCTAAACTGCTCGTAAATATTGATGTGTTTACTTTTCCAAACAAGTAAGCAGGTAAAACTATAGACAACAACTATCTAATAAAAGTCCTAAAATACCAGGTTCAGCCGTTTAGTTTTTAATACACTATAGGCATGGTAGCGTGACTGGCGGTCATCAAAAGACCGCTGGCGACGCTTCCAGTGTTTAACACTGGAAAACCCAGAGATTTCTTATATCCCTCTACCATGCCCAGAGTACAACCAAAAGGCTGCCCGGTTTGAAATTAACAATTCAATGGCCAACAATTAGCACCTTTACATTTGTAAACACAGCCATTACCTGCCGTTAGCTGTTCAAGCATACTCCTTGGGGGGAGGAGTGTGCTTGAAAAGAGCTAGGGACTGTGCTGTATAGTTTCACTCACCACAAACGGTATATGTGCTTTTGACCATTTCTCACATTTTCATGTACCCTTTATTGAGCATTGGTCATGTGAGTTTTCATCGTCATCACACTATTGTACGCCCAGCTTGCTTTCAAGTGAGAGATTATCACGTTTCTGTTTCCACAAAGGCAAGAAGGAAAGCATAATCAAGTATTTCAAATGAGAGATAATTACATTCCTTTTGACCTGGGAACAGAAAAGCAAAATCAATTTAATGTTCCTCACTTCCTAATATGGTGCAACAAGGTTCACAGTCCTCAATGTTTTTAGTAAAAAAATAAAAAAAAAAAAACACCTTACTAACAGGGTGGAATGGAACATAACAGAGTGGAACAGAATATAACAGGGTGGAAAATATTTGTTCCCAATTCCAAATAAAAACGCTTCAATGGCCAGATGATCAGCAATGAATAAAGATATTTCTACAGTGATCCAGATTTTTTGTTTGTTGTTTTTTTTGTTTTACATTTTAGATTTTGTAAGAGATGGGTGTGTTTTAACAACAGCAGTTTTATCCGTGACTTTAATCGATAATTATTATCATTATCCAGTGTATAAAAATGTTGGTGTAAAAACGCCAAAGATAGATAAGCATGATGCTGAACTTCGTGGTCTTAGCTCCTGGTTTGGTGTGTCTTGTTGTGTTTATTATCATTCTGAAAGGTATACCAAGTTGTGGGCTGCATATATGCAGCCCACAACTTGAACAAAGGCTAAATTCCTCAACATTCGCACTTGCTCCATAAAATTACCATCTCCAAGGCTCCTCCACCACCACTTTGACTATGGATTGATAAGTAAATGAGCCGCAGTTTTGTAATTGTTGCATTGTCAAAACAGTTCTGTTAGTGTTGTCACACAAAATTCAGTAGACTAGTTGGTTCCTATGCAGTGAATTTACATGTTATTACAAAAATACACAATAATAAAATAGGCAAGTGGCAAGATTAGAATAATGTTATAAGTTCTGCGCAAAGACTCCTTTTTCATTTTCCAAAACAAAACTGACATAAACAATCTTGAAAAAAATGTGCACGTAGGCTATGAGGAAAGAATGAATGCAATGAAGTAGGGACTGGTTGAATAAACACGGTTTAACTGGACGCCTAAGCGAGCGCGTTGCAGGATGGCTCCAGATTTTATTGTCAAATGGTTCCAGGTCAACCAAGTCCGAACTGCTTAGAGCAGAGTCCTGCACGGTTCCGTTTTGCTACGCATACCTGCTCTAACCCGTTAGAATGACTCCCGAACCCGACTCGTCACCAATGTATTTATTCCATTTAAATCCGAACCAGACTGATGTTTAACCCGCGACCCGAGCCATTAACGCATCATTGCCATGCTGCACCGCTTCTTTTCCATTATTATAGCCTATTGTTGTTTTATCATTGTGTTAATCTAAAACACATAGATAGCCTATGAATGTTTATTTTAAGCTTGTTCAACATTTTTAAAACAGCTTTATATTCCTCTGACTGAACCATTTCAGAGTGAAGACTAAACCAGACCAGTGTGTTTTATTTTGCCACTGAGATTTATAATAGGCTACTCGGAGATTGCTGTGCTTTAACAAAATGTAATCCACCTTTCCTGGCAGCAGCTGTGTTCTCCGTTCCTGGACTACAAATCCGGCGGCAGAAAACTCTGCTGCGCAAATACCAGCGTAAAATAAACTTTCATATATTTTCTCTGTGTTGTTGTAGTATATTCAGATGATAAAACAACAATATAATAAAAAAGAAGACTTGGAAGGAGGAACAGCGGTGCAGTAGGCTATGGCACACGTTAACGTTAAAAAGCACACTGCTTGTTGTAAATACTTGGTTTATGCTTTAAGAGGTAAATATTTTGGTTAACATGTTGAAGAAATATCGTTGTTTCTTTTTTCATCTCTTGCTATGCTATTGAATTTGGCAACATTAACATGGAAATTCACTGCATTAGGACCGACTAGCCTACTGAATTTCTGGTAGCATGACAACACAAACTGGACTCGTTTGACCACTCTTACCCAATGTGCAACAATCACAAAACTGGGTCACTTGTTCAGCTGCCTCATTGCGGCTCATTTACGTATCAATCCACAGTCAAAGTGGTGGTGGAGGAGCCTAAGAGATGGTAATTTTCTGGAGCAAGTGTGAATGTTGAAGAAGGCGCATGTTCAAGTTGGGGGCTGCATACAGTACCTTTTGGAATGGTAATCAGAGCGTGTCGGGGAATAGCCCACCTGGAGGGGTGACGTAATCGGGATTCCCGGCGAGCAGGAAGTCGCAGCACAGCGAGTGTTGGATGTCCCCCCGCGATTAGACACATTGAAGTGGAAGAAATTATCTCCGATCCTGCGTGGGGCTTTTATCTGTCGCCCTGTCTTCTTATGGAGGTGAAATAAATAATATGAGAATAAAATAACCCTTCCTAGCTACCTCAAACAGATTCTGTGTTGCTTGATCCAAATCTGATTTGTCTATGTTAATAATGCTAATATTAAAAGATTAATCAGTATGATAAATACATCCTATTGAGAATAGAGCTAGGGGCTGTGATCCAGTATTTGAAAGGTTTTATTAACCTACTAGCATTCATTTCTGAATAAAACAATTGGCAGCGCACAAGCATGTTACAATTTCACATTCCACGTCAAACGATGATTATGTATTAAGTTTTATGCATTTTTATGAATTGTGACTGGCCATCAGAGGTGCTTTGAGTGGCGCCTCTGCCGGTCAGTGTAAATTCAGATAAAATCTGACAGACTACGGGCGATGAGAAGTCTGTGAGAGAAGCGCCATCTTCTGGGTCTACCCTATATTACAAGGAATGGGTGGAGTTTGATTAAAACATCGACACTCCCAGGAGAAGGAGGGGGCCTCTCTGGCGGCTGGAAGTTGGAAGGCAGCTGGCTGGAACTGGAATGGAACTGGGCTGGAAGCCGGCAGGTATTCGGCTGGCTTTCAGCTTGGATGGGAACTTTTAAACCGCTACTACTGTATGTGTCCTTATAGCCTGTGTATGAGGCCCAAAAATGAGAAAATTTTGTTTCTTACTTGCTTGCTCCACTTTTTAGCAAATATGTGTTCATACGGGTGAGTCTGAGATCTTTCCTTTTGTGACCTCACAAAGGGAAATAACCACTATCCCTGGTAGAGGATACTGCCATTGACCCACTCCCCCGGCTAGCTGAGCCTGTTCTCTAAAATCAAAAAAACAGGTGCCAGTGAAAGCCGGACCCTCTCCCAGAGAGGAGCGTGGACAGACACCACTCATGAATATTTAAAGGTTCAAACACAGAAACAGCCCGTTCTCCATAAAGCTCACTAGAGTCACTTTTGGAATGGCTGAAATTAAAGGCCAAGGCTGAATTTGGGGTAATACACTTTGAAAACAATGTTGTTGCATCTCTAATTCCCATATGAAATTGTTGAAAAAATCTATAATATGGGACCTTTAAAGTCTTTTTGTCTGTCATGATAAAGTATTAATTAAGTACATTTTCTCCTCTACCTCACCATAGTTTTAGGCTTAAAATTAGTTTTTTTTTCTCTGTCAGATGTTAATCCATTCTAATTATATTCGTAAGAAAAATATAAATGTACAGTTTGCACACTGGGACGGAAAAATCAACATTTAACAATAATAACACTGATAATAACTAATTATGATCCTGATGACGGCATCATTTGTTCTTCTAACTTGTTTTCATTTGCCATACTTCCTCTATCTGACTCGTACCTGGGGTTGCTTTATGCTGTTTTATGCTGTGGATGTACAATGAGGAGACAAAGCAACACAAACATGCATAAACACGTCGTCTAAAACAGACAGAAACCCAGATGTCTCTGCTAGCGCAGCTGTGTAGATTTGACAGAATTATTTCAGCAATTTCAGGAGCTTTTATCGATTCTGAATTACGTCTGTGTCAGAGTTTGATGGAGACGTTAACTCATCTTCTCCTTCTTTCTCTGTTTTCTCATCCGTCTCTATTCTTCTGGGCGGCTGCAGTTGATTCTTTTTAATGGAAAATTCAGCTACTGCCCCCCTTCTCTCTGCCTTTCTCTCACCTTATTTCTCAGCCTGTCTCCTGTCTTTTTCCTCTGTATCCGTCTTTCTGCCTCCCTCCTTCTCACCTGTCAAAACATCACAAAGCGTTTTCTGGTCTGTTTTGCTGTTGGCATCGCTGATCAATACGATAGAAAGGCCAGAGAGAGGGAGGGAGATTCAAGGAAGGTGAGGAGAGGTGGAAAACATTAAAAATGAGGAGGCAGGGAAGAAAGATAACATAAGTCTTGTTTGCAATATTCATTCCTTTTAGCCCTTTTTTCCATTTTTTCCCACCCTGTCCTTTAAGCCTCTCAAACCAAATACCCTTCAGTGGGGGTAAATGCTGAACCAACATGCAGTAAGTCAGCCATCCTGTCAGCAATCGCTCTGCTGGAGAAAGGGAAGGAAAGAGAAGCTGATAAACAAAAGAGATGGATGAGATTCAGGTTGTTTAATTTTTCATGTCTTTTAAGTACAGTGAAATGGACCAATGATAGAATTAAGATACTGTAGAACACATTTTACATTACACAGCCATCCTTTTCGTCATCATGACCCAGAAAAAAGTCCATTGTGCACAGTAGAGGTGGATGGGACAGGCTGGGATTTGTTGTCTTTTCTTTTTTTCTGTTTGTGTTATTTCTAAAGTACTTTGAACAGTTTGGTTTTGTATGAAAAGTGCTACACCGATTAATTCTGATTGACTTTTATGAATAAAGATTTATAAGAAAATTTAAAAAGAGTAGATGACTTTATTTTTTTTTTTCATCTTGTTATTGTCATTATTGGGACTGTTGCTTTTTATTATCATCACTGATTTTTTCCCCCCACATCCACTTAACCCTACCATAGCTCCTTCATTTTAAAATTTGTGTGTGCATGTACACTCCATAAACCACTTTATCAGCTCCACATGTTCAACTGCTGTTAACACAAATATCTAATCAGCCAATCACATGGCAGAAACTCAGCATAAGCTGTGTCCCAATCGTAGGCTGTATATGAAAGATGGATGGCGCCTCCGTGTCGTCACCCGTAGGTTTCTGAAGAGCAAAAATGAAGCTCATTGGGCGGTTCCTACAATCGCCATCTGGTAGTGTCACTCCTGCCATTGCTCCCGGAAAATACACAAATGGGCAAAGTGGCGGAGCTGAGAGGGGGGCTGTGAGCGTGGGGGTGGATGATTGACATCTATCAAATTTCGAGCTTCCTGTAGCTAAGAGTTAACTGAGCCAACTCAGATCTAATGTGAGCTAACCGGCTAACAGAGGTAGGTGGGCTAAAGCTAAGGCGCACTGTTAGCCGGCTAAAAACCGTGTTTGTGCTACACTCTCCTTCCTTGCCACGGATATTGGATACCTGTCAATCAAAAGGACACGCCTCTAATTATGCTGAATTTCAAGATTAAATAATATCCAAACGGATGAGTTAGAAAAAAAATTCACCCCCATCCCAGCTGTCATGGAGGTAAACTTGACCTATTAATAATAAAATGGATTTTTGTACCAGGCTTTAAACATGTTTATTTCTGCTGTGAACTTGGTCTTTTTAACATCTGAGTCTATGGGGATTGACTCTGTTTTAGAGCCAGCCCCTGGCGGATGAGGGGCGAACCAGGACAGTGGTTTGCACACTTCAGAGTGTGCGGACTACTTAGGCCTACTTAGGCCCTACTGAGTGCCCTACTGAGTGCCCTCAGTAGTCTGCACACTTCGAAGTCTGCTTAACGTTTGTGAAATGGGACAGCCTGCCTAGCTGACGAGTATGGCCCATAGCAGCAATGTAGAATGGTGAATCACTTAAACCTTTAGCAAACGTTAACACCGACCAGGTATTAATGTAAAAAAAAAAAGAAAAACTGAGGCTCTGTTGTTTTCCAGCCACTACACACTTCATTGACCACTTAAAAATCCACAAATATCAAATATTACAGAATTTTAATGTAAGCGTCTAACAAACATATTTTTAATGTACTTGGTTTTGTCACATTTCTACTAAAGTGTAGTTAAAAAACAAACAAAAAAAAAAAAAAAACAACTTCTGAGCTTGGTTGCTTATTCACTGCCGTCTTGTGCACATTGAATTCTGGGAGAAAAAAAGGCAGTGGAGGATGCATCACCAGCAGCCTTCGTTTGAGGCCAAATGAAGGGCAGATTTGTAGGGTGGATTCGGATGCTCCTACAAAAGGGACAGTGTTTTAGCCATGTGGTGAAGACAACTTGCTGTAGTTCAAACTGAGCATCAGAATGAGGAAGAAATTAAATCTAAGCAACTTTGAACGTTCCATGGTTGTTCGTCTGAGTTTTTCTGGGATTTTCACACACAACCATCTCTAGGGTTTACTGAGAATGGTCTGAAGAAGAGAAAATATCCAGTGAGCAGCAGTTGTCTGGACCAGAATGTCTTGTTGATGTCAGAGGTCAGAGGAGAATGGGCAGACTGGTTGGAGGTGATAGAAAGACAACAGGAAGTCCAAAAAGCACTGGTTCCAACCAAGGTCTGCAGAACAGCATCTCTGAACACACAACACGTCCAGCCATGAAGCAGATGGGCTACAGCAGCAGAAGACCACACCGGGTGCCTCCTGTCAGCTAAAAACAGGAAACTGAAGCTACAATTCACATAGACTCACCAACACTGGACAATAGAATACAATAGGTTTGATGAGTCTCCATAAGAGTAAACATAATCACAGATAAAGAAAAAAGAAAAGAAAAAAGAACAAGAGTGGTTGACCTCTGAGTTTCTTGTTTCTTTGAACCAGACCTGTACATCCATTCTTTAATACAACAGCAACGCTGCACCCAAGGACATATTTCTAGTTTCTTTTGTGGGACAGTGAAACGAGTCCACATTTGTGAAATACAAAGTGAAATTATGTGTTTGTAATAAAACATTTGGAGACAGAAATGTGAAAAAATCACCACATGAATTAAAGCTGAAAATTAAATCAAATAAATAAAGGTCAGAAAAGGTTTGTTGCAAATTTGTGACACCAGGCATCAAGGGGTTAAATGAGTAATTTTTCTTTCTCTCTCGTGCGTGTGTTTGAGACCCCAGCGGTCAACAATTAATGGATGCATTGACAGATGGATGAAGATGGACAGAAGCAGTTAGTCATGTAGCCTTGTGGTTTTTTTCCACCAAACATGAACATGACCTGACTGACCAATCAGCTTACTGACATTAGCACAGCGATTAACCAGCAGCCTGCCACTGGGCTACACCAGCAGCACGGGAGACAAGGATGCAGATGTGTGTGTGTACTGATGGATTTGTGTGTGTGTTCTCTGTTTTTTACTCATAGTATTGTAAACCAGGTGTGCAACATGTGAAACAGACCTGTGATCTGAAGATGTAAAGATGCTACCAACACAAACTAGTATGTGGCCACTGGCTCATCCACATATGACTTTAGATGTAAATTTCTGGCATGTTTGGACTTTTTGGCCTTTTCTATTACGTCATGTTGCTGCTGTGCGACTCTCAAACTGGTGGCTTATTTTTTAACATACATTCAGAAGTAATTACAAACTAATTTTATCCTTTATGCAGCTAAAACAATCTGAATATTAAAATGCTGTTTAATGAATAAATAAAGTATATCTAACCATTTTCTTGGATTGTTTCTGCAAACATCTTGATTGAATGAAAATATGAAACCAGTTTCTCATCATCACAATCATAAAACCTGTTTCTCAGCTTTAGTTGAGGCTGGAGCCTTTCTGGCCAGCCGGCGCCACCAACCATGACGCATTGTGATGTAACAATGGTAGACTACGGTGTCTTTGAAACTGCATGCGGTACTAGTAGTATGTACTGATTTAGCTAAATTGTAACAGTATGTGAACAATTGTAAAATATGCAGTATGCAAGGAGTACCAGGCTGGTGTACTGATTCAAGTATGCATCCAACCAGTCAGTGTTCCATACTGTATCCCATAATGCAAAGCACTGCAGTGGTCTCAATACTAAAACGATGTTTTATTTATTTATCATTATTTATGTATTACTATTATTATTATAGCTGGATGACATACACCTTTTTTTATTTATTTAACCAGCAGTTACGCTTCCTCTTCTAATTGTGGGCCTCACCCCTCTGCCTGGTAAGTGAATATATCTTATAGATGCCAGTGATGTGTCATCCACGAACGAGCCGCCTCTGTGTAGTGCAAGAAGCGCTGACGCACATAGAAGAGAACCAAATCTTCAAGACTTTATTTTGTTTTTTTTGTTTTTTTTACTTGTCCTGTCCAGCATCATAGCAAGCAAAATGATAATCTGGTTGCTGTATCGTGCTGAACAAATTTGCTCTGCCAAGGGGAGGCCTATGAGTAAGGCTCCTCTTGATAATGTGATTAATTAATTTATTTATTTACTTTGAATCACGGAATCTATGTAATCTTGCTGGACCTGACCAGAGGGGACAGAAAAAGATGGAAAATAGCAAAAAGAGCAAAAGGGAAAGAAGAAAGGAGACAAGAAGATCACAAACAGAAGGAAACGACCCTTCAATCCACACCATCACCAGACAACAAACTGTTACACCTGTACATGAACACACCAGAAAATTTCCTACAACTTTTACAAAAGCAGAAACACACACACACACACAAAAAAAAGAGACTTTATTTTGATTGGCACACCATGCAGCCAATCACATGTGAGGAAAGACCATGATGTTAAAGAAAGAAAAGGGAGGAGAGAAACAGTGTGGTAGCAGAGATCTTAACTTTCATAATGTTCAGACTTTGGTCTTTATATATTTGGTTTGTTTGTTGTAATAAATATTTGCTGTATTTTACAACATAAACTGCATCAAAATAAGGCTTCTAATAAAAAATAAGAAAGATTCCTTACCAACAATCAAACCACTCGGAAGTGCTAAAATGAGGTTAAATAAAAGCTCTGAGCGATGCTAAGAGTCAGTTGGGAGTTGAAAAACCAGGCTGTTTAAGGGAACAAAGCCAAATGAGGCGAATCTTTGAAAGGAGCTGAACTTTTCATCACAAGCAGATGCATAAAAACAAGA
Source organism: Melanotaenia boesemani (assembly GCF_017639745.1). Classification (NCBI taxonomy): domain Eukaryota; kingdom Metazoa; phylum Chordata; class Actinopteri; order Atheriniformes; family Melanotaeniidae; genus Melanotaenia; species Melanotaenia boesemani. The sequence continues at coordinate 8,970,889 of NC_055691.1, read as the reverse complement.
AATCTAAATCTAAATGCAGCTACTGTGTGTCATCGTTCACCTCTGCTTTTTAAACCAGAAACTGACTAAATCTGCAGTAACTACCGGATGAGCCACATATAAGGTTGCACAAAATGTGCTTGCAGCAAACATCGTATGCAGCATGTCCTGCAACAGTACAGTTTTCCACCCCCCCTACTACACACTACGCATACTAGTTAGCGTACTGTGTAGAAGGTATCTGGAAAACAGCTGAAGATTTTTCACCAAGCTTGTTTAAACAAAGACATCTTGAACCTTTTTCTATCACATATTTACAGCCGAGTATGATGTTAATCTAACGAACCATCTAGTCAAGATTCCTTTAGAGAGTTGGTAACAAAAACTACAAAACATCTTCGTTCTTCTTTCACCACTGCATCTGTTTGCTCTCAAAACATTTTTGGTTTTAGATTTTCACATTCCCAGAGCTGCTTTTGGAACATTTGAAAGTGGCGTTAACAAAGATGATGGTTATAGTCGGGTGTAGCTGCCAATCACAGCCGCTCATCGGACTGTAGTGGTGATGTGTGTGCAGGACAACGAGCTGCTCTGTCATGGCTGCAGTGTAAATCTATTCTCCATAACCTCTTTTCAAGTAAAATGGCTTTTTCCCACTTTTAATGGCGGGTGAGAATGAATTGGATCAAAACGAGGAATTAAAGACGCTGTCATCTCCTCCTCCTCTGCCATCGCCTGGCCGGAATCGTCCGGAAATGTCATGTCCTGCTGCTAATGAGGTGGGGGTGTGTGTGTGTCTGCAGGGGTAAGAGGAGTTTAGGGTGTGCATGTCTACAGAGGGAGAAATGAACACACACACTCTGACATTTAGCAGAACCATAGACTCTAATTCTGTTTCAGTGTCTGGCCTTCAGACTGCCTATTCCTCACTCTTTCACACACATGTGCGCACACACACACTTTTCTGTATCTGCAGTATCTTACGCATTTAACGTTTTCTTGTTTCATACTCTTTACTCTCTTTGCTTTACTCTTGCTTCTCTTTATCATCCCTCTTCCTTCTTGATCTCCACCATGTTGTTGTTGTACAGATAATCTGGATTACATAAACACACATTAACAGAACAGCTGCTCCGTTTAAATGCACAGCTCTCATTTTATTCTCTGTAATGCTCCGATCATCTCAGCCTCCATTCAGAGCTGCTGCATTCAGTGCAACTGCAGTCATAACAGGGCCAAATATTCAGTATTCTTATTGGGGATGTAACGATACATCAGGCAGATGGCCATCCTTCCTGGTTCTGGTTCTAATGGAGGTTTTCCTTCCAGTTAAAGGAAAGTTTTTCCTCTCCACTGCCTCCTCATGCAGCTCATGATGGAGGTTTTAATCAATGAGAAGATTTGATCCAATCTGTTTCCTATGATAGGTAATTATTTTTGTGAATTGCTTATGACCACAGTTATTATAAATTGGACTAATGTGAATCATAAAATGCATTTATTTTAACTGAACTATAATTGAACTACCGTGAATTGGACTGTGTCTGTAAAAGTGCTTTAAGACAAATTGGTGCTGTATGAAGTTAAATTGAATATTGTCTTGTTGCGATCGCTGGATTTGGAATCAAATCTAATCAAAATCATGTTGTTGCAGAATTTGTGATGTCTGTTAAAAACTGTTAAGCATCAAATTGATTTAATATTTAAGATTAAACAGGGTAAACTGGGAAAAAAAACAGTAAAGGTCCATTTATGCTTCTTTTACTTACACAAACAGGTATGTCCATTTCTAACTTCGCTGCTCTCATACCTTCATGTGTCCCTTGTGGTCATTTCATTTTCATTCTCTAAAAGAGACATAAAAAGAGACTTCTGTTTTTATTTTCATGGGTCGTACATTGGCTCAAACATGCCCCCCAGAGTTTCCAATAGTACTACTCTGTTTGCTCCATCAGTGTACGCATCCGCAAGGGCCCCAAAAATGGACCGAATTACGCATCTAAAGGGTGCAGAAGACGGAAGACTTGCTCTGTATCCGTCTTTAAGTGTAGAGCATAATTGGACTTTAAAAAGTGAACCATTAATTTTAAACTGTAGATCCTGAGCTGAACCTGAGGTTACCTTGATAAACCACTAATCCTACTTCGTTTTACAGGTCATGTTAGCATTTTATGATTATTCAGGGGCAACAATCACAAACCAGACTAATCTATCCCGGTTCTGGGAAGTAAACTTTCAGGTTTGGTTTCAACTTTTGGACCCCTGAAAAAGCATTATTGAAGTTTGGTTGTCCAAGATTCATCTACTCACCTGTTAAGTATTCTTTGAGACTGTAGTACATTTCCTGAGCAGAGGACTTAGAAACCATCTGGTACTTCAGGTGAGTCAGACCAAACTGTTCTGCACATTTTAAGGCTGAAATGAGGAAGAGAATCAACCTTTATTTAAACACACAGGAGCCCCAAAATTACAAAATAGCTTGGTGTTGAGTGAACATCCTGCTTGTATTTAGCACTGCATGGATTCACCTGTTTTAAAATGATCAGGCCGTTAAAGTGCATTGTTTCAATGATGCCCTTGAGCAAGGCATTTCACCACCAAGATGTTACACTACACATGAAGAAGCTTTAAAAGAAAAAAAAATGAAAAGATTACTGTAAATAATAAAATGTTGTCAGCCAGGTTCTTGGGTTGGAAAAAAAATAACTTCTCATCTATGAAAAGCTTGACATTACCCATCTGTTTGTCTCGGTGTGTTCGCTTTGCAGTGATCTCCCTCTAACAATGTCTCACACACACTCGATCTTCCTTTGCTGCTGTTGTTTCAGTTTCACACATATGCAAGCACACACTGGCACTCAACGGGAAAATAAAAAGGCAGAGGAAAACGCCTTGCCTCCCTGCCTCTCCCCGTACGCTTTGTCTGCCCTCATTAAAAGTGATGGGTGCACATCACATATACACACATGCATACACACACATCAAATCACATCATCCCCAACTGTCATATTAGTAAAATATTAATGGTGAGCAGCCCTGCTTGATATCATTTTCCCGTGTGTTCCTGTGGATGGGTTTCCTGTCAGGGGGGCGGTTTTGTGTTTGAATTAGAAAGAGACGAACATCTGGAACCTGTGTGGTCATCTAACATGAAACAAGGCTTGAGTAATTGGGTTGTAAAGTGGAGAAAATCTGAGAAAAAAAGGTGAGAGAGCAGAATGATTCCAGCATGCCAGGGATGGTGTTGAGGTAGAAAGAAAAAAATAACAGAAAGAGATGGAAAATTGTAGGGGAGAAATCAAACTGGGAGTAAAAAGAAAATGCAAGTGTGGTGCCAGTTTTCCACCCTCAGAAAAGAGAGACATGCTGATGCTAGCTGAAGAGATCGCTTTCCTTTTTAAAATAAAGTGTGCTTTTGGTTTTCTCCCCTTTGCTTTGCTGTGTAGATGAGTTAAAATGTTTGCGGGGCTACACTACATTCTACATGACCTACAGGATGGACCCACTTAACGTGCAATCCCAAATCAGACAGTTTGAATTGTTTAAAAAACAGTTATTAAAAAAACACAGATTTTATGCCTACTTTAATTTTTATTTAATTAAAAATAATGTCACGCAGAAGGAAGCTGGCTGACTGGTAGGACAACCGTTCACCCCTGTAAGTGGTCAGAGATTAGTTTTCCTGAGGCGCAAGCAATCAGTCAATAAACTGGGTTACAATAAAATATCTCTGATGCGTCCTCCGGATCCAGTGGGAGGAGTAACGCTGCTGCTGCTAGCCAGTTCTCATCCATCTTGACCAAGAGTTTCCACTGCCCGACTAAAATCCACTGCAAACAGGAAAAGGCAAGGCCATCAACAACCCATGATAAAAATAATAAATAAAATCCAGCTAGGGCAGGTGATAAAAAGCGGCTGGTGAATGATGACCGGGTAATATAAAAGAGGTCACTTATCTGTGAAGCGTACTTCTCCCCCCCTCCATGTATCCGGTCCGACGTCCTCTCTTGTCTTTCTCCTGGTGCAGTCCCCTTCTTGCCATTGTTTTGGTATAGATCCATCGGTTGCGTCCCATCACTAGGCTCTTTCTCCGGGCCTCCAGTCAGATGTCCGCTGTGCTTTGGCCCGTCGTTTGCCGTTTGTAATTTTGTTCCATTCTTTCTCCAGTGGAGACCAGCCAGTCCAGTACCCATCCCTTCTTCTCTCTCAGTCATGCTGCTGCGATGTGACCAGAATATGGGTCTTTATCGTCTTGTTGGAAACCGCATGGATGTCCCTGGAAAGACGTGGCTTTGAAGGAAGCAGGTGTTGCTATAAAATCTCAGTGAACTTTTCTGCATTAATGCTGCAGAACACTGAGCTGACCCCATAGCATCACAGAACCCTGATTCAAACCTGTACCATCACAGAACCCTGATCCCACCCCATACCATCACAACCTTGATCTGACTGCATACCATCACAGTTACCAGGCGTTTGGATTCTGGATCTAGACTACTGCTTTGTCTGACCACTATCCAGGTCTCCACTGTGTGATGGTCCATCACAGATGCATCTAAGCCCAGAGAATCTGATGCTGTCTCTGGACCAGGTTAATATTTTTTGTAAAGTTCGAAGTTTGAATCTGTGAATGTAACTCTGTATCTTAGAGCTTGATAAAGGTTTCATCAGGAATTCTTCATGTGGTTCTATCACATGGTGATGAATGGCGATTCTTGATGCAGTGCTTTCTAGGAACAACACTTCCATGGAGACATTTCTACTTAAGGTTTGGCCAGCAGTAGATGAATCCATTGAAAGTCCAGATACTTCTCTCAGGTCCTGGTTCAGGTTCCTATTTCTTCAAGACCTCACGTTCAGATCCGCTTTTTCTGCTGTAGATAGTTTTTTAGTGTTGAGTTTTAGCTAACAACTCTATGGAAATCACTTGCTCCTGATAAAAATCTTATTTCTGTTTTTCAACCTGTCACCTTCAGCATTTTTCATAGATGTGTCTAAAGAAATTAATTATGTGTCTTTGTGTCAGGAAGCTAGTTATAAAGAGCCTAAAGATTCCATTTAAAATTAGTTTTTTGCTAAGTTATCTGTTAACACATCATTAGTTCTTTATTTGAGTTAGGAGCCTTTTGGATGCTTGAATGTTAAGTGGCTTAACCTGAAAATAATAAGGTGCGACTGGACTGAAAATGAGTGAAAATGCAAAAAGCTGTTCCAAAGAAAAACTTTGAAGGACCTTCAGAAAGCTGGAGAACTGAACCACTTTAAAAAGATTACAACAAAGCCTGGTTGCTTGGAAGCAAAATATGCAGAAATGAGGGCTGGATCAGGACTGTATGTAAACATGTATGTATGGTGAGTGTCTCCTTTCTGTGGTCTGCTTGGTGTTTTAGTTCAGAACAAAGAGATAAAATCATACATAACATCACCAAACTATCTGACCATTGATCCCTGGGATACATGTTGCAAACAACACTGCATCAATGGTTGCCCAGCAACAATGATGGCACCACAAGTAATGAGATGGAACCTTTTCAACAAACTGGCCCGCAGGGAAGCACTGACAGCCCTCTACCTCCCACCTCCCAATGGGGGCTGATGGTCACAACTTACTGTAGGTAAATGTGGAGAATTTTTTTTCCTGACTTCTAATAAAGTATTGAAGTAACCTGAAGACTAAGACAGGTTGGGAAGGTGAACAGAATTGTTAGGAGCAGTGGAAAAAAGAAAATGGTTGGATAAGATGGTGGGAGAAAGATGAGGAATACCTTGAAGGAGCAGCTCAGTTAAATAAGACAAAGCGTTATTGCTGCTTGGTTTCACAGCAATGAGCAGGGGTCCTGTCTCTTTTTCCTCCCTCTCACACATAAATACACACCGGGGGCAGAGGGACCGCCTCTGTGGGCACCAAGGTCTTTCCTCTCAGTAAATTAAAACCATTAATAACCAACTGGGAAAGGAGGAAGAGGAGTAGCAGGAGGGAGATGTATACAAAGTGGAGAAACAGATGTAAAAAGAAAAAAAGGGAACAGGGGATGGTGATATCAAAAGATTGGCGGATGGGGGGGGGGGGGGGTATATGTGAGGTATATCTGTGAGCATGGAGGCACCAAAAAGTGTACTTTTAGTTTCAGGGACAGCCAGATGTGTCCAGTGCCAGAAGTGAGAGCAAGATAGTCTCCATAAAACGTGATCCCTGTGTGTGAGGCTACCACTAATGCCTCATCGGTCTTCTGGACTGCAGCAATTGGAGGCAAGATAGCTGATTACACTGAGAACACAGAAGAAAAAAACAAGATACGACACAGATGGAAAAGGTTTGAACAAGATAAATGACTGAAAAATGACCGTTTTTCTACAGGATCAGCACAAGAAGCACATTCAAACGTCTGCTTTTAAGCAGAATTTAATGTTTTTGTAACACTTGTTTTACTTATTCTCTCTTGGGCAGTCCTATGCACTTCTTCCTGTTTCTCCAATGTGCTACTTATTCAGTGCAAAACAGATTAACAAAGCCCTCCACCCAACCCCTGTCACCCACCAAAGATTTGATGCAGTCATTTGATTTTTCTTAGCTGAATCATTTTTATTTAACACGTTTTTGATACACCTCACAATTAAAAGCAAACAGAAAGGAACATAAGGAATATATTATTTAATAGGTAATGGATTTGTTTAATTGGATTAGTATTAGAATTAAACAACTCATTATGTCCGTGAAAAGCCAAAACACTAAAGCATCCGGCCTTCCAGGTATTGTCAGTCAGGGTGTATTCACAGCTAAGAGTACTCCATATGATTGGGGACTGTGTTCAAGGGGGGTTGCAACATTCTTTTGTTCAGGGTTTGCTTTCACACTGCACTTGATAAAAGGAACCATACCTTTTAAATAAAGTATTTCTGTCCTCACTACAGGCAGCAATGCAGCAAGGGTTACTGAACGACAAGACAAAACAAACAAGAAAACTTGCTCATCTATTGCAGGGAAACTTCATTTTCACATATGAGCAAAACATGGAGTGGCATTAAATCCTAGCCACCGTGGGTTGACAATATGTTTGCTTTTTCCTCATTCTCGTGTCCATGAGCTATTTCTCTCAGATCTACATATGCCTATCTTTTGGTGTTTACCCAACAATGTCCTGCATGGTCTCAAACAGTCTCCACTTGGATGAAAATATGTAAGCATGAGTTCTTCTACTCACACTCAGTAACAAAATTTTTGCTCTTGGATTTTTTTCTGCATATTCTGGGGTTAATGTGAGGCTATCATAATAAAATCATAACGGCTTCTTTGTGGGTGCACTCATTTTACTTCACAGCAGATGATCCAATGAGCAGCTACAGTACATTTGTTGCAGGAATTAGCAGCAGGGCAGAACATGTAGTTAACTACTCATTTGGCACCACCAGTTGTTCTGTTACCAGTGCAGACTTGTCATTAGTCAGATCAAATAATAACTTGTCAGATGTTCAGTAGTCTGGACTGAGAGTGTTTGGTGTGTAGGGGTGTAGCATCTGATGACATTCTCCAAGGAGAACGTAGTTGTATGTATGTTATACGCTCATTAATATGTGCGATCCAATTCAAATAAATTAATAAAAAAAAAAAAAAAAAAAACTGGTGTGAAAGATAGAACTATAAGGCATCATCTGTGTAGCAGTGACATCAGAAACCATTAGAATAGTTGACTGGACCCAAGGAGGTGGAGTAATTTGCAAAAAGAAGGAGCCCCAGTACAGAGCTTTGAGGCACCTTAGAGGAAAGGTGATGGGATGTGGAAGTTTGCCTTTCTCTTCACACCCTGAACTACTCAATTCAAATTCAATCAACCATGGCTCGGATGAAACTGTGGTGTTGCACCGTTTGGAAGATTTGAAATTCAATCCCCATCATTAAGTTTTGGATGAACAAATCTACCAAACATAAAATAAATTAATATAATAAATAAAAATAACAACCATCATGAAAAACCAGAACCATTCCGACATTTAAAGAGTGTCACTGAACATGTCAGAAGCTCAGAAATGGAAAACCTGTCAATTAGTTGATCGCCTGGATGTTAAAAGGGGCGTTTCAGTCATGTTTTCTGTCTGTGTGGAAAGAGGATGATTTTTTTTTTCTGGCATGGTTATGGCCAACAGCAGCCAACGTCTTCTGGTTAATAAATTGTCAACAACACTGGATCAAGCTGTGCCATTCAGAATGCTACAATATTTCTCATTTTCAATAAGCAGTGATTATTATTTTGATTGACCATTAGTGTAATATTTTTGGTTCCAGTGCGTGGCATGTGTAGTAGGAGCGGTAGCTCTGCTTCATCCTATTACCTGCTAATTACGTTTTAAAAACTGCCCGCCCTTTTCTAAGCAGTTTCTACAAAGGAGTTCCCAGATGGTTGTATGTAGCAAACCATCTGGTACGTCAGGTTAAAGCACACCTACAGGTACAGCTAATTAATTTTGATGAGCTGCGAGTCACTGAAAGGACAGAGAACATATCTCCCACTGTGCTCAGGGACCGACCTGCAACAGGTCAAAAGGTATTCCCAAATTCCTTTAAGGAAAATTTGATTGTTTGAACTTGTATAACTATGGAAGACAAATACAATCTGGATTTATACCAATTAATAAAACTCTGTAGGGAGTGAAAACAGATTTGTCTCTTTGCAGGAAGAGCTACATCCACAGAACAAGGTTACTGATATTGCCTAGCAACTGTTAGCCCACCACATCACTTTTTCTTCCTCTCTGTTGTTCACATGTTCATTTATGTTCATTGAAATCTGCCAGATAGTTCACCGGTTTCATAAGCAGTCGCGGCCTTGAGTCAGCTCGCTGAGTTTTTCATCAACACACAGATGCATGCCTATTCACACACACACACACACACACACACACACACACACACACACACACACACACACACACACACATACACCTCTAAATGTGTTTGCTGCTCGCAAAAAGATGTTACAGAGTGTCAAACCAATGTCTGTCTTTTCAATGCTGCCTACCTCTCCATTTTCAGCTCAAGGACAGAGAGAGGAGGCAGATGGAGGAAATAAAAGACTATGAAAGTGATGAAGAGGGCAAGTGACATGAAGAAGGAGATGAAAAGATGAGGTTTTAATATAAATGCATGCACACAATTTAATAAATGTTAGAACCACATACAAAATGCTTCTAAAACAAAAAGCCAAAATAATATATATGTGGAGTTAACATCCAGCTCACAATATTAGACTTTACAGAGAAAATCTCATAAAGAAAAAACATCAGGCAGCCAATAAAAATATGATCAGATCTCTAAACATTTTTATAAAAACAAAGTGAAGTTTGTCTCTCAAATTTAAGTGAAATTAAATTATAGTGATACAGTGATGATTTTTTGGGCACACTGTGGTTTGATCACTACAGATGAGTTAATTTAGGAGTTTTATACCAGAATGAAACTCTGGAGCATGTTGAGCAGATGAAGAACCTATTTTGGAAATTTGAGCTGCAGAGATGGACAGCCTGGGGGAAACACATGATGGCACTTTAGAAACTGTGTCAGGATTGTATTTTACTGTTTTGTCATGTTCTGTTTCTGCTGCTTGTGATTCAGAGATCCTACTGGGCATGGTGGTGGTGGTGCTAATTAGAGATTCTCCTCACCTGGTGGTAATGGGAGATGCCACTCACCTGCTGCTGTTTGGCTTTACCAGCCTACATAAGAGCAGTCCACTCGTCACCAGATCGTTGCCTTACCCTAGTGGTACAACACTGGCCATTAAGAGATTTGTTTGGGTTTTTGTGTACAGTCTGACTTGTAACATTTTTGTCCTGTCTATCTACCTTTACAGAAGAGTGCCATTTTCTAGTCTGAAGGACCGACCACAAGCTGTTCGTTCTGGCCTGCTGCCCTGCCACCACCCCTGTATTCACTAAAATAAACCTGTTACCGCTTTACAGAATCTGCTGTCTGCTCCTTCCTGGTGTCCTGCCTGTGTTCCCACAAACCATAATAAACTGATTCTCAATCAATATTTAAAACACAAAAGTCTAACAAAACTTCTCTGTGATTTCTGCTTTTTATTCTGACATTAGATTTTCTTCCTCCAACAAACAGAATTCTGTATAACAAGGACCAGAAATTGTCAGCATCTTCTTACTGAAGCACCAGTTTTACTATAACCAAATGATTTCCTCTTGAACCTGTATTCTGCAGATCAGTCATAAGGAAGAATTTTATCTAAATTGCATTACATGTTGGAATGCTCTGTAACAGAGAAGTAACAGAGGTAGGACCCAGATGTGGGACTACGAGGCAGGCAAACTTAGGAACTAGGATTCAGTTCATTAAACTTAAAGATGCTGCAAAGGAAGGATTTACAAGAACTTTAGAAAACTGACAAAGAAAAAAAAAAGAAAAACTGTGGAGGAACAATAACAAACCAAGACAGAATTGACAAGCATCTGGAAAAAAAAACATCGTTATTAAGGAAAAAAAAAAAAAAAAATCCAACGACGCTGTTTCTCTGCCATACTTTCTAATTTCAACTTGCCTCTTCTGCAGCTTGCACGGCCCCAAAACAAAGCAACACAAGCCATAACTTTGTCTTTGTTCTATGCAGAAGTTGTGCTGATCAGCCGATGTGGTTCAGACACGATCTTTGACAGAAAGTGACGAGATTGAGAGATCTCTACGATTAATTAATTGTAGCATTCAATACCTTGATTAATTGTGGAATTAAGTAGTCTTGACATCCCTATATCTGACACATAGAGAGTAGAACCAACATGTAAGGCTCAGATTTCCTACTAAATCAGCTAAAGTTTATTTTCACAACAACAAAACAGATGATTTTAAGCTAAAAGGACTATAACATGGTGCAACCTTCCTGCCTCATATGTGATTAAAGTGTTGGGATTGTTGATTGGATAGATGTAAATAAAGTTAGATGTGGCTTCTTCATCAGGAGAACAGGATATTGAATAGTTAAAATGAAATAAATAAAAATAAAGTAAACATTCACATATTTCCAAGTGATATTAGGGCTATATTTAGCTTGTACTTGGCCGGGAGATGGTTGTCTTGTTAAATCTCTTGAGAATGTGCTGCCAGGATACAGAAATCTCATACAAAGTAAATTTCCTCCTGAATGGTATTTGCATTCAGCTTTGTGCCAGCCCTCTACATCTGTTTGCCACTCTCCCACTCCCTGTGCTCACATATCCTGTAAATTAATGCAGCAAAATTCCCAGTAAAGCTGCTCTTGTTCACATATTTTTCTGGTTCTTCTAGCAGATGGAAAAATGAATCTGACATTGTGCCTGAAAAGAAGCCCATTAGGACTATGTGTCAACTCACGGTCACCATCAAAGCATTTTGAGACTAATGTCCCACTCTGATAAAACTCCAGGTTATTTTTATAACCACAGCTTCATCTGACAAAACAACCATCCACAGAAGATAAAGAAAACTCCTGTTTTGAATTTAACAGGTCTTGTGAGTTTTATAACTGAATTTATTACCAAATGATCTTTGCAAACCAAGTTTGTATTATTATTATTTTATATTTTTTATATTTTATAATTTATTATTTTGTCATTCAATGAAAAAAAAAAAAAATGCATGGAAAGTTACACACAGAAGCACTCATTTTGAAGAATCTGTGGATTTTCTAGCCGTTTGCAACCATCACCTGCATGCTGATGCAGTTTGGCCACTGTTTCAGAAGATGGGGTGGCCATATGTCCTCTTTTACCTGGACATGTCCTTTTATTAAGGCCAAAAAAATGCGTCCAGACGAATTTTCGAAATCATCAGGGATTTTGCTCTGTCTCAGGCTCAAATGGATTTGCATTGTGTTTCACTCCCTACACATACACACACATTTGTATGCATCCACATGCTCAAGGTGGCACATGTGAGGCAATACACTACACCCAAACAAAAATAAAATGAAGTGATAAGGCCACAGAGCGGCCTGATGTCAGTCCTCCCTTTTTATGCTGCAACATTAGTTACAAATTTGTCTTTCACTGTGAGAAAGTTGGTGAGTCTTCTAGAAAAGTGTAAACCATGTGACCACTATATATAATGTTTTTCTACATTAGACTCTCATAAGCACAAATTTAATGTACAACCCTAATTTCAGTTGCTGGAGTTTTAGGAGAGGAAGGTTGTCCCATTCTGGTCAGATGCAGGATTCTAGCTGCTCTACAATCCTGGACCTTGGTTGCTGGATTTCTGCTTCCATGATGCTCCAGATGTTTAGTATTGGTGAAAGGTCTGGACTGCAGGCAGACCAGTTCAGCAGCCAGACTCTTCTCCTGTGAAGCCATGCTGCTGTGATGGATGCAGGATGTGGTTCAGCATTGACTTGCTGAAATCTGCAAGGTCATCCCTGAAAGAGACGTTGTCTAAATGGGAGCAGATGTTGCTCTAAATCCTCCATGTACTTTTCAGCATCAATGGAGCTTCACAGCAGTGAAAGCTGCCCATGCCACAGGCACTAATGCAGCCCCATATCCTTAAAAGATGCAGCTTTTCACCTGATTCAACTGATAACAAGCTGGATGCTCCCTTTCCTCTTTAGTCTGTAGGGCACGCCGTCCATACTTTCCAGAAACTATTTCACATTTTCATCCATCTGACCACAGAACAGTTTTCCACTGTGCTTCAGGCCATTTTAAATGAGCTCTGTCCAAAGCAGTGTTTCTGGATCTTGTTCACATCTGGCTTCATCTTTGCATGATGGAGCTTGAAGTGTGTTCACAGACAATGGTTTCTGGAAGTCTTCCTGAGTCCATGCAGTGGTTTCCAGTAGAGAATCATGTCTGGTTTTAATGCAGTGCTTCCGGAGGACCCCAAGATCACCAGCATCCAATTTGCCCAAAGCGCACAGAGATTCCTCCTGATTCTCTAAATCTTTTGATATTCTAAACCGTAGAACGTAGGATCTTTAAAGTCTTCACAATTTTATGGTGAACATTTCTCTGAAATTGTTCCACAATTTTTAGAACCACTCTGTATCAGATTGCTGAACCTCTGTCCATCTGAGAGACTCTGACTCTTTATAATGGTTCTTTTTATACCCAGTCATGTTACTGACTTGTTGCCAATTAACCTAATTAGTTGTATTTTATTTGTGCCAATTTCTATTCTGTTCTAGCCTTACTGCCATCATTTTCAAAATGAGCTCATATAAAGATAAAATGTCTCAGTTTCAACATCTGATGTGTTGTTTATCTTTTACTGGGAATAAAATATGAGTTAATGAGATTTAGAATCATTGCATTGTTTTTTTTGTTTGTTTGTTTTGTTTTTTGTTTTTGTTTTTTTATCTTTCAAACAAAGTCAACTTTTTTGGAATTGGGGTTGTAAATTTTAAATACATTATGTATTTAATGTCTAATTAATTTAATTTCTGTTAATTCGTTTGAATAATTGGTCATTTGTAATAAGAGACAAGCCTTTAAATAACAGCTGTGTTGTTTCTGCGATGCCGTGATTAAAACAAAGTCAATTTTTTAAAACAAGCTGCCGCCATACCCTGCAGAGTCGGTGAATTGTGTTTCTTTTATCTGTTGGCTCTATTTATCATCATCAGTCTTCTAACAGAAAGAAGAGGGGTGGGGAAGTGAAGGAAGGGGAAGAGATGAGGTGATGGAATAAAACAGGCAAAGTAAATTAAAGGAGAAAGACAATTAAAGCTGCACGGGACAGCCATTAGCATTCTGCCAGCATTGTTTAACGGTGACAAGACGAGCTGTTGTGTGTGTAATTATGTTATTAGCGCTTTTTAATACACATCCATGCGCAGTCATTTAATTCTTGTAGCGTTTCCCGTCCCAGTGATGGGTCGCTGATTGCTGCACTCAGCCGTTTTATTAGGCCTAATTAAATTACGGTTATTTTGGTCCCGACATCACCCATTAGCTCAGAGTAGAGGCTGCATCGCAAGAAGTGGCGTGCGTTTATGTGGATCTGATAAAGCATTCTGTTTGCTGATATCTGCAAGCATCTGTGTGTGTGTGTGTGGGTGTGTGTGTCGTCTTGGGTGAATGTGTGCATTTCTTTCTAGAGTGAAGGTATAAAAAGTATAAAATATATAGAGTTAACCACATCAGAAAAATCTCAAAATTATTAGATTTACAAGAGCAGCAGCTCAAATATAATTAGGTGCACACAGAGTTGCACAGTTTTCCTCTCCTTGTGTCATCCATCATAATGACTTCATGCAACATCGATAGAAAGTAAGAGTGTGCGCAGAACTGTGTCCACATTTGTGTGTTTGTTTTTATTAGTGTTCAGTCACAGTTGTTTCTCTGTGTGAGAGCGCTGCAGGGACGCCCCGTCATCACTCACCATCTCCCCCTTCCTCCCTCATTCTCCCCTTTTTTCTGGAACCTTTCCATCTCTTATCTGCCCCCACATCTGCCTCTCAACTCCTTCTGAGTGCACACACTTCTCCCATTCTCGTCTCCAACCTGCTGACCAACTTTCTCCACACGTCTCTGCTTGTTTCTTTCACTCTATGTACGTTTGCTTCTCCGCCCTCACAGCAGGGAGTCCATAGTAATTACCAGGGTCAAATCATAGACCCGACCATCATAAAGATTTTCATCAAAAGAAGGTTTTTAATTAATCACCCGTTCCACCACATTCAAAAGCTGCTCTACTGGATTGAAATCTGGTGACTGTGGAAACCATTGGAGTCCAATGAACTCATTGTCATGTTCTAGAAAGCAGGTGGAGATGATCTGAGCTTTGTGACTTTGTGCTTTATCCTGCTGGTGTCAGGGCGCAGACAGGTTGGGACTCAGAAAAAGGCTCAGAATCCCAGGGAAGGGTTACAAACATTTATTTGTACACAAATGATATAATGTGCAATCCGGTCTTCTCTATGGTCTGTCTTCTGCAGATATAGGAGACAGGAGTTAGGAAGCAGGGAGTGGCAGGTGACAGTGCACTATTGTACGGGCTGACGTACCAGCAGAGTGAGATCCAGCAGGTGAAGGAGGATTGTCTCATGATCAGGGTAGAGGGGCTCCAAGGAGGAATCCGCTGTGTGGTGTGGGAGAAGCTGCTGAGCAAAAGAGAGGTTAGAAGGTGGAAAATAAACCACAGGTCGGACCGCTGACCAGGCTGACAGCGGGGAGTCCAGAGAATCCTCGTGGGGGCAAGGAGAGTTGAGTCCGTGATCCGATATCTAAATCCTGTAATCAATTCCAGAGGTCAGTGAACCAGGAGATCCAAACAAACACAAGCAGAGTACCAGACAGGGGGCAGGCAGAGGCGAAAACCAAATCCAGACAAGAGGGTCAACGACAGACAGGCAGACAGGCAGGAATACAAAGGCTGGATACGTACTGGGATGAACCAAGATGATCTGGCAGGTAAGAGTTGTAACAGGCAGGTATATAAAGCGCTCAGCGCAGGTAGAGCACATAAGCAATCAGGCATGAGTGAGGGGAAGATGCCTTCAGGGCAGCTGGGAAACCTGGGCCCCGTACCACAGAGCATGACAGCTGGAAGTAGCATCAGAAGATGCTACACTGTGGTCATAAAGGGATGGATATGGTCAGCAACAATACTCAGGTAGACTGTGGTGGTTAAACCAGGCCACGTTGGTACTAAGGGGCCCAATGTAAGACAACAAAACATCCCCTTACACCATTACATCAGCAGCAGCCTGAAGCATTGATCCAAGGCAGGATGGATCCATGTTTTCATGCTAGCATTTGAATGTGGAGCTGAAATGGAGACTCATCAGACCAGTAACGGCTTTCCATCTCCTTCTGCTTCAAGGTTGGACGTGTTTTGTGTTCAGAGATGCTACTCTGCATACCTTGGTTGGAACCAGTGCTTATTTGACGTCCTTTTTGCCTTATATTGATATTTTCTCTGTAAACCCTAGAAATGGTTGTGTGTGAAAATCCCAGGAGATCAACAGTTTCTGAAATTCTCAGACCAACTACCATGCCACATTCAAAGTCCCTTAAATCCTCTTTCTTACTCATTGTGATGCTCAGTTTGAACTTCAGCAAGTCGTCTGTACCATGTCTACATGATTAAATGTGTTGACTTGCTGCCATGTGATTGGCTGAGGTTTAAGGTATTTTGAGGCTTCTGATTTTGATAGACAACCTAGCAACGAATGCACATCCACATTTCCTATGTGTCTGTTGCCCTTGAAAGTGTTATAAATGCTTCATTAGTGATTGGCCTAATAGCTGCTTTTGATACATTTGCTATCTTGATAGTTTATTTGTAAAGATGCTGGTTTCAACTAGGTGCGTAGAGGTTGTGAAACAATTGTGATTTCATGTGAAGCATCATAGAAACAGTTGTTCACTAAAATTATGCTGATTGTTTTGACACAAACAAGCGTACAATATTTAAAGTAAAACCTTGGATGTAAAGTCTTGAATTGACTTTACACCCATGGATAAATGTCATGTAAGTCGACATTCCCACTCCATTGAGCATGCGGTGTGTATCCGTCCCTGCTTGGAGAGAAATCCTGCATTCATTACACGCATGCAGACACACTCTTATGACCCAGGGTTTGCCAATGAAACGCAGACGGAAGGTAATTAAACAGGGATCAGGCTGCTCTTTATCAAGGGCTCTTCACTGCTGGGCTAAATTAACCTCTGCCCACACATACACAGACACACACAATGTGCCTTAAACATCCACACACACACATTCAGATGCATGCCTGAGTGTATACAGAAAGACTTGTGAAAAAGTAGAAATATGCATGTGCAATGAGAAAATCACATTATGGATCAATTTGTTTTCTGGTTCCTTCAACTGAGATTAAATGATGAAACATTATGATTACATTAAAGGCTGAATAATTTCTATAAAAATAATTTCAAATGTTCTCATTTGCTGCGAGGGACAAAAGGAAGGTTCCATATAAACAGTCTGTTTCCTACATCAACAATGTCTTTGTCAAGTTTTTCTCCTTCAAAATAAGAGTTCCGTGCTGGAATAACTTGGGTGCACTGTGTTGCTCGTTCCAACTTCCTGGTTCCTTAACCAATTATATCCGACTCCCCACAGTTGCCTAACATCAACACGGCAGCGTTTGGTATTTTATGTTGACAAAAGAGCAGCAGCGTGCAGGTATGAATGCTAGTAAAAGAAGCTGACCAGAAATAGTTTCAGAAAAACCTAAAAAGCCTCGGCATCCTGCTAAAAAACGGAATAAAACGAGGATCAATATTGGACAATCTTTTGAAAGGTGGAGAAGTCTGAGCTGGCAAAGTTTCTCCTCGACAGGCAAGCACTGGAATTTTGCCTAAATTAACCGAAAAGTTTATCTTGATTTACAAAGATTTTAGTCTATTTTATTTCTCGGCACTCATTAAATGAATTTGTGTGACTGTATGGATGTATTAGTGGAGTAAATTGGTGGCCTGTTAGTTTACAACAACTACCTGCTCTCTGTGTTTTTCTCTTTCGACTGCAGTTCTGATTTGAAACACTAGTTGTCAATGCTACTTATTTCGCCTTTAATTAAAATAACACCAGAGTCATGGTTGGCTCCTCATCTGTCTCAATGCCTGTCACTTAAAATGACTAAATGGAGACTTCCCCTAAACTATCTGTGCTAAAATCTCCCACACAAGGAAGCTAACCTAAAATCTAAAATATTTGTTCTGCTTCACTTTATCAGAGTTGATAAAGAGATAACATATTGTACTATGATCTTATGGTAGTTTAGAAAGTAGTTTTATTATCCTTTTGCATTGGGGATTTTTTTAGGCAAGCCTTAAACTTTTTTTTTATTTTGTTCTATGTGCCATCTTCATTTATTCTTCCCCAGGAACACATATACTAATATTTACTCCTAAAAATTTCTCATGTCTTCCTTTAACTATGACTCCAAAAGTATTTGAATTTACCTTGTGATTGCAGAAATGTACTCATTTCGTTATGGGGGCGCAATTTTTGAGATAAGACAGAAAATATGCAAAGGGCTCAAAGCTTTACAGCTCAAAAAATTAAAGTAAATCTAAATTAAACATAATTGATTAATCTCAGGGATAAATTATATTATAATAATATAATATAATATAAAATTAATATAATATAATATAATATAATATAATATAATATAATATAATATAATATAATATAATTTATGTTATTATTATATATTATTATTACATGATGGACTGATTCCTGCCTTCCTCAGTGTCCTTAGGTAAGACAGTGAAGCCCACATTGCCTTCTATATTAACGTGTACAAAAGAATATATATATACTAAAGTGAGTGTGTGCACGTTTTGGTGAATGTGGTATGTTGTGTTAAACAGCTTTTAACAGGCAATTAAAACAAGAAAAGAGCTCTAGAAGCACAGTCCATTTACTGTAATTTGGTTGTAAGTTGCTTTTGTAATTAAAACGCCTTAATAGTTATTATTTGGTTCTTTAAGTTCTAAGTTTTAAGACATTTTTTTTTTACAAAAGAGAAAAGTCAGTCCTCTTTGAAGCCCTAAGAGGGCCTGTTTAAATATATATAATGTTTTGTTTTTGATTTAAAGCAATGCTACAGAACTTTCCCACCCTTTAAGTTGTTTGGTGGTACACTAGCATTCATTCAGTACATCCCTGGAGCCCTGCAGTGTCCCCAGAATGAGAAACTCAACTTCACAACTTTTTTTCCGCTTTGGGGAATCATGTTACAGTTGTGTTTTGCTTTGACGGACCTTGTCACATGGGGGCAAATGGACATCAGCACATCAGCACAGCTTTCCAAAACTTGGCTGATTCAGCAGAGAAACCCAAGAGAACATTACTGGAGAAAAACAGAGAGGGAACAGACAAGTAAACATCAGACTGACTTTAACTGGCAGGAGAGAGCTCAGAGAAGAGACAGGATGCGGAATTTGTCATTGTTAGGGAGGCACAACAGTGTGAAAATCTGCTAAAGTTCAGTACTGCTGCTTTAAGTAAGCACTTTTAGTTTGGTTGTAGTCATCAGCAGAGATTTAACAGTTCTTAATGATTCAATTTAAGTTGTATTTTCTGCCTGTGATATCAGCAAGAAAAACAATGTTGAAATGTTGCTCTTTACATTTTATTTAATCCAGAATCCTGAACAAGATTACTCCTGACAAGTTATATGTTCAGTATGTGTTACCATGGTGATCTAGCAAGGTCACTAGACTGAAAGCTTTGACTTAAGATGCCATTAATCTTGTTTTAAGTACACCCCTCACATTTTATTCATCTTATTTATGTTGTGTATTCAGAGGTTTTGTTTGCACAGAAGGAAAATGCATGGATCACATCTGATGGACAGAGGCTGCAGAGAGAAGAAGCAACTTTTGAGAGAGGAGGATGTTGCAGTAAGGCCTTACAGCTGCCTTAATCAATGTCAAGATTAAAATTATCTTCATCTTTATTGTTATTATAGGTCCTACTTTAATAACAAAAGACCTGGAAATAAATTTGTCGACACAGCTGAACAACAGTCACCCTTTGTGCTTCCTTTGTTGTTGCTGCTGCTGCTGTGGTTTGTTTCGTCTTGTCCAGGTGCGAGTCTGGATCAGAGGACTCTGCTTCTCTAAGCAGCTGTTCGGCCACCTGCAGAGGTGAGACAAGTGACATTCAGAGGTAAAACAACAGAAAAACAGACAGAAGGATGCGAAAATGGAAAAAAAAATATAGCTATACATGAGAAATAAAAAGTTAACAAAAAGCTTTTTCACCTCATAATCCACACTTGTTTTGTTTTAGTAGCAGATTCTTGTGGGAAAATGGTACATCATGTATTGCAATTAATAAAACAATTAAGAAAATGTGGGCTCTTTGTGTTCAGATTTAACTTCCTTAAAGACATAAACATAAAGAAATGTCACAACAAACTTGATAATATGCGTTTCTAACAGTAGATTTTATTTCTGCTTCCTGTTATTTAAAGAGGAGTTTTTACTAAATGACAGTTATGTGAAGTGTTTGCACTTCATTAAACCCGATTACTTTTTATTAAAGTATTTTGTATGACTAATTAATTTCCTAACTATCAGCCAAGTCAATACCTCTCGGGCTGTATTAGGACGAGAGAAAAGATCGACTGAAGATCAGTGACTATGACTAAGGTAATGGCAACACACCTGGAATAAATCCTCCTGAAAAGTCTGGACATAATGCTTTGTGAATAATTAAACACTCGTCCCAGCCAGGATTAAAGGTGGTTGTGAGAAGATGAAAAGACATAAGTACACGTCATTGAGAGCTTAGCACCGTTATGTTTTATGATTCATATTTTGGTTAAAATGCAAAGCACATACCTTAAAGAGAGGGGGGTCATTTTGAAGTAGTTATTGTACACAACTGATATTTATGCTGTCAAAACAATACTGACCTCATTGAAATGCTCTTAGATCTAAGTTAAAACCACTTCAAACTACCACTTTACCATATGTTTCTATTGTCAATCAGTAAAGCGCTCCTGTCATTAGCTATGGTTACTACATGGATCCAAAATAGGCATTTTATGTAGGCCAACCACAAAAACAATCCCAAGTGGGCAATTTTCATACAACAAATGTGGAGCCATGGAGAATAAGCCCATGACATGATGTAAAATGTCACAATGTTATGCTGAAGAAGTTTTTTCTCAAGTTGTTTCCCAGTTATGTCAGATTGGTGAACCTCTGTCCATCTTTCCATCTGAGAGGCTCTGCCTCTCTGAAATGCTCCTTTTATACTATACTATATACCAACCTGTGCCAAAACTGGGAAACACAAAATTCAAACTAAGTGGAAGCAGTGTCTTTGATTTTTGTCTTTATTTACTAAAGCAGCTCTTAAATTATATTCCTCATCCTGAGGGTTTATGTCCTGTTCAGGTTAAGTGTAATGTGATTTGGAGGAGAAAAAAGGAAGAAAAAAAAAACTTGGAGAGAAATATCCGAGTTTAAAAGTATCAGCCACATTTTCAGCCAATAGACACATTTAGGGAAAATGTTTTTAACCAAACCGTTTTTCGAATATTCATAGCAGTGCTTTGTACCTAATGCTAAAGTTAGTATGCTAAGTCACTCAACAAGCACAAAGCAGGCAGAGGACAAAGCTATTTGAGAGAAAAGTGGGTCAGTTATTTAAAAAGAAAAAACTTTTGTCTGTTTGTCACATCCATTTATCTGTACCCATTTCACAATTGACTATCTGTGCAGCATGATGCAACAGGTAACATTAGCTATGCTTGCTAATGTTAGCGTGCTATGACACGCCACAGGCTGTGGTGGTTACACAGTCTAAATTCACTAAATTAGTAATTAAGGATTTTATGTGAAATGTACTTGTTTATTTTTTATTTGTGCATAGAGTACAACATTAACTTTCAAACTGTTCTGTATTATATGCTTTATATACTGTAGAACAATTTACAATTATTTTTCCATATATCTGCTGCTGTTTTTTTCCGGGTGATATGAAGAAATGAGGATTAGATACATAATTTATATTTAATATTTTATTTATTAGCAAGTTTACTGTATTTTTGTTTGAATCTGTATATGATTTTTTTTTCTATCTTGGCCAAGTGGATGAAAATATAAAAATTTTCTTCCACTGAAACTTGTAAGTGACTGAAAATGGCACATACAGTATGTGTGAGAAGAGTAGTCCTTTTTTAGCAAAAAAAAAAATCAGCC
Source organism: Melanotaenia boesemani (assembly GCF_017639745.1). Taxonomy (NCBI): domain Eukaryota; kingdom Metazoa; phylum Chordata; class Actinopteri; order Atheriniformes; family Melanotaeniidae; genus Melanotaenia; species Melanotaenia boesemani. The sequence continues at coordinate 8,949,238 of NC_055691.1, read as the reverse complement.
AAAGGCAAATGGGAGTGTTTTAGAGAAAAGCAAACGGATTATTTTTGGTGTGCTATAAGTTGCAGTAATTATCAATGTGACAAAGACTGACTGGAAGAGCAGGAGAGGTACAGTAAGCACCAGACAGCAGCTCTAAAACCTGAGCCTGAAACACTAAAACACGTTTCTCAAACTTAAGATGAAAAGAAATTGTTCCCTCGTTCTATGTTCTACCTAATTCACAGAAATGTGCCACTAAATTGAATTTCTATTCTTTAAAACGCGTCTTCAGATAAATGGAAATTGTCACAGAGCACAAAAAGTTTGACTTGATGTATAAAACTATTGAGAGCACATATGTTCAAGCAGCTCTGGGGATTTTTGGAAACTCTGCAGATAACCATGTAAAAGCCTTTGATGTGTTTAACTGACATGTTGGAGCCTCTTATGTTGTTCCCCTACTGGCCATCTAAACTAGGACATATCTAATTATTTACAGATTCAGAAAGAAGAAGCCTTCCTAGAGCTTGGATTTTATTCCAGGAAATGCAAACATGTTGCAGTTTTTGATGTTACTCATCCATCATGAGTTGTCTTTTCATCTGACACCAGCAGGTAATCGACTACACACATGTAAATCACGTGAAAACAGGGGGTCAAGGACATGTGAAACAACATTTATGTTGAGGAACCATGTACCATTAAAAGTTCAGATATAGCTCCTTGACATAAGGCTGAGAGTAGCAGGATTTCCAGTTAACAACTGGCTGAGAGGTTGCTTACTGGTCCCTGACACAGGTTGTATATTTACCAGAAAAGAAAAAAAAAACAAACAAAACAAAAAAAAAACAGAAGATTTTCTGTACAGAAAGTCATGGTGATGAACAGTATTAAACTTATCACCTCTGATCTCATTTTCTGGTTTATGCCAAAAAATGTAATTACTGATGTGTTACCAGTTAACCCAGTTAGTTCAAATTTACCTCACCAGGTTTGTTTCTCTCTTCTTTTTTTTTACCTCATTTAAGAAAAAGTAATCTTTATTTGTGTGTAGATAGCTCAAGGAAATACACCAAAATCAGTCCTCTTTGCTGTTTACACTAGGAGCATATATATATATATACATATATATATATATATATATATATATATAATAATTATTATTATTATTATTATCATATAATGTTCTTCCAATATATGCAGCTTTTTCTTTTTGAGTGTTTTATACTGCTTGAAACAACTTATTTCTTGCACGGTTCTTGGTTATTCTAACAGCAGTGGAAAACTTCAGTTATGGAAAAAAAAAAACTAAATGCAAAGAGCATGGACCTTTAATTCATGAACATTGCCCCTGTCAGAAACCTGTCAGTTTACACAGGTTCCCTGGGTGGGTAGAAGACAGGGATGTTAGACAGAAGTGGGTCAAGAATAATAAAACAATAAATTTTATTCCCAATAACAACAGCATGTTAAGTGTCTGTGAAAAGTTGTCAGCCCAACACTAAATTTTGCGTTTCCATGTTACCGTCCAGCTGAACGTGGTGCAACAAGGCATGTTTATTACGCTGCTAATGGACTAAGAAACAAGGGGCTGCCCTGCTGCTGAGAGTAATTTACTAATTTGGGAGATAATGTGGAATGTTACTAAGCGTAGGAAAGCCAGGAAACAAGGAAAAAGTTTGTGTTCCCGATGTCTCCAGTTTGTTATTTTTTTCAGTTCTGGAATTTTCTATTAACAATAGTCGCAAGACCACCATCATTACTTCATCGTGTATGTCCTTTGCCATACTGGGTGTCGTGTTTTCTGGTTGTTCCCGTGGTTCTTTTTCTTTTTTCTGTTTGTAGCTATGTTTCTTCTTCTTCGTTTTTGTTAGATCACAGTTAAACACATGAGATTTCTGGCTCAAAGAACTAGATTCTAGATTGGTTGCAGGACAGCATCGTTGTGTATGTTCTGTGCTGAGATTATCACAGCAAATGTATCTTCACATGTGAGGTCTTGAACGACTAAAAAAATCTCATCAGATTTTAAAAATCCTTTTGTGTGTACCAGGCCTAACACAAAAAAATAAAAAATGAATAAGGAAAAACTTTATGACTGGCAGATAAAATATCCTCATCAGTAACTGCCTAAAGTTATCAGCCCAGATATTCATTCTGCTGTCAGTGTCTGCAGGCGGCAGCAGATACCAGGAATGGCTTCGCTGCAAGATGGTACAACCAAGCAGCAACCTTTGCTTACTTTTGCTCTTCAGAAACTTACGGGTGACGTCACAGAGGCGCCGTCCATCTTTTATTTACAGTCTATGAGTGCAACACACAAAATGGTCATTGGATTTGTCTATAGCAGCATAAATAAAAAGATGGCTAAGGGTCACCACATCATAACTACTATAAGATTTATCAGAAAGTAAAATTTGAAGCCTGATCTGAAAGGTAGAGAGGGTGTCTGCTTCCTGGAGCCAAACTGGGAGTTGGGCTGCCTCTCAATACCAAGTAGTAGAAGTACAAACTTCTGAGGATGGAAGGACACAAGTACACTCATTCTGCAATTGAAACGGCAGCTTATTTAATGATGTCACAGAAGAACTTGTATAAAACACACAAAGGGTTTTAAAAAAAAAAAGCACAGAGCAGTGCTCACAACTGCTGCTGGTACACTCTACCTCAAAGCTGAGGAGACAGCAAGGAAAACAAAAAGTTTTTCTAAAAAGATTAAAGTAGCACCATGTAACTTTCTAACTTTAACCCTTTAATGATATATGTATCATATGTGATACATACATTTTCAGAGACCTTTCGCTTGACTTTTTGGTAAAACTTTGTTCAAAAACCTGTTGTACACAATACGTATATTCTGCCCCCTGGTGGATACAATATTAATACAGTAACTACAATCATTTTGAATATCACAATCATAAACTGTAAATATGCAAATAACATTTTTCTTAATCTTTTTTACACTTTGTTAAAGGGACAAATAAAAACTTATATTAGAAAAAGAAATAAACTTTTCTCCCCATAAATTTCTTGGGTTGGGCTTTAAATCAGTAGTAACTTGCGTCCTTTGTGCCAAAACTGGCCCACCATATTGCAAGAGTTACGTCTCATTGTGCAGAGACATGCTGCTGTTAACAGTGCTGTGTTAAAAGAACAGCATGGCCCCTTTAAGAATGGTCAAGCTGAGAGGATGAGAGATGCATGGAGCAGGAGTCAGAGCAGTAGATACAGGGAGGGGAGCAGAGAAAGTCACTGTGAAAAAATGTCTGATTAGCAGTGAATGTTTTGCTACCAATTTTAGCAATAAACACCACACAGCTCTGCTAGTTCCAGCAGAGTCCCGCGCCTGCTTCACCACTGCTGGGTAAAGTGAAGGTAGCTAAGCCTGAAGCTAGCTGTTGCTTCACCCAGGAGGAATCACCTCTTCTCCACCTCCCAAGCTCGGTTTGGAGGTGGAAGCACAAAGGTTTTGCAGCTGTTTCTAGATGAGTTTTCTCCGATAGTGGAGGCAACAGACCAGAGCAGCACAGAACCATCAAAGAAATGTTGCACTTAAGGAGCAGAAAGACATGGAGGAAAATAACTGTTGCTGTGGGTGAGATTTTTAGTTCACCTGGAAAAGAAGCAGCCCCATAAGTGCAGGTTCAATCCTGACATCTCCCTGACCTGCTTTCTCATCTGCTTGCTGATCAATAAAGGACACTAAAGCCCACACAATGTTAAATACATGAGAAAATAAAAAACACTGGCATGAACACGCACATTACACAAATAACACGTTTTATATATATATAGAATAGAAATAGAAATACTTTATTAATCCCTTTGAAGAGTCCTCAGGGAAATTTGGGTTATACATATATATATATATATATATATATATATATATATATATATATATATATATATATATATATATATATACATATATATTTATATATATTTTGGCCTGCCGTTCAACTGATAAGAAAAAATTTGGCCCCAGGTCAAATGTAGTTGCTGAACCCTGCTTTAAATGGATACAAATGTGCTTTAATGTTTGCCGGGTTGATCCAAATATCGATAGTATCAATACGAAGGCTAGTATCTGTATCGATCAATACCAGTGTGATGAGATCAATATTTTTCTTGCAGAGCACTTTGGGGACAAATAGCCAATGAATGTAAATGAGAGACAGCCAACAATAGGTTTTGCTTTAGTTTATCTAATTTGAGCTGTCGACTCTCTAACAATTGTGTGCGATGATGGGGAATAACAGTTATTTTATAATTTATATATTTAATTATATTTAGTTTTTTTTTTTTTTAAAAAAAGTTTAAATTTAAATGTCTTAGTTCTACCATTCAGTTTGTCATTAAAATGTTTTATTTGATAAAAATCTTTGTACTGTGTTCGATTATGACCATAATCACGATCAATAATTAAAGGCAAAAATCATTAAATGTGAAATTTCAAGCAGAAAGTATCAGCATTGGTATCAATGCCCCATATTTACTTGGTATTGGATCAATACCAAAATTTGCGGTATCACACAGATCTAATGCCTTTGTCGCGATAATTCTTAGCAGAACCCACGCTGCAGCATTTTGGATCAGATGGAGGCTTTTCAGAGCAGTTTTAGGACAATAATAATCAGGCATTGCAGTCACCCCATCTGGAAGTGTCAAATGCATAGAGTAGCTTTTTTGCATCACTCTAAGACAGGATGTACCTCACTTTGGGAATATGAAGCTGACAGAAGGTGGACCTAGAAACCAGATTTATATGTGAGTCAAAGGACAGATCCTGTTATAAAGAAGATTTTCAAGAAAAAAACAGGTGACCAACCAGCCACAGAAAAGACGCTCTTTCTGAGTTTACACATATTTAGACTGTCGTCATTTTAACGATGCACAAACACCAAATAGCAGGGAGGAAGATGAGAAAACCTTCATGCAAACAGTCATTCAGACTGGGAGAACCATGGATCAGGCCTATTTGGTTTTCTGGTCTGAAGGACAAGTCGACATGAAGAAAAATGAAAAAGTGTGGAGGAAAGCACAGAAAGGTATAAGAAGAGAGAGATTAGTGACAGAAGTAGGATATCTGTGTTCGTCTGCGTGGGAATGAGCATGGGTGTGTATGTCTGTGTTTCTGTATGACCGCTGAGAGAGTTCATCCCACGCTGAGCATTTCTGCTGAATCAGTGACTCGACATCTCTCCGAGGAAGGTAAACAACACAGCAACACACACCCATACTCATGTACACACACCATATTACGTGGACAAGCTAAAAGAGCCGCAACGCCTCATCTACAGTAGAAGCAGTAAGTTTCTGCCCCTCAGTTTCAACGTGAATAGCAAATAACTAATGTTCATATTCAATGATTCTCCAGGATTAAGCTGTAGTATTTTGTCACATGTGAAGTAGCTTCATCTACTTTGATTGGAAAGGAGTGTCTCACCTCTGCTAGCCTTTCACTTAGCAGAAGGTTTCCGAAGTGTAGCATGTGTTCAATATTTACACATCTACACAGTAATGCTCCCACCCTGCCTTTATCCTGCCTTTTCCACCCCACCCCTCCATTTCTAGTTTACTGAAGAATATGGAAGGTAAATGTCAAGTATGTATTTTCTCACCATCTCCCCGTCTCATCTCTTTTTCTGTCGATGGCCTCAGGGCTTTTGGAAGTCTCTCAGAGCTTTGGGAGCTTGCTCAGTTACATCATGTTTAAAGCTGCTCAACATTCAGGTTGTTATTTAAACAGACAGCTTACTTGTTTCAGACAGTTCTTGACAACAACCTGCTATCACCTCTAGGATGTTTTACCTGCAGGAAATACAAGAGTTAACAGTGGAGTCAGCATAAAAACTTCCAAGAAGTAAACACAGAGTGAGATGGCTGCAGTTTATTTCAGTTTACAGAAACACATGGCTGTGAGATGCCGCAAGCATAGATGCAATGAAAATGGTCTGCATTTAGCCTAGCTTCATGCTACGTACATGTTAAGCAGCCAACATGATTCTGCCAGGAATTTCATACTGGAGCTGTCTCTTTGTCTTCAGTGTTTGAATAGGGGGACATTTTAGTTGTTATTTATGTAACATCATAAATTGTGATCTGTTAGTGCTTCAGACCGCAGACATAAGGTGCTATAGAGTCAGCATTGCAAAATTAATATCCTTAAAACATCTAAGTAAAATAAGCTAATGCAATGTTTTCTAGTAAAATAGAGAAAATTAGCAAGCAAAAAGTAAACTTAGTAGAAAGCTCCAAGTTTCCAAATCAAATCCCCAGAGTGGAGCAAACACAAGGAAACATTTCACGTTAGCATTTTACTATTCAATTAATTGTTAAGTTATGGACATATTTAAAGGACATATTTTAGCTTGGGCTAGGTGGTAAAATGATCTTTTTATGTCCCATCTCTTATTTTCCAAGGAAATCAGCATGTTTATAAATGTTAACAAAAATCTGGTAAAATGTCATCAATACTGCGTCGCTAGCACAAGCACATCAAAGCAGTTTCAGCCTGTCAACCATGAATTTGAAAGATGACTCCCCCCCCCCTCCCCCCCATGACCCCAATGACCATAACCGGATACTGGATAGAACTGGATATTGAAAGACACTGACCCAAGCATCAGGATTAGGAAGATTTCTGTACAACCTGAGCCATGGTCGCTCTTGGTTAGTTTGTTTCTGAGGGTAACTCCAGCACTAAACTCAGTAAAATCTAAAACGAAGATATCTGGAGCATGCTAATAGTGAAAGGCTCATCTTCATGTAAACCTTAAGGCGGATTTATATTCATGCTACAGCGTAGCTGATGCTGGTGAGTTTGTGCTCACATTCGAGCGTAGGGGGTACGCGTCGTTTTGGTGTTGTTTTGCAGTTTCTCCTCCTAATCTGAAGGTATCAGCCGGTAAACTCACCAGGTCAGAGTTCTTTTGATGGTTCACTTCTGTTTGGTAGGTATCTTCTGTGTCAGTGTCATTTTGAGCTTGTGGAAGAAAACAAAGAAATCATTCGATTAGCCTTTCATGAAATTGATCCGCTGATTATTGTTTTTAAAAACGGTGGTTACAGCACAAATTCAGCAAAAAGATCCAGATATCCGACAACATGTGACCCCAAACTGACCAGTCACAAGGTAGTACCTCTGTGTAGCTGTCTGCAAAGCAGGGGTGCAGGTCAGGTCTGGAAGAGGTGCGCGTTGAGCCTCTGAGGACCTACATGGCGCCTACGGCGGTGACACAGACACCGCTCGAGTATAAATCCGCCTTTAAAGGTCACATTTTTTAGCTTTAAGTCAAGCTGAAAAGTAAGTGTAGCTTTATGTGACTTTTTACAACTAAAACCTATATTTCCATGTAAAATGCTACAGTTTTAAGCCTAAAATCTGTCTTAAAAAAGAAACATTCAATGACAATAAAATATATTAAACATGTAAGCTTATGATGTCCCTCTGTACGGCTGAGTCTATTACAGGTAGAGGGTAAGCTGGAGCCTACCCCAGCATTTTTAGCAAGTGAGAGGCAGGGTACACCCTGGACAGGTCACCAGTCCATCGCAGGGCCATAAATTATTATTAATAAAAAATCATCAATAACTAAGGGCTTAAAACTTAACTAATAATATTAACCCTTAAATTCCCAACCTGATAATTTCTGGACAGAAAATTCAGTTTCTATTTTTTAATTAGTGGTGAAGAGGGAGCTGAGCCAAAAGGTAAGACTCTCGATTTACCGGTCGATCTACGTACCAACCCTCACCTATGGTCACGAGCTGTGGGTAGTTACCGAAAGAACAAGATCACGAATACAAGCGGCCAAAATGAGTTTTCTCCACAGGGTGGCCGGGCTCTCTCTTAGAGATAGGGTGAGAAGCTCGGTGATCCAGGAGGGGCTCAGAATGGAGTCGCTGCTCCTCTGCATCGAGAGGAGCCAGATGAGGTGGCTAGGGAATCTGATCAGGATGCCTCCTGGACGCCCCCCTGGTAAGATGCTCCAGGCACGTCCCACCGGAAAGAGGCCCCGGGGAAGACCCAGGACACGCTGGATGGACTACATCTCGCGGCTGGCCTGCAAACGCCTCGGGATCCCTCCTGATGAGCTGGTGAATGTGGCAGGGGAGAGGGCAGTCTGGGTTTCCCTACTTAGGCAGCTGCCCCCGCAACCCGACTCCAGATAAGTGGCAGAAGATGGATGGATTTTAATTAGTCTTCATTTTTCCTTTAAATAAAATTTTTAAATAAACAAACAAAAAAATTTGCATTATACAGTTTATTACCATATGATGTTAGACTTATTGCAGCCCAAAAGACATCCACCAGGGGGGATAAGACAAGTTTCTGTTTGTATACAACAGGGTAGAGCAAAGTTTTCACCACGTGGAGATGAAATAGGTCTCAGAAACTGTATGTATCAAATATGTTAGGCATTAAAGGGTTTTAACAAGAAAAGCTGTGCTGACTATAGTTGCTTCTGTAAAGATGAGTTGTTTCACAGCACCATGGTTCCTAACAGAATTTCAGACAAAACTGGAGCGAGTTAGACATTCTAACCAGTTCCAGCTCTGAACCAACTCTGGAACAACTGTGGTAAAGCTAAGAGACACCTTCATTTTAGTCTAATAATTCTGAGACCTTTCTTTTTTAAATTTACAGATGGTCTAAATGGAACATTTTACAAGACTTTTACTTGCAGCATACATTGTGTTTCTCTGGCTCTAACTGTTAGATTATACTCTTATTGTGCTTCATTAATGTCAGCCCTTATATTTTATTACTTTTTGTATTGCTTCTATATTTGTCTCACTGTCTTCTTTTTGCTTTTATCTTTTCCTCAGTAGAGGCCCAGTTTGTCCCTCTGTTAATAATTACCCATCTCTCCGTTCTCTCCCCATTTATCTGTCATTTCTACTATGTCTTCATTTCCCTCTCCTCCTCCTCTTCCCCCTCCTCTTCCTCTTCTCCTAATGCTCTTCTTTCTAAAATCTTGGCAAATCTCAGACTCTTAATTTTTTCTGTCTGGCACTTCACTTTTTTTTTCTGCCTGTACATAAAATTATCTCTAGCTCTCTTATAGGCTGCAGGCAGACCTGTATGCACTGAGCCTCAGAGAACCAGTCTGACTTTATTTCTTTCTTCTTCTTTTAATATAATGGAAAGGCAGCCATCTAGAGAATAACAGTGGCTCTGAGCTCATATCACATCAGATCAGATTCTGACAGGTTTTATTGGGGATGGAGTTGCAGTGGACGGATTTTCATTGCATACATCACCTGGTTCATGACATTAATAGTATCTTTGTTTACTTGTCATACTGTGTATGCTATTTGTAGTTACATGTAAGTCTCTTTACATTTCTGTCATATTTTAAACAGATTGAAAAGCAATTTATAGGCCACCAGAAAAGAGTAAGAAACTGAGGTAACCATATAAACTAAACACAACACAATCTAAAGAAAACATATATAGACTTGTTTAACTCATAATCATCTGGTAGATTCCAGTATAAATAAAGTGTCCTCTGAACATGCCAAAATCCGTAATGCTATCTAAACTGGAATCTGGACCAGGACCAGTTCCGTGGTCTCCTTTTAACAATAAAATTAACATACATTTACCTCGTTATGCTAATGACCCCTACCAATGAAAACAGAATGCAACGTTAATGTTTGTGTTTTATTGGGAATTAAATATCCGAGCTGATATTTAAAACTGAAACCTTCAATGGAAAATATGAGGTGATAGTGAATCTGATAGCAGTAACACTTCTGTAAAAAACTGAAACAGGGGCAACAAAAGGCTGAAAAAGGAACGGATACAAATCAAAACACAACTGGCGGAGCATTTGACAACTTACTAATGGCAACAGGTTAGTAACATGACTGGGTATAAAAGAGCATTTCAGAGATGCAGAGTCTCTCAGATGTAAAGATGGACAGAGGTTCACCAATCTGATACGATATCAATCTAAAAATCATGGAATATTTTCTGGAAAATGTTCCTCAACATAAAATTGTGAAGACTTTGAATTGTTTTCTATTATACACTGTAGATGGTGGGATCTTCAAAGAATCAGGAGGAATCTCTGCGTGCATGGGATAAAGCTGAAGATCAAAACTGGATGCTGGTGATCTTCTGTATTAAAATCAGACATTATGACTACTGGAAACCATTGCATGGACTCAGAAAGACTTCCAGAAATCACTTTCTGTGAACACAGTTCACCGTGAAATCCACAAATGCAGGTTAAAGTTCCATCATGCAAAAAAGAAGCCAGATGTGAACAGGATCCAGAAACACCACCTTCTTTTCTAGACCAAAGCGCATTTAAAAGAGGGAGCACCAGCGCGTCATCAGTGGACAGGTGAAAGACTGCATCTCTGATGGTATGGGGTTGCATTAGTGCCTATGGTGTGGGCACCTTCCACATCAGTGAAACTCCATCAATGCTGAAAACTACATGGAGGTTTTAGAGCAACATCTGCTCCCATCCAGACGTCTCTTTCAGGTAAGGCTTTGCAGATTTCACCAAGACAATGCTGAACCACATCCTGTATCCATCACATGAGAAGAGTCCGGCTGCTGAACTAGCCTGCCTGCAGTCCAGACCTTTCACAAGTACAAAACATCTGGAGCATCATGAAAGCAGACAAAAAAAAAAAAAAACTGCACAATGCTAAACATCACCCTGGAACTACTTTTTAGAGATATACATTCATCCACTTTTTCCCGTTTATCTTGAGTTGGGTTGCAGGGGCAGCTGCCTAAGCAGGGAAACCCAGACTGCCCTCTCCCCGGCCAAATTCACCAGCTCATCAGGAGGAATCCCGAGGCGTTCGCAGGCCAGCCGAGAGATGTAGTCCATCCAGCATGTCCTGGGTCTTCCCCGGGGCCTCTTTCCGGTGGGACGTGCCCGGAACACCTCATCAGGGAGGCGTCCAGGAGGCATCCTGAACAGATGCCTGAGCCACCTCATCTGGCTCCTCTCGATGTGGAGGAGCAGCAGCTCTACTCTGAGCCCCTCCCGGATCACCGAGCTTCTCACCCTATCTCTAAGGGAGAGCCCGGCCACCCTGCGGAGAAAGCTCATTTCGGCCGCTTGTATTCGCGATCTTGTTCTTTCGATCACTACACACAGCTCTTGGCCATAGGTGAGGGTAGGAACGTAGATCGACCGGTAAATCGAGAGCTTTGCCTTTTGGCTCAGCTCTTTCTTCACCACTAATTAAAAAATAGAAACTGCAGAACTGCAGAGTCCGCATCACTGCAGACGCCGCATCGATCCGCCTGTCGATCTCCCGCTCCATCCTTCCCTCACTCGTGAACAAGACCCCTAGATACGTGAACTCCTCCACTTGGGGCAGGACCCTATTGCAGACCCAGAGAAAGCACTCCACCCTTTTCCGGCTGTGGACCATGGTCTCGGACTTGGAGGTGCTGATTCTCATCCCAGCCGCTTCACACTCGAATCGCTCCAGTGAGAGCTGAAGATCACGGCCCGACGAAGCCAACAGAACCACATCATCTGCAAAGAGCAGAGACCCAATCCTGAGGCCACCGAACCGGATCCCCTCAACTCCTCGGCTGCTCCTAGAAATTCTGTCCATAAAAGTTATGAACAGAATCGGTGACAAAGGGCGGCCTTGGCGGAGTCCAACCCACACTGGAAATGATTCTGATTTACTGCCGGCAATGCGGACCAAGCTCTGACACCGGTCGTACAGGGACCGGACAGCTCATACAGGCGGGTCCGGCACTCCATACTCCCGGACAACCCCCCACAAGAGTCCCCGGGGGACATGGTCGAATGCCTTCTCTAAGTCCACAAAGCACATGTAGATTGGTTGGGCAAACTCCCATGCCCCCTCAAAAACCCTGAAGAGGGTGTAGAGCTGGTCCACTCACACTCCTGCACACACTGCTCCTCCTCAATCCGAGGTTCGGCTATCTGACAGACCCTCCTCTCCAGCACCCATGAATAGACCTTACCGGGGAGGCTGAGGAGTGTGATCCCCCTGTAGTTGGAGCACCACCACCACACCAGTCTGCCAGTCCAGGGAAACTGTTCCCGATGTCCACACGATGCTGCAGAGGCGTGTCAGCCAAGACAGCCCTACAGCAGCCAGAGCCTTAAGGAACTCTGGGCGGACCTCATCCACCCCCGGGGCCTTGCCACCGAGGAGCTTTTTAACCACCTCAGTGACCTCAGCCCCAGAGATAGGAGAGCCAGCACCAGCTACCCCAGACTCTGCTTCCTTATCGGAAGCCATGTTGATGGGATTGAGAAGGTCTTTGAAGTATTCCCCCCACCACCTTACAACATCCCGAGTCGAGGTCAGCAGCCCCCCATCCCCACTGTACACAATGTTTACGAAGCACTGCTTTCCCCTCCTGAGCTGCCGGATGGTGGACCAGAATCTCCTGAAAACCATCCGGAAGTCAATCTCCATGGCCTCTCCAAACTCCTCCCATGCCCGAGTTTTTGCCTTAGCGCCCCCCGAAGCAGCGTTCCGCTTAGCCCGCCGATACCCATCAGCTGCCTCTGGAGTCCCACAGGCCAAAAAGAACTCCTTCTTCAGCTTGACGGCATCCCTTACTGCCGGTGTCCACCAACGAGTTTGGGGGTTACCGCCACGACAGGCACCGATGACCTTACAGCCACAGCTGCGGCTGGCCGCCTCAACAATAGAGGCATGGAACACAGCCCATTCGGACTCACTGTCCCCCACCTCACCCGGGACATGGTTGAAGCTCTGCCGGAGATGGGAGTTGAAACTCTTTCTGACCGGGCACTCTTCCAGACGTTCCCAGCAGCCCCTCACAACACGACTGGGCCTGCCAGGCCTGACTGGCATCCTCCCCCACCATCTGAGCCAACTCACCACTAGGTGGTGATCAGTTGATAGCTCCGCCCCTCTCTTCACCCGAGTGTCCAAAACATGTGGCCGCAAGTCTTACGACACGACTACAAAGTCGATCATCGAACTGCGGCCTACAGTGTCCTGGTGCCAAGTGCACATGTGGGCACTCTTATGTCTGAACAAGGTGTTCGTTATGGACAGTCCATGACGAGAACAGAAGTCCAACAACAAAACACCACTCGGATTCAGATTAGGGGGGCCGTTCCTCCCAATCACGCCCCTCCAGGTCCCGCTGTCATTGCCCACATGAACACTGAAGTCCTCCAGCAGAACGAGGGAGTCCCCGGAAGGAGTGCTCTCCAACACCCCCTCCAAGGACTCCAAAAAGGGTGGGTGCTCTGTTGTTTGTGCTTATGCACCAAATAGCAGTTCAGTCAGGACCCGTCCCCCTACCCCAAGGCAAAGGGAGGCTACACTTTCGTCCACCGGGGTAAACCCCACCGTACAGGTGCCAAGTCGGGGGGCAATGAGCATGCCCACACCTGCTCAACGCCTCTCACCGGGAGCAACCCCAGAATGGAAGAGGGTCCAGCCCCTCTCAAGGACAGTGGTTCCAGAGCCCAAGCCGTGCGTCGAGGCGAGTCCAACTACATCTAGCCGAAAATGTTCAACCTCGCGCACCAGCTCAGGCTCCTTCCCCGCCAGAGAGGTGACATTCCACGTCCCTAGAGCTAGCTTTTGCAGCCGAGGATCAGACCGCCAGGGTCCCAGCCTCTGGCAGCCACCCAGCTCACACTGCACCCGACCCCTATGGCTCCTCCTGCAGGTGGTGAGCCCACGGGAGGGGATTTTTAGAGATGTGTTGAGGAACTTTGGAAAATTTTTTCATCAGATATGTTTGTTGTTTTTTCCAGTCAGAAATTTAAAAGAAATCTCTAGAATAATTTTCTTTCATCTTTGTAATATCACAAAAATAAAAGAGTTTCTTTTCATAGAATAACACTGAATGTGAGTGACAGATACACCCGTTACTTGTAGGCTGGCTAGTTTAAATAATTACCTGAAAACCTTTCTGTCACGATTATGGACTTTATGTTTATGTTTTTGGATTTCTGGTCATGTTTAGTTAGTTTTCCCTTGTGTGCTGTGGTTTTCTGTTCCTGCCTCATTAGTTCACCTGGTCTGATTAGTCATCCACTTCACCTGTATCTTGTTATTCCCTCTGTGTATAAGTACTCCTGGTTTTCTGTTTTTCCTTGTCGGATACTCACCATTCACTTATGCCTGTTCCCTCTGGTTTGTGTTTTCTGTTTATCCTGTTTTGGATCCGGTAAATAAACCTTTTTGTACCTGCACCAATTCTGCCTCCTGCCTGACTGCCTGCAATTGGGTCCTCACCTCCTCCGACGCCCGCCATTCGTGACAGTGAAGCCGATGGCGTCACCCGAGATGCGGACCGTGGAGCTGGTGTCGACCTCCGAGACGCGGCCTGCCCCAGTGGTTTTGGGCTAAATGCCAATCTGGTTCCCCAGAACAGCGACTGCTCTGGATAATCCAGCGGCTCAGGCTCCGTGGCTAGTCCAAGGAGCATTCCCACCAGCTCACTTGAAGTCATGATCTCGAGGGGCCGCCGCCCCTGGTGCCTGGACGTCCTTCTCGGTCTGCACCTTGTGGGAGGAGGATCAGGAAACCACAGGTCTGGCTCCTCCACCGTAGGGAACCAGTTAGCAACCTCAGAACCGTATTAATGAAAGAGATCCATCAAACCTGCTGGGTCCATTTGTGTGGTCGGATCCAACAGCAGTTGAGAGCTCAGATGCATCAGTCATGTGACCTATAACATTAAAAGTCCTTGTAGAATAGTTTTCTTCAAAAAAATAAATAAATAAATAAATAAAATTAAAAAAATTTTAAAAAAAAAAGTTCCAAGTTTTCCCCACTGTTGTCAAACGAACACTTCCACCATATAAGATGTCCTTGAAATAGACCAAAGTTCACATTCAGTGACTTCAAATTCTTCCAAGATTTGAGTTGGTGCTCTGGTGATGTAAATACAATTTAATTACATTATGATGGATGCATACAGTCAATAAAATCCAAAGTTAAAATTTAAACCTTTTACTAATTCACTGTTTTTGCCATGAAAATCCAGTCAGGCCATAACACCATCATTGTTTTCTCAATTTGCTTCATTAATTCCAACTTTCTTCATTTTCATCCGACGAGTAACCGTCTGATGGATGAGGTCAAACTGTGGTGTGCAGTTTCTGACTAATTAGGAAGCAGCGATCTGGTGAAGCAGCACAGATTAAGGCCATATTTGAGAAGTTAATGTGAGCTGACAGAAACCAGTGTTAATCATTTAGGCCATGACCAGTGTCACACTAACCTGCAGGCATAAATGCACATCTGCACTCTGACGCTCAAACATCACCGATACTGCACATACACACAAATACTATCACTGCGTGGTAATTATGGAGGCATTAGGGGTCAATGATGTAGTATGGTTGGTGAACTGATCTGGATTTTTCTCCAGAGGGTTAACAGAAAGGCTAAAGGCTAACATGTTAGCATGCTAGTCCGATAACTTGTTTGCAATTTGCAGTCATTAAAGTTTCTTTGGTCTGGTCTGTTAAAAGGACATGGGCCTCATTCAGCAACCGTTTAACAAATTTGTTCTCAAGTCCTACTTTATGCGATGACTGACATTCACGTAAAAGCTTGTATCTTGGATTTGTTCCTAGGTATGAACAAATCCTACAAACAGGAATACTACAAACATCTGAGTGCCAACATGTTGGATCAAACTCAGCGTTTGTGCTGTTTTCTGCTGTTCAGTTTGTTAAAATACAATAATAAAATAAAACTACTGTAATGTTTTATCACTTTTTAAATTTTTTTTTTGGTAATTTACGAAGTATTTTGTTTTTTTAACATAAATAGCAAAATACTGCAGCTCATGTACTAACATTATATATAGTAAAACACATATGGTGTAAAACACAATAGCAAGTTTGATGACATTATATCCAATTATTACAAAAACCATACAGTTTTTTTCATTTTTTGAAAAATTACAGTTTTGGACATAGGAGGTTTGCTCCCGACAGCTAATGACTACATTTTTCAGTAACCGGTAATCTAACTAATTACTCTGAGGATAAAACGTTACTGGCAGCACGTTATTATTACAAAAGAAGATCCATTTTTGGTTTGGGAAACAGAAGTTTCACATTTGTTCGGATTATATTGTGCTGCTGCCACAGTGGAGAGGAGGTGGAGTGATACAGTTGAAACTGGAGAATACGCTAAGCGTTTGAGTAGAAGAGTTGCCGTGTTGTACTGTGACCGGACATAAGCTAAGTGGGTCCACACCTTTTATCGCTGGGTTTTTACTCCATTTAAACCAGGTGACCAGTCGGTGCATCAGCTGGACGACACGTTCAGATCCGATGGCTTGTTCAGCGAGAACGCCACTTTTAACCACACGGGTGGAACAAACAAATCAGTCGGTTTTCTGATAAACTTAATAAATGTCCCAACCTGATAAATAATGTGGATGTTTGACCTTTATTTGTGGGGTAGATAACTTTAATTACAGTATGAGGAATCATTAATATGAACAACTTCGGCTGATTTTATTATTCTTTTCAGCTGCTCCAGGCAGCAAAGTTCTGTTCCAGCTTAACTAATTGTCCTTATATGTAAAGAGACCTCCAATGGACACTGTTGCATTTTGCAGACCATAACCTGAAAGAAATGCAAGAAGGAAGAAATGCATACAAAATTTTTGGTTTGCCTGTTTTTTCTTTTTTTTTTTCTTTTGGATTTTTTTTGTTTTTTTGTTTTTTGCTTAAATATATATATATTCACCACCGTTCAAAAGTTTGGGGTCACTTCCCTATTGAATCCCATGGCAAAGTGACCCCAAACTTTTGAATGGTAGTGTATATATATATATATATATATATATATATATATACTGTATATATATATATATACCAGCCTGAAGAAGCCTAACCCTTTCAATCCCAACATACAGTATAATTTTATCAACACAGCCTCAGCTGTCAGATTAAGAGGCCAAAATGATGTAAAATGAATGTATCAATAGATATAGCAGCATAAAAGCCGACCAGTAGAAGAAAGCAGAATTTATTACTAACAGAACTTTGTAGAAAAACAACAGAGATCAACAGTGACCAAACCTTTTCTCATTTGCACATCATTCTCTCAAGTCTCGGCTTTCAGGAAAAAAAAATTGGCATTGAAACAAACACACAACAGAAACTATTTCCATATTTCCACTTTTTCCTCATTTCCAGTTATTTCTGCTACTATTTACCTGCTATCCTCACTAAACCAACTCCAGCTCAGCTGCTTTGTGGCACCACCGTACATCAGAAACATCTTCTTGGCTTTATTCCAGCCATAGAGGAGCATTATTTTTCTTCTTTTCAGACACACATAGAACTTTCTGCTCACTGGTCTCCTTCCTCTCTACCTGTCTCTCTTCCTGTCTCTCCACCTTTCTCTCCACCCGTCTCACCATCTCCTCTCTCTGAACCACCTTTCAGCTGAAAACACAACCGCCATTAGTGCCGCTCTCTGGCACTAGCTAGCGCTAGCTCTTTAAACGGTTCCAGCAGGGACAGCCAATCATTAGCAAGAAAAATGATTGGCTGTCCGAATCATATCAGTTGAAATGGGTTTTAAGGTGGGACATATAGTAGCTTGCATAGTTAGCGCTTGCTGGACAATGGTTGGGACATGTCTCCATCCTACTAATTTCTACACCCATGTTCATAACATCTGTTTGATTCAAGGATCTGTGAACTGATGTATTTGCGTCTTCAGTGTTCAACTCAGCAGTGGCTTTTGGAAAATTGTGCAAGCCCTGGAATGATCCAGTTAGGGTCTGGAGCTTAAATTAGGGGGGCACCTATGAAAAGACCTAAAAATGGTCCTGCACTGTCACTCCCTAGCCAAATTGTGAGGGTCAAAATATATTGTAGTCAAGTGAGTATAGATTGAAAAAAGGAAAGGAAATGGCATTACTGAGTCACTAGCAAACTAAACAAATGTGACAAATTTGGTGTAAACAGGCTGGCATTTAGTGAGTCTTGTTGTGCTTTACTGATGTAAATGAAATACAAAGAATGCATGAAAAAATAGATGAATAAAATCAAATAAAACACTATGACTATGTGAGACAGAATGAATGTTTCCATAAAGGATAAACTGAATGTATTTTCTCAGACAACCCAAAAACCTCTGCCTAATAGGGTTTAACAGTTTGGTTTATATATAAAAGCATCCTGATTCAGTTTTTCTGTCTAATTATTTTAAGTGTTGGATCTCAGACCTGCCTGGTGACAAACCCTGGCCCTCTGATTTCAGCAAAAGTGTTTTGATGTGGGTGACATCTTAGCTGTTAAGCTGCCATTCTTCAAAGCGCTGATAAACAGATGGTATTATGGGTGTCTCTGTGACTCGACAACCAGTGTGAGTCACACTGACTCTGATCAGTCTCACACACTGACCTGAAGGCAGTGTGTGAGACCACACATTTGCATGCACATACACTGCAAATATTCTCAATTTTCCCATTTTTGTGCACATTTCTAACCTTAACATTCCCTTTAATTTATTTTCATTTAAATGTGCACAAACACATGGACATAACTCCAACACTACCGCTGGTTCCTGTGCACATTGTGAGATTATCCTTGAATTTTATTTGAATAAAGATTTTAAGCTTTATTTCTTTAGCTCAGCATTGGTTACTATGACAACTATCCAAGACATGATCCACAAAGAATGGTGCAAGAGACATAGACACTAGAGGTAAAGTGAATCAGCCAACTTAAAAGCAACAAACGCCAGTCATGAATTAAATTTGGTGTGATCAACCTTTACCTTAAAAGTGGCACAAATTCTTCATAAAAGTAATTTATAATGCAGTTTTTAATGGATAATAAGTCACTTGTGTCTTCTTATGTTGAAATTTTGCATCTAGATGTGCTTCCAGCTAATTGTGACCTGCAGTATAGTGACTGACTTAGACCATCTTCAAGTTCCTTCTGAAAATATTCCTTAAAAATGCAGTCTTTTGCACCCTTCCCCTCTTTCCATCTATCTGTATCTCATTACTTACATCCCTTTTCATCTCTGTCCTTCTCTTACTCCCCTTCCTCCACCCTGTGTTCCAGCTGTTCACTGTACTGTGTGTTTATTTGACATATTGAACTACTTTGAAGCCAATAACCTTTCAGAATTTCTTGAACAGTAAGTACTACTCAAGCTCACAGAGCTGCATACAGTACATGATTACAAGCCAAATGGCATGTGCTTTTATTTTTAAATATTTAAATACACACATGCAAGTAGGAATCCACATGGTAAACATGGTGGTGCAATTAAACATGCAGACCTAAACAGCTTTGGCTTTGAACATTTTAAAGGCTTCTTTTGTTTGCTGAAGCTCAGAATATGACAAGCAACTTGAACTGATAATGTATGAGTATGTGGGTGGTTCTAGAAGTTGGCAAAATAGGGATTCATTAGGGCTTTTGAACAGCTGTGGCTGTTAAGCTAAACACTAACATACCAACCAGCTGGAAACATGATGGCATCAGTTTGACAGAAATGGTGCATGACCTTTTATTTTTCTGTGCTGCTCTTTTCTTAGATGGGTAAGTTGTCATAAATTGGCAATGTAATTGGCTTCAGTTTATATTAATGTTGCATCAATTCACAAACAAAAGATTGTCTCAGGACACATTAAAAAACAGATGGAAACCCAACAATTCCCTTTGGATAACTGCTTGCTGGGGAGGAAAAAGGCATTTAATAATCTAAATCACCAAATACAAACTACCAACAAATGCAGTACATAGTATGCATTATATTTCACAGTCTGGTTTCTACAGTATGATTTATTCTGCAGTATGCTAGCTCGCACATAGCTGCTAATGTCTAGCATCTCCTCATTGTGTAAAAGATAAGCTGTGTATAATCAAACTGGCTCTCACTCCCAACCAGAAGTTAAGTGATAAACTACCAGAACACATCTACAAAAATGTGTGCACTAATCATATTGCTTTTTTTGCTGTTATAAGGATAGAAACCTAGCATAGCATCAAAAAGAAAATCCTTATCAAGTTATTACCATGTCATAGCCACAACTGCATTTCACATCTAATTTTGCTTTGACTAAACTTCCAATCATGGCTACTAGTTTTAGTGCAGTAGTTTGGTAAAAAAAAAAAAATGGTAAAAAAAAAAAATATATATATATATATCAAATAGTAATTGCACCATCATGATATAAACATAATGTACACTTATGCTACCTGCTTTACTGGAACATACAACCATGTTACTATATCCACTCATTAGATGATATTTGTGAGATGAAAATGTTTTTCATGCAAAGACAATAAATTTGGTGCATATTATCCACAACATATAGCTCTGGCAAGACGGCATGTATCATTGTGCTAATGCTAATTAAACATGCCGCTGTCACCACCCACACACCACCACTACCAATTTGCAACATCTTGCCAGAATGTCAGCTGGTCCACTTTAGAAAACAGGTTGAGCATTGCTGTTTAAGGGCAGTTGTATTTAGGATTTTCAGCCAGACTATGTAAGGTAATTGTGTCTCCTGATGAAATGAGTGACATTCCAGTATGTTCTGGTATTATTTCACCGAGGCTTCCGATCGGTAAGATACCCTGCACACCATTTAGGAGCCAATCAGTGCAGGGTTATCCAAGTTGGTAAGGTTGCGGGATGCATTCTGGCATAAATGTACTTTATTGTGTATTTAATTGCCCAACCACAATGTTTTCTGGACCTTAGCCAAGTGGTTTCGATGTGTTGGGAAGTAGGAAAGAGGTAGAGCTACAGAAGTCAAAATATAATCATTGCTTCAGGCCTGTATACACCAAGCAAACAATCATAAATATCAGGAGTATTAGTGATAATCTATCTTTCTTGGCTTTTTGATGTGTAGATCTTCCATTACACAATCTTGATAAATAATATTTCGTTTGTGTAAAATACTATCATGTCACAAGTTTCTTTATTTTGGACCAGCTGCTGACACACATGCATGAAGAACCGAGCAGTATAAATTCTTCAGACCCACTACATAAGACTCAAGTCAGAAACAAGAATTTTTAACATGAATATATGAATTGTGCTACACAAATGAGGCTCCCTGATTAGTGTTGCATTTGAACAGTAAGACTGTGCATCTCTGTGCTCTGGTAGCAGATGCATTAATGTCCTCATTGCCTCACAAGGGCGCCATGCCTGCTGTATATCATTACTGTTAACATCTGCATAAATCTAAATAAAGCTCTAATTTGATCTTTCAGTAACCAACAGGTCCAGATTCAGCCCTGACCTCTCCCTCTCTCTGGAGTCTATATTCTGATGCAGATTTACATAAATGAAGGATGATTGTGAATATGCGGCAAATATGTAAATGAGCCAATTATGATTGATCAGCTGATTGATTGGTGCTGTCTCTGCTGGTACCACCTGCATGTGGAACTATATGTTTACATGCAGGAAGACTTGTCATAGCAGATGTTGCAGATTCACAGGTGTGGGCTTTTTTTTTTTTTTTTACAGGCCATCCTTCCAGTCTAGCTCCTTCACAGGTCTTCAAGCCATAACAGTTTAGCTATTCCCCAAGATTTTATGTAGCACATGGAAAATTAATTTAGCTAAGAATGAAAAAAAATCTTGGCTTTCCATAAGTTTAACCTTTCCTACCTCATAATGACAGTTACTTATAAAGCACACAAGTGGTGAAAAATTGTTTCTTCTGCAGGGTTTCTGGACTCCCTTAGAGATATGATGAGAAGCAAAGTAATTTTTGAGGGATTTGGAGTAGAACTACCACTCCTCCACATTGAGAGGAACCAAAACAGGTGGCTCAGGCATCTGGTTGGGATACCTGCGGGACTCTTCCCTGATGAGGTGTTTCAGGCTTGTCCCACCGGGAGGAGGTCCCAGGGAAGACCCATCAATGCTGGTGGGACTATGTCTCTCAGCTGCTATGGGAATGGCTTGGGCAACTCTGTTCAGGATACAGCCACTGCATCCCGACCCTGGAAAAGAAGTGATGGATGGATGGATGGATGGATGCTAAACGTCAGTCTATACACAGTAAGTAAAATAGGAAATCAGTACTTGGTTATTTATAAGCTAATTTTCACTGAGGATGCAACACTCAGAGTTGCACAAGTTAGCACAGCTCATTTCTTTTTCTGTTGACCATGTCCATCCCTTTATGACCACAGTGTAGCATCTTCTCATGCTACTTCCAGCAGGATAATGCACCATGTCACAAAGCTCAGATCATCTCCAGCTACTTTCTTGAACGTAACTCCAATGGCCTCTACAGTCACCAGATCTCAATCCAGTAGAGCAGCTTTGGAATGTGGTGGAACGGGTGATTATTTAAAAACCTCCTTTGATGAAAATCTTTATGATGGTCGGGTCTATGATTTGACCCTGGTAATTACTACGGACTCCCTGCTGTGAGGGTGGAGAAGCAAACGTACATAAAGTGAAAGAAACAAGCAGAGACGTGTGGAGAAAGTTGGTGGAACGGGAGATTCTCATCATGGATGCAGCAACTGTGTGATGCTGTCATGTCAATATGGAGCAAAACCTCTGAGGAATGTTTCCCACACCTTGTTGGATCTATGACACCAAGAATTAAGGCAGTTCAGAAGGAAAAGTGGGGGCCTACTGGTACTAGCAAGATAGACCTGATAAACTGGGAGGTGAGTGCATGACACACATACACGTGGAAGCTAAACTTCAGTCTCTCATTCTAATACAATCAATCTGCAGAGGCTTTTGATTCTTTCAAGGGCACAGCTGAACATGTGCCCCCACACGAACACACCCAAGCACACAACTGCATATACACAGTGCATCTTTTACACCTCTCTCCTTCACACACACAGCAAACCTTTCTCTATCTATCTGTCTTTTCGGCCACAGGAGAAGCTGGGTCAGAGTCTACTCCTGGCCTGACAGTGTAGGGAGGGCCACAGAGGTGAGTGGGAGTTGATTGAGTTTGCTCAGCTACAGCCCATGGGACTGCAGACAATATTACAGGACTCACACTACCGCCCTCACACACACTCACACACACCTGAGGAGCAGCCAGCTACTACACACTCAATTTAATCAGGGCTTATGTCTATGGAAGTGAGCATATGTGACCTCCTCTGTTTCTGCACCTTCCTCTCCACCTGCCTCTCTGTCTACCTATCTGTCTATCAATGTATCACTCTGTCTTTTGGCTTCCTGCTCCCCTTTCTGTCTGACTGCCTGTCTTCTTTGATACCTCACTCCATTTCTATCACCATCTGTCCACTTTTAAGAAAGAGACACCCACTTTTACACGAGTCAATATGTAGAAGCAAAGCTCAGTAACTCATGGATTTAATTTAAGGTTCTGTATGTGATAGGATGAGGTTCTTTGATCTAAGACAACCCCCACAGGGAATTATGAAAGGTTTTCTAAACTTGGCTCTAATTGAGAAGATAAGCGACATAAGAAAGGTGCACAGCATCTACAATCATTTCAACCTGCAGTGCAGAACTTTGGAAAGTAAATATTGTCATAAACAAATAATATGTACAAAAATCAAAATTTAAGCTATTTCCAGACAATAATCCCTATTATTATTAATTTTTTTTTTGCTCATGCAGGAGGCAAATCTGCCAATTGTAGCTGTAGAATTGTTTAATAAATATATATTTTCCTCGTTTTGTAAAACACTTTTACGCTCATCAGTTTTGATGTTGTCTTGTGAAAAATGCAAGCTGACAGTATTTTTGAATGATGTCATTTGTGTTTTTCAGCTCTTTAAAATCATCAGTAGCATGATGGTAGTGTTTGTGTTACCTTGTTCAATAAGTAATAATGTTCACCAGCTCTACAATCTGCCACGTTTAACAGACATCACACCTCCAGCCACTCGCCGTCAGGAAGTGTTGGAGGAAGATCTGCATGAAGGCAAATCTCTACATGGATATTTTATGCTTTCCGTGCAGTTTTACGAAATGCGACTTGGATCAGACATTTAGTATTTCGAGACATAA
The DNA here is from genome assembly GCF_017639745.1 of Melanotaenia boesemani. NCBI lineage: Eukaryota > Metazoa > Chordata > Actinopteri > Atheriniformes > Melanotaeniidae > Melanotaenia > Melanotaenia boesemani. The sequence continues at coordinate 8,925,256 of NC_055691.1, read as the reverse complement.
AGTAATCAATGCAGATACTTTACTACCATCAAGACTCTTGGAAATTCAGTTTACTGTCCAGCAACATTCTTCTTCTGCTCTTAGACTGAAGGATGGTAATTCTGAGAAGTCACAAACAAACTCTATCCCAGTCTGAGTTTCTACACTGCCTGTCCAAAAAGATTAAGTCATACGTGTTAATATTTTGTTGGACCATCTTTAGCTTTGACATTCTTTGTGGCACCATTTCATTTCATTTATTTATTTTCACCCAGAGTCGCATTAACTTTAATCCAAGCTCTTGTATTGATGATGGGAAAGTCCGCAGGCAGGCTAAATCTGGACTCATCCGACTACATGACCTTCTTCCATTACTCCAGTGATGACTCTTTCAACAACTCAGTGAATTGCAGTGGGTCAAGCTTCACCATTTTGGGTCGGATAAGTAAGACTGGGACCCCAACAGAAGTGGCCCAAAAAAATGGTACAGTTTGTGTTGGATAATCCGGTTTGTATACCAGTTTCTGCCTGTAGAAACGCGAAAACATACGTACCAAACTGGACCCATTGGTAAAAATGGGCTTTAAGGAGCCTAAAGGGTGCAAAGATAATGTCGACCACACTAATACACAGGCTGAAGCGTTGATCCAGGACACCACCAAGTTCATCACCAAATTTTGAGCCTAGCATCTGAATGTGGAGCTGAAATGGAGACTCATCAGACCAGCAACGTTTCTCCATCTTCTATTGTCCAGTGTTGGTGAGTGTGTGTGAATTGTAGCCTCAGATTCCTGTTCTTAGCTGACAGGAGCCACCCGGTGTGGTCTTCTGCTGCTGTAGCCCATCTGCTTCAAGTTTGGACGTGTTGTGTGTTCATAGATGCTGTTCTGCAGACCTTGGTTGGAACCCGTGCTTATTTGACTTCCTGTTGCCTTTCTATCATCTCCAACCAGTCTCCCCATTCTCCTCTGACCTCTGACATCAACAAGACATCCTGGTCCAGACAACTGCTGCTCACTGGATATTTTCTCTTCTTCAGACCATTCTCTGTAAACCTGAAAGATGGTTGTGTGAGAAACTCCCAGTAAATACTCAGACTAACAACCATGCCATGTTCAAAGTCTCTAAAATTCCCCTTCTTCCTCATTCTAATGCTCAGTTTGAACTTCAGCAAGGCATCTTGACCATATCCACCATTGAGTTGCTGCCCTGTGATTGGCTGATTAGATGAAGCATTTGCATTCCACTTTGCTATAGCTGTGTGGTTCATAGTCTAAACTTTGCATGCAGCTCTTTGTATTTGTTTGAAATATCCAGAAAAAGAAAAACCATTACTTTTAACTGTGAAGCCTCACACTCACCTTTTCTGGAATAAAGCAGACTCTCCTCCCCATGCACATCCTTTCAGGAATAGTATTGGCATTCACCTTCATCACACACCCCCTCCAACTCCAAAAGTGTATACAATAACAGTCACCTTTTCTCTCACCCCCTCTTTGCCTCTTTCAACCTGCCAACCCTAGCCTCTCTTCCTCTCTCACACACTCTTCCTCTTTTCGTTCCATCTAAAGGTGAATGTTAGCGGTCACTGTCGGCAGATTTGCCCAGAAAATTGAATCAGCCAGCAGGTTGGGGGCCAGGAAGGCACAAGTGCCAAGCTCTGCTGATTTAATTCTGCCTATCTGTGTGTGTGTGTGTGTGTGTGTGTGTGTGTGTGTGTATGTGTGTGTGTGTGTGTCTATACATATGTGGCTACGTGTCTGTACTACTCATGCAGCATTGTGTACATATGTTTCTGTCCTGGAGTAGGAGCTGACTTTCAGTGAAACCCTTCATTGATGCTCCAGCTGACATGTTTTTCTTGCCGTGTAAATTTAAGTGAAAAGTCTTCTGCAGGGAGAAAAACAGACTTACATCATGTCCATCCCGATGTTGAGTCAGAGCAGGTTTTTTACAGAGCAAAACACCAAAATAACCTTGTGTTTCTATGACTGGGGAGTATTTTTGTTTTGAATAGAATTGACATCACCCACAACGTTCAGTGATTCTGTTCAGGAACAACTTTTTTTTATTTCTTTCTGCTCAATTCAGTGCTGCAGTCTCTGCTTCCCTCTTCATAGCTGACCACTAACTTAAATCAAAAAATCAACTGTTTGATCATCTCTAAGCAACCACAAGGTCCAGCAGGTTTGTCAAGGTTTGACCTCCCAACAGAAAATTATGTGTCCTCTCATCTCATTCCTCATGTTTTAAATGGACAGCAACTTCTCTTCTCAGTAAAACGTGTTAGGCTGAAGGACTTCTTTCTAAATAACCCTAATGCAGAGTTCACAGGGAGGAGTGAGACAGAAGCCAAAACTGAAGGTTTTATTTCAATCCAATTTGTCAAATAGAAAGAAAACTGAGGCAAAAATACATGACTGGTAAATTTTGGGAGCTTTGACAAGCGAAAACTTTGAACATTTTGGCTGTTTGTCTACATATAAACCCAGTTTTGGGGCACTGAAAAGAATTTAGCAATAAACCTCAAAGGAGTAGGACAGTAGGATTATCTGACTGTGCTGGTCACGATTCCAAAAATGTAAAATGTAAATAAAAACAAAATGCAATGATTTTCAAAGCTCATCCACCCATATTGTATTCCCAGTGGAACATAAACAACATATCAGATGATGAAATTGTGACATTTTACTATTTCATGGAAAATATGAGGTGATTGTGAATCTGATGGCAGCAACATGTCTTTGAAAAGTTGGAATAGAAGCAACAAAAGGCTGGAAAAGTAACTGGTACACATCAGAAACACCTGGAAGATTTGACAACTATTAATGCCAACAGGTCAGTAACATGACTGGGCATAAAAGGAACATTTTAGCGAGGTAGAGTCTCTCAGATGTAAAGATGACAGAACTTCACCAATTTGAGACAAACTGGGTCTAAATCTGAGGAAATTTTGTTTTGTTTCTGGAAAGCATGGACGGCGTGTCTTGCAGACTAAAGAGGAGAGGGAGGATCCAGCTTGTTATCAGTGGACAGATGAAAAGCTGCATCTCTGATGGGATGGGGCTGCATTAGTGCCTATGGTGTGGGCAGCTTCCACATCTGTGAAGCTCCATCAATGCTGAAAACTACATGAAGGTTTTAGAGCAACATCTGCTCCCATCCAGACAAAATCTCTTTCAGGGAAGGCCTTGCAGATTTCAGCAAGACAATGTTGAACCACATCCTGCATCCATCACAACATGTGTAGCAGAGTAAATGGAATATTCCATGCACCACCAAAGATATAAAAATATGTTATTTATATGGACATTTTGCTCTTTGGCACCATGTCAGCACTGATCAGTAAATGCCACTGGCTGTGGCAGAACTTTGCCAGTGATGCACCATATTGCATTATGAGTCATACAGATGCCTTTTTGTGAACATGGGTGCATAAGATATTTTCTGACTACTACCAAGGTATATGACGAGTGTTCAGTTGTACTTTATGCCCAGGTGTTGGTAAAATGCACTGCCAGCAGTCTAAGCTAGCTAACCTTGGCTTGGTAAAAAGGCTTTCTGTCCTTTATTGTGTGCTGCATGGAAGCTGCCAGTGAGAGCCAACCATGGCTGACCAGCATCCATGTTTTGTTCAGAAAGAACTGCGACCTGAAAAACAAACCAGGCGTCCCCTTATTCATACACACAAAGCAGAATAAGAAGTTTAAATGTTGCTAGGACCATCAAGTCTGGGCTGGTTATACATGTTTTCACAGAAGAGTCCAGCTGCTGAACCGGCTTCCTAAAACTCTAGCAACTGGTCTCCTCACTTCCCAGACGTTTGCAGACAGTTGTTAAAAGAAGAGGAGATGCTGACCATCACGCTGGAAGTACTTTTTACAGACATGTTGCTGATTTCAAATCTGCTCGTTATGGAAAATTCAACGGAACTGTTGTTTCATTCTGTTTTTATTTATATTTCACACATCGTCCTAACTTTAGTTGGAATTGGTGTAAATAAGACTGAAGATGTGAACAGGATGGGACTGACATCAAACATGTAATTCAATGCAGATTGATTGTTATGTTGGGGGCAAAAAGAAGAAAAAGAAGTAGCAAAAAACAAGGTGTTTGGTGTTCTAGTCTGATTTCAAATGCTTTGAATAAGTTAAATTTCTTATTTCTACTTTTTTCTTTAATGTTAAATTAACCCCATAATGCTGTACATGTCATATTTGATACAGTTTCTGAGATCTTTCATATCAGTTTATGGTAAAAATTTGGTTCAAAACCCTGTTGTACACAATCTGATACTTGTCTTCTGCCCTCTGTTGGACACTATAATAATACAATAATGCCATATCACACAGTAAATATATGAACATTTTTTAAAGGGCAAAATAAAGACTGGAGATTTGAAAAAAAAAATCCCCATTTTTGGGGGGGCGAATCTAGATTTAAAGGGTTAAGATTTTAAATTATTTTTTTTAATAAATATACATCTTGTCATTGCTTTCTTGTTAATATGTTGAGACTAGATTAATCTAAACTGATTTATAAATTCATTTAAATTATCCTGTAAAATAGTACAAGCACGTGTTCATCAGCACTCGATTCAACATATTATTTGAGATTACTATAAATATATACTGCATTTAAACAAAGCAAAAACAAAAGTAAGAGATTATGAAATGTCCTAAAGGCAGAAAAGCTGAGACGTAAACAGGTAGACAGACAGGTGTCAGCAGCTAGAGACAATATCCAGATGCGGATGTGACAAGAAATACAAAGACAGGAAGAAAGATAAGGAGCGATACCTCTGGCCATCTGGAGGACCAAAACAAACAGTGGGCTTCCTGTCGCTAAAGGGCCTGGTTCAGCCAGACAGACATGAAATTAGACCCTCCGCTGCTCAGTTCAAAGCAGCAAAACACTATGAACCTCCGCCTGCGTTTGTTTGAAGAAAATTACTTCTCTCTTTTCTTTTTTTTTCTTTTTCTTCCAGTTTCTTATTCAAAACTTTCCGTCTCCTTTCTGATTCCTCATCTTTTATCTTCTCATTTCTTTCAGCTTCTCCCTTCCTTCTACATTTATCCTCTTTTATCCTGTCTTTTCGCCACCCTTACATCATCCCTACAAGCCTCCCTCCCATTGATTGTGCTGCCCTCTTCACCCCGTCTTTCTCATTCATAATTGAGCAGCATTAACTGCCGCTGAGGCCGAGCACTGGTTTAATTAGCTGACCAGCCCGCAGAGACTTTGCCTCTTCTCTTAGTGCTGCAAAACATACATTATCCTGCAGCTCAGAATCTTCCATATACAGAGAACTGCTGCTGAGCGTCTGGGTTGGGAAGTCATTTATTGGAGGTATTGGACAAAAACTCTGTAATGACCTTTCAGCATATTGTAGTTCAAGTTGTCTGAGGGGGAAACTGGACTTATTCTCCTCTTGGCTGTTTTTACAGGCTTTAAAAAAATCTACCTGCTGACACCAGATATTGGCCAATAACTGGCCTTTAAAAAACAACAGACATCCCTATAGAGTTTGACAGCTTTTGATGGCTGGCCATCTTTTTCTTTCTTTCTTTCTTTCTTTCTTTCTTTCTTTCTTTCTTTCTTTCTTTCTTTCTTTCTTTCTTTCTTTCTTTCTTTCTTTCTTTCAGTAACTTAATTGTTTTTGAGACTGATAGACTGACATTTTCATATCAGAACTGATTACGTTCTGTTATGAAAGTTACTGGTTATTTATAACAGGTATAAATTACCAATGCTGGGGCTAGACTTTTATACATAGGGTGGGCAAGACTTTATCAAGTGGGCCATATAGTAAAAAAAGATTTCCACTCACTAACGCAGCTGTAATAACTGTTGTCACATTAGAGACACGTGAGAAATAAAACATCTTTACATTAATAATCTGGATCACTGAGTGGAAATATTTCTAACAAGTTCAAAAAGGTCCATAAAAGGAAAGTTGGTTGTTTTGGGGTGCAGTATGTGGAGCTTGATGATGTATGACCACAGTGACTGACGTGGCTAACTCCAGGCTGGAAGCTGTCAGGGTTCAATCTGCCTCAGCCTGATATCAGACCTTCCTCTTTACAAAAAAGTTAGTAATATCTATAACTTTCTCTAAAAAATCAGACTGGTTCCAGGATATATTTCTCCTCATTTTTATGCTGTTACTACTTTAAAATCAACTAGCAGCTTTGCTAGCCTCCTGTTTAAACTATTTCATATAGCACTAGCTTAGACAGCACTGTGAAGTGGACACTGAGGTTCTCTTAATAGTTTATTTTCTGCTCTTTATTTACTGAGTTGATGTGTAGTCCCTAAATACTCTCACTAAATACGATCTGGTCTCCCCACATTATCTTTAAACTAATCTAGTGCTAGCATAGAACTACATTAGCACTACTATGTAGCTTCATGCTAACACCAGGTTAACGTCCTAATATAACATACTTGCACAGGGACAAAATCTCTTTTAGAAATGTGCTGCAAATTTGACTATAAAGGATGACTTGGAAACTATTTTAAATGGTGTAGTGATACTGGTAATCCATGCATGCCTGGAAAGACGTTTCTGTCCTCCTCCTCCAGTAGCATGTCACTCACCTGAGGTGACAGTGGGGGTGTCCAATCAAATTTCAGTAGTGGCCAGTGCCACCCTGGCCACCCCTCTAGCTCCACTCCTGCTCTGAACCTGTCATTTACACATTTAATGCATTTTCTAATTAATTTTTTTGTTGTAGAAATATTATGTAAGTAAACGTAAATCATGTATATAGCATAGGTTACAATGTGCTGATAAAAGAGAAGCAAAAGATGCAACATTTGAAGCAAAAATAATATATATACATATAAATATATAAATATATATATATATATATATAAATAAAGGAATGGTTATTGGTTTAATATGTTTTTTATGTTTCTTAGGATGTTAAAATCTTAAAATGTTGGTTATTTATTTGTGTTTATTTGATGCACACAGGGATTTCTAACTCTGGCCCTGGAAGACCACTGTCCTGCAGGTTTTAGATGTTTCTCTGGTTCGACAACTTTGACTCAGAATAATGAGTCATTGTGCAGAACTTGAATCAATCAGGTGTGTTTGAGCAGGGAAACATCCAAAACCTGGAGGATAGCTGCCCTCAAGGACCACAGTTTGAGATTCCTGGTTTAACATAAAATCCTTGCAAGGTCCTTCTTCTTCTTTTTCTGTTTTACTTTGAAGGACTTTGCGTTCGAAAGAAATAGTTCCCTCTAGTTTTTCATTCTTCCTGCACTGGGTTTCATCCGCTGTGTGAAGTAAATGCGTTGCACACTGTAATTCATAATCTTTACAACAACTCAGTCGTCTGTTGTACCAACAAACCAAGCGTGCACACACACACACACACACACACACACGGCTTTCCTCACTTTACTGCATTAATTCACACCATACATGTACATCTCAATAAATTAGAATATCACCCAAAATTTGAGTTTTTTTAGTCAATAAAAAAATTAAACACATCTTTTTATGTCATCACACACAGGCCACAGATTCTATACAATTTCTATGTTGAAAATCGTTTTTTTTTTTTTTTTTTTTTTTATTTGTCTACTGAACTTTGAGTTTTTATTAGTTTTAAGTTAGAATTATCAACATGAAAGAAAGAAAGAATTGACATTTCTCTGTGATTAATCATTGAATGATTGTGTTTCATTTTTTGGATTTGGTGCAAAAATCTACTTTTCTTATAATATTCCAATTTATTGAGCTATCTGATTAAATCTGACCACACTGTCAGATTAACTAGTTGTCCTTATTTAGCTCCAAAATGCTGAAGACTGGAGACTTTAAATGCACATTATATTGATATGTTCCTCTTCTTCCATTTCTCTCCACATCTGTATTTATTTTTATCCCGACTCCTCATTAGCAATTCAGTTAGTATTCCAAGTGAAATCCTATTTGATGAGTTGGTGAAAGTTGTGGAACTGCTGTCCTCTGCAGTGTAAGGAGACACTGACGGTCACTCCAAACACCCACTTTCTGCCTCTGGACTGAGTCTTCAACACTGGTGAATGTTAAATAACGGGTCTAAGCCTATAAATTGAACCAGTATTGCTCTCATTAATTAGACACATCCTGTGTGGTGCAACATGTCATCCTCAATGATGCCTTCCAGGGAGCCGAGTTGCTGCAAACTAGGATGAGATTTAACTCTTGCTTGTTTCCATGGATACGAAATTATTTGCTTGACCCTGTGACTACCTTTAAGTGTTTTTCTGATGGTTTTGCAAGGAATTTCACGAGTGGGGTTAATTTTATTTACAGTTTATGAGAAAAATTTGGTCATTCACAGGAGTAGATGAATATCCATTTATATGTTTAAAAACCTTTCCCAAATGCATTGCATTTTTTAACGAAATGTCTGGGCTGCTGATGATTAAAAGTACTCTCTTCGTCGAGCTGGTTAAAGATTCAAAAACAAATCTGTGACAGGACTCTTTTTTTTTTTTTTTTTTTTTTACACTGAATGATCTTCATGGCCGCTCCTTTATTTTACTTGTAAGTTCCATCCAGACTGCGACACCAAGATTATATTATTTTGACATATAGTTTCTGACCATCCTGTCTTAAAGACAATTACAATGCTGACAATGCTTACATGAGAACTTACCCAACTGGTTGTAGGAATACTGGAAGAATAAAGAGCCTGAGAGCAAAGCGGAGAGTCCTGCTGTCAGACGAAGACACCCCAACCCACCAGAATGAAGACAAAAAGCATTACTGACTCCTCCAGATCACAAAGATGGAGAAAAAGAAATGAGTGACAGCGTGTCACGCTGAGCACAGCTGTGTTGTTTCTGTAGCATAATAGACCCCCGAAAACAGCTAAATTAAATAAAGTCTCAAACTAGAAAACACTTTCTGGTTGGATTGTCAGTTTCTATTCCAGCACTCCGTCATTCTCAGTTTTTCTACTTCAGCAGAAATATGAAATTATAAGAACAGTGAGGAGTTGATGTCGACTTATTTTCTGGACTATTCTCCTGTTGCCCTTCAAGAAGCTGCATGAATGAGTGAATCCATGCACAGACATTTTGTTCTGAGCTACAGTATTTCATTTTATCTTCAGGAGCTCAGTCAGGTGGCCATGACATTATAATCCACTATGCACTGGTTTCACAGTGTGTTTCGGGTCATTGTCCATCTGTTCAGCTTTGCTGCATTTGGCTGAATATGTGCAGACAGTATATCATACATGTTAGCATAAATCTTCTGACACATCATTAATAAACACTAATGACCCACAGGAAGCTTCTTTGGCCTTGAGTTGTGGGTTCGTAGCAAAAGTTAAATGAGCAAAAGCAAATGTCGCAGGAAGGAATAATGAAGCAATAGATCAAAGCCATCCATGAAACTGCTTTTAAGCATTTGTCTAATTACACATATGCCCCTAAATAAACACGTGACTTCACAGACAAAGAGTTGTAATTATCAAAAGATTTTCTCCACTTTAAAAAGAGTTAGCAATGTAAACCAATTTTAACCCTTTAATTCCAAATGAATTATATTTGATACATACAGTTTCTGAGACCTTTGCGTCACTTTACAAAAAAAAACAAAAAAAAAAAACTCAAGCTACATAAGCTGATACTTGTTTTCTGCCTCCTGGTGGCTGCCTTTTACACTACAATAATTTCAACATAAACTGCTAGTAAACCCAAATAAACATTTCAGATTTAAAACAATTAGGCAGAAAATTATTTAAAATAAACCAGCGGAGTTCAGTAATCATGTTCTAAAATGCATGGCAATAATTAATAGTCTCAGGTGGGATTGTACGCTCTGACCACCTGAAGGAGAAGTCATTATCTATGTTTACATGAACAAATATTTCATCTATCTTACTAAAATCAATCTGATCAGAGATTCCAGCTGACATGTTTACATGGACATTGGATAAAGTAATCCGATCAGTTGTATTCACATAATGGACAGATTAAATACGACCGTAACGCTTTTTACATGAGCAGTTCTGCTAGTTAGGAAGAAGTGTTTTCTTCTTTTTTATTTTGAACCTTTTGATTGTTGAGATGCTCAATAGTTCTTAACTCATTCAGTTTCTAACACAAATGTATTCGCTACAGTCTCGTCTTGTTTTGCTGCCGCCATTTTTCAAGTCTTCCCTGAAACTCCCTCACATGGTTCAAGCATGCACAGAGACCACATACACCACAAAACGATCAGAATGAGCGCAGACATGCTTAGTTTTACCTGCTGATCCCATCATGAAAAGGTTTAAACCACACCTCTCAATAGGATTGAAAAATCTTTCCGATTGAGACCGATCGGATCAGCTGGCATGATCACATGATTTTTATTCTGATTAGACGTTCGATCAGATTAAAAGTGCTCCATGTAAATGTACCTAATTGTATAGTTTCACATATTAGACAATTCTCAGTCTACTGCCTACCTACTCGTGTTCTTTACTTGCTGGGAGAATTTCTTTTTGTTCTGAGACTGAAAATCTACTATTTGGTTGGACATTTAATGACTGATGCATTATCATGAATCAGTTATTTTTTTATAGTTTTACAAGTTTCATTCCCATACATTGTGCAGCAGAATAAAGTTTGCAGCCTCTGTTATTAGTTTAGCCGCAGCATGCGGATTCACCACAGAGACATGGCTGCTCTTCACATTTATCTTAATAACCGAAGGCAATACAATATACATACAGACCACCTGCTGTGTGCAGACTGTAAATGTATATGTGCTATCGAGTATGGGGAGCTGGCATATCGGTTGGAGAGTTGTGCATTCAGAAGCTTGAATATGTGGAGGCAGGTAGGTGGCGTGTGTGTGTGCGTGTATGTGTGTGTGTTTTCGTGTATCCTCCAAACACCAATGAATAGAGTTTGTCCTTCATGGGCGGCAGTCAGGGACAAAATTGAATCTTTCTCTTTCGTTCTCACTGAATGTTTGAATAGAGTAATATGCTTCACTCTTTCTTTCTCTCTCCTCAACAGTATGCCAAACAAAGGACAGCTTTCAGCCTTTAATTGAAATACTGTGTTGTATAAAAGGTCATACACACACTTATGTGCTCCTACGCAAATATATTCCAACATAGAAAAAGCATGCAACAGACCCCCACCACCATCTTTAAAAGAAAATGGTAAAATGTCTTTTGCAGAGATGATGCACCGACGTGATCTCATTCTCAGGGCGTCAAATGCTGCAGTTTTGTCAAAGTCTTTTGTGTCCATGAGGACTGACTGAAGGTAGTCAATACTCACAATGGAGGAGAGTCTCTATGTCCCTTCAGCTGTTAAATTCACTCTTATATTCATATTTTTCTGATGATGAAAACCATTTTCCTCTTAAAATTTTGGTAAAAAAACAAAAACAAAAAAAAAAAAACAACCTTAAATGTCAGAACACAAACACTCCATCCATACTGCTTCCAAAGCAATTAAGAAGATAATTAGCAGCACGGTGATGCTTATCAATGTATTGATTAACTGATCATCATCAGTGTGAGTTCCTCTATAAAAAGAAGAACTTTGCAGTTTGCTGACCAGTTTGCAGCTCTGCAGCACTCAGGTGTGTGTTAACATAGTGCCAAGGTTTAAAGACCAAGCTCAGCCGAAAATCGGACCGTGTGCTCAGTGAAACTGCAAAAACCCAAGAGCTACATGTCAGACTCTCCAGGCCGCAGCTAGCATTTAAATGTTAAAGTTCATGACAGTCCAGTTAGAAAAAAATTGAACCAGTATGGCTTGTTTGGAAGGGCTGCATAAGAAAGACTAAAAAGAACATGGCTGCACAGCTTAGGTTGGAAAAACTGCATCTGAACACTTCTGGAACAATGTCTATTGGACAGACCAGACCAAAGTAGACATGTTTGGTCAAATAGACACACATAAAAAAAAAAAACAAACACAGAATATTAGCACAAACACCCCATACCAATTGTTAAGCATGGTGGTGGAGGGATGATGATCTGGGCTTGTTTCCAAGCCACAGCACCTGGACACCTTGCAGTCATTGAGTGGCTTGTGAAGTCCACCAAAGTATTCTGCAGTCAGTTGTCTGACATCTGAAGCAACGTTGGACAGAAAAGTGGTTTTATGAAAAGTGGTGTTTAGTCAAAGGAAGCCTTTTCAAAACAGCTCTTACTCGTGTCCACAAGACAAAATGGCCGAGTCATTCCCAACACATAATTCCAGGGAACCTTCCAGATGATAAAAGAAGGGCTCCCGGACGAGCCCCCACTTGTTACGACCCAACTTCTAGGGGTATGTGGAAGGGCGTAACAAAGAAAATAAATGCAATGCGGACTGCTGTTAAAAGGTGTAACCAAGCACGTTTTATTTGTACAAGTGTGGAACAGAGAGGAAACCTGTAACAAAAGAAACAACCACGTGTTGGGTTTAGCAGAACTGCTGAAATAAATATACAAAACATATACCAGAACCCACTGAGTGCAAACCACGAAATGACTAACTTCAGTGAGGAAATTAAACCAAACAGAAAACAGCAGTTCCATAAACTAATGTGACTGTTGTCACCAAACAAAAACACTAACCTAGCCCAACACTATGACAGAACAAAATAAAGGTGTAGCAAAGCTTAAACGAAACTGAGTGTAGAACGGTGGAATCCAAACTAAAACAGAACCATAACTGAGTCCCCACACCGGACTCCACAAAATGGTCTGCAACTAAACGGATCACCCACACAAAGCACAGCGAACACCCAGTTAGCCCTACTACCAAAACTCCTGTCAAAATCAGGATGAGACCTCCTGCTCCAACCAGTTTCACCCTGATGCCACAAACACACACACCCAGTGCACAACGTGAGGGGAAAGTGGCCTGAGCCATTCCGGCTTCCCCCTACTGACTGGCTGCTGCAGCAACCTTTTCTTGCAAAATTCCTCCACAAAAATGAGAGAGGGGGTGACTGGTAATGTTAAAACTGAATGAATACTTGTTATTTATTGGTATATAAAACCTTTTTTGTTATTCTTCAGAATTTAGACCAGGGATCTCCAACTCCAGTCCTCAAGGGCTATCTTTCAGCATGTCTAACTCAAATTAAACAATCTTTCCCAACAACTTGTTGTCAAGTTCTGCACCAGCCTGTTAATTTGAATCAAATGCAGCAGGGAAACATTTAAAACCTGAAGAACAGAGTTGGAAATCCCTGCTGTAAACCAATCTCATACAAAATTTGTCCTCTGATTTATCTCTTTTTTTAGTTCCTTCTTCCCTCCTTCTATCCAGCACCTCCTTCTCTTTCTCCTCATTATCCTCTTCTGCCAGAAAACATAGACAAAGGGCACACGCACTGACCCTTCTCTCCCCTGTCCTCCTTCCTCCTCCAATGCCCTCTACCTCCTCCCACTCCTCCTTTTAAGGATTTTAAAGAGATCATTTACTGTGCCCCTTTGGTTTCCATGGGGCGTTCCATTGATGCTAACAAGCCATTTTCATGGAAAGTGAAACTTTTCCCCACAAAATATGACAAGTCTGGAGAGGGAAATAACCAGGCAGGATTCAAAATACCAAGGTGCAGCTTTAAGATGACAAGGCTAAATTGGCTATTATTTTTCCTTCCTGTCTGTGCTGTCCTTTCCTGTCTGTCCTGCTTTACGCCTTCCCCTTCTGCAAGTCATTTTCTTCATTAATGAAAACAGGCAGCCACGTGTGTGTGTGTGTGTGTGTGTGTGTGTGTGTGTGTGTGTGTGTGTGTGTGTGTGTGTGTGTGTGTGTGCAAATGTGTTTCTGTGTGTGCTCACTATTTATATCTTAATCAGTGAGTGTTTAGTGGCAGCCTTAATGTAAGTCTGCTGATTCAGGTGAAATCAGGTGGAGTTATTTATTGATGAAAATGGAGTAAAGATTTTTACTGCATTTAAACATCAGACTGTTACACTACACCACACTTCACCATGTTAAGTTTCAACACTTGCTGCAGTTTTTGAGGGGCATTCATCCCTTTCTGGGTTTAATCTAACATTTCCACAACATCAGCTAACTAACTGGTAAATGGAGGCTAATAGCTAGGGCTTGCTAGCACATAGGGAAGGTCACAAAAGGGCCAGTGGTAGCTGAAAATTGGTTGAACGTCGGTTATTGTCAGGGGTGAAAGTACGATACGGTACTGCGTACCACCAAAAGATTCACTGGTGGTACGCAGTACTAGGAAGATCGGAAAGTAGCTGCCTGCTATAAAGGCCTTAGAGTAAGAAGTACCAGCAAGAATTTAAAACTACTTTCACCCCTGGTTATTGTTGTCACCTCCTTGCTTACTCAACTCTCTGTCCAGGTGGATGGTGGTTAGCTGCCACCCAGTCATGGCTGCTGCCTGAGAAGTAACCACTGCTGCCCCCTGGCTGGTGTTGACTTGTCATTTGCTAGATTCTCATTTTCATCTGTTCATTATAGCACATGGCAAAAAATGACTTGGAAAAACATGCTCTTTAAGTATAAACTAAGATAACAACAACGTTAACATTATCCAGTAGTCTCAAACTCTCACTCACAGGTCTTTTTCTCAGAAACTCGACTACTATCATGCCATAGTTTATGGATTTTGTTATAAGATCAAATTCTGCAATCAATGCACCCCAGCTACAGCATGCAGATTATTTTAGAAAGCATAAGATTTTATGCTGCCAAGAACGAGCGATCCACCATTACTTCTCAAAGCACGGCACTTTGTTTGTTTGAGAAATCCACCACAATTTGTTTTTAGATGCAAGGGCAAGCTGACTCATTTTAGCTTCCCTAAAGACCCAGAAATCTTAGATCAGTGTGTAGCGGATTTCAGCGTCTTCAAAATAAAGATTGGAACTTTTGTTTACTCGTGACTGAATTAAACATCTTTGAGGATTTTCTCTCCTTACAGACTTACGGTCTCACTCCCAAAGTGGGGGTCTGACTCAAATTTATGACTTGGTTTCCAGCTCCACAGGTCAACAAAGGTCGACTCTCTCCAACATGGACTGGGGAGGACTTCATTAAGTTATTTACTAGATCAGGGAAATTTCTGAACTTTAATCTTCTGCAACATAAATTTGCTTTTTTAACTGGTGTTTTTCTTAACTGATATGAGATATAACCTTTTCACTATTTTATAATCTTTTCAATGGTTTACTGGATTTTAATGATGTCTCATATAAGGCTTTAATAACTTGGATATATAGATATATTCACAAAATGTTTAATTTGATAACTCTTTACAAAATGATCAGACCAGCCCACAAGACTGTTATTGGTCAAGATAATGGTCCCACATCCTTTCATGGGGTGGTCTTCAAACTAACACTTTTTGAACTCAGAACAAAGATTTTAGTTTGCCTCTTCCTCTTTTGGGGCTCCTCCTCTTTTGGGTCCTCCCTGCTTCAAGTTGACTTCAAGTTGTCTGCTCTTGGAGCCTCTCTCCAAGTTCTCTTCAACTCCTCTCCAGACATGGCTCTCTTCCAGAGTTAGGACACTTGGTCTGAGAGAAAGAGAGAGATGCTGCCAGAGAATTAAGTTTGCAGTGATGTGAAGAACATCGCTACAGATACAAAAGTTTGTGTCTGCATTCAAGATGCACGATTGGTGGTTTTTGTTCCTTTTTGGACTGATTAACTCCGTAGTTCATTCCTTTTTCCAGCTAATACTTCGCTTTTCTTTAGTTGTGTTTTTATCTTTTGGACTTTTAATGTTGATCCTAAATTTTGATCTTTACTTTGGATAACTGGTTAATGCAGGCTGACCCAAGCTTCAGAACCAGTGCTACAGAGTTTCTTTTGGGACTGACCTAAAGCTGTACATTTTCATCTTTTGCCATATCACCGCAAGTCATTCACTGTCCATCATCGGTACCACCAGCAGAGCCGCGGGAGAGTCCGCATCCGCAGAGCTGCCTGATCCAAACCTGCGGACCACCACGTGACGCATCTTCTGGCCTTCTGGAAGTCGCCCCGGGATCCAAACCGCCTGTGCCAACTTCCTCATTTGCCCAGGAGAGTCACTACCACGGTCGTAAGTCGGCTCGATCCAAACAGAACTGGACGAGTCCTGCTCGGATCAATTCTCTGCTTATCTGCTCTTAGAAATGGTTGGTGTCTGACAGTGACCTAGCAGTTCTACATCTTAGTTAAACTTCCAGCTTTAACAGATGAGATTCAGTTTTCCCTCTTTCCTTTTAGGATTCAGAGATGCTTTTTCAGTCCTGAACCTTAGTTTAATTAACACCGCAGGTTAATTAACTTTTGTTCATTTCTTGCACACATTTCATTCATTCTGACACATTGAAATAAGATTCTGGTTTGAACTCCATATTCTGCATTTTACAATGTTTG
Source organism: Melanotaenia boesemani (assembly GCF_017639745.1). Lineage (NCBI taxonomy): Eukaryota > Metazoa > Chordata > Actinopteri > Atheriniformes > Melanotaeniidae > Melanotaenia > Melanotaenia boesemani. Next base: position 8,908,925 of record NC_055691.1, on the reverse strand, counting down.
ATTCATTTTCCCATGCAAAGTCCTTTGTAAATATTTCCTTTTCATTTATGCATGATTAGTTTAGTAATAAGTATTTTATATTTATCCTAAACTGGTCTGGTTATTGTGAATTCCTCCTTTGAACCATGTTATGGGTCCCTTCGACGTAAGAATTCACGTTAGTAGCGTCCTGAGACTGATTGATTGATAACTGATTGATTTGACTAGCTTGAATTAATTAATTTATTAAATTAATTAATTTAGTACTCTAATGGTGTCCACACAGCCATTAGATCAGTATAAAGCTATCTGTGTGGTGGTGCCCTGAGGTATAGTAAAAATATTTTGTCTGATAATTTTATGAAATTATTAGAATTAATCATTTTATTAAACATCTTTAATGTTTAATGACACTGAACGCTACAAGTGGATGCAGTTTGTTTTCCCTGGCCAGTGTCGCACTGGACCCAGACCAGTATGACCCAGGCCTCAACACTGGCCAGGGTCAGTGTTGGTCTGAACTGGACAAAGCTCCAAAACTGGCTTTGTAGAGAGACTGAAGCTAAAAGTTGAGGCTGTTCCAAAACTAAAAATGTATCTGAACCTCAAACACTTGAAACAGTTTCAGTTTCTGTGTTTACTTGGTATTTGGTGGAGGAACACATTTTCGTACAAACATCATGTGCATATTGAAGAAAAATGCAACTAATTGGACTAAGAGTGCTTTATGTTCATATTGTGTACAAATTAAATATATATGAAAGATATTAGCAACTTAGCTGTAGGTAACAATTGGGGAGTTTTTAGGCATCATATCCTTACTTGTGCTTGGCAGAGGATGTTTTTCTACCTTATTTTGCCACACTTCCTTCATCTGCACTGATTAACGTGGAGATATACAGAAAAAAATCTATAAAGTGAGAAACTGAAAGATGTCATAAACCATTGTTGCACAGTTGCATGTAATCAGCATATTATTTGCAAACAGAGATGTCCTGCTGTAATCTTTGTTGTGGTGGTTTATCACGTTGCTCCTCTTAGGTTCTTTTTTTTATTTTGTGGTTATATGTTGGTTTTTGTTGTCATTTAACTTAAAATATAAGAAATGAAATGAGTAATATTAATTTAATCTCTTTCTTTTTCCTCTATCATGGTTTATCTAATCACATAATCAGCAGCAAGTTTTTAATTTCTGTTAAAAAATCTAAACATTACTAGTGCATCCTCCTAAATACTCTCTACCTTTCAACTCTTTCCACCATTCATTTATTTTTCTACATTTCAGTGCTGTTTTCAGTTGCTATCAACACTGACCGGAGACTTTATCAGGTCCACCTTGCTGGTACTGGGTTGGACCCCCTTTTTCTTTCAGCATTGCTTAAATTCTTCCTCGTGTCATAGATTCAACAAGATGTTGGAAATATTCATCTAAGATTTTGCTCCATATTGACATGATAGCATCACACAGTTGCTACAGATTTGTCAGCTGCACATTTGTTCTAATTACAGAGTCGCACTGGAAGCGATGACTTTTTCGACCAATCCACAAATTCCAGTGTATCAAGCTTCACCATGTTGACTGTGATCAGTTAGATTGGTACCCCAATGAAAGGGTCCAAAAAGTGGAATGGTTCAGGTCAGATATTGTGCCACCCATTCCGTTTTTGGTTGTGGAAACACACACAAAAAAAGGCATACTGAACTGGACCCTTTGATTGAAACAGGGCTTAGGGGGACAAAGGTGTGGCAAGATAATATTCCCCACACCATTACACCAGCAGCAGCCTGAAGTATTGATCCAAGGAAGGATGAATCCATGTTTTCATGATGTTTCCACAAAATTCTGATCCTAGCATCTGAGAGACTCATCAGACCAGCAAGGTTTCTCCATCTTCTATTGTCCAGTGTTGGTGAGTGTGTGTGAATTGTAGCCTCAGTTTCCTGTTCTTAGCTGACAGGAGGCACCCGGTGTGGTCTTCTGCTGCTGTAGCCCATCTGCTTCAAGGTTGGACGTGTTGTGTGTTCAGAGATGCTATTCTGCAGACCTTGGTTGGAACCAGTGCTTACTGGACTTCCTTTTGTCTTTCTGTCATCTCCAACCAGTCTGCCCATTCTCCTCTGACTTCTGACATCAACAAGACATTCTGGTCCAGACAACTGCTGCTCACTGGATATTTTCTCTTCTTCAGACCATCTCTGGAAACCCTAGAGATGGTTGTGTGTGAAAATCTCAGTAAATACTCAGACCAACAACCATGTAACGTTCAAAGTTATTTAAATCCTCTTTCTTCCTCATTCTGATGCTCATGAATCTCATCAAGTTGTCTAACTTGATTTAATGCACAGAGTTGCTGTTTTGTGATTGGCTGATTAGATATTAGTGTTAATAAGTTGAACAGGTGGTTGTAATGAATTGGCTGGTGAATGTATGTGATGTTTATGCACTTTAACCACCTGGTTAAGGGAAATTTAGGTGTTCTGGTTAAGTTAATTAAGACACGGTTAGAGAAAAGAAAACCTCAATGATTGCCTTAAAATAGATTCCCTCACATCTAGAATGTGATTATCAGCAAAACACACTAACATGGTTTACGATTGACAAAAAAGAAAGTCCTTTTTCCTGGTTAGACTACATTAATTAGTGATTTATCTTTAAACTTATCAAACCACTAAAATAACCTCTTCAAAAACTATAAATCATGTTTTCCATCACAACTCCTCACAGCCTGTTATTTTACTACTTCCTTTACAGTGCCAACAATCTCTCCATGAATGTGTGTAAATATAAATATGAGTGTCAAGAGAGCACATCCTGATTTCAGCCTCTGCACCTTTAACCCCTGACCATTTGATATTTGGCCTCAGCGGTTCTGCATCAGTTCCAGAAGACCAGAAGTCACACAGTGCAAACAGAGATGACAATAATCCCACAGAGGGAAGGATCTCAGGGCCTGAAAACTGCAGCTGATAGGAGAAAATCTAGAGCCGCCCCTCAAATCTTTATGCATCAAAAATTGTGCCGCAATTGGTTGAACATGTGCAAATACACACATATATATATATATATATATATAGTATATGATGATGAAACAGAGTCTCTCGAGGTTAAGGTGAATATTTGGTCTGAGCAGCTTTATTCTTCAACAATCTGAACCCTCTTAGACAAACTTTGTCATTTCTTTAAAGGGGCAAAAAGCAAACTCCTTTCACCTGTTCTGTTCTCCACTTGTTCCAGTTTTCTCAGTTGTTCTAAGGGCACACTGCTGCTTTCCAAAAGCCAAATGCTTAGGGCTTCAGCCCAGAAGGGGTGCCTGAGGACTGTCCAACTTCGAATCACCACAGCCTTGTGACCATTGGGTAGCGTTTGAAAAGACAACGGTCAGTCAGAGCAGAACTTCTTTGTTATTTGGCGTTTTTACTCAGCAAGGAGGCTGAACATAATATAACAATACGCTTGTTCAGCCATGGAATTAAATCTGTATCCAGTCAAGCTTGACTGTCAAGCTAAGAATGCTAAATTAAAGAATTTGTAAGCAAGAAATATGGATAATGTGCTACTACGGTGCATTAATTGGAAGTTATTGTGTTGTGTAAAAATGGTGTTTATATTTTCCTCTATTTTCCATGTGTCCAGTAGACTTTATGCTTCTTGATACTATATTTATTCACATAAGTGCTGCATTATGCTCTAAATGTATCTCTAAAGACTAATAATGCAGGCTGCAGCACATAGTTTAGTTTTCTGTATTCGTACCATGTTCAATCGCTTTGCTTCCTGTTTGATAAAATGAAACCAGTAAATGAGTAATAATAGTAAAAGCTGCAAAAGAACATTCAAAGGTTGTGTTTGAATAATTTAATGCTACAACAACAAAGTCTTTTTAAGATGATATTGATCATCATTATCATGTCATAGCATGAGGGTAACAAATGCTGGTTGGATGGGCCCCATGGGAATTTTGGCTCTAGCCCCAAGAGACTCAAATTATGGGCTCAATATGAAGATAAAGATTTTTAGCTGTAAATGAATGTTTGTAATTATAAAGAAAAATGTAAATTTTTATTTGTAATCATCTGTTCTCAGATGCAAAGCGAAGAACTGCTGCAAGACTCTGAAGTTGCAGATGTGGATCTTTGGCCCTGTCTTTACACTTCTATCTGATTGGATGATGACTAACCAAACTGTCCAATCAGAGAGCAGATGTTTCCTGTCCTTCTGGAAGGGAAGTAGATAGATTTACAGATGGATGATGGTGCGACTACCTGTGTGTTAAAGTAAATGTGATAAACTAATATTTATCAGTCTGAGGCTGGACTGCGGACTCTCATTCTACAAACTGGTGTTGACGCCTTCACCGGGCTGTCGTTGGCCGACACACACCTTGTTCCTCTCCGGCTGGCATCCTACATTGCAGTTACTATAGCAACATACTTGGATTCCAGGGAAATGCTAGCCTTTACACTTTTCCTTGTCATTCTATAATGCGAGCGCAGTAGATCAGGAACAAGTTTTCAGATTCTTTCCACATGTGGAAAAAGTAGAGATTCGGCATAAATCTGGTTCATATCAGCATGTAAGACCCACCAGAAATACTCTTAACCCTTAAAACTCTCCTAGATCTCCAGCACCCCTGAGTGCTATCACTTATGTTGTCATGAGTGTCTCAGGAACGGTAGTGTGTAACTCTGCAGGGTAAATTGTGATGGATAGTTACCCTTTACGTGATCTACGGAAGTTTTCCAGGCATTTATATCTCATACAGGAGGTTTACAATCCAGCCTCAAAATGTAGTGTTTATTCAGAGAGGCTATCTGGTAAATCCACAGTGATCCATGATAACAGCATTATTTATTACAGTTTCATCATAAAAAGATCACTATCACTACTATGTTGCTATGAGGCCTCTATTTAGACCTGGAAATGATGATGAAGCCACTTCCTGTCAAACTTTCCACCAATCAGAGAGCTTAGATTGACGGTAATGTCCAATCAGGAGCAGCCAAAGATCAACCAGTGAGCAGAAAGTTCTATGTGTGCCTGAAAAGAAGAAAAATAATGCTCCTGTATGGCTGGAATAAAGTCAAGAAGATGTTTTTGATGCACTTTTTCTACAAGTTCTATTAGTAATAAATTCTGCTTTCTTGATCTGGTCGGCCTTTATGCTGCTATATCTATTCATACATTCATTTTACATAATTTTAGCCTGATAATCTGACAGCTGAGGCTGTGCTGGAAACATCATGTGTGTTGATTTAAAGGGCTGAGCTTCTACAGCTAAGGGTTAATTGATTGGACCCATGATAACAAACATGCAGTACTCCAGTACACCCCCCCCCCCCCACACACACACACACACCCCACACACACACACCCCTTCTGTGATTCACAGCCAGTGAGCAAAAGACTTTAAAATAAGTTCATTAACATGTGTATAATAATTGTCAGTGTGAATTCATTTAAGAGTTAAGGTGATAATTAACACGACAACTTGTTAACTTGCCCAGCCCTAATGTTTCAAGATATGATTTAAAGTTTATGCTTTGCCAGTGGTCTGTTTTGCATCAACCCTTGAGTTTTTTATGCTTGAAGATCCTCTGAAAAAGGTAAGATACAAGCACTGGACTAAAAATAAAAAAAAAAAAAACTGAAAAAGACCTTCAGAAAGCTGGAAATATATATATATGAATATATGAAATAATGGATCAGGACTTTTGTACAACAGAATATGTCAAATTGATCTAAAGTAAATATGTTCAAAGAGAACCCACTTCAACACCTCGAAGCAAATGAAAATTCTTTTAATAATGTCTTTTATCTTTTATATTGTCACAGTATAATAACTGTTTAGGAAATACATCAACTTCAGAACTAAAATACATCTCAGTTTTTCTCAGTACGACTGCACCTCCATGTCTGTCTCCACATGTAGAAGCTGAGCATTAAGTGAATTTTCCTGGAGAAGAGGATCAGCTTCTTTCCAACACCACAAATCATTCTTAATTATTATCCCGCGGATCTGCAACAAAGAAAAAATATTGTAATGAGGCGCTTCGCTACTTTCCTCTGCACATTGCAGCCAAGTTGAACACTCATTTTTCAGCCCTACATTTGCATAAATTCTCTTCTTTTTTTAAGTTGGCGCTGCCAAAAGTGATAAAGTGCATGCAGCACCACGGAGGAGAGTCATGGAGAGGGAGGAAGATGGGAAGGGGGCACGGTGTTATAAGGTAGAAGAAAAGGAAAAAAGGAAAGTTTGAAATAAATGGAGAATGCACAAGATGTGCCTGAGGTTGTCTGGAGACCCCGAGAGGAAGCACCGGCTGCAGGAAAAACCAAAGAAGAAGTGATGGAGATCTGATTTTTGCCAAGATAATGAAGAGAGAGGAGAGTTGAAGGGGAGGCAGAGATAATGTGAGAGGGACAGATAACAAACAGAGGAAGCTGCAGGCAGGAGGCTGTAATGGACTTTTGAGTGGAGAAACGAGAGATAGATTTACGAGGAGAGATAGAGTGCGATGGAGTGTTAAGTGGAGGGGTAAATTGTAGCTCTGTCTGTGCTGCTTTTACAAAGCAGTCATGAAAACAGTGTTTAAATTTAATGGGGGGATGTAGTTGCACTCACACCCACCCACACACACACAAACATGCAAAGAGCCTGGAAGATCAGATATACACAGATCAGCCACAACATTAAAACCCCTTCCATTAATAATGTTGGGTTGTCACTGTGCAGAAGAAGAACACAGATCTTCTTCGTTCTTCTTCATGATCTTTTTTTTCTTTTTTTTTATGATTTACTGAAATAAATACAGATTACAGTGGAGTTTGATGAAGAGCAAGTGATTATTTTTATGTACTTTATATAACTTTACATAATTTTTGCTAATAGTTGATGTTGTAAATATCAGTATTCCATTGATTTGGTTAATGTAACTTTCAAGTTATACACTCACCATCCATGTATTCACATGGCAGCAACTCAATACATTTAGTCATGTAGACATGGCGAAGACAACCTGCTGAAGTTCAAACTGAGCATCAGAATGAGGAAGAAATGAGATCTAAGTGACTTTGAAGTATTTGGAGAATTTCACAAATTGCTGATCTGAACTAGAGCCAATCCCTACAGATATATGGAGTATTAGGGCCACATTAAGAAAAATATTTTTTCACAGGCTTCAAGAATAAAGTCATAATATAACAAGCATAAAGTTTAAATTTTACGAGAAAAAAGACGTAATATTATGAGAACAAAGTTGTAATATTATGAGAATAAAGTCAGAATTTTACGATAATATTTTAACCAGTTCGTTTAGAAGAGTAAAATTGTTAAAATTAGGGTGGTGGAGCATTTTGTGAAGTTGTACTTCAGCACAGGTTTTACAAACCCGGAGATACTTAATCTCTTGGTGCATCAGCACCATATTATCATTAATATCAGGACTTTGAAAAGAATCTGCAAGAAAAGGAATCTATTCCACAGAAAGAAGTAGAAGGACTTGGAGGAAACAGCTGCTTTTCTGGAGAGGGAAATGGCCGGAACTGGTACAGTAATGAATTTATTTTTGTTAAAGTACGACTTTATTCTCATAATATCATGACTTTATTATGACTTTTCTCTCGTAAAATTACAACTTTATTCTTGTAACATTGACTTTTTTCTTGTAATATTACGAATTTTTGTCATAAAATTGCATCTTTATTCTCGTAATATTGCCACTCGAAGCTTGTGAAAAAATATTTTTGTTAATGTGACCCTAATACCGCGCCATAAATCCCAGCTGAGTCTGAGCGTGAGGCAGGGCATCATAGTCATCTCCCCACAGATAAAAAACTTTAAGTCCAGCAGACGAAGCACTGACATGATGATGATGCAACCGTCCAGTATTGGTGCAGGATATTTAGGATTGCGGGGTCATTAGGAGGCTGCTGACTGGTAAACAAGACCACAGCTGAAATTATGAAGGGAAAATGATGTTGGAATCTTTCCAAGTCCTTCAGATTCCTGCAGTTTGGAAAGACAAATGGTCAGCAGTGAAGACCTTCAGAGCAGCCTTTGCTGGTAGAGTTTTTTGATGAAAATACATAGAAATCAGAGAAAAATAAAAGAATTTTCTGAAGAAAAGAATACTTCTTGCTTGTAAAGGTTTTGCATTGTTTTAAAGATGAAGATCAGGCACTTAGAGTTCATCAATTAGGACAGGAAGGTAATTAAAAAAGTACTCCAAGAGAGAGTTACCTCTTAAAAATGTCTTCAGTTATACAATGCTGATGGAAGGAAAACATACACTGATTTTAACCTTTGGAAGGATTTCTAGACATTTACTTCCAATGTTTACTTTTCAACATATTCCAGTGTTTGCTTTGATTTGGATGTTGTATTGACTAACAACTGTTAATTTTTCAGACCCCTGGTATTCGATCCTGCCTGTTTCCTAGATTTCTCCTGCAATCCATGGCGGATGTTTCCTTCCAACTGTCATCCCAGATATCGAACCCTGCCTGGACTTTTTGTGATCGCCGCTCTCTCTGGATAAGTAGTCTGAATCACCTCTCTGTGTATGACCCTTGCCTGCCCATGACCACGTCTTTTTGGATATTGGATTTATTTTTTGAGTTTTTGCAGATTCTGACACAACGCCTGTTGGACCTCTTTTCCAAGACCACATCCTCTTTTTCTGCACTAAACCTTATCCTGTTCAAATATAAGATTTGTGTGTGCCTGAACTTCCGGGTCATCAGGAGCAAATCATTACACATTTAGCTGTTGAAGCTTGATTTATAACTATAAACTCTGAACTACAACATTTCAACTTGTGCAAGAGATGCACAAACACACCCGTCTTTGATATTAAATACATTACATGGATAAAATAAAACGGAAAATTTAAGAACACTTGTAGGTTAAAAATACTTCCTCAGCAACAACTTAAAGCTTTCACAAGATCTCCTGCAAAAGCTCGAAAATAGAAAATGCACCCTCCAGTCCATTCTTCTAAATGTTCACAGGGAGCACACACACACACATATAAACACACACACCGCTATAGAGATGCACAAACTCGGAGCTCGGCCTTGTCTGGTGCAGTCATGGCTGGCTGTGGTCTAACGGAGATATATGAGAGAAGCAAGAAGAGTGGAGAACAGCATTTATCTACCTTTCCTTTAGTATGCAAGGACAGCAGCCCACAGAAGCACTCGGCCTGGCTCTCTTTGTCTTGCCATCTTTTTTCCTCCAGTCAGTTCAGCTCAGTTCAGGGTGGATTATTGTTAGAAATGCTGCAAATCAGTGTGTATTGACATTTGTATATCTCCTCCTTTGTAAACCTCTATCAGTAGCTGAACAATGAGCGGTACTGTTGCTTCGCCTCTCTATGCACCTCACTGACTGAGCGGTCAGCCTATAAGTAATTTATGATTGTGTAGAAACTGTTTCAGGTCCCTCACAGACAGCGGCTGCTTGAGAATCACTCACTTAGTGCTGCAGAGAATGAAGTGAACCGTCCTTGGAGTCAGATGAAGAATATCAGTGTGAGAGAGGGAGTGTGACTAACTTCAACAACAGTATCTTGGACGTGTAACATAAAAAAGGAATGATGAGCTACGTCTGCTTTGAATCATGTTTAAGTATTAAAACTGTATAAAGTAGCAAAGCACTAAAGGAGGAAGTAGGAAGTTTGTTTTGCCTGATTTAACTCTTATTTTATGTTGTATTGTGTTTGAGTTTTATGCCACTATAACTTCAAATGTTCCCTCTGCTAACTGCATGTGCTCAGTGTGCATAACACTGTGCATGAATCTAGTTGAAACTCAAACATGAGTGGTTTAAAAGACTATACAGTTTATTTCTCCAACTAAAACTAATAGAGTGCAGTCATTTCTGTTAGACTGAATGACATTTAAAAAATCATGTAAGTAAAAAACACATTTTAAATTGAATCATTTGCCTTTTTCCTTTTTCTTTGAAGCAAGGTTGTAATAGTTTTGGATTTTTTTATTAGTTTTAGTTTTTATTTTGTTTTGACTTTTTATTTTCAAATTCAGTTTTAATTAGTTTCTAGAGCAAATTTTCTAGTTTTTATTAGTTTTCGTTTTTTAAAAATGCTCAGTTTTAGTTTAGTTTTTATTAGTTTTAGTGTTAGTTTTAGTTTTTTGTTTGTTTTTTTTATAAATTAGGGTATGTAGCAACTATCTGGTCCTATCATTTTTGTCGCTCTGGGTGCAGGGGATCCTGGTCATAACGCGTTTCATTAAAACAATATCCAGACAGAAAGTCTGGGGTGTGTTCCCATTTATTGAATGAATGAATGAGGATCTAAAGTCCAGGATGGTGGTCTACAGCAACAGGATGGATGGATGGCCTCGAGGTTATGACAGATATGGAGGTATTGTAGAGGCCACGTGTAAAAGCATTGAGAAGTGGAATGTTAAGGATCGGAGAAGTGATGGAAGTTGTCAAAACCGTGCGACCTCCCGTCACCCGAGCACCCCATGCCCTGTCACCTCCACGCCTACATGAACTTTCCTCAACACCTGTGCCATCCCAAACATAAACAAACACCACCACAATAAACCTGAAGCAAACAATAAACAGAAATAATGGCTCCAACAGGGTATGCAAAATTCAAAATAATCAGAATAAGCACTGTATAATAAAAACTTAAGAAGATACAATTTTTAAAAACTGTATCAGGAGGAAACATGAACAGCCATCGACAAATCAAACACAACAGCCCATAAGATAGCAGCCTTAAGTAAAAAAAAATGTGTGCAATGCTGCTTCTGAGATAGTGTGCTAGGTAAAAATCAACATAACCAACATACTAAAGACACACATCAACATAACATGAATCCATTTCACAGTCCTTGGCAGCCAGGAGTCTAAAGGAGATCAATCTACTCATGAACAACCTCAACAACCCAACAAACTACACTAAAGGTTTAATTCATTCAGATGAAACAATTCATAATTAACTACATAAAGAACTGCACTGGAGGTGCAGCAGCTTTAGTACAAATCACTGCAGCTGTTTAACAGTACAGAACCTCACATGTTATACTGGACATGATAAAGCAGTGAATATTTTAGACACTGAAAGTGCATGTATCTGGTAGAACACAGAGCCAGCAGCTGGTTAAGATACTGATGTATCTCAGCTGGATGATAATGTGCTTTTCTTTTCACAATTAAAAGTTTAGTCCTTTAGAAAGACCAAGAGAAACTCAACCATGAATCCATCTCCAGTAGACTGGATTACTGTACTGGTCTTTAAAAGGACTTCCTTAAAAAAGCATTAAACATCTGCAGCTCATCCAAAATGCTGCTGCTGGAGTTTAAACCAGAACTAAGAGATCTCAACACATCTCACCAGTTTTAAAATCTCTACACTGGTTTCCAGTCAGTCACAGAATAGATTTTAAAACCCTTCTGATTGTTTACAAATCCCAGAATGGTTTAGGCCCAGAATAATTCTATAATATGTTCAAAGAATATAAACCTAGCAGAGCTCTTAGATCTAATGACTCTGGTCAACTAGTTCAGACCAGAATCCAGACTAAACATGGAGAAGCAGCATTTAGCTGTTATTGTGCAAATAAGTGGAACAAACTGCGAGCGGAGATTAAACTTTCACTAAATGTAGACATTTTTAAATCCAGGTTAAAAACATTTCTTTTCTCATGCGCCTATGCATGAAATCTGCACGTTAACTTTTTTAACTCATCTTGCATTTAATCATTTTGATGTAATTTATGATTTTATTGTGATTTCTATGTGTTGCTGCCTTTTACTATTTCTTAATATCTGTAATGCTTTTGTTTTATGTAAAGCACTTTGAATTGTCCTGTTCATGAAATGTGCTGTACAAATAAACTGCCTTGCCTTCTTTGCTAAACATACATAACCTACTGTCCAACATTGTAAACAAAAACTAATTTAAGCCTATAAAATTCAGCTTTTCAAGATTATATGTGTGACTGTGTGTGTAGATCTGCTTGCATGTGTGTGTGTGTGCGCGTGTGTGTGTGTGTGTGTGTGTGTGTGTGTGTGTGTGTGTGTGTGTGTGTGTGTGTGTGTGTGTGTGTGTGTGTGTGCGTAAGCGAGACTGTGTGTTTGTGTAACTGACAGTGTGCCTGTGACTCACGTTCCCTCCCCATGCTGCTCGGCCTTCGGGTGCCGTACGACGCAGACACCTGGCGTAAATCCGGCAGAGGGAAGTAAATAGATTTCATATCAACCCCGAGGGCTTATGTTTGAAATAAATTTGCAAAAAACGAAAACAAAGGGCATTTTTGCTTTCATTTTAGCTAGTTTTAGTTCGTTTTGTAAACACACAATACAGTTTCAGTTAGTTTTAGTTTTTTTTAAAACTCTTGTTTTTATTTTTATTTCAGTTAACGACAATGTTTTTTTAATTCTAGTTTTCGTTTTTTCGTTAGTTTTCGTTAACGATAATAACCTTGCTTTGAAGTACAGAAAGTAAAACCAAAGCTGAGTGCATACCAGATGCTGGCTCTGGAATATAAATTTTAGGAAGTATTTTCCTTTACTGTCAGAAAAAAGAGGCACAGTAGAAGTATATTTCTGTCCACTAAGGTACAGTTTGGACTTATGTATCCACTTGGGCTCATAAATTAACCTCAAGGTAAATATGTGTATTTCTTCTTAAAGTTGTAGTATCAGTCCTGGTTCTGCTGGATCTCAGCGCTGCATTTGATTATGTAGATCACAGAACCCTGTTGCACAGGCTGTAAAAAATAGTTGTGGAGTCCCCCAGGGGTCAGTTCTTGGTCCTCTTCTATTCAACTTGTATATATTCCCCTTGGGTCTAATATTAGAGAACTTAAATATCAATAATTACAGTTATACAGATGATGCACAGCTTTATGTGTCTCTGTCATCAGACTACTGCAGCCCAAGAGGCTTACTGTGTGAGTGTCTGGAGTAAATAAACTACTAAATAAGAGAGAGTTTTTCACAATTATATCCAAAATGGCTGCAACGGCCATCAGATAGCCACAGATTGCAGATGAGCAGAGTTGCCAGGCTAAACCAGCCAAGCCAACTGCTGACATGCAGCAAAACAAACAAGGATGCACACTGAGGAGCAAACACCTGCCCAGATATCAGGCATTCTGCTCCATCCAGCAATCAGCGCTACACAAGCAACACCTGGGGTACGACGTGTCCTACCACACCCGATAACCCTCCTACTGCAGCCTGCTTCTCTAGGTGTCTGACCACTCTGGAGGTAATTTAGTTGAATTGATTGGTGCAAGTGAGGACTAAACCATTTTTCTGTTTTTTTTTTTTTTTTTTTTTTTTTCAAGCAACAAATGGGGCCTCAGAGAATATCCATGATTATTGTAAATGAAACATTCAGTCTATCAATCACTTCATTCAGCCAAAGGGAATTTTATAATGAAGTTAATTAATAGGAAATTAGGTAAACAGAACCAAATTACAAATCGTGTACCATGTACTGTGCTGAATATAAAGGAGTATTTTTGCATGTATTACTACTTAATATAAACATAGTTGCTTTCCATCATTTCAGATCAGCAACAGAACTATGTCCAGGTGTCACAGCTGGTCCACAACCATATGCGTTTGCTTCTCAATTTGGTTTTGTGAGATCCGGGTAAAACAAACATTGTCTGATTGCATTCAGTAAATATCACTTCTACTGTGTGTGCAAGGATACATTTTAACATTTAATGAAAATACTTCAACTCCCTCTTTTAAGCTCCCTGCTGGTCCACTGTCAGTCACACTCACAGTGGTTGGCTCTCTGTGTGTGAGTGACCTGGACATTTGGCATCTTTCACATTGGGGTGCATTCCCTTTCTTTCCTCATATTCTCCCCATCAAACAGAGAAGAGAAGGATGAAGGGAAGGGAGGCAGAAGGTCAGTGAAAGAAGGGGGAATGGACGGGGCGTAATGATTATTAGAATAACAGAATAACAAAGATGGAGGATAACCACTGAGGGAGGTGCGAGAGCAACAGAGATGGATGGGGGAGGAAAATCTTAGGCCCTGGAAACGAGGTGGTAAAGAAGATGAAGAAAGATTATAAAAGAAAAGGAAAAATCAAAGTACAGCGATATGTTTGCATCAATTCTCTACTACAGTGTTATACTACTGCAGTGGTTCAAGCCCCCCTTTTGAAGGGAAAAACATTCAGCCAATACAAATTGTGCTTTATTTATTTATTGATACAACAGATAATGGCTGAGGGACCAATGTTGAGTCAAAATGTCACTAAAATAGGTTGACAAATTACTTAAGATCAACTTAAAAAGAACAGTCAAATAAATAAATATATGAATACATGAATAAGTAAAAAAACAAGTTATATGGGGCCAGGTTGCTTATGACTGTACTAGAAACAACCAAGTTTGGTAAGTATAAAAACAAATTCAGGTATTTTGGCAGAAATAAGCTCCAAGTGCAAGGCTTTCTAACATGCCAGGTACCCATGGGTACTGAAAAAAACTGGAGTTTGCATGTTTGCATGTGTATATTTTTCTCTCCTGGCTTCCGCCCACAGTCATAAGACATGCATGTTAGTCTGATTTGAGTCTCTAAATTCTCGTAAAGAGTGACTGCGAGTGGTTGAATGTTTGTCTCTCTGTGTTGGTTCCATGCTGGACCAGGAGCAGCTCCAGCCACCTCGCAACTCTGCATTTACTTAAAAAATTCCCAGTACATCAGCAGATTCTGAAATAGTCAGACCAAACACCATGCCACGTTCAAAGTCGCTTGAATCTTCTTTCTTCCTCATTCTGATGTTTGAACTTCAGCAAGTCATCTTGACCATGTCTACATGACTAAATTCACTGAGTTGCTGCCTTGTGATTGGCTGAAAGATATTTGTGTTCGAAGCTGGAACATGTCCAAACCCAAGGAGCGATTTTAGCATTTTTCTGATGAAGATTGTGTATTTAAACTTCTTTTAGCATGTGAGATAAAACGTGAACATTTTTCAGAACTGCTTTAAACATTGTGTAATCACATTCATGTTTAGAGTCGTGCATACACTCCCTGCCCTCTGCATGGGGACCCAGTGCTGAGATGATGAAGAGGCTGAGTTACTGCTCAGAAAACTGTACCTTAGGACAGTGTTTCTAAATCCAGGTCCTCAGGACTACCAGCCTAGAATGTTTTAGAAGTAACCTGGGGACCAGTACTTTAACACACCTGAATTAAATGAATGGCTCATTAACAGGCTGCAAAGAACTTGATGAGGAAGTTCATTCATTTAAATCAGGTGTGTTGGAGTTGGAACACGTCTAAGACATGCAGGACAGTGGGTCCCAAGGACCTGGATTGAGAAACACTGCTTTAGGATATACGACAGAGGTCATTTTCTATTTTCTGCCAAATCTCATCCTTTAACAGCCTCAGATGTTAAAACAACCACTGTCAGCGTGTTTCTAGAAGGTTTAGTTCATTTTCTTCCACAAATAAAAGCAGTAAAGTTAAATCTGAGGTGACTAAACCTCTCCTTGCTGTTGGGCTGATTGTCATCATCCAGGACAAGACAGAAAACACACACACACACACACTGCTGTTTCCTGCCAAGTGATATCTTCCCTTCACACACTTACACACACACACACACAGCTTCAGGTGACAGAGATTAATAGCCTCACTGACTGACAGAGTAACTTCCACTTCCTTTATGTCACTGTCAGCCCCCAACTGCACGCATGTCTCGCTCTGTGTGTGTGTGTGTGTGTGTGTGTGTGTGTCTGTGAAGCCATTATTAGATGTATAATTACAGAGACATTTAAAGTGTTTCCCCTAAAGGACTCTGCCGGTATCCAATAAAGTTTGCCTTCCGCAGAAGTGAGTGGATCGTGTGACAGAGAGGACAGAGAGAAGGAGTTGGAACAAAACACAGCAACGCTGCAACAGAAACGATCGTGTGCTTTCTAGAGATTTTTAAGGCTCCATGAGTCCTGTTTAATTTTATCAGTGTCTAATCAATTTTATTGTATATCAAATTCACTGTCATTTATAACCACATAATACACCTGCATCTTTTTCTGCAGGTTCCTCGTGCTTCTCTTTTTACATTTGTTTTTAAAAAAAGAACACTTTTAATAGATATCTTTTTTAAAATCTGATGAATCAGTTGTTGTAAAAGTGACTCTGGATTGTTAGAAGTTAGGCTTGTTTTTTGTGTTTGTTGTTTTTATAAAGTTCCTGTTTTATGTACACATGTAACAATCCAACCCCAATTCTTAAAAATAAAAAAAATGAAAAATGTGACCCACATTTAGACCCACAGTAGAACATAAACATAGATGTTGAAATGTTTTACCATTTCAAAGCAACACGTCTGTAACCCTTAAAACTTCAAGCCATTTTTTGCTATTTTTATTCCACCTTATTTTGTTTTTATGTAAAACTGCAGGCAGAAACAACTATTTTAATTCCAGTCAGCGTGCAGACATGATGTTTTCAGCCTCAGCTGTCAGATTATGAGGCTAAAATTATGTAAAATGAATGTATCAATAGATATAGCAGCATAAAGGCCGACCAGAAGAAGAAAGCAGAATTTATTACTAATAGAACTTTGTAGAAATACAAGCCTTTTTTCATCTGCACATCATTCTCTCAAGTCTTGGCTTTCAGGAGAAAAAATATTGGCATTGAAACAAACACACAACAGAAACTATTTCCATATTTCCACTTTTCTCTCATTTCCAATTATTTCTGCTACTATTTACCTGCTATCCTCACTAAACCAACTCCAGCTCAGCTGCTTTGTGGCACCACCGTGCATCAGAAACGTCTTCTTGGCTTTATTCCAGCCATAGAGGAGCATTATTTTCCTTTTTTTCAGACACAGAACTTTTTGCTCTCTGGTTGATCTTTGGTTGCGCCTGATTGGACATTAAGCTCTCTGATTGGTGGAAAGTTTGACAGGAAGTGACTTTATCATCATTTGCAGGTCTAAATAGAGGTCTCTTTGTCACGGTTTCTGGGTTTTGGTGGGTGTTTTGATTGTTTAGGATTTTGGTTTTTGTCATGATTAGTTTGGTCATGTTCTTGGTTTGTAGTTCTTATGTTCATGCTTTAGTTTTCAGTTTTGTCATGCTTGGTTTTCCCTCTTGTGTTCCTGTGGTTTTCTGTTCCTGCCTCGTTAGTTCACCTGGTCTGATTAGTCATCCACTTCACCTGTGTCTTGTTACTCCCTCTGTGTATAAGTACTCCCGGTTTTCAGTCACTCCTTGTCAGATCCTCATTTTGTCATGTTTGGTTTTTGTTCTCTGGAGTTTATCCCCGTTGTCTGTGGTTCCCTGTCATGAGTTCCTGGGTAATAAACCTTTTTACCTGCACCAGTTCTGCCTCCTGCCTGCATTTGGGTCCTCACCTCCGCCGCCACTCGTGACAGTAGGATCTGACCACAACTGGACCCAGCAGGTTTGATGGCTTGGTATCAGTTTTACGGTTCTGAGGTTGCTGACTGGTTCCCAACGGTGGAGGAGCCAGACCTGTGGTTTCCTGATCCTCCTCCCACAAGGTCCAGGAGGAGGAGGACGTCCAGGCACCAGGGGCGGCAGCCCATCGAGTACATGACGTCAAATGAACTGGTGGGAATGCTCCTTGGACTGGACACGGAGCCTGAGCCGCTGGAATATCCAGAGTGGTCGCCGTTCTGGGGAACCAGATTGGCGATTAGCCCAAAACCACTGGGGCAGGCCAGGTCTCGGAGGTCGACACCAGCTCCTCGGTCCACGTCTCGAGTGACGCCATCAGCTCCACGGTCACGGGTGTCGTCACGGGCTCCCAGGCCCACGCCTCCAGTTTCACCTCCAGCTCCAGTGGCTCAGTCTGCGGAGGTCCTGTCAGCTCAGCCTGCGGAGAACCTGTCAGCTCAGCCTGCGGAGAACCTGTCAGCTCAGCCTGCGGAGGTCCTGCCTGCTCCCAGGTCTGCTCCAGTGCCCCAGCTCTCCACGCCTGCTCCCAGGTCTGCTCCAGCTCTTCAGCGTCCCACACCTGCTCCGAGGTCCTGCCCTACGCCGCAGCATCCGACGCCAGCCCCGAGGTCCTGCCCTGCGACGCGGCGTCCGACGCCAGCTCCGAGGTCCTGCCCTGCTCTGCAGCGTCCCACGCCAGCTCCGAGGTCCTGCCCTGCTCTGCAGCGTCCCACGCCAGCTCCGAGGTCCTGCCCTGCTCTTCGGCGTCCCACGCCGGTGCCCAGGTCCTGCCCAGCTCTTCGGCGTCCCACGCCGGTGCCCAGGTCCTGCCCGTCTCTTCTGGTCCCAGTTCCTGAGGGGGTCAACGATTGTGACGCTCCTCTTCTGGTCCCTGTCCCTGAGGGGGTCTCCAGTGGTGACGCTCCTCTTCTGGTCCCTGTCCCTGAGGGGGTCTCCAGTGGTGACGCCTCTCTTCTGGTCCCTGTCCCTGAGGGGGTCTCCAGTGGTGACGCCTCTCTTCTGGTCCCTGTCCCTGAGGGGGTCTCCAGTGGTGACGCCTCTCTTCTGGTCCCTGTCCCTGAGGGGGTCTCCAGTGGTGACGCCTCTCTTCTGGTCCCTGTCCCTGAGGGGGTCTCCAGTGGTGACGCCTCTCTTCTGATTCCTGTTCCTGAGGGGGTCTTCAGTGGTGATGCTTCTCTTGATTCCTGTTTCCGAGGGGGTCTCGGGTCGAGACGCCCCTTACCCACTACTGGTGCCCAACCCAGAGCTCCAGTCTGCCCGTCCGCCGCCAGAGATCCAGTCCAAGCCTGCCCGTCCGCCGCCAGAGATCCAGTCCAATCCTCCAGAGATCCAGTCCAAGCCTGCCCGTCCTCCAGAGATCCAGTCCAAGCCTGCCCGTCCTCCAGAGATCCAGTCCAAGCCTGCCTGTCCTCCAGAGATCCAGTCCAAGCCTGCCCGTCCTCCAGAGCGCCAGTCCAAGCCTGCCCGTCTGCCTGGAAACCTGTCTGTGCGTCCTCCGGGTCGTCCTCCGGAGGTTCTGCCCCGGTCCGTCCGGCCCCCTGGCCGGCCGCCTGAACTGATCCTGCTGTCTGCACGGCCTCCGGGTCGTCCTCCGGAGGTTCTGCCCCGGTCCGTCCGGCCCCCTGGCCGGCCGCCTGAACTGATCCTGCTGTCTGCACGGCCTCCGGGCCGTCCACCGGAGGTTCTGCCCCGGTCCGTCCGGCCCCCCGGCCGGCCTCCTGACCTAATCCTGCCGTCTGTTCTGCCTCCAGGTGGCTCCCCCTGAACTTTGTCCTGGGGCCTGTCTTGTTTTGGTCGGTCCCTCCTCCGGGCCCCCTCCGCCCACCCTGGGTGGCCGGCTTGGGGTTTTTCTCTTTTGTGGACTTTGTTGGGCCGTCTGGTATCCGGCCCTTGAGGGGGGGGGTTCTGTCACGGTTTCTGGGTTTTGGTGGGTGTTTTGATTGTTTAGGATTTTGGTTTTTGTCATGATTAGTTTGGTCATGTTCTTGGTTTGTAGTTCTTATGTTCATGCTTTAGTTTTCAGTTTTGTCATGCTTGGTTTTCCCTCTTGTGTTCCTGTGGTTTTCTGTTCCTGCCTCGTTAGTTCACCTGGTCTGATTAGTCATCCACTTCACCTGTGTCTTGTTACTCCCTCTGTGTATAAGTACTCCCGGTTTTCAGTCACTCCTTGTCAGATCCTCATTTTGTCATGTTTGGTTTTTGTTCTCTGGAGTTTATCCCCGTCGTCTGTGGTTCCCTGTCGTGAGTTCCTGGGTAATAAACCTTTTTACCTGCACCAGTTCTGCCTCCTGCCTGCATTTGGGTCCTCACCTCCACCTCCATTCGTGACACTCTTAGCAACATAGTAGTAATAGTGATCTTTTTATGATAATTTGATAACTTATGGTGTTATCATGGATCATTGTGAATTTACCCGATAGTCTGAATAAAACCTACATTTTGTGGCTGGATTTTAAACCTCCTAGACGGGATATAAATGCCTGGAAATGTCTGGTCCACCTGGATGTTGTGCAGGCACGCTGCCTGGAGGTGTGGGGGCGGCCCTCGGGACTCTCGACCCTACGCTCTATCCGTCATAGGTGGCCAGTGCCCAGTAGGGTTGGTGGCTGCTGATCTTTGCACACCGGGGCCTGTGCCCTGTGGCTGTGGGAGGCTCTGGAAGGAAGGTGGTTATAATAAAATGCTGTGAAAGGACTACACTGTTGGGGATTGGCCATGGTTTAAACTTAGCTGTCCATTCACTGGAGCATGAGCGTGTCCATGCCTCGCGGCTCACCGTGCTTTCTGTCTTCTTCCAATCACCAATGAGAGCACTATAGATAAATACACTCCTACTCTGCCTCTCATTATCTGCCTTCCTGTTACTGACTTGGTGTGTCCTATCTATCTCCCTCACACCACCTGTATTGTTCTCGCTAATCACAGAATTGGTTCTGAGTGGTTGAACAAGCTCCTCTGTCTAGGTGTGTGTTTAACTTTTGCATGCTTTTTTTTTTTTTTTTTTTAGCTTCCCTGCTTTGTCCCCTGATGACCTGACCTCATCAAGTTTTGTATCAGCTCTCATATCACAGAGCTGAATATTTCTGACCTTCTCTCCTTCCATCAGGTCACCCCACACAAAATAAGGCACACTATGTATGCTAATAGTTTTAAGCAATGAAATATAAAAATATAACCAAAATCATCAGCGTCCAGTTTAGACCTAAGCTTTGTCCCAGGCACACAGAGATTCCTTCTGATTCTCTGAATCTTTTGATGTATATTATGCACCATGGATGGTGAGAGCTTTAAAGTCTTTACAGTTTAATGCAGAGGAACATTTTTCTGAGACTGTTCCACATTTTTATTGTTCCACAAATTAAATAAAATATGAGAAGATGTTGGTCCAACACCTAAGTTCATTGTTTGTTGGATAAGCAAGGTCAACATTTAATGCATTAGGTGGACATCTCAGCTTTTAAAGGTTGATTTAAAACAACATATTATTTCTGATGAAGTGGCCTTTTAAGGCTTTCAGGCTCCATCAGAAACAATTTGCAGAGGTTAACTGCTATGAAGTAGTTTCACTGTTTAGAGTTTAATACAAAGTACAGCATAAGAGAGATGGAGAAGAAAAGGTGGAGGCAGAGAAAGAGAGGAAAGGGGATTATTGTCTGAGGATAGAGGTGTTTTATTAAAAACAGATGAGAATGTAGAACTGTCACCCATTTCTGGGATTTGCATGTCATTCAGAGAAGGCATAGACTGTACCTGAGAATCTTACCAAACATTAACAGCAAAAAGCACAAACTGTCCATTTAAAGGCAGTGAGTCCCTCTGTCTGCCCAACACTTACTTCCGAATACGTCTTCTAACTGCACGTTTTCTATTTTCTAATATTCTGGCTACCCAACTCATGTCATCTAGATTTGTCCATCCATCCATTTTCTGCCACTTAGGCAGCTGCCTAAGCAGGGAAACCCAGACTTCCCTCTCCCTGGCCACATTCACCAGCTTGTCCGGGGGGATCCCGAGGTGTTCCCAGGCCAGATGTCGTCCTCCAGTGTGCCCTGGGTCTTCCCTGGGGCCTCCTCCCAGTGGGACGAGCCCGGAACACCTCACCAGGAAGGCGTCCAGGAGGAATCCTGAGCCCCTCTTGGATCACCGTGCTTCTCAGCATATCTCTAAGGGAGAGCCTGACCACCCTGCGGAGAAAACTCATTTTGGCTGTTTGTCTTTGTGATCTTGTTTTTTCGGTCACTATCCATGGCTCGTGACCATAGGTGAGGCTAAGAACGTAGAGCGACCGGTAAATCGAGAGCTTTGCCTTTTAGCTCAACCCCTTCTTCATAAAAGTTTTGAACAGAATCGAAGACTAAGGCCAGCCTCGGCGTCCAACCCTCACTGGAAACAAATCTGATTTACTGCTGGCAATGCAGACCAAACTCTGGCACTGGTCGTACAGGGACCAGACAGCTTGTACAAGAGGATCCGGCACTCTATACTCCTGGAGCACCCCTGACAAGAGTCCCCCAGGACATGGTCGAACGCTTTCTCCAAGTCCACAAAGCACATGTAGACTGATTGAGCAAACTCCCATGCCCCCTCCAAGTCCCCGAAGAGGGTGTAGAGCTGGTCCACTGTTCCACCACAGGGACGAAAACCACACTGCTTCTCCTCAATCCAAAGTTTGACTACCCGATGGACTCTCCTCTCCAGGACCCCTGAATAGACCTTATCAGGGAGGCTGAGAAGTGTGATCCCCCTGTAGTTGGAGCACACCCTCCAGTCCCCCTTTTTGAAGAGAGGGACCACCCCACACGTGATGCTGCAGAGGCATGTCAGCCAAGACAGCCCTACAGCATCCAGAGCCTTAAGGAACTCTGTGCGGACCTCATTCACCCCTGGGGCCCTGCCACTGAGCAACTTTTTAACCACCTCAGCAACCTCAGCCCTAGAGCTAGGAGAGCCAACGCCCGGGTCCCCAGACTCTGCTTCCTCATCAGAAGCCATGTTGGTGAGGTTAAGGAGGTCTTCAAAGTATTCCCTCCACCGACCCACAACGTCCTGAGTCGAGGTCAGCAGCCCCCATCCCCACTGTACACAGTGTTGATGGAGCACTACTTTGCCCTCCTGAGCCACTGGATCAGAATCTTCTTGAAGCCATCTGGAAGTCATTCTCCATGGCCTCTCCGAACTCCTCCCATGCCCAAGTTTTTGCCTTAGTGACCGCTAAAGCCAAGTCCCTCTTAGCCTGCCGATACCCATCAGCTGCTTCCGGAGTCCCACAGGCCAAAAAGGCCCAATAGGACTCCTTCTTCAGCTTGACGGCATCCCTCACTGCTGGTGGCCACAAACAAGTTTAGGGCTTACCGCAATGACAGGCACCTTACACTTCAGCACCTTACAACTACAGCTCCAGTTGGCTGCCTCAGCAATAGAGGCATGGAACAGAGCCCACTTGGACTCAATGTCGCTTGCCTCACCCGGGACATGATTGAAGCTCTGCCAAAGATGGTCGTTTAAATTCTTTCGGACAGGGAATTCCGCCAGACATTCACAGTAGACCCTCACAACATGTTTGTGTTGTGGGTCAATAGTTTTTTCTTGTCAAAGGGGTGTTTCGAGCCATGCTTTGTCTGGTCCCTCCCCTAGAAACCTGTTTGCCATGGGTGACCCTACCAGGGGCATAAAATCCCAACAACATAGGTCCTAGGATTGTTAGGACGCACAAACTCCTTCACCACAGTAAGGGGGAGGCTCAGAGTAGAGGTCATCTACATCATTTATCTAATTTATATTCATCATAAACATGATAATAAATGAAGAGATAATAAATAAAGCATGTTAAGAAATATGTTGCAGGACACCGAGGAGGCTGCATGTCCTCATCACAGCATGCTCAGGTATGAATCCCAACCTTTGCTCGACTTCACCCTGTCTGCCCACCTTCCCATCCTCTCTCCAGTATTAATGAAAACCAACAAGGCTTTTGTCTGCTGTAGGATAGTTAAGCTGTCCTGTAACTGGACTCATTTATATCTGAAAGTAATTTCTCAGCTATGTCTTACTGCAGTTGTGACATTAACACAGCAGAGGATGAAGGACGTCCAGAGGATCAGTCCTAAAGTCCTAACAAATTTTTTTATGAAGATTATGCCACTAAAAATCTTTCTATCTTTAATTTGTTCTTACCTAAGAACAAATCCTACAATCACTCAGGAGAGTGTTCAGTGATGAAACATTTGAACAAAATGGTATTGGACAAAATTTTCTTTTGTCCAGTTCATTAAAATACAATAATAAAACTATTCTATTTTACAGTCATTCATCAGATGTTTCCACCAAAGCGACTTAGGTAGGGTCTGATCCTCCTGATGTTGTAGACAGCAAATTAGCAAGACTGAACAACCGAGGCAACATGGGCCTTAAAGGTCAGATGGCTGTACCATGACACCAAGATTTCTGGTAGAAGACATAGGCACAAGTGTGATAGAGTTGAGCTGCATGCTTATCTGTGACAGTAAGGAAGGATTGGCTAGACAGACCATGAGAGCGGTCTTAGACATATTTAGCTGAAGCTGGTGATCCTTCATCCATGCAGAGATATCAGCAGTGAAAAGAGAGAAGGGCCAAGCACCGAGCCCTGAGGCACCCCTGTTGTCAGCCCATGCAATCTGGACACTACCCCTCTCCAAGATACTCTGAAGGATCTTCCTGTGAGGCAAGTCATGAACCATGAGAGGACAGATCCTGAGATGTCAAGCTCCGAGAGTGTGGAGAAGAGGATCTGATGGTTGACCGTGTCAAAGGCAGCAGACGGGTCCAGCAGTAAAAGGATTGAGGATTGACCAGAGGATCTGGCAAGCTGCAGAGAATCAGTAACTGACAGGAGAGCAGTTTCAATAGAGTGGCCCTGCCTAAAGCCAGACTGATATGGATGGAACAGGTTGTTGTTGTTGAGGAACTGTGAGACATGACTGAAGACGGCAAGCTCTCGTAGTTTAGACATGAGCGGAAGTAGTAAGACTGGCCGATAGTTTTCAACCTGTGCTGGGTCGAGTGTGGGTTTCTTCGGCAGCGGGATAACTCAAGTTTGCTTGAAGGCAAAGGGAAAGACACCGCATTTAAGAGAGGAGTTAATAGTAAAAGTTACTGCAGATTTGATTCTAAGTAGAATGCTCTGTAGGATGTTGGTAGGAACAGGATAGAGAGGACAGGTCGTGGGTTTTGAGTTGACTAGAAGTTTAGAGACTTCATCCTCATTTAGAGAGCGGAAAGAGCAGAGTGAGGCACCAGTAGCTGGTTGGGGCGGGCTGACTTGGGCAGGCACAGTGAATTGGTTACTGATGGTAGCGATCTTTTCAGTGAAGTCGGAAGCAAAAGTTTCTGCAGTCAACACAGTGGGTGGCTGAGCAGGTGGTGGAGATAGAAGAGAGTTAAACACCATGAACAGTTTTCATGTGTTGGGTGCATTGCAGATCTTGTTCTGATAAATGCCTATCTTGGCTGCCTTTAGGCTGCTTGTAAAAAAAATGCAAGTTTTTGCCGGACTAGACTAATGTTTTTGTCAAATTTTTTAAAAAACCATTTAGTCATTAAACAAGCACTTTGGTTTAAAAATAAATTGCTAAATATTGCAGATTCTTTTCTAACTTTATTATTTGCCTCAGCAGAAATTTCATGCAACAATTTAATTTAATTTCTGGTATCCCCAAAACCATGGGTGCAATACACTAAACACATGCATCTGTAATTTCCAGAACCACCTGCAGAATTTGGTCTTTCATAATTCAAATCCACTATGTTGTCATTTTAAAATAATAAGATTTATTAAGAAATCAACACTATGCCCTGGTCCCTAGGTTAACAACACCACTCACCAACTGTCAGACTCACCTGGAGGTATATATATATATATATATATATATATATATATATGTCTGGCTGAGTGCATGACGAGTCAAACAGGAAAGAAACATCTGCTTGAAATTTGTAATGGCTCACTAAGTCACAAAGTAAATTAAACCAAAAAGAAAAGACTAAAGCAAAACAGGATCTGTGTGTATCTGCACAAGCACGGTGATTTTTATCCCGTTTCATGTTTTACCAGGAGACAGGACAGATAATAATATTGACACAAGACATTTAGGCTGGTGATGGAAATATCACAGCCAAATATCACACTGACCCTCAGCAGCCCTCTCATTGCTTACATCCTCCTTTGTTCTTCATCCTCAGAGGACGAGGTAGAGGAAGGAGAAGAATCAAATGAAGCTGATATCTAAGTGTTGTTTTAAAAACAGGTATGAGAAGGTTGAAGCCATCACACATTAGTGCAATCAGGTGTTTTATTATCATGAATTCCTGTGAGAGGTCTGTAGCATTTTTAACATGAAAATCTTATTTTTTTTTTTTTCTTAGACTCCTCCTTTTCATTCAAGAGAAGCATCATTTGTAGTCACCTGATTAAAACAAGACATTTATGGAATGCTGACTTGTCTGTAAAAGTGAGTAAAGGTTCACTTTTGTCTGATTTAAAATGTAAATTTATTGTAATCTCTGCAGAAATGGCTTTGGTTTGGTGGTTAAAGGACTAAATGATTGTTTTGTTTCTGTTTGTCCATCAAATGATAAATTAGGTGAGGATAATTCTTCATTAATTGTTTTTAAATATCATCTCATTTTTAAATTATATTATATAATGACTAATGGCATCACCTGCAAAAGAGAAGGAATGAGACTTTTTAAATATGCAGATGACACGGCCCTGGTAGCACTGTCTCCCAGGCAGTGTGTCGATACCAACAGGAGGTCCACACCCTGGTCCAACATTATCCGTCTAAAGTCTGTCTACAAAAAGGGTCAACAGCATCTCCATCTGCTCAGAAAACTGAGAGCTTTAACATCAGCAAAGACATTTTAATCCTTGTTTATTAATCACTCATCAAATCCACCCTCATCTATAACATTTCATCCTGGTTCAACTTCCTCACCACTATGACCAAACTCTCCCCTGTAATAAATCAAGCCAGTGAGATAACCAGAACCGCCCAACTTCCTCTGGCTGAACTGTACAAGTGCTCAGTGGTAAGGAAAGCCACCCTCATCACTGAGGACCCCTCCCATCCAACACACCACTCTTTCATGTTACTGCCGTCAGGAGATGCTACGAAACCCCACTGGCCCGGAAAAACATATACAAGAAATCATTCATCCCCTCCGCTGTAACTGTTCTAATTAAGAATGTTTTCAGATGTGCTGGAGCCGTGCCACAGACGAATTTCTGTTTCTATTATGATACAGAAAATAAAGTTATCTGTCAACAAAAACTGTTTTTACTTGTTCAGTTGGTAAATTGAGAGCATGTCCTGTAATTTTTCATATATTTAGCACAAGCGTCAAAACAGTTTAGTCAAGACAATTTAGAACCTTACTTTTTAAAAATAGCTGCTGATTTTATTGCTGCACCGATAACTTATCTTTTTAACCTTATTTTGGTTACAAATGAAATTCCTCTTGTTTGGAAATCTGCTTTTGTTCTTCCCTTGTTAAAAGGTGGAGATCCTACACTTTTAAATAATTATAGGCCTATTTCAAAGCTTTCTGTGCTGGCTAAGATCCTCGAGTCTCTTGTGGCAGATCAACTTAAAGAATTTCTTGCAAATAACAATATTTTATCTGATTACTAATCTGGTTTTAGAAAAAAAAACACAGTACAACAACAGCAGCCTTAACGGTAGTCAGTGATTTTATTGATATTGTGGATAATAAAGAATCTCTTTTTATTGACCTGTCTAAGGCCTTTGATACTGTTGATCATGTCATTTTAATAGATAGACTGCGCAGTATTGGTTTGTCTGACCAATCTATCAGTTGGTTTAACAACTATTTAACAAACAGATTGCAATGTGTTCAGGTTGAATGTTTGTCCTCTGGGTATCGTAAAGTGAAAAATGGTGTGCCTCAGGGCTCAGTCTTGGGGCCACTATTACTCACACTGTATATAAATTGTATTGGGCGTAATGTTGATAATATTCCTAATGCCAACTTTCATTTATATGCAGATGATACTGTTATTTATTGCTCTGCTCCATCACTCACTCAGGCTCTTAGTGACACGGCCTGCAGCCGCGGCACCAGGAAGCGGACCCAAAAGCAGAACACTTAGACAGCCGGGAGAAAGGTGCGACAATGTTTATTAATGAGAAGTGTTGGTGGCTTGGTCCAGGTCCGGGCAACTCTTTGTGGAGGGGTGAACCAGGAGATGTTATCTGTGGATGGTGTTGTGAGCTTGGTTGCAGGCAGGGCGAGCAGGCAGGCAGGTAGCTTGATGCGAGGAGTAGTCCAAATCCTGGGTGCTGAGGTTAACTGAGGGGATCAAGGTCTTAGTCTGTAGAAAAAATGACAAGGTCAATAATCCAAGAGCAAAGCAAAGATAGATCGTAGGTAGAGGCCTGATTACCACGCTTAATTGAATGACAATCTGGCGAAGACTGGAGCTCCTGCATGATCCTAAATAGCTGGGAGGAAGGCTGGCTAACGAAGGTGCTGATGCGCTGCAGGTGGGATCAATTGTGGCTCCAGCCTCCGCCCTCCATCCCCATGGCAACCTGCTCAACCCTACCTGCAAACTCAGACACACACAGAACCATGACACTTAGTTATTTGCAAGCGGCTTTTGATGCTCTTCAGGTTACTCTCTGTGAGTTAAAATTGACCTTAAATTCAAATAAAACAAAACTTGTGCTGTTTTCAAACTCAAAGCAAAAAGCACTGAGCCTGTTTTCCTCACAACGTGTTAAGTCACTGGATGTTGTTTATCATGGAGCGTTGAGGTTTATAACTAATCTCTAAGCTCTAACTTATCATTGTACTCTGTATGAAAGAGTTGGCTGGCCCTCACTGTGTATTTGGAGACAAAACCATTGGCACATCTTTATTTATAAGGCAATACTAAATCTGCTTACCTCATACTTATGGAATGCTGTCAAATCTAAAAGAAACAGTAGCTACAATCTTCATTCTGTGACTCGGAATGTATTTTTGCTCTCTTTACCCAAAGTCAGACTTGAAATGGGAAAAAGAAGTTTTGGATATGCTGCTCCAATAGCTTGGAATTTGCTGCAGGATAAGCTATGTCTGGGGGAACTGGTCTCCTTACACCTTTTTAAAAGTAAGTTAAGAGCATTAAATGATGAGTCTTTAGGTTGTAAATGTTTTGACTAATATTATTTTGTAACTTGATGTATGTTTGTGATTTATATGTAATTTTATTGGTGGTTTTGATTGATTTGTGACTTGGTTTGCTGCTGTCTTGGCCAGGACACTTGTAAATGAGATTTTTAATCTCAATGAGGTTTTTCCTGGTTAAATATAAAAATAAAAAAATATAAAAACAACTTAAACAAAATTTGCATTCTGTATGTATTTATTGTCAAATATGTTCAACACGAAGTAATGTAACTTCTGGGTCACACGGCTTGTCCTCAAAAAGAAAAAACCCAATCTATTATGGATGCTCATCATCTTTTGTTTTCTAATGTTTGTTCGTAACACAGATCAGAAAATATCGACTTATCTTTCCTGATTGGTTTAGGATATTTTTTGTGTCAAAGGAAAGAAACAAACAGGCTGAAAGTGCACAGACACTTTCTGTCTTTTCTAAATAGTTTCACTTTTCTTCTACAAATATAACTGTAAATTTGGTGTACAAACCAAACTGCATGATTTATAACAGAAAAAAAAAACAAAAAAAAGCTAATTTTTTCTTATAATGTTTTACTTCTACAGATATGTACAATGATGGTTTTTCATTTTCTCCTTACTCTTTATTTGGTTTACTTATATTTATTTACTCTAAATATATTATAAAAATGTATATATCATATTTTAGAATATATCTTCATCCTCTAGTAGTGGGCGGATTGGTCCAAATGTCGATAATATCGAGATCGAATTTGGTGTCAATATCCATCTATATTAACACTGGTATCAATATCGATCAATACCAGTGTGACAACAGCAATACTTTAACGTGAGGCTTGAAACCTGTCAGAGTCTTCATGAATAAGGAGGATAAAGTGTGTTTTTTTTTTGTTTTTGTTTTTTTTTGGGTGATTTGGTACCAACATGCCCATAATCAGCTTCTCTCATTGAGATAAGTCCTCATTTGAATTTGTCTAGCATAAGTAATAACTATGAGTTAATGCATATGTGTTAAACTCATTGCCTGTGGGCCACATCTGGCTCATGAATGAATAATCTTTGGCCTGTATGCTTATATCTAATCACTATTAGAGCTGGCCCACAGATGGAGTGCATGCATCACTATAATACTGCAAGTCCCATAATGCACTGCCAGTGCGTTGGTGCATCAATCACAGGCTCACAAGCTCGCACCTCACTTGTTTTCTAGCAGCCTGATGGAAAAGTGGACTTCAAAAACAGAGAATATGTTTGTGGATGTATAGCTGTGTGTCTTCTGTGTGGAAACAGTGAGGCTGTAATGAAAGAATGCAACGTAAGACGACACTCTGAATGAAGCACCACGACAGATACAAGCATCTGGACAGAAAACAACAGCTCCAAAAGGTAGAAGAGTTAACCCTTTAAGCACCGGGGTTTTTCAAGTTTTTAACCCATACTAGTTTGATTATGAACCAGAGTTTATGGTGGCAGTAAAATTACCCATCTAATTTTATATTGTGGCATCACAGATTGGCAACCATATTAGATTCAATAACTTTGACTATGAACTACGATACATCCATCATTTCTCTGTTATGATGGCAGGACGTGGAGAGAAGAGATTAAAGAGATGAGCCGGGTGGCTCTATGGATGGATTTGAGAATAAACACAGCATTAATGGAACAACCCATGGACGTCGCTTTCATGGAGATTGAAGATGTTTAAACACACACACTTTTCTCTGTGAGAGGGTTCCACACCTGCACTTTTCCTGTATTTTTTTAAAACTTGCAACAACCCAGCTGTGTTTTTCACCAACATGTCTGCTGTAGCGGCTTTCTGGCGACGGCTGTCAGTGATCAGCTGATTGGCTTTTCTTTTGTTTATTATTCAGCTGAGAAGGAGGTAAACTAGCGTTTCATGATTAACATCGTCACATATTTACCAAAAAAGTGTTGTTTTTGGCAGGACCTTCTCTAACACAGTAGCTGGCTGGTGGTAGACAGGGTTTATACTTCAGATATACAGGGGTGGGTCTAGAAAAGTTCTGCTGGAGGGCCAGGCTGGGGCACTGACCAGGAAAAGGGGGCCCAGATTAAACCTTATTTTGTTAGGTCTAGATTTTATGAAATATTGAACTGATTATTACAACTAAAGTGATCATCTAGTGTAAAAAAAAGGGGGAGAAGGGGGGGACTAGTAAAACAAACAGCGAATGGTGTGTTTTATCAACAGGTGTTTCCTCTGGGTTATACTGATATAGGACTTTTATCACTGCTGCACAAACACTCACACTTCAATGACAAAAGGAAAAACCTGTTTTCATCCAGGACATCAGTTTTATCAGAGTTTCTTCATCAGTGTTGGCTGTTTAACTTCAGTCGTCACATCTGCAGGTTTTATGACAGAAACTATCACCATGGAGACGGCTGGTCAGATGATGCTAAATAAATTCTGAATTATGATCTGGAACATGGTAGAGATGATTTAGAACAACACAGCAGTTCATTACATGTTGCATTTACTGACCCTTGGACATCTGACATTTATCCAAGTAAAGCTCGGTAAACAGTAAATATTTGTAGCATTGGCTGTTTATGTTGATACAGCACAGTAAAAACGGGCAAATTTCAGGCATAAAAAAACTTGCCAATAGTGATTAATCATGATTAATTTGTAAGCTGTGGTTAATATGATTTAAAATTTGAAGTTTTTCTTGTAGCTTCATCAAGCCCATTAACACATTTTCCAGACGAGCTGATCAGCTGAAGATAAATACAAAAAGTTGATTATGATGCAACTGATTGCAACAATAATTTCATAGAAGTCAGCTGAGAAACAAATTGTTTCTTGTTGCAAAGTGAATGATTTATTTTTTATGTGTTTCTGCATTTGATCTATTTTGATTCCTTGGCAGTTGATTGAACGTGATGACAGCTCAGGGCCTGCGATGCTCTGTGTGTGTCATCTGTAATTGGTGGTGCTTGATTTTCATGTTTTAAAGGCAGAAAACCAGAGCAGCAATCTGTCTGCACACAGGCAAACAGTCAAAGCATCAAGGCAAGGTTTTTCAAGATGTGAGAAGTAAGAGGAGGGAATATTGATGCTAATAGATCAAACCGAGACTCAATGAAATCAACATGAGACAGGAATTCTCTCTATTACTCTACAAGACACGCACACACAAGCACACTGGCTAATTAAAGTGGAGACAGAGTGGAAGAAAAACAGACAGGCAGGAATACCGATGGGATGGAGAAGACCGCAGACTTCATAAAGAAAGGCGAGCAAATTGACCTCCTGAATGAGGGAAATGTTTCATTACATGTCCCCTGAGGAAGCAGGGTAATAAGGTTAAAGGTAGGGCCACTCAATACAGAATTAAAAGACACAAGCAAAGATGGAGAAAATGGAGATGAAACCATGGAAGTCCTGCAGTACCAGCGCTTTAAAACATTTAAAACTACATTTACAGCCCCAGTTCTGAAACAAGTGGAATCCTCAACAAAATGTAAATATAAATGAAATCCAATGAACCAACATTTAATTTATAATAGAACACAGAAAAAAGAAAAATTTGAAAAGGAAGGTGGCAAAGTTGGGATGGGGCAACAAAGGAAGAGAAGAAGTGATACTAAACAGCAGCAGCCGGAGGAACATGTTGCAACTAATCAGGTTAATTGTCAGCAGGTAAGTATTATGATTTGGTATAAAAAGAGCACCTTAGAGATGTAGAGTCTCTCAGAAGTAAAGTTTGGCAGCAATCTGAAAAACTGTTTAAAAATTGTGGAGCAATTCAACAATAATGTTCCTCAGCATAAAATAGCAAATACTTTAGATTATTCCACCATGTACAGAGTAAAACATCATAAAAAGATGCAGAAAATCTGGATTCATCTCTGTTCACAGCTGAAAATCATGGTGCTGAGGCAGAGTGGAAAAGTGTTCTGTTTGACAAACTGAAATGTGAATTTCTTTATATAATTTATAGATACAGAGCCCTCTGGGCTAAAGAGCAGCAAGACCATCTGAAATGGAATCAGTGTAAAGCCCTTTGGGTGCCTTGAAAAGTTTAAATCTATTTAATCCACTATTATTATTAGTAGGGATGCTCCGATCAGGTTTTTTGTTGCCGATTCCGATACCGATCACCCATGAGTGCCGATCACTGCCGATCACCGATAATCACATGGATTGGCTGTAATTTTCTTATAAGCACTGCCGACTATTTGATGTGGAAAAAGGAACCATAAAATCCCCCTAATTTAGACAATAACATGTACATAGTACAATGCGCTATCTTTCAGTAATCAGTAGTACTATATTTTAACAGACTGAAAACACATTGAGGCTCTCATAAGGCTAAATAAGAAAGTAAAACAAAATCTTAATATTGCTAAAAAAAAAAAAAAAGCCAAGTAAAAAAGGCGTCCTCCACCACTGAGAACGGTTGGTCGTCAAGGCCGATTAACTTAATTATTTTTGTGGTTATGTGCTTGACTGTCACGCTCATACGGATGAGTGTTGGTAATTGTTGGCTGCGTTAGCTGCGCTCTGGCTGCACCGGCGTCTTCCTTTCATTCTGTGAGCTAGCCTCGAAAATTCAGCGTACTCCGTCAAGTGTTTGTTCTTTAAATGCCGTATTAGATTCTTTGTATTGAAGGATTTTGACGTACTTCCCCCGCGAAGGACTTTTGCGTTGCATGTGTTGCAGGATGCAAACTTTACATCACTCTCACACACAGTGTAAAACTTCCACATGGCAGACATGTTTGCTTTGGATTTGCAACCGCGTGCATGCACATTGTGGAGGACAGCGGGAGCTATGACACTGCACGCAGCGCTTCTGCAGGTTGCAGAGTATGAAGGTGGTCAGATTTTGTGATCGGCAACAAAAGGCACTGATCGGCGAACACCGATCACATACTTTTTTACGGATATTGGCCGATAATGATCGGTGTCCGATCGATCGGAACACCACTAATTATTAGTATTAGTAGTAATAGTAGTAGTCTGCTGGACTCGATGGGACTGGAGGCTCGGTTCAGATGGGGGTTGCCACATTCAGGTGGCCCGTGTTTGCAGATCAGAAATTCCTTCTTTGATCCACATCAGAGTTCAGTTGCACATTCACACCTCCCAAAATGAACCGGACTTTCCAAGCTAAGCAACTAGGATCCAGCAGAGTGCGAACCATACCGTGGGCTTAGGGGGAGCCGCTTTTTTGCATTTCCTATCTTTTTTCGGCAAGTAAGAACATGATGCCATGCAGCTGATATTACAGCTTGCCCCACAGAACATAAGCGTACCAATACATAATGGTTAACAACTCTTATGCAACAATAATACATAACAGGTGCAAATGTCCCTTGCAAAAAAAAATTTTTACCACTACTTTTGCGAAGATCAACTTACATAGTTAATATTCCCCACATATCACACAAGTACACAGCGATGCTTGCCATACACAATATAATGAGCAATGATAGTTTCCCATATTGTAAATAGTTAAAGCAGGTCTTACCTTACCTTTTACGCATTTACTTCTTTTATTTTGTATTTAACGTAGATCTACAGGAAGTTTAACTTGGAGCGCCGCCACGCTTCAGTGGTCACAATAATTATAGCATCCATAGTCATACTTTAGGCTACAGTGAATTTGTGAGCAATCAGCATACATTTTATTGTCAGTATTATATAGCTCCCCCAACATTTCATAAATCCTGTTTCTAGGGGAGCTCATGTTTCATTAAGGGGAGCTATAGCTCCCCCAGCTCCCCTGTGGTTCGCACCCTGGGATCCAGTTCCGAAGCGCTGGTGTGAATCCGCCCTAAAGGCCCATTTATGCTTGAGGCAGAAGACGGTTATGCAGTTTAAGGGAGCATAAATGGGTCTGTAAGGTAATAGAGAATAGAATAGAATAGAATAGAATAGAATAGAATAGAATAGAATAGAAATACTTTATCAATCCCTTCAGAGAGCCCTCAGGGAAATTTGGGTACCAGTAGCAATACAACACCAACAGTAAAGCAGGACAAGCACAAGACACAATATATACAGGTACAAAGCAAAATAGAGGCAATAGAATGCAATAAATATAACAATAATAACAATAAGATAAGTTAATAAAACAATATAAACAAGCATTGCACACAGTAGAGGTAGTACAGATTCCCAGTTCACAATTGCACGTATAAGTTATTGCAACTGTTTGTATGGGTTATTGTGCATGTGTTCTATCAGGCGGACTGCACACCTCCCTCTCCCCCCTCCTTCTCCCCCTCCTGCCTAATGCAGAGTTGTACAGTTTAATGGCTCGGGGGACAAAGGAGTCTCAGAGCCGGTTGGTCCTACTCTTGGGGAGGAGCAGCCTGTTACTGGTCAGGCTTCTCTGTGCACTGATGACAGTGTGCAGAGGGTGACTGGCATCATTCACAATAGCCAGTAGTTTTTTTAGTGTTCTCCTCTCTGCCACTGTCACCAGGGAGTCCAGCTTCATGCCAACCACAGAGCCCGCCCGCCTGATGAGTTTTTCCAGCCTGTTAGCACACCTTTTTGTCATGTTACCCCCCCAGCAGACAACAGCATAAAAAAGCGTACTAGCTACCACAGACTGATAGAACATCCACAGGAGTTTTCTGCAGATATTAAAAGAGCCCAGTCTTCGCGGGAAGTACAGACGGCTTTGGCCCTTCTTGTACAGGTGATCTGTACAGCATGCTCAGTCCAGCTTGTTATCCAGCCACAACCCGAGGTACCTGTAGTTGTCTACAATCTTCACCTTATTGTCCCTGATGGTCACTGGACGTGGTTGTGGGCTGGACTTCCTGAATCAAATCAAATCAAACTTTATTTATATAGCACCTTTCATACAGAAAAATAGCAACTCAAGGTGCTTTACAGAGAGTAAAATCCCCCAGAACCCCAACCCAAGAGCAGCAAGCCCACCCCGCACCCCTTCCCATCAAACACACACACAACACAGAGGGTAAAAGCAGGTTAAAAGGACCAAGAAAATGCTGTCATAAATTCTGGGGTCTAGTGGTGTGGGGAAACACTGAGATAAAACACTGTAAAACCAAATCTAAAACAATCTAAAAACCAACCCTGGGTAAAAAAAGTAATATTGCCCATAAAGACCCATAAAATACGAGAACCCGTGAAATAAGAGAATACAAAATGATAAAACGAATACATAAATGATAAATACATAGAAGCTGAATACAGCCTGTGTGTTAAGAATAAATAAATGAATAAATACAATAGTAATAATAAAAGTAATGATTAAAATGCTAAACTAAAAAGATGGGTCTTGAGTCTGTTTTTAAAAATATCCACACTAGGTGCTCCCCTCACATCCTCAGACAGGCTTTTCCACATACGAGGGCCATAGAAATAAAAGGAGGACTCGCCGTGGGTTTTTGTTTTTACTCTGGGAACAGTTAGAAGGCCAGTACCAGAGGACCTGAGGGGTCTAGTGGGCTCATAAGATAAAAGCAAATCAAGGCAAGGCAAGGCAAGGCAAGGCAAGGCAAGGCAAGGCAAGGCAGTTTATTTGTATAGCACATTTCATGTACAGGACAATTCAAAGTGCTTTACATAAAACAAAGACATTACAGATATTTAGAATAGTAAAAGGCATCAACACATAATCAACACATAATCACAATAAAATAATAAATTACATTAAAATGATTAAAAGCAAGATGAGTTAAAAAAAAGTTACCGTGCAGATTTCATGCATAGGCGCATGAGAAAAGAAAAGTTTTTAACCTGGATTTAAAAATGTCTACATTTGGGGAAAGTTTAATCTCCACTGGCAGATAAATAATCAGATAAATAAGGTGGGCTAAGACCATTAAGAGACTTAAAAACCAATAAAAGAATCTTAAAATCAATTCTGAAGCTGACGGGGAGCCAGTGCAGAGACTTTATAATTGGTGTAATGTGGGCCCTGAAGTCAATAACCAGCTCCTTAGTCTTTGAGGTGTTAAGCTGGAGATGGTTCATCTGACTCCAGGAGACAAAGTCACTGACCAGATTCCTGTACTCGTCCTCTCCATCATCCCTGATACACCCCACGATGGCTGTGTCGTCTGCAAACTTCTGGATGTGACACAGCTCTGAGTTGTAACAGAAGTCTGAGGTGTAGAGTGTGAAGAGGAGGGGGGCCAGCACCGTCCCCTGGGGTGCTCCTGTGCTGCTAATAACAGTGTCAGATGTGATGTCCTTTAGCCTGACGTACTGTGGTCTCTCTGTGAGGTAGTTACCAATCCAGGACACCAAGCAGGGGTCCACCTGCATCTCCCTCAGTTTGTCCAGAAGCATCAGGGGCTGGATTGTGTTGAAGGCACTTGAAAAATCCAAGAAGAGGATCCTCACTGTGCCCCTCCCCTTATCCAGATGAACTTGGACACGGTGTAGGAGGTAGAGAATAGCATCCTCCACACCCACACCTGTGCGATAGGCAAACTGTAGGGGGTCCTGGGCCTGTTGCACTTGGGGCTTGAGGAGATTGAGGATGAGCCGCTCCATCATTTTCATCAGCTGGGATGTAAGTGCCACCGGTCTGTAATCGTTCAGCTCACCAGGACGTTTTTTCTTTGGAACTGGAACAATACAGGATGTTTTCCACAGGGTAGGCACTTTCCCCAGCTGCAGACTGTGGTTGAAGACATGCTGGAGTGGTTCCCCCAGTTCAGCAGCACAGGTCCTAAGCAGACGAGGAGGCACTCCGTCAGGGCCAGCTGCTTTCCATGGGTGGAGCTTCCTCTTTTCTCCCCTCACCTGTTCTGCTGTTATGTGTGGAGGGTGTTGGGGAGTTGGGGAGGGAGGGGTAAAGGTTGGCAGGGGGGCTGCACAGGGGATGAAGTCAGGGAGGATGTGTACTGCAGTGGGGGAGGGGGGACAGTGGGCTGGTCAAGGCGGTTAAAGAAGATGTTCAGCCTGTTTGCTTCTTCCACTGTCCCCCCCCACTGTTATGGCCTTTGATCTGAAGCCTGTGATGGTGTTGACACCATCCCAGACCTCCTTCATACGGCTCTCACTCAGTTTATCCTCCACCTTCCTTCTGTAGGTGTCCCTCACCACCTTCAGGCATTGTTTCACCTCCCGCTGTGCTAATTGCATTGCCTCCCTGTCATGGTTCATGAAAGCCACCTTCTTCCTGTTGAGGGCAGCTTTGACATCTTGTGTTATCCAAGGTTTGTTATTTGGATAACAACGGACAGTCTTATTGGGGGAGACTACGTCCAGCGAGAAGTTGATGTAGTCCGTCAGACAGTGAGTCTGCTCCTCTATGTCCTCACCATGTTGTCTCAGCAGTACATCCCAATCAGTGATGTCAAAGCAGTCTCTCAGAGCATCCTCTGCCTCAGGTGACCACTTCCTGATCGAGCGTGTGGTTTTAGACATCCTTTTGACCAAGGGGGTGTACTGTAGCTGTAGGTATACCAGGTTGTGGTCAGACTTTCCAAGTGGGGGGAGGGGGGTGGCTCTGTAGGCATCCTTCACATTGGAGTACAGCAGGTCTATTGTTCTGTTGTTCCTTGTGGGACAGTCTACAGCCTGGTAGAAGGAGGCCAAGGTAGAGTCCTGGGAAGCATGATTAAAATCCCCAGATATGACCATAAACGCCTCGGGGTGCTTTGTCTGCAGCCTTGCTGTTACTGTGTGTATCTTCTCACGGGCAGCTGATGCTTCCACGCTGGGCGGGATGTAAACACAGAGCACGATCACGTGACTAAGCTCCCTCGGCAAGTAATATGGCCACAGACTAACGGCTAACAGTTCCAAGTCCTGGCAACACAGTTCCTTTTTCACTGAGACATGTCCTGGGCAACACCAACGTTTGTTCACATATATGATGAGCCCCCCACCTCTGCTCTTACCGCAGGCGTTCATGTCTCTGTCAGCTCTCACAGCAGTGAAACCCGGTAGATCCACGTTAGCGTCCGGTAATCGCATCAGTGAGCCATGTCTCTGTGAAGATCTATAAGCTGCACTCGCGATAATTCCGTTGATTGTTCTGTGCCAACAGCTCGTCCATCTTGTTAGGTAGTGAGTTGACGTTCTCCATTAGTACAGAGGGGATCACTGGCTTAAAACATCGTCGAGCAGCCTTTAGCTTAGATCCTGACTTGCAGCCTCTGTACTTCCTCCTCAGCTCTGTCGGTACGTTGTGCTGCATTCCGACGTTAGTCTTCCATGCAAAAAGTTCCTCTCTTGAATAAACAAGACGTGCAAGTGCCATACTAGAGTTAAAAAATATTCAATAGAATCAAAAATATGATATATATATATATAAAATAAGGAATAAACGATAAGAAAGAAAGAAAGAATCACTCGGGTGCGTAAGAGACACTGGTAAGGCAGCCGTTTCCTGCAGCGCCATTTAAAAAAAAAAAAATGAAGAGCTCATGCTAAGTGCTGCGAGATGTTGACAACCCCACCTTGTACTTTTACCCTAACCACAACCATTTTGGCACATGAAATCAAAAAGCTGAATTGTAAAATATGTTAAACTGACATTAAAAAAGTAGCATTGGAAATGTTCTGAGACTGAAGCCTCCAGGACTGCAGAAACATATTGAGCAAATATGCAGATCTAGCCCCTGGTTAGGTTTTAAACACACACAATAAACAAAGCACACAAAATAAATAATACAGCAATGCACACTTTTAAGGTTCACACACTTATCTACTGATAATTTAATCATGAAGGAAGAATTTTTTATTTATTGTGAAAACACTTCAGTAGTGGTGTATTTTCCCCACTTTAGTGTCTGTAATGTTGTATTATCTCATCGTTTTGTGTTGGTACAGAAAGGTTTTGGATCTTTGAAGCCAACCCAAAACGCAGGGCTGATGCTTTACTACTACACAGGCTGCAGCAGTGAAAGAGAATTCTTGATGTGTTTTCTTTGCCAAAGCAAAGGTTAAATAAAAAAAATCCTCCAAAGAAAACTGGTGGAAAGAGAGTTTTTTTTTTCTTTTTGGAGTTGGCTGAGGTCATCAGTCAGTCCTGAATCTTTTATAGCTCAGCTGAATGACCCACTGTTCTCACACAGGGTGAAAACGGACAGCCGGAAACAGCAGACCACAGCACACACACTAACACCTGCCCTCACACTGACTGGAGATGGGCACTGTGTAAAGATGGGCATGCACACACAGTAGTCTGCAGCTTCACTCACACACATGCAGTCCCTGGCTGGGTGTAAGAGTTCACCACGCACACACACACAGTATGCACCCAAAGTGAATTGTGTTGGTTTGAAGGGCAGAAGGTCAGGGTTGGGAGGTGACCAGCGACCAGGTGTGTCTCTCCAATTATCGGCTGCTGCTGCCTCTGCAAAGCATGCACACACTGATACAAGCAAGTGATTACACACAAAAACACAATGGTTCAGCTTTCGTCTCTGCTCTCCACTCAATTAAAACTCCACCCTGCTCCATAATCTGGTCTGCTGCTCCAGAGAAGAGAGGGGAGGCATGTACAGGAGGAGAAAGATGTATTTGTTATCCTGTGTATCGCCTCTCTGCTCCTGTCTGCATCTCAGCCTCTTATTTCTTCTCGGTTTACAAGGCGAAAGGTGCCCCAACTGTTTCTGTGGCTCCATCTGACATGCCAGCAACAAATGTTTTTTCTTTAACTTCAGACCAAAAAAAAAAACATATAAACACAAGTCTCATCAGCACCTGCAGCAACAGACTCTGGTCAGGACAGCAGACACTTCACACTAAGGTGGTCTTGGAGTGTGTTATACAGAATAGGAGGTCCAGCAGGATGTGTCCTTTTATCCTGTATCAGCCAGATACTGTGGGGGTTTTTATGAGAAATCCAGCAGAATCGTATATTTTTCTTTGGTATGTCAGAACATTAAACATTGATTTCCTTTTTTAGATTACTGATGTCCATCCATCTATTTTCCTCGGCTTATGTGGGGTTGGGTCATTGGGACAGCAGCCTAAGCAGGGAACCCCAGATTTTCTTCTCTCAGGTCAGTTCTTTCAACTCATTCGGGATGATCCCAAGGCACTCCCAAGCCAATGAAGAGACATAGTCCCTTCAGGGTGTTCTGGGTCTTCCATTGGGCCTCCTCCCAGCAGGATGGGTCTGAAACACCTCACCAGAGAGGCATTCACTAGGCATTCTAATCATAACCATGGCCATAGGTGAGGTTAAGAATGTAGATCAACTGGTAAATCTGCATCACTGCCAACATCACACCGATCTCTTTGTTGCTCACCCTTTCCATCCTTTCCTCGCTCAGAACAAGACCCCAAGATCCTTGAACTCCTCCATTTGGAGCAGGATCTTATTCCTGACCCG
This sequence comes from Melanotaenia boesemani, assembly GCF_017639745.1. Taxonomy (NCBI): domain Eukaryota; kingdom Metazoa; phylum Chordata; class Actinopteri; order Atheriniformes; family Melanotaeniidae; genus Melanotaenia; species Melanotaenia boesemani. The sequence continues at coordinate 8,867,989 of NC_055691.1, read as the reverse complement.
GAGAGGACACTCCCCAGATAGCAAAAAATGTTTAGCCCAAATGTACTTTTTTCTTTGACCCAAATTTGGCCTTGACTAACAGTGTACACTAAATGTGAGTGTGGCAACCAAAGCTCAGCCACATGACCACCACATGTGGCCCACAAGATTGCCATACAGTATCCTTCCCGTATTGGGACTAATTCTGGCCCACAAAATACTTGCATAAGTCCACGTCCAGGCCAACAAGTGACATCTGGACCACATTTGGCCCACAGGAGACTTGTCATAAGACAAGCCAGGCTGGCAACAGACATCTGGTTCACTTCTGGCCCACACAACACTTGCCAGTGCTATAACCGAGCCATAAGTGCCAAAAGTACCCCGGATTCGGCCCAAACATGCCTGCTGTCTGGGTCCACCTTTTTGAAGACCATTGTCTCAGATTTGGATGTGCTGACCTTCATCCCAGCTGTATCACACTCATCTGCAAATCGCTCCAGTAAAAGGTGGAGATCACGGCCTGATGAAGGCAGCAGAACCACATCATCTGCAGTAAGCGGAGACCTGATCCTACCAAACCAGATCCCTTCAACATGTCGGCTGCACCTAAAAGTTGTCCATAAACTTTAGGAACTTGTACAAGAACAGCTGCTGCATCCAGTCAAACATGGTCCGCAGTTTGTACCAGACTCCTGCTAGTATCTCTGTAACACAGAGCAGGACCATCATCAGTGTGTGAGCCTGTCAGTACTTATTAACCACTTCACACAAAATAAAAATGAGGCAGAGTTGCATTTCATGATGATAACCGATTGTTATTTTTTCCCACATTTCTTGTGAGCTTTTCACTTCCACTTGTCTCTCCCAGGTCTGCTTCAGGCCATGATCTCTCATCAAGAGGACAAGAACGTGGCTATTTAGCAAAAAAGAGGTTTTGTTCTCTACATTCTCCACAAAGTTTTTCTGTCACAATCGATCTGATCTAGCTTTGCTGCTGAAGCCGTGTTGGCAGGGCTGGAATAGGACAAATAATCGACCCGGGCATTTTGAGGCGAGGCTGGCCCACCAGGTATTGATGGAAAGACAAAGCCTCTGAATGAAAACAAACTTTCTTGCGACAGTATAAGTGTATATGTACTTGTCTAATACACTTAAACCTACACCATCCTCCCAGTCCTGTTATTCTATACAGTACTTTGCAGAAACCAAAAGGCTGCTTGACCTAGTTAACTTCCTGAACAATGTACAACGTATGATGGGATCCTGAAATTACGACAGAGAGGAACAGAGGTGAGACATGATCATTAATAAATATTTAAATGAATAAATTACAGATTTAGTAATATTTTCATAGACTGTTTATTTACCACATCAATAAAAAGCACAGCAGCACAGAAAATTTCCTCGAACATGGCAACCTTTAAAAAGTGAAAGGAGACAAAGAAAGAAAGGTAAGAAGAAGAACACTTGATGAACTTACTTATATGATCACAGTACTGGTATGTTGGGATCTTGAAAAATAGGACAAATTACAGATTGTGATTGAGTGATATATTCAGACTACGTTCTCACCACATCGGCACAGCAACACAGAATATTTCCTCAAACATGGAACCCTTTAAAAAAGAAAGGAGATGGACAGAGAAAGGTGAGAAAGAATGATACTTGATGGGCTTGCTCAGATGATCAGTATCTTAGTATCTTGGTATCTTTAGAGAATAGTTGAATAATTTATTTTATACAGTACTTACTTAAAGGAAACCATGGCAGGCTTCCAGAAATGCATCCTATAAGAGACAGTGAGAGGTTAAAGTTGGAAGAAAGTAGCTTTTTATCACTAGATTAACCAGGATTTTCAGTTTATCCTCCTATCCCCCTCCATCTACCACACTTATGCACTTCACTAACTGACCTGTTGTTTTTCAAATCAGATACTCAAACACACAGCTTTTGACTCTGCAGCTCACAGAAACGACCATCGTTTACCTTCAGTTTAAGTCTGTAGTGATGAATATATCTTTGTGATAAATCTTTATTTTTTACATATAAGATGCATTTAAGAAAACAATGGCTTTGCATGGCCTGTTCAGTAAAATCATAAAGCCTTGCTGGTCCTTGACTTTTCCTAAAATTACAGGCAGTTTAATGTAAAGAACAAAGGAAATATGATCATTTCTACCTATTTCGCCCACATGTGGTTATTTTAACCTCATTGTGCTGTTCTATTTTCATCGTTCTGTATCAGATCATGTGGAAGTATTCTGTAAAGGGTGGTATGCAGACATGGAGCGGTGCTGTATTTTACAACGTACTGGACCTAGCAGGAATAAATGTCCACATCAAGAAATGCACTGAAATTAACTTAGCCTTACGTAAAATGGTCATAGCTCTGGGAGTTCGAGTGTTATATACATATTATTCTCATATTTATTCTATCTAGTGTCTAATGCATTTAAGACCTATTAAGATGCATTAATTCCAATTAATTTTAATATAAGCATTTTCTGAGCCCTTTCCTTGTTTGCACTCAAGTTTGATGAGAACATTTTCTTTCAACTGTACTTTGTGCAATGATAATAACGTTTAATCTAATCTTATCTGATACATTATAATGAGGGTTTTGATCTTTTTATTTGACCTTATTGGGCTACAAAAGAAGCTTTCTCAACAGCTCACTCTTCTCAGCTACCCGGTTAATGGCCATGTTACTTAACCAATTAAATTACATACAATTACTAAAGCACTAAGATCACTATCACTAGTACAATGTCATAGAAAGCACCCAGCGGTAGTAACCCTGTCATGCTAGCTAGCATCCACAGCTAGCTAAATTGTTAAATGGCCAACTTTTAATTAGTGGTTGTGTTAAGAGTTAGCACAAAGAAAATAAACTTCACCCAAACCTAATTTATAGCTGACCCAGGCAGACTGCAGTTCACCATGTCTTACCTGATCTTTAGTCCCCCCCCCCCCCCACTCACACTGGCAACCACTGCGGGTCTGTCCCCTCATCCACCTGCCAGCCATGTCCGCCATCGTCCACCATCGTCCACCATCGTCACCTGCAGCTGGAGGAAGCTCCGCCATAGCCACCAGCAATCACCTGTGTTATTATAACACATTTGGCAACACCTGTCTGAAGGGCTTGTCTCGATTCTTTTGAACGACTCTTTTAAATGAACGAACGGAACCGATTCACAGCTGTGAGCCGTTCATTTGTGAGCCATTCTTTTTATATACAAATTTTTGACACTGCCTTTATCAAATCAAATCAAATCAAACTTTATTTATAAAGCGCTTTTCATGCCATAGGCAACACAAAGTTCTTTACATGATTAAAAACATAAGAATAAAAACACTCAATTAAATCTTTCACACAGTCGCACGCACACATGTATACACACACACACACGCCAAGCCCAACCCCCCACCCCCACCCCCCTTCCAGCTAAAAATGACTGAATGAATAAATAAATGAATAAATAGGTAAATAAGAGGTAGTACAGTTGAGTAAAAAAAAAATAAAATAAATAACATTTGTGACATCATAGAAGTCTGATGTCCAACACGCTCCATTCATGTGAAACATCTGTGGGCAGAGAGTATTGTTTAGAAACAAATACTGTGAGTTCTATCCAAAAGATTTACTAGAATTTGCACTGACTGCTCAGGTTTATTCTTTTTTATCTATATTTTTCCTATAATTTTTAAATCTTATATAGTAGATTTCATATAGGTACATATTTTGATTGTTTGCCATTCTTATGTATTGTGAAATTTTGTAAGATATTGTGAGAACGAGACAGACTTTTGAATGGTTCTTTGAAAGGAACGGCTCCTCAAGATCCAGTTCCCTCCAAAGAGCCATAAATCCCATCTCTGCCACAATAAGTCATGACTAATGGGCCAAGCTACCAGCATTGTGGGGGACATCTCATGATGCACTGGGCTCCTCTTTCATCTCCATGTAGAAATATCTGATGTTGTCATTCATTTGTACTTCTCTTCTTCTTTCTCAGCAGGGATTCCTGGATTAGAGTCATGCTGCTTGTTGACCCCTCTTTCCTGTCCTCTCCACCCCCAACCGGTCCAGTCAGATCCTTTCGGGTTCTGACGGAGTTTTTCCTCCCCATTGTCTCCTTATGCAGCTCAGGTTGGAGGATACAATCTGTTGGTTTCCGTAGGTAATTATCATAATGAATTGGTTTATATGAATACAGTTATAAATTGGACTAATGTGAATCAAATTAATCATATTCCGGGCCAGTCCCAAAACTGGATAAATGCAGAGGGTTGCGTCAGGAAGGGTATCCAGCGTAAAACATGTGCCAAATGTATGTATGAATGCATCCTACAACTTCCATATTGAGTCAGATGGAAGCGGATGATTCACTGTGGTGACGGCTGTGGGGAAAAAGCTGAAAGAAAAGAAGAAGAATGGATTTTCTTTAACTGGACTATAATTGGACTACAATCAATTGGATTGTATCTTTAAAAGCATCTTTAAGAGTTGATCTTGTTGTGAATTGGCTCTATGAAAAAAAGGTGAACTAGATAAACTGAATAATTCCAAATAAAGAAGGTTGGATTTAAAATTCCTAGTAGATATCAGGACTGTAAACGTATGGTATGAAAGCTTTAGTGGTGTAACAAGACATCAGTTTAATGATCAACAATGGATTTTCATCCCAGGAAAGTAGATGTACCTCAAATCTTCCTTCCATCCACCTTGCTGTTACTGGGTTGCTATAACAACCTTTAACTGGTTTTATTTTATTTCAGAAAAGCTCATTTTAAAAGGCAGTTCAGACAATGCAGCTTCAATATGAAGCCAGATGAGGCTGTATTATTAGTCCAGTCAGTTTTCAAATGGATAAATAACTCTGTTGATATTTTCTGAGGTTAAGAAGGTCCAGTTCCCCCTCATCACTCAGAAGTTGCAAGGTTGACATTGTTGTGTAGCTTATTCCAGACAAAAGAGCTGAACCTGTCCTTTGCTTTCCTGATCAGTTTTGGAGTAAATAAGGGTGGGATCACTCAGCATGTGAGGAGAAAGGAAATTCAGAATAATAAAATGATATGTCAGAAAAGGAAGAGCGGGTGAGTTCCAGACGGATCTGAACACACTTATGGGTTCCTGTGAAGACGAGATGACTTCGGATGATTGGAAAAAAGAAAATTGCAAAAGAGGCAGGAGAGACAGAGGTGAAATAAATGTAAAACAAACAGGGGAAGTAATAACAGGAGCTGAAAGAGAGCATATCATGTGGGATGAAAAGAAATCTGAGAATGGAAGCAGATCAAAGCTCAGGAGGGTGAGCGGTAAAATGTTGGGATGAAACCGCAAACGGAGAGTAACAACGCAGACAAGGTCGTCTTTTTTAAAACAGGATGAGAGGTCACGGCAGGCCACGCTTTTCCTCTAGGACTATAAAATAAAAATCCTCACTCAGTCCAGAGGGTTTTGATCCCAGGAAACACTTAACCTGTAAAATGTTGGTTTTTGTCTGTTTTTTATTTTCTGACTTAGAGACAGAAGATTTCAATTTTGATTATAAAGTGGGAGGAGTTACAAGTTCCAGAGTCTTCTTTAAGCAGGCAGCAGACGTTACAAATGATTTTTATACTAGTATTTTAAATACTAGTTAAATATATTTATACCGAGTATTGACTCGGGGGTATTGTTCAGAGTATATACTATTATTTCTCAGTTGGCAGACAGCATCGGGACCTTGTCCATCTGTATAGTCATATAATTTGCTGAGCTACTTATGTTTCCCATGGTATGGTCTCTCCTAATGAAATAAATTGTGTTTTGAGCTAACCATGGAGCCAACACAGGCTCATGGGTAGGCATGTCTTACCAGGAATCGCCCTTTGATTGTTCTTAGCAGTTAAGTTCAAGTGATGTTATCGAATTACTTTTATCTGTTTAGTTAAGTTCATGTTAAGTTTCGCTCGTAGTTCTGGTTTCATGGTGGCACCGTGACTCTAGGAGATTGTACCAAGATAGACTCCACCCTCGGCTGTTCTGTGAGTATTCAATAATATGGCTCCTAAAGGGTTGTGTTTAACATCTTGCATGGTACCGTTTGCCATCAGTGTGTGAATGTGATGTATAATGTAAAGCACGTTGGGTATTGTTTCAGGTATACTAAAGTGCTATATAAATGCAGACCATTTTACCATACGAAAAACAGTTGATAATTAGAAAATGTGAGTAAATTTAACTGTAAAATGTAGGTACAACATTTGGAAAAACAAGTAGATCCCACTTAAAGTAAGTAATATTGAAATGAAGAAAATTAAGTAGGTTTCACTTAAATATAGATAATCCAAACTTTTAAAATTAAGTAGATAACACACTCAAAATAATGACTAGAGGATTGCTAAAATTAAGCAGACTTTACTTAAAAATGTATCTTGTGTGTTAAAAAATGAAGTGGTTTATACAACAAGTACCTTTGTTTGACCTACATCATAATTTGATGCAAAAAGTTGCCTTGATTTTATTAAGTAGATCAAGCTGGAAATTTATATCAGTGTGGACACTGGATTAGGGGTGGAACCCTCCATGCATGGTTAACAGCTTTTGTGCTTTAAAGGGGCAAAAGCAAAATTGTTTCACCGCAAGGTTTGCTGTTGTGCACTGCCTGTAGACCAAAACAAAGTGTGTTATGAGACACACCTCCCTCTGCCTCTGCGAACGAATATCTGCACAGTGCAAACACACTGAGCATAACAACATCACCTTTTTGTGGGACATGTCGAAGTAACTTCTAACGTTTATGCTGTTACTTACTGTCCAGGAGAAGAGCTAGCTCCAAGTCAAACTGTAGCTCTCACAGTGCTCTGCTCTTTGGAAATACCAGGCCTGTACTGATCTGGAAAGTCAGCCCACACACGGTGATGAGTTTGAACAGTTTATTTGACGCTAGGAGAGTAGAGCAGGTTGACGGCAGGCGCAGCAACCAGGTCCAGGAAGTGGGGCTAGGCAGAAAGCAGAGGTCAGTCCAGAAAGAGGTCAAATCCAGGTAGGCAGAGATCAGGAAAGTCCGGCAGGGATCAGGCAACGGGAAGTCCGAGAGTGGCAGCAAGGTCGGCAACAGAGATCTGGAATAAGACAAGGATTACTACAGGGTATCTCACAGGGAAGGTAAATGACCATCTGGCAGGGAAGCACACACTGAGGAGGGATTATATAGGGTGATGAACAGGTGAGGGGAGTGGGTGCTGATGAGACCCAGGTGGAGCAGATGAGCCTGATTGCGTGAGCTGCAGGTGATGCAGGCCAGCCCTCATGACAAGGCCAATGTTGATCCAGGTTATGTCTCTTTCTTTATCCTACAACTTCTTCGCCGACAACCATAGTTTTTTTTTACAGGTATGTTGGATCCTGGCCATCTGCCGGTTAACGTTTCTTTCCGCTCTCTGCCATTTCTCTACGAAAATATGTGTTACCATTGCTCGCAGGCTGTAGCCTTTTATAGGGAGGGAGGGTGGATGGGTCGAGAAGAGAGAGGAGGGGGTGACTGACATGAACGTACATGAACACAGGGCTGGAGATCAACACAGAGACAGTGTGTGACGTCAAGCTGTCATTATCTTTGTGTTTTTGGTTTAGTTTTACTGTCCTATGGGTTTGTTGTCTTGTCTGGTTTCCTGTTTTATTTTATCTTGTTCACAAGTGAGGGAAGGATGGAGCAGGAGATCGACAGGTGGATCGGTGCCACGTCTGCAGTGATGTGGACTCTGCATCTGTCTGTCATGATGAAGAAGGAGCTGAGCCAAAAGGCAAAGCTCTCAATTTACCGGTTGAGCTACGTTCCTATCCTCACCTATGGTCACAAGCTGTGCGTAGTGACCGAAAGAACAAGATCGCGAATACAAGCGACCGAAATGAGGTTTTTTTTTCACAGGGTCGCCGGGCTCTCCCTTAGAGATAGGGTGAGAAGCTCGGTGATCCAGGAGGGGCTCAGAGTAGAGTCACTGCTCCTCCACATTTAGAGGAGCCAGATGAGGTGGCTCGGGCATCTGATCAGGATGCCTCCTTGGTGAGGTGTTCCAGGCAGGTCCCACCGGAAAAAGGCCCCGAGGAAGACTAAGGACACGCGGGACAGACTACATCTCACGGCTGGCATGGGAACGCCTCGGGATCCCCCTGGATGAGCTGGTGAATGTGGCTGGGGGGAGGGAAGTCTGGGTTTCCCTGCTTAGGCAGCTGCCCCCGCAACTCGACTCTGGATAAGCTGCAGATAATGGATGGTGGGATTATTACCCCTTTAACAATCACCGTCAGACAGAATGTGATTAATAACATAATAGCTGTGGATTAATCATGATTAATCACATTTCTAAATGTAAATACCTAGCTTGCAGTCTGCCATATTAAATTCTCAAACTTCTTATCTGAAAGGCTGAGATGTTTTTCAGATTCTTCTATCCGCCTCTGGTCACAGTTAGACAACAATTTTTTTTCCCTTCTTCTTCTTGCTTTCTTGGCAGGGAGCACGCAGCAATTTGGTGCATTATCGTCACCAACTTCTAAGCAGTCAGATGCGTAAACTGACTGGTTAGTTGTGTGATATATCAGTCAAGATGGCCTACATGTGGTTCACATGTGGTTTATCTGTAAGTTCTTCTTCAGTTCACTAGCAGCTCTGAGTAGAGGTGTGCATGCAGAAGTTTGGTCATATTGAAATGTTATTTAAACAGTCTTCAGAACAAACCTGTATAGCCAGAAAGGTGAGAGACTATCAAGGGATAAGACAAGAGTTATCAATGGACTGACTTTTACTGGTTGGATAGATCTCAGAAAAGACAAGTTGAAGATGATGCTGAATTAGCCATCTAAAAGTGAGAAAATCTGCTAAAGTTCAATAGGGCTGCTTTAAGGACATCACTTCCAGATCCTGTTCATCTGCAGTAGCTTTTTAAAATCCTGACTCTTCTTCTTTTTTCCTATTTTCAGTCCTGACTCTTCTTCTTTTGTCCTCCATTTATCCAGTTTCTGCTCACCATGCTGAGATATGCCAAGTTTTCAGCTAACAGCTTTTTTGGAATTATCTTGTTGCTGCTAAAATCCTATATCAATCCTGTTTTCAGAAACGAAGCTAAATAAATGGGAACAAATGATGCATCTTCATGATATGCTGCTAGTAACAAAGAGACTAAAGATCCAATTTAACACTGGGTCTTTGATAAGTTATGTGTCGACACAAGCCTGGTCCATCCCTTGAGCTTGGAGGCTTTTTTCTGCTTGAATGATTCATAGGCCAGAGTTAAGTGGCTTAACAAACAGAAACACAGTCCCGTGAGAAATGTCTGGTATGAGGACTGGACTGAAAATGAAGGGGAAAGCAGAAAGTGTCCAAAGAAAAGAAGCTTGTAAAGTTTGGCTGCAGTGAAAGTGAAATATAAAGAAATGAGATCTGGAGCGTTACACAGTTCTGTTTATACTCAGCAAGCAGCTGCAGATGTGTGTGTTGGTAATGCTTTAATTCCAGTGTTAATGCGTACATCAGCCCTCTGAATCAGAGCAGTTTTTTTCTCTAAGTTATTAATGATGGACTTTAATCTTGGCGCCAGATGTGCTCACACTTATTTGTTTGCCATCTGCAGTGTTTATGAACATGTACTGTAGATGTTTGTGGAGCATGTGTGTTTGTGTGTGTGTGTAGGTGTGCCTGTGTGTGTGTGTGTGTTGGCCCGTTGCATGTTTGTAACATCATTAACAATGGACCCGCCGTCCCAGGTAAGTGAAGCGGTCCATCTTTGTCAGCTTAGCTTCTCACCTGCCCCCTCCCTTCCTCCAATTCCCATTGCTAAACACTCACAAAACAATGGCCACACACACACATGCACGCAACTACAGGAGAGCACGTAAGCACTGACAGTGAGATTTTTAAATGAAAAATGAAAGAGGGGTGAAATGAGATGAAAGTGTGAGTGGACAGATGCTGCACTTCCTGAATCTCCTGCTGGCTTTTTAGCTGCAGATAATAACTAGCTCTTTAGCAGCAGATTGCATATTACACTTTATGGTTTGTGGTTCAAGGTACCACGAAATGCCTTTCTATAGTTTCACACAGATAAAAATATAAATTGACATCTTTTAGTCCACTGCAATTTAAGTGCACAGCTATACTGTATAAATCACAAAGGAGAATATCAAGTGTGAGTATACATGCCAGGAAATGTTTGTTTGTGTCAAAGCTGTTTTCAGACTTTGCTATTTACGAGGTGATTTTCACCTTTGCATGGGCAATATTGTGTGCATTACACAAACTAGATAAACAAAATATAAACATGAGCCGATGCGTAAGACTTTATTGTGAAGTAAAACACGTGATTGAAATTTGCACCAGGGGCCTCATTTAAAAGGCTGACGTAGGAACAAAAACCGGTGTACGCTAAATATAGTCAACTGCTGGGATTTATAAAAACCAGACTTGGTGGGAGAATGCTCCTACCTCCACTCAAACTCTGACCCAGGCATACGCACATAATTTGGGAAAACGGGAAACTGCTACACCAGAATAAAATCAAGGAAATGATGAGGTGGAGAGTCTGCTGCACATTTACCAGTTGTAATGATAGTAGTACTAAGAAGCCCCAACAGGTGGCAGTATTGTTCTATGTTGGTAGAAGCCAGTATATGTTGGGATGTACGAAGAAGAATAAAAAATAAAAGCAGAGAGTTAGCTGGAAAGACAGCCAGCCACACAATGTTTTTGACTGCTTCTTGAATAATAGAAGACAGAACATTACATGATACCAGGAGACGGGTGAACAAAAGTATTAAACATGGACGCAGTAAAACCGCCAGCACCGCTGAAAATGACGGGGAACCTGGACGCAAACTGGAGAACATTCAAGCAGCAGTTTCAACTCTGCATCGCCGCGGTTGGAGTGGATCATTGGGCGGATGAAAGAAAAATAGCTCTTTTGCTAACCATAGCTGGAGCAGAGGCTATCGAAGTGTTCAACACGTTTACTTATGAGACACCCGAAGATAAAGACAAGTTTGAAGAAGTCATAAAGAAATTTGATGAGCACTGTCTGGCAAAGAATAATGAAACGTATGAGAGATATGTGTTTCGTTCACATCTCCAACAGCCGGGTGAGTCATTTGAGAAATTTCCTCACCAACCTCAAGATAAAAGCTCAGTCCTGTAACTTTGGGGATCTAAAGAACTCAATGATAAGGGATCAGATTGTATTTGGTACTAACGAGAAGAAGTTACGCAAAAAGCTGTTGAGGGAAATGGATCTCACTCTGGAAAGTGCCATAAAGACATGTCAAGCCAGCAAGCTAGCAAAACAGCATGCACTAACTTTTCAAACGACGCCATATAACCAGGAAAACGAGCAAGTGAACGCAGTGATGATGAAAGGGAAAGAACGGTTCAAGTTTAAACAAAAAGATAAGAACAAAGACAATGACCAAACGCAGTTTAACTGCAAGAAGTGTGGTGAAACCCACAAACCGAGACATTGCCCAACATATGGAAAAACATGTGCAAAGTATAAGAAACAAAATCACTATGCAAAAATGTGTCACACCAAAAGAAAAATCTATGCAGTACAAGGAGACTTGGACGAAAGTGATGATCTGAGCGAGACATTTTTCATCAAAATGGTGTCAAGGGAAGAACATTATATACAACCTAAAAACACAAATGACACAGAATATGCTGGATGCGCAGTAAAAGATGATAAATGGACTGCACCTTTGTTCGTTAACGGGACAATAGTGACCTTTAAGATTGACACAGGAGCTAAAGCTAACCTGATTAACGAAAATTATCTGAAATCGCTTAAAATAAGACCAAAAAGAGTTGCAAACAAGGAAACGTCCCTAAAAGCATACAACAACCAGCCCATTCAGACAACAGGTGGTTGTCGGCTCAAAGTGACTGCAAAAGAAAAACAACACAACTTAATGTTCACAATAGTCCCAAGTGAACATGAATCTATCCTAGGTGACAAAGCATCAGAAGACCTTGGACTGGTTAAGAGAATCTACCAGATCGACAGGGACAACTTGGACCATTCATACAAGAAAATGTCACAAAACGAAGGTAGTACAAGTATAGTGAATAAATACCCTGTACATACAAAATACAGCTCAAGGAAGACGCTGTACCTGTGGTACATGCCCCAAGGAGAGTGCCAGCACCTCTGAAAGCTGGACTAAAAAAGGAACTGAACAGAATGACACAGATGGGAGTTATCGAAAGAGTGGAAGAGCCCACAGATTGGGTAAATTCCATCACTTGTGTTAAAAAGAGAAACGCCCCTGAGATACGTGTCTGCCTAGACCCCAAAGACTTGAATGAAAACATTAAAAGGGAACATTATCAAATCCCTAAGCGTGAAGAAATCTTGAGTGACATGGGCGATGCAAAATACTTCAGCAAACTAGATGCCTCACACGGGTTCTGGCAGCTGAAACTGGACCCAGAAAGCAGCAGGTTCACCACCTTCCATACACCATTTGGGCGTTACTGTTTTCTGAGGCTTCCATTTGGCATCAAGTCAGCACCAAAGATCTTTCACAGAGCTATGGAGTCAATCATAGAAGGTTTGGAAGGAACACGAGTGTACATAGATGACATAGTTGTCTGGGGAAACACAAAACAGCAGCTTGATGAGAGACTTGAGAAACTGTTACAAAAAGTGGAAAAGAATGGACTGAAACTAAAAAGAGAGAAATGCCTTTTTGGAGTCACAGAAATGACGTTCCTAGGAGACAAACTCACAGCAGAAGGAGTGTTGCCGGACAAAACAAAAGTGAAAGCCATACTGGACATGCCAGCCACACGATGTTTCTGACTACTTCTTGAATAATAGAAGACAGAGCATTACACCAGTCAGTAAAAGAAAATGCGGAAAGAAAGCTTTGATAATTTAATATGAGATCGAGCAGAGTGGGACAGACTGGAGCGTGTGAAGTAATGCTTATGAAACACACAAGAGGTGGATTTATTTATTTATTCTCACACAAACCTTTTATAATTGTTGTCCCAATTTCCATCAAGACAGTCTCCATTTCCCACAACTCCTTGTCCACCTGGTTAATAGGGGTGATCGTGTCCCTCTGCACCTGCAGGACTTCCTTAGAGGACATGGCTGCTGCCAACCCAGCTGGAACACCCAGGAACTATCAAGAAGTATAACTTAACAATAAATAAACTGCTACCAATCTCAGGTGTATCTAAATATTTATTTTATACATTAAAACAAAAGACTACATTACCAGCATTTAGCAGATGCTTTTCTCTAAAGTGATTTACTGTGGGCTGTAGCATCTTGCCCAAGGTCCCAAGTGGAAGGTGTTACTGCTCACCCTTGTGGGATTCGAACTTCAATCTCCTGCATGAAGACGGATACCCTACCGATTGAGACATCCAGCCACATGTTCTGTTGCCTCTGGCGTGTCTTGCCTTCTGGCACTGCAATGACAGCATCTGCAACCTGCTGCTACTATTCTGCCTTTCTGACACAAGTAATGCCCACACCATGCCCACCAATCAAATATTTTTACGTTTTTCACCATGGTCCATGGTTTATTTTCTTTATTGATTTACGTTTGTGTACTTATTTTTATATAAATGATTTGTTGATTTTTTAATTAATTTCTTAAAATATTTAATCGTAATTGATTTTATTCCAGTCTTTTTCCTGTATTTATATTGCTTTTATATAATTGTAAATTAATTCAGGCATTAAGGGGTTAAGTCCACTTTTACAGCTTCCATAAGAATTAACAGAGTAGGTAACAGCCAGGTGCTGCTAATCAAACTTGATTAATTGATCATCATCAGTGTGAGCACCTCTATAATTTAGGTGTGTGTTAACATGATGCCAAGGAGGAAAGACATCAGCAAATGTTGCTGCCCATCAATCTGGTAGGGGTTATAGGGTCATTTTCAGACAAGTTGGAATCCATTATTCAATGAAAACATCCAACACAGCTGCAAAGCTTCCCAGGATGGACGTCCCGATGAGTTGACCTTGTGATGCTCAAATATACAGGAAAATAACAAAAAAAAAAAATAAATAAAAAAAATAACAGCAGCTAAACTGGTTTCTCTCCAGGCCTCAGTATGCTAAATGTTAAAGTTCATGACAGTCTAATTGGAAAAAAGACTGAACCAGTATGGCTTGTTTTGAAGGGCTGCAGGAGAAACTCTTTTCCCTAAAAAGAACCTGACAGCACGACTTAGGTTTGCAAAGCTGCATCTGAACAAACCAGAAGACTTCTGGAACAATGTCCTTTGGACAGACCAGACCAAAGTGGACATGTTTGGTTAGAATGCATAAAAAAATAAAAACACAGCATATCAGCACAAACATTGACAGCTGAAAAGCACGGTGGTGGAGGGATGATGATCTGGGATTGTTCTGCAGCCACAGGGCTTGGACACATGAGCTCCTCTGGATATCAAAGTAGTCTAGAGTCAGATGTGAGTCCATCCCTATGACAGCTAAAGCTTGGCTAAAACTGTCTCATGCAACAGGACAATGATCTACATTAAACTGTTGGCACAGTTCAATGTGTCATGTTGTTCATCTGAAGTTCCATTTACCTCATTTTAAGACCTGATAAGAACCAGATGATTATTTTATCATATCCATATTAAAATCCTATATTAAAAAAAGATGGCCAAAAGTAATTTGAACCATTCTTGAAAAATATAAATCTTTACCAAAAACACATATTTGTCTCTCTATTTTATTTAGAGATTAACAGGTTTGTTGTATTTAGTATTATGTTTATTTCTAAGTCATGCAGTAGACACATATTGGAAGTTACATTCTTACCACTGATGAAAGAGAAACCAGACAGCGGTAATGCACACCAACACACACACCAGAGCTCTCTGTAGGTCTTTACTTAATGAGCTTCAGATGCAGCTCTTCCCTACTGTGCTGAATAGGGAGAGAAAGATGGATGCATCAGCGAGGAGATGAGGGAGGAGAGAAGCAAAGCAGGGAGGGAAGGGTGAGGTGGAGACAGAAAAGAGATGTAGACGGGGAAATAAAAAGAGGAGACAGATGTGTCTGGATGAGTTCTCACCACATTTTAACCTGTTGGTTTTCATGTTGTTTTTTTCCATTTTGTAGATTTTAAACTTGTCACATGAATCTGGATGTGATTGAGAGGTACAAGATGTACTGAACTAAAGCTCCTGATATAAAAAAGGAAAAAAGAAATCCTAGATCACATTTGGCTTTGCAGGTTCTTAAGATGTGAAATTCAGGAATAAATGCAGTAGCGCGAACATGAAAACTGTATTTTTGTGATCAGTGATAATGAATCCCAACCCCAAGGCCACGTGTGTTTTTCAGACCTCCAGTAGTCGCCACTGCAGCAAGGCTACGCTGTGGAGGGCGTTGGAGTCCAGTGAACTTATTGTCATGTTCTCGAAAGCAGGTGGAGATGATCTGAGCTTTGTGACGTGGTGCATTATCCTGCTGGAAGCACCATCAGAAGATGCTACACTGTGGTCATAAAAGGATGGACATGGTCAGCAACAATACTCAGGTAGGCTGTGGTGGTTGAACCAGGCCACGTTGGTACTAAGGGGCCCAAAGTGGGCCAAAAAAAAAATATCCCCCACACCATTACACCAGCAGCAGCCTGAAGCGTTGATCCAGGACAGGATGGATCCATGTTTCCATGATGTTTCCACCAAATTCTTAGCCTAGCATCTGATTGTGGAGCTGAAATGAAGACTCATCAGCCCAGCAACGTTTCTCCATCTTCTATTGTCCAGTGTTGGTGAGTCTGTGTGAACTGTAGCCTCAGTTTTCTGTTCTTAGCTGACAGGAGGTACCAAATGTGGTCTTCTGCTGCTGTAGCCCATCTGCTTCAAGGTTGGACGTGTTCAGAGATACTATTCTGCAGTGTGTGTGTGAAAATCCCAGTAAATATTCAGACCAACAACCATGTAACGTTCAAAATTTCTTAAATCTTCTTTCTTCCTCATTCTGATGCTAAGTTTGAACTTCAGCAAGTTGTCTTCACCATGTCTATACGACTAAATGAGCTGAGTTGCTTCCATGTGATTGGCTTATCAGATATTTATGCATTTGTGCAGTTGCAACAAGCAGTTGAATTGATAAATGAGAGTGTGGTCTGCTCTTATGCAGCAGTGATGCAGCAGATTCCCTTATTGTTTCTGATGTTCTGGTGCTTTTTAGAAATTAGTGTGCAGATTCAGTTCTTTGTCCATGTGTGAGTGCATGGCAATATGAGATGTGGAATCATTACAAAGTATATCAATCGAACATGTTGTTTTGCTTCAGAGATTCGTGCAGCTTCTCCCTCTAAATACTGAACTGTTTCGTCCTGATGCTTCTGCAGCCTTGAGATGTTCCAGCGCTCACGTGGCTGTTGTGTGACACTACTGTCGACTCCTTCTGCTTGTCTTCCTCCTGCCGCCTCCTGTTTTCTTCGTCTTCTTTTAGCTTTGCAGACAAACACACACATACACACTCCTGACCCCCCTCGTGTCATGTGCTGGTCCTGGATTCAGCTCCAATTACCTGGTGGCTGCAGCAGAAAGGCCCTAAATGGGCTGTAGCATCGAACAGGCATGTCTGCAAAGGATCACTCAGTGGGAGGGAAGAAAGAAGAGGAGGAGGAGGAGGGAGAAAGGAGATGGTGAATCAACAAGAAAGCAAACCAGGAAAGTTAGGCTGTGTAAGAGGAAAGAGGCAGGAGGTCTTAGTGAAGGAGGAAATGTTTTCCCTGAAAAGAAGAAGAAATGATGATATATTTACATTTTATCTGAAATTTGATACCATTAAAAGCTTAAACTTGCAGATAAATGCAACATGCATGATGGTGGTTTTAAATATCTGCAGTAAAACTGTTAGTTTTCCTCCGGTCACAGTTCACATGATTAATTCCTACATTACTCTTCTGCTTTTACTGTAATTCCTCTTTTCTCATCTCTCTCCTCCAGAATGAAAGGAGGAGGAGGAGACAGAGGAAGAAGCAAGCCAGCAGAATAAGGGCCGTGAGTGGGTGAGAATGAAAGGAAGCTGTCATTTCATACACGGTTTAAGAAATGATCTCACTGAGCCTAATACAACATACAGTTAGTGTGATTTACACTATGTGGAACTGAAGATAAATTTGCATTATCAGTCTATTTTCGTACCTAAAATAAAATAAAAATCTACATTAAAGAAAATGTGTCAGGAAAACCTGCAGGAAGCATAGATCAGACTTAATTACACTGCAGTCAAAGTCTGACTGGCGTCTCTCTGTCATCATGTTTGAATAACAAACAAAAAAGTGAGCCGCTCTTTGTTTCATTGTAAATTTGAACAAAAATTTTATTCTGATTAACTCTGAACGGCTTTATTTGTTCTATTAAATATGTTTTACAGCCTTTTTGGTGTTTCTACAAAGTCTTGTAATACTAATGATCTTAAGTAATCTGCACTGTCAGTGTGTTTTTACACCCCCCTTTAATTTAGGAGCACAAATTTTAGTTCGAATTGTGTCTTAATTTACTGTACATCCTTCCCCTACAAGATAATAGTACATATGCACACAGACTGTGATACGGCTTCCACTTATTGTCGCCACCTGTGGCTTGTCCTGCATGCGAATGCCTGTATACTGTTACCGGATTGGGATTGGTTGGAACTGTCACACCTTCGACCTCCTCCCTCCTGATTGGATAATTGCTGATTCAATCCCTGCTCCTGCTGTCTTCCACCAGGAAAAAAAGACTGCTGCAACCTCTCAGTCATGGGCAACTGTTTGCACAGTCTGCCCTTGGCTTGCTTAACTTTGGTGACTTTGACCGTGTGCTTTAGTTGGTGTATTTGTGTGGTAAGATTACTTTCAGGGTGAATCTGAAAATCTGTTTGGAATGATGCAGCAGTAGCTCTAAACCTTTAGCATCTTTAGTGAAATTAGCTAGTAGAGACATGTCTTTCAATCTCCAGAGAAAAATCTTTGTCCATACACAACTGACCTTGGTCAGATGGGTTTCAGCAGTGTTTTTCAATACAACATAAAGTTTGGTTGAAGACACAGAGAAGCTGGAGAAGAAGAATGAACACGAGGACAACTGAAGAAATTGCGCAAGCTTTTTGTTCACTATACTGTAACAAGAAGGCAGCTCTGTCGGCATGTCTCTCCTCTCCCATATATGTGAACACACAACAATTATCTATCTATCTATCTATCTATCTATCTATCTATCTATCTATCTATCTATCTATCTATCTATCATTTTACTAAGGTAATAAGATACCAATACAAAACATGGTTATTTAAGGGGTAGTGCACACAAAAAAATGTGTTTTTTGAGCTGTAAACAACACAGTATTAATTGTGATGAAAACCACAAATACTGTTGATTAAAATTTGTATTTTTACATCACTATAATTTTAAAAACCCCACAGCCCCTCCCTCCAGATGCAGATAGGCAGGTCCATGCCTTTGCAGGCATAGAAAACCGCAAATAAAAGGGATGATAAAAGGAACTTATATAATAGATTTGATAGTTTCAGGTTTCTATTCTTTCAGAGTTTCTGATGAAAAAGCAGCTCAAATCGTAGCAGCAACAACTTTCAGCAGCACTTCCTGCAGCTGCCACAACCTGCTGTGAGTCTCCACAGCTTTCCAGAGCTGCTGGAGCTGCTGGAGCTGCTGACAGGCCAGCATAACAAAGCCTGGTACAAAAAACCCATTTTAGGATTAATAGGTCAAGTTTATCTTCATGACAATTGTGAGGGTGGTGAATTTTTTTTAACTCATCTGTTTGATGTTATTTAATCTTGAAATTTGGCATAATTAGGGTGTGTCCTTTTGATTGACATGTATTCAAAATCTGCAGAAAGAAAGGAGAGTGCAGCACAACCGTGATTTTTAGCCGGCTAACAGCGTACCTTAGCTTTAGCCCGCCTACCTCCCTCCGTTAGCTGGTTAGCTACCGTTTCTCGAGGTTAGCTCAGTTAGCTCTTAGCTACAGGCAGCTCGGAGTTTGATGGTTGTCAATCATCCACCCCCACCTTCACAGTCCCTTTCTCCGCTTGACCTCTTTGCCCATTTTTTATTTTCCAGGCCTAATGACACGAGTGACGCTACCAAGATTGCGATGGTGGGAACGCCCAACGAGCTTCACTTTTGCTCTTCTAAAACCTTTGGGTGACGTCACGGAGGCTCCATCCATCTTTTATATACAGTCTATGCTCCCACCCCAACCTTTGCAGTTTCAGGCATTTTTCAAATTCAGCAGTGGGTGGAGTTACGCAAAAAGCAGGGTGTAGTTACATCTTACTGATATATTATTTTTTTCTGTTATTAACCTTTGATTTTGTTGCACACTGCACCTTTAAGCTTTTGAACATTTACGCTCCACCTCTTACATCAGTCAAAGGTGTCCTTGAATACATCATAAAGCATGTGTCCTCGCACAAGTTCATCACAGAACATCTAATCCATCAGAGCTAATTCTCAATAAATCTCAGCCATCACAGCAAGAACATTTTCATACACACATACAGGAGAACAAAAGACTTGGGGCGGTTTTATTCCCTCTTATGTGAATTGATGGATTCCTCTGTGTCTCTCTAAGTATTTCTTCTCTCATGCTGACAGTCAATACTTTGTTATTTGCTCTCAGTCAGCTCTCATAAGCAGATGCTTTTTAATACCTGTGTTTTATTGTATTTTCATCTTCAGAGTTGTGCTCTTTATTTCACTGTAAATCCTGATATACAAAAACAGTAATATTCAATTAGACATAAAGTGCTGAATGTTGCTGCTCACATGACTGCCGGATGTTTTTCAACTCAGTGTCATTTTGACCCCTTAAAAATACTTCTGTGTTTGAACAATGGTGAAGGGTGAGCAGAAAATTGCTGAGTATCAGTTCTTTTCCACTGATGGCTCAAAGAGCATGAAGTAGAATAATGCTTAACCCTTTGACCCCATAATGCCTGAATTCATTTACAATATTGAAAAAAACAAAACAGCATACAATGAAATATTAAATAAATTATTGACAATTTATAAACAAATATAAATAATTAATAAATAGAACTACATAAATAAGAGTGAATAAAAGCAAATAGATAACTAAAATAAATATTTTATATGAAAAGATATTTAAAAAATGTCTAGAAGGAGTTTGTTTGCACAAACAGGCATGAATGGGTTAAAATTGTGTTTATTACATACATACTGTTCAGAGTTTTAAAAAAAATAAATGCATGTATTGAACGCGTTCGCATTAACATTAACCTGAATGAAACATACAGGAATTTTACTTACTGTCTAAAAAATTATATAGACATTTCTGTGCAAATTATGTCTGCCTGCACTTAGAAAACAAGCCAGAGCGTCAGCTTCTGCAACTTATAGTTTAATAAGACATACAAATGTGAAGAATCTGCTAAGTGTGACAAGATATCTATACATGATATTTCTACACTTTGCAGCACTTTTTTTCTCATTTTCATCTTTAGGGAAGAGGTAAGCTGAAAAAAAATTATCTTTTATCACACTGAAAAAAGTTATCCAGACCAATAAACAAATACAAAATACATGCTGTTTTGTCCTAGTTTGTGTGATTGAATTTAAAGGGACATTGTGTAAAGATTACTGCCATGTAACATTAGAATCTTGTATCACATTCTAATGTATAGTGCATTCTAGCACCTCATTCTTTCAAACATATTGCAACAACAGTGGCCACCGTACCTCAAAAAGCCTCAACAACATTGATGAAAACATGTCATCTGATAGTTTAAAGTTCAGTTAAAGTCCGGCTTTACCGTGACTATGAAAGCGACTGAAACCATGTAAACATACATTTCAAAGGCTAGCGTAATTTAGCAGAAACTGCCGTTATGCTCCCCAGGGTAATGAGTAACACTATCCAACAAAACCGAATGCAAAAAATTAGCTTTAGGCTCATTTAGGCAGTACCGTTGACTTGCTTGTTGAGGAGAAAGCTGGCA
Source organism: Melanotaenia boesemani (assembly GCF_017639745.1). Lineage (NCBI taxonomy): Eukaryota > Metazoa > Chordata > Actinopteri > Atheriniformes > Melanotaeniidae > Melanotaenia > Melanotaenia boesemani. The sequence goes on along the minus strand of NC_055691.1, from coordinate 8,847,006 downwards.
ACTTCAGCATCCCTTTTAAAATCTTTCTCCTTCTTGCGCTCCTTCGACCTGGAGAAGGCGAGCACGATGTTAATCCTCCTTTTTGTATCATCTGGTAACGCTGCCTTTAAGGTGTCCTTTTTCATTTGTTTTTTTTTTTTTGTTGTTGTTATTGTTGTTGTTGTTTGTTTTGTTTTTTTTGTTTGTTTTTTTTGGCAATGGTGAAAATGGCTCCTGTGCTGCTGCTGCATGGTCCTGCATTTTTGTAAATAACAATTAAACAGATATCCCAGCTTGCTGGGGTAGTTAGCCTGTCTTGCTTATCATCTCCTCCTGTGTCTCAATCACTGTGCGATGGCTCACAAGGGTTCTTCGTTGGTGCTATTTGTCCCTTACCAGTGGCTGTAGTTTCAACATGGCAGACCATCATGGCGCTGCCCTACCAGCTTAAGGCCCATTTATGCTCCCTTATGTATATAAATAGCAACCTACGTTTCAAACGTTGTCATACATCGCTGTCATCATACTTTTACGTTGCCATGGTTGTTAAGACAATTCCTCCACTAGTGGGCAGTGCTGAGTTCAGAGTTCACTCCCGCAAGCCAACTTCAGTTTCAGACACCGTTTGCCAGTGGTAATGTGTTGCTATAAAGTTGATTCCAACAGCCCAACACGCCATAAACACTTTCATATCCTTTCTTCAAAAGCTTGCGCAATTTCTACAGTTGTCCTCGTCTTCATTCTTCTTATAAATGTCCTTTTTTTTATAACTTTAACATAAAAAAAACAAACAAAAAAAGATTAAATGAACTTAACATTTCACAATTGAAATGAAATGGTGAACTTTGAACGTGAACTCTCCATTTTAACCTGCGATAACTGAACTTGCATAAGCATACATAACACTGATACAGTTAAATACTGTTTCTGAGACATATTGCATCATTTTATGGTAAAAACTTTGCTCCAAACCCTGTCCTTTGCAATGTAATGTGTGTCTTCTGCCCCCTGGTGAATGGTTTTTACACTACATTTATTCTGAAATCTCACATGGTAGTAAACGGCACATATGCAAATTATTTTTGTTTTGCTTTTTTCACGTTATGTTAAATGACCAAATTAAGATTTCAGATTTAAAAAAGAGAATTTTCTGCTCATTATTCCTTTGGTCAGGCTTTAAAGTGTTAATGATTACATTATGTCATGATCTGTGGGTTTTGGTTAGGGTTTTTCTCAATTTTACAGTTGCTGTAAACAAAAGCTGCCTAAAGGACTGACATTCTGGCCCTTTAAGGGGCGGAGCCTAGACTACCAATGAACAGCTTGTCAGGCCAGAGGGGAGAGAAAAGAGAAGATAAAACGAGTGTCTTGCAGTCCTGAGTTTAGTGAGGCAATTTAATCCTCATTTGCAGTTTGTTTGTAACCCCACTTGGATGTTTGTGTATGAAGTCCAAGTAAGTGATGTTTAAGTGATGTTAAAGTTAGTAATACAGTTTATTTAGTAAATATACCTGTTCTCTCACTTAATTGATGCAATGCATGAGCAGTTCATGTGTGCTACCATGTAGGAAACCTACATATTTATGCCTTTATGCTGCAATTGCACCTGTATGCATGTATAATTAGTTAGGTGCTGATGTGTTATTTCTGTTTCAGAACCACAACCACTGACCTCCAATGTGCATAAGGGACAAACTGTAAAGTTCAGTTGGCTTAATAAACCCTGCTAAAGTACCAGCGACTCGTTCTTTGGAGTTCTAACCGGACTCACAACAGTGATTTGAACACTCCAACCAGCACAGAACCATCACTATCTTTTAGTTGGCAAAGTTATTGTCTTGTTTCTTGTTTTGTTTTGTAGAGTTTTCCTCTAGTCTGTTCACTGTACTTCACTGTTTACTTCACTTCCAGTTGACCTTCCAGTTAATCACCTGCTCCTTGTTAATTCACCTCAATGTATGTATACCCCTTGGTTTCATTTATTCACTCCCCGACCATTGTCTCTGTCCCAGTATCGTGCTTGCTGTAAGACTGTGTCTGTTTTAGTTCTCCAATCTGGTTACCTCCGGTTATCATTAGGCCTTTGTTCCTGGATCTGTCTGCCTCCTTCCTGAATTGGAGAAATGCCTGATAGTCCAGCTCCCTGATGTCTGGAACTGTCTGCTCCCCCAGACCAGCTTCTACACGGCTGCATATAAAAACATTGACATCTAGAGCTTCTTGGTGTATGGATAGGTGAAAGCAGTTGGGCTTAAGACCCTTCAGGACAAATCCTGCATTATTTCTGCCCCTGGAAGTAGGACTTTTGGTGTTTTTACATTGTGGTTGCTAGATGCAGGGCTTGAAGTATTCCAATACTTTGCCAGATCTCTGGTATGTGAAGTTTTTGTGGGAAAAAGAAAAGAGTCAATATAATAATTTGATATGTGTAGTAATGTGGGCCATCCTGATGCCAGATTGCACATATCATAGAGCAGAAACGTTGGTGAATAGCATGTAAACATAGCCATTCAGTTGTCAGGATGGAGGGTAAGTTTGTAAAGCCTGGAGACGCTGTCCTAATCAAGAAGAAGCTAATTGCAATCTTTTTATCATGGACATAATCCCAAACACACACACATGCTCTGTATGTGCTGGTGGGACTGTGCTCACATGTGTGCACGTGCACATGACTGTGTTTCTGCACATCTGGGAGGAAGAGAATTGTGAAAAAAGACCATGTAGAGACAGAAATGTTCAGACATCAGCTTGGCGTTGTTGAAGTTAGCTTTAGGGGCGGATGGATTGATACTCTGGAGTCGATACTTTGATATCAGCCAGTCAAAATATCAGATTCAATACTTCAATTAGTATCAATATACCACTCTGCTGATACACAACATGCCATGTAATTACACATTTGAGAGTTTTAGGCAATAAAATTACATTTGAAGCCCAGCCACAGTATTCCTTTTGTGTCACATGATTGTGGTAGCCTATCCAATGTCATGATGATGCTTCATAAACTTACATTTTCTAGCAAAATTATACAAGGTTTGCTTGGAAAGAAAGGAGAGAAAAGCAGCAGTGAGTTAGTTTCTGAAGAATTTTGCTCTGGTTTTTGAATGTCATTATTCTGTTTTTCATATTTTGTAACAGACAACAGAGATGATGGTTCATGTTCTTCAAATAAACACCAGTTCGACTGTCTTTCGGGGCTTTTGGTTCACCACATGAAAATATCCAGAGAATAAATTTGTATTAAGTAAATGTAATTTCGAAAACTGTCACCGAGCAGAAATAAACAGTAATGTGTTTCTCACTTTTTTCTCTTAATCCACCACTGAAGCAGTGTGAGTGTTTTTCTACGTTTCCATATTTTCAGCATTGATCTTTAGCGTTTTTCTTTAGCACATGTGGGTGGGTGTTTGTGTCTGTGAGTGGGTAAAGTGTCTGTTTGGGTGTGTGTCCAGCACTAGTCCCACATCCTGCATCACCATTCGTCTCAATTTAACGCCGTTCGATGTGTGACTCCCTGCCTGCGCGTGTGCGCGCCCATCAGATGTATAAATCATTGCTCGGGATTACGGCTGTTTTATTATTCATGATGCAGGCCTTTTATTGCCTGCGATATTTATCTCTTCACTATCTCCCATGACCTGCAAGAGAAGGAGGGATGATGGAGGGAGGAGAAGAAAACGATGAGGAGTAAGAGGGAGGAAAAGTCAGTGTGAATGGAGGAGGTGGGAGCGGTAGCTGAGCTGTACATAAATAAATTTGTTAAGTGGGCGAGTGTGGTTGCGTGTGTGTAAGTGTTATCTTCGATTCTCCCACCATGAGGCCCAGAAACCACATGCAGCAGTCCTACGTAGCACTTTTCCCCCTTTTTTTCTTCACATATGCATCATTTTGTTTCTCTTCATCCCTTCATCTCTCCTTCAGCTCTTTATATAGTCTTTACTTCTGTTATTGTCTGTGTTCGTCTCATCACTGCAGAAGTTTCATGTCTTTATTATCATTTAATGTTTTTACATGGAGTAACAGCCTGCCTCTGCTGATATGAAGTCACTCAACAGAAAAAGTTTCCAGCCGTCCAAACAATCTGAAACTTTTTAACATCTCTGTAAAGAAAAGAGAAATCAGTCACATTTCTGTTACCTGGTTTCAAGCTGTGTAGTGATGAACAGAGTAGTGTGCACAAAGCAGAAGAACAGAAAAATCTATGAAAAAGAAAACATGGAGACAGCTGATTGGTTTGTATTCTGTAGCTGTATTCAGCTTCTGTGCTTCACATGTCTGGAACAAACTCCCAGAAAGCCTCAGATCAGCTGAAAAAACTCCATTTATTTAAATCAAGGTTGAAGACCCACCTGTTCTCTGCTGCATTTCAATAATTTTTATTTAGAAGTCAAATTCTACATCTGGTTTTTTTAAGCTGGAATCATATTTTAATATTGTCTTTAACTTTTATTTCTTGCATTTTATCTATTTTATTTTAGCATATTCCTTCTGCTTTTATTTCATTAATTGCATTTCTTTTAATTCTTTATTTATTTATTTATTTTTTTTTTTATGCACTTGTCTGCACCCTGCTGTAATGATTTATGTAAAGCACTTTACAATTGTCTTGTACAGGAAATGTGCTATACAAATAAATTTGCCTTTGCCTTTACATCCACACAAAGCAAGGTAAATCACTGTATTATCAATGCCAGGCCTGTAAGTGGTGCTGCAACGATGCCTTTATACACCAAAAACTGAAAGGAAGATGTAGAGCATGCTGAGATCATAGACCATATATAAAAGAGCCTCCGTGACATCACCCGTAGGTTTCTGAAGAGCTGAACTGAAGCTCATTGGGCGGTTCCCACCGTCGGCAACTTGACAGCATCACGGATGTCGTCATTCCCGGAAAATCCAAAAATGGGCAAAGAGGTAGAGCTGAGAGGGACTTTGAAGGTGGGGGTGGATGATTGACACCCATCAAACTCCAAGCTACCTGTAGCTAAGAGCCAACCGAGCTAATGGTAGCTAACCAGCTAACGGAGGTGCCTGACAGGTACCTGTCAATCAAAAGGACACGCTCCTAATTATGCCGAATTTTAGGATTAAATAGCATTCAAATGGATGAGTTAGAAAAAAATTCACCCCCCTAATAGTTGTCATGAAGGTAAACTTGACCTATTAATCCTAAAATGTTTTTTGTATCAGGCTTTAAACATGTTTATTTCTGCTGTGAAGTTGTCCTTTTAACATGGGAGTCTATGGTGATTGACTCTGTTTTGGAGCCAGCCCCTAGCAGATGAGGGGTGAACTGCAATTTTTTTTGCACTTCCAAATAGGCTTCACATTTTACCAGTGGAGGTTGCCACTTGGCTCAGATGCAGATAAAGAAGAGAAAAAGAAGAGGGAGGTTTGTCCTAATGGTGCCTTCAATTTGACTCGGTGCTCAGAAGTTCAATCTGGGACATCAATCTTATTGACAAAGTTGGAAAATTAGCAAAACCAATATGGGAAGTCACCACAGAAGTCTTTGTTTTGCTTATGCCGTCTCTTTACAGAAGATTATTGAACCAGTATTTGGAAATTATCACATAAGAACATGTTGAAGATAAGCCATAACTTCATTGTATTCTGTAAGAAAAACTGTGAATGTGTTTTACTATATGAAAAAGAGAGTGATGTACTTTCTCATGTGTGCCACTCTTTTTTTGTTATGAGTAGATAAAGTTTATGTAGGGATAAACTGTTGATTTGTTGGGCAGCCATATTTACTTGGTGAAGTTGGGGTTGGTGAGTTTGCCCCGACTTTTTGAGTCAGATATCCAATTATAAGGGGTATTCACGTTGTATTTCCAGCTGAGAACTCGAAAAATCTGACCTCCGAATACAAATTGAACACAACATAATGCTTCGACACAGATACAGTTTTGGTTCTGTTTCTGGCTCTGCTCTGGGATTTAGAATCTCAGTGCTTTCTGGTGAACCGGGTTGGATTCACACCAGTTTTACCAGAATCATAGTCGGAAGACTTTACTTCACAAAAGTAAACATCAACATCTTGAAGATTTGGTTCTGAAAGTTTATTGTTATAAGACTCCATTATAGCCCATGGCAGGGCTATTCAGTTTGGTCCTACGAGAACCACAATCCAACAGGTTTTCCATGTATCCCTGCTTCAACACACCTGTATCAAATTAAATGGATCTAACAGCCAATCAAGTTCTGCACAATGCTAATTTATTTGAGTCAGGTGTGTTGAAGCAGAGATACATGGAAAACCTGCTGGATTCCGGCCTTCATAGGGCCGAATTGAATGGCCCTGGCTTACGGTTTCCCAAAATCAACGATTACGTTCAGATGAATTTGTTAGGATGTCAACATGAGCTTAAATAAATCACCTACTAAAATTTTATTTGGTTGCCAAGCAACAGAACAACGCAGGTGGAAAGATGAACTTGTAACACCACATTCAGCTCCACTTTTTTCCAAGTCTGGTGTTTTTTTTAAACTGTGTAATACAGCACTTGAACTTTGACAGCCAGTGTTGTGAAAGGGCTCTGTGGGAACTGTGTCATCCCAGAACACCAGTTCTGTGTGATTAAAATGTCCAAACAATGAACAACTTAAGCAGAATCAGCTAAACTTAGATTCTTTCATATTCTTTTTGATGTTTCTTTTGCACCTGTAATAGTTTTAATGTTTTATGTAAAGCACTTTGAATTGTCATGTACATGAAATGTGCTATACAAATAAAACTCCCTTGCCTAAACTCTTCCCTGACTGACAATCTACAAAGTGCCCATGACAGCAGTGGAAGGAGTCAAGAAGCCAGTGAACAAGCATCTTCTCAGGTGGCTAGGAATTCCACCAAGCTTCACATCAGTAAGGCTATACATCAGGTCTGGACACTTACAACTACCCCTGTCATCAGTGGTCGAAGAGTTCAAGGTGACTAAGTGCGGGATCTCAATGATGTACCTAGATTCCAACGATGGAAAGGTCAGAAATGCGGGTGTCACAATGAGATCAGGACACAAATGGGTAGTGGATATATCAGTGGCACAAGCAATAAGTGTGCTGTAGCTAAAGGACATCATTAGGAACCTATGCATCGAGAGGCAAGGACTCTGATCCACCCATTTCCAGCAGTTAGGGAAAGCAGACCCAAGGTGGAGGAGAGATATAATCCAAGCCAAGGTCTGGCGCCTAGAGGAGGAGAGGAGGAGGTCTAGGGCAGTGGAACTTGGATCACAAGGACCCTGGACAAAGTGGGATCTGCCAAAGCGGAAGATCACCTGGCCTGAATACTGGAGGCTGGAGCCCTTTCGCATCTCAGTCCTGCTCAGTGCAGTGTACAACACCCTTCAGTCACCAACAAACCTCCACAGATAGGGAATGAGGTAGGACCTTGACTGACATTTTAGAGCGGGACAGACTGAAAAAGCAGTGAATCAACAAGAGATCCACACCCTCCATACAGTTTATTAGGGAAGGGCAGAAACCACCAGCCCCCAAGAAGATCAAGAAGGGCCTTCTCCAAGCAGCACAATCATGGGAGATGAGTGTGGACCTGGGAAGGGGACTAGTCTTCCCCCAGGTTGTGCAAACATTGCTCAGGCCTGACTTGGTCTTGTGGTCAGAGTAGGCAAAAAAGATCATTTTGATTGAACTGACAGTCCCATGGGAAGATGGTTGTGAGGAGGCATATGAGAGGAAGGCTTCCAAGTACCAGGACTTTGTTGACCAGTGCAGGGACAAGAGATGACCTGGCTATTCACAGTTGAGGTCGGGTGCAGGGGTTTCTCAGCACAGTCTGTCTGGAGGACCCTCACAACTTTGGTAGTAGCAGGAAGGGAGAGAAAGACAGCTGTCCGTAGGTTGGGGAGGCAGCTGAAAGAGCATCTTGATATCTGGAACAGGAGGGAGGAGACAAGCTGGCGGCCAGGAGGAGATGGGCAGTGATGACCCATCACAGCTAGACCCACCAACTGAAGGGTGTTGTGGTTGAGGGTTGAAACGCCTAGTGAAAGTTGGACACCACCTGAAAACATCTCCTCCTGGCCGAAAGCAACAGTCATGCAGTCATGACTGAAGCATTTGGCATCAAAGATGTATTCAACAGTATGAAATTTCTTCTGTGAGAAGTTTAACTCTTTGCTTTGCAATTTTGTAAGAAATGTCCATGAAACTCCATATTTTCACTGTCTTTTTGACTGTCCTCTTGTTGATATTTTTAAAAAGAAATTGTCCTCAGACCCCTTTTTTTTGCTTTTTAGGTGTTCAGTCCACAGTAGTTACAGTAGTCCACAGAATAACTTCAGTGCACTGTGGTTTTTACTACTTCCTGGTTCCTTAACCAATCATTCGTGACTCCCCAAGGTTGCCAAAAAACAGCACAGCATTTGGTATTTTATGTCGGTAAAAAGAGCAGCAGCCTGCAGATATGAAAGCTAGTAAAAGAAGCGGACCAGAAATAGTTTCAGAAAAAATAAAAAAGCCTAGGCATCCTGCTAAAAAAGCAAATGACCAAAATCAGACTAAAACGAGGATCAATATTGGAGAAACTTTTGAAAGGTGGAGAAGTCTGAGTTAGCAAAGTTTCTCCTCGACAGGTAAGCACCAGAACTTTGCCTAAATTAACCAAAAAGTTTATCTTGATTTACAAAGATTTTAGGGTGTTGCTCTCCGTGTTTTTCTCTTTCGACTTCAGTTCTGATTTGAAACACTAGGTGTCAATGCTACTTATTTCGCCTTTAACCAAGCTCGAATGATGGAGACAAACAAAATATCTGATCATAATTATGCTGATGACTTTTAGCTCTATATTACTGTCTCACCAGAGGACTGCTCCCTGACAAAGCTTAAGAGCATACTTCGGTCAAATCAGTACATGGATACACTGGAGTTTTCTTCAGCTAAATAAAGACAGAACTGAAATGATTGTGTTTGGAACCAAAAATGCTTCAGTCAGCAATGTTAAAACCAACGGACCATTCCAGAAATCTTGGGGTCATTTTGGACTCTGAGGTAAATTTTAACAGCTATATTAAAGCAGGAACTAAATCATCCTTTTACCACCTGAAGCATATATCTAGAATAAGAGGACTGATGGATCAACATAATTTAGAAAAACTTCATCATTAGTTTTCAGTGGTCTTTAAGAAAACTACAACTAATCCAGATGCTGCTGCGCGTGGCCTCACAAAGGCCATAAAAAGGGAACATATCACTCTGGTTCTCACATCTCTACATGGACTTCCTGTCAGACAAATAATTGATGTTCAAATGTTTCTGCTGGTTTACAAGGCTCTGAATGGTTCTGGTCCAAAATATATATCTGCTCTGCTGAGGTCATACAAGCCACCAAGACTTCATCATCTGGGCAAAGTCTGCTTTCCGTCCAAAAAGTACAAACTAAACATGTAGTTTATTTGCTCCTGTTATTTGCAACAAACTTCCAGAAAACCTGAATCCTGACCCAAAAATTAGTTCTGGTGAAACCTTAATTTGCCACTGCTTTTAATTTAGACGGAAAGTTTTTCTTTTTAATATATAGTCTCTTGCATATACAGTGACACTGATGATGCCAGTGTTGATGACAATGATGTATTTCCCGTTGATGTCTATTTGGATCATATTCCAGAAAGCAGAAGATGTCCTAAATTTGGCTTTGACTCACAGTGTTAACTAAATGTGAGTGTGGCTGCCAAAACCCAGCCAAATTACCACCACGTGTGGCCCACAAGAATATTGCCTTAACCTTTTAATATGTGTCATATTTGATACATACAATTTCATTGCGAGACGTTTTGCATCACTTTATGGTAAAAACTTGGCTCAAAAACTGTTGTACACAATCTAATACTTGTTTTTGTTGTTGTTGTTGTTGTTGTTTTTTGTTTGTTTTGGGTTTTTTTAAAGGCCAAATAAAGAATTTGACTTTTCTTCCCAATTTCTTCTTGGGTCAGGCATCAATGGGATAAGCTTACCATATTAGGACCACTTCTGGCCCACAAAATACTTGCCATCCAGGCCAATAACTGACATCTGGACCACATGTGGTCCACACAGCACTTGACAGTACCGTAGCTGAGCCATAATTGCCAGAAGTAGTCCAGTTATGGCCCAAACATGCTTGTATTTTCGAGCTAACTTATTGCATGTTTTCTGTTGTATTTTTCTCTATTTTAACTTGCTCTGTTTCTATTTAATTTGTTGGGGGTTTTTTTTGTTTGTTTTTTTTTTGTTTGTTTGTTTGTTTTTTGTTTGTTTTTTTGTTTTGTTTTGTTTTTTTGCACCCTGCTGTAATGCTCTTAATCTTTTATGTTAAGCAGTTTGAGTTGTCTTGTACATGAAATGTTTTATACAAATAAACCAGCCTTACTATGCATCCTCCTCAGTGAAGCTCCTCCATCTACTGTTCTTCTTCATCGAATACCATACCTACCACTTCACAATGGATGAGTATGATGAAGTATGATGGAACTCATTCCTTTTGAAGAAATATTTTGGTTGAAGGACAAACCACTTAAACTTTTTAATATATGGAATTCCTTTTTACAATACAAGGAAGAGAATGGAGCTCAGGCTCTCTAAAGGAGTCTGTGTGGTGTGGCATGGACTGAAATATTTAAACATATTAATGATTAGTTAACCATTATTATATCTATGATTACCTTTTGGGTGCTGTAGCATTTCTGCCTTCCATGTGTATGTCTGTTTACTTCATTTACATAACTGACTCTTACTTGTATTTATTTTTTTTAAGAATGTACTGAGTACATTTTTTATAATAGCGTTGCAACAATACAAAGATGTGCGATCATATTCTATAACTATTTTTTGTTATAATAACAGAACTGATGCAATGATGTATAATGTTGGTGTGTTATCTTTTTTGGTTCATTCGAGAAATTTAATCTGAAACTGGAATAACACCCATATAATGGAAACCCTGGATATAAAAGCTCAGCAAGACCTCATAAGTTAGACTTTTTTCATTTTACTGTAAGTATAGATTATTACATCTAAGCAAAGCTGCTCTAAATCACACATTTTTTTTTTTATTATTTTTGTCAAATGACAAAAAATGTAAAAAAAAAAAAAAAAATAGGACTAAAATGTAGCTCTTTCTTCCATTTTTCACTCCTTTAAGCATTTCATTTTAGAATATTCTAATGAAATCTAAATTTTATAGCCACAGTATTGTCTGAAAAATAAATAACACTTTTATTTTATTGTTACTTTTGCTGCAAGTTTGGCTAAAGAATTTCATGGATTTTTTTTCACACTGGAATAACACATCCATGTCAGACATACTTCGGTTAAGAAACTGCTTCCCAGTCTGTACAGATGAACTGAGACAGTAGAAAGTGGTCCAGTTAGATGCTCTGGTCCCACTCTAACTGTGTAACAACTCAGATGTGCTGAGTCACAAGTACAACATTCAATACATCACAGCTTATTAGTGAAATCTGTTTACATACCACCCAATGCTCAGGAGTAGAAAAACACACACACACACACAAAAAAAAAATCAAAATCCCCTTTAAAAGAAATTACAAAAATTAATTAAATATGTTCTGTTTTTTTCCATCAGCCATTTGCTATATCTATTGATACATTCATTTTAGCCTCATAATCTGACAACTGAGGCCGTCCTGGAAACATCATGTCTGGACGGTGACTGGGATTAAAAGAGAACAGCTTCTGCACTAGTTTCCTTTACTTCTTGTTTTATGATGTAGAGCTGTTAGTTCAGTTTGTTTTGACTTCTCGTCTTCATATCACGCCTGGGGTCACCTATTGATTCCTGCCTGCTTTGTCATCACCTCCTTCAATATTTAAACTGCCAGGTTTGCTTTGTTTAGTGGCAGGTTGGTGTTTAATCGTGATTTGTTCACTTCTAAATTTAGTTTCACTGTTTGATATTTTTGGATGTCTGTTTTTGGACTCTATGACTTTACGGTTCTTTCAGTTTTAATCAAGTTTATATATTTCTCATCCATCTGCCTCCCACATGTGAGCGTTTGTTGGGATCCATCTAATACCCATTAATAAACAGCTACCTGCTCATCTGCTGCCTGACCTTCCTGCATTTTTCTCCCTCCCTGCACATTATAGGCCCTGGTCATGAATTGTGAGCTCCTTCAGTATGGGTTCGATTCCTAGGGATCCTGGGCTGAACTGTAGCCTTACTTCACTGCCATTGTGTGCATGTATGACAATCTTAACCGGATGTTTGAGCCAAGTTTTTTTTTCTGTTATCATTACTCATTGAGTCTATTTTTGTCCGACCAGCTTGCATCTCTGAAGCACAAACTACACTTGTGAATGTCTGCTAATGGCTGGTGTTCTTGCCAGCCTTTGTCTTTAAAGCCGAGTAGCTAAACTCTGTCCGAGATGCTAAAATAAGTTTCACTTTGAGGAAGCTCCTTCAGAAACTCAGAGGCACTCTGCTTTCCTGACATTAGAGGAAAATGTCCACTCATGACTGTTTCCAGATTCAGCCTGTCATTACCTACACTCAGATAGAGGAGGACATTCATTTTCCTTAATAACTATAGTGTATGTCAAAGTCTGCCTAAAGCAGCACTGTTTGCACAGATTGGCTGATTGTTTATGCTGCTATGGCAACACAAATGGGGGTGCATCTATCTATCTATCTATCTATCTATCTATCTATCTATCTATCTATCTATCTATCTATCTATCTATCTATCTATCTATCTATCTATCTATCTATCTATCTATCTATCTATTACATCCTTTCATCAACTACTATGTTAGAGAAGGTCCTGCCAAAAACACTACTATATATATATATATAAATATATATATATATACATATTAGTGCTGGGCAACAATTAAAACTTTAATTGCGAATAATAGCATTGTTAAGCGCAAAATGTCTCTTTCCTTTAAAAGAAGGCCTACGGCTTTATAAAGAGAATACAAACACTACATTAGGGGTGTCCAACCTGCGACTCTGGAGCTTCATATGGCTCTCTGGACCTTCCACAATGACTCTAAATATGTGGCTAAAATATATTTTTTAAAATCTATCTTTCTTGTCATTAGGTTGGAAACCAGGGACATTTTTTTTTCTTTTACATCACTTTCCACAAATATCTACATCCCTTAGAAGAAAGTCTGTCTATCCTCTTGTTATTAAGGTTTTATGTTTTTCTTTTATTTTAAAACATAAAAATAGAAATTAAAACGGTTCTTCAAAAATAACAAATATCCTATGGTGGCTGTTCATTAAAAATATATATTAAGTTGCCTTTTTGAAAAGGTCTCGTAACATTTGCATCTCTAAAGGAGTTTTATTTAGCTGGCTGAGGGAAAATGGCTCTTAGGATTGGAAAGGCTGCAGACCCCTACACTAAACACATAAACAGATTTAGCAGCAGTTTTTTCTTTAAACAGCAACAGTTAAAATATTTCTTCACATATATTTATAAAATCAAATATGAAATGTTCAGAATTTTTGAAGAACCACATTTTCATTACTATTTTTATTTGTAGACAGACTTTCTTCTATGGTATGTAGATATGTGTAAAAGATTAAACTGATAAAAAGCCCATATTTTCCAACCTAATGACAAAAAAAAAACAGATTAAAAAATATTACTGGTATTTTAGGGTCATTATGTTGTGGAAACTCAATGCAATTATTCCATGAAGAAAAAAGATACATTGTTTAAAACCTGCATTTGTTATTATGTGTCTATATAAAGCTTTAGTTAGTTCTTTCGCATTTTTAGCCAAGTATTACGAGCCATCATGAAAGGTCCAGAGAGACACTTGCAGCTCCGGAGTTGCAGGTTGAATAAGAAATTTTAATCATTGCCCAGTACTTATACACACACACACACACACACACACACACACACACACACACACACACACACACACACACACACACACACACAAACAAACATATATATACATATATATACATATGGGTGAGGGAAGAGTGTTTTTTGTGTGTTGATTTTCTCCATATATTTGGTTGAAAATGATCATGTACCTGTACTTCTTTCCACTAAAATTAATACAATAATGTGGAGTTTTCATTATTCATAGGTTATTATGTTATTTTATTAGACCAGTCTTGTTAGGATCAAATTGTGCTGAATGTGAACTGACGCTCCACAGGAGGTGTAATTCTAAACTACTGATTTCAGATACATGTGTAGTGTAAACTGACCTTTACTTGGGTAAACGTCAGATGCCCAACTACAAGTGAATGCAGCACATATTGCACTCAGAGAACATGCTCTCCTTCTGTTGCCGGGTACATAAAAGAATAGCAGAAGGTGGGAAAGAGTGTAAATAGTGTGTAAATATGTGGTCAAGTAGAATTAAGTTTGATTTGAGTACATGACATTCAATAATATGGAATATTATCATATGATAACAGCTCTAAAACATTACATTTCTGGGGGGAAAAAATACACATAATTGTGAACAATAGCAGGAAACTAAGAAGACACAGTTGTTATAAGCATAACATCTGGCTGTAGATGATCACACCCTGTAGTCACATTTTCTAAAGGCATTTCATCTTTACTTTTACACCCATACAATCACAGCTTTAAGGCAGCATCCAGATATACAGCTTACAAGAAACAGACTGAAGACATCCGATCAGGCTGCAGTAAGACTCTTTGCATTTATATTTCATTTTAGTCAAATACACATTGGTATATTAGAGGACGCGAACGTGCCAATCACCACTTTGCAAGCTGGGATGGGACTCTCCTGATATCTGCACCTGCTGCCATTTTTACTTCATGATCAACTCTGCTGGGGAAGAGAAGAGCTGGAGTCAAGGTGAGGAGAAAGGAGAAGGGGGAAATCAGTTTAAATGTTGATCCTACTATCTTGACATTAAAATTCAGGGTCTGTGCACACAAAAGATCCAGAATCAGAATAAAATACAGCATCAACACCAACCAGCACGTGATGTCAACTTCACAGTCTCTGTTCCTTCGCTAAGGAACTAACAACAAGTCCACAGAAAACATAAGAACTACCTCATCAAATACGGTTTCATCACATCTGATCAGTTCTTCTTGTCATATTAGTGTAATGAGATAATGGTTTTGGTTTTAAAATGTAAAAAAAAGCCACAAAACATATTTATTTAGAAAAATTGTGTATGTATGAAAATATTTGGCTTTGAGTGTTTATTTAAAGGAGATAATAAAGGAGCTTATTTCTTAGCAATTTAAAGAATTCAACCAGCTCTCGTTAGGCTGCTTCTTTCAGGTTGGTTCACTTCGCGTTGGCGAGAAACCACAACACAGCTGCATCTAGTGGACATGAGGAGGGAGGCTGCTGTGTTTTTTATTCATGCACAAGCCTCTGGACTGTCTTTAATGTTCCTCTCTTGGGTTGTATGCTATTTGATTCATATTGCAAGTGCAACCACATTTAAGTAATTAAAGATCTTGGCCCTAATTCTGCCTTGCAGGCATTTGATTGCATCCTACTGTGGATATCCAAAGTCTCACTGCAAAAAATCAGCTGGCTGGTTTTCCACTTCATGTGGAAAAAGGCCATTTTTACTAAGTGGTCCCCAAGATACCGCCGTCTGCCTGTCTCGTTTTTCTCTCCATCTCTATCACACACACAGATGAAGCCATGTGGAACTAAAGAGGAGCATGTGTCGCAGGTCAGCCTCCCTTTCACCTCACAGGTGGCAGTCACAGCTGTGCACACACACACTCAAACACACACCTGCAGTATTTGTGCCTGTGGTTTGGAGCCCCCTGGTGAAGCACTGAAGCACGTTGTAAGTTTTCCACTAATTTTTATATTTAAACTCACTCTGTTTCACAACTTATCCTGTGCTGAGTCCCTTTTAGAAGCTGAAACATAATTTCTGACTCATTCATGTTTATATTTTGATTAAAAAAAAATGCTAACTGAACAAATTTTACTGTCACTCTGATCTCCATATCTGTAAATACAGCAGGCGACTGGGGTGTGTTGTATCTGCAGCTGTGTGGACTAACAGAGAAACATACAGTAAGAACAATCCAAGAGTCTGTTGTTGTCACCTCTGCCTGTTTCTCACCGACTCTCCTCATAATATAACACTGTGAACTTTAATAAAGACAATATTCCTTCGCTGTGCACGTGTGGGCCTGAAATAATGAAAAATATTGATTTGAAGCATCCTTATGTCGATATTTCTCTGTGTCAGCTGGGAGCACAGGCAGACAAGAGCTGAGTAAATTATCATTACGAGGCTCACACCACCATCTAGTGGCAGACCATGGCGTGACACTTTCTGTTTGCTTTAAATACATGTTTGACTATTAAGCTGAAATTACATTTGATCATCTTTTTTTTCTGGGTGAGTTTGATGTGCATCACCTGAAATACCCCCCGTGAACACACACGCTCACTCACTCTGGTCATCCTGAGATCTAAAAGCATCACTCATACCCATCTTTTATTTATTGAAAACAAACATGTATAATTTATTGTCCTGGTTTCTAAGCAGAAGATCTAAAAATGATTTAGGTAAATAAGCTGAAAACATCTTAAACCCTCACATTAGGTCTGTAAGATCTTTTTAACTATTATTGTTGCAGTAATCGTTTGCCGTCCTCACAGCAGTGGAATGCTTTAAGGAGGATTTTAATAACAGATCATTTAAGTTCTGCATATTTAGTACATACTGTATAAGCCTAAGCTAATGTTCGAATACATTTTTAGGGTGGTAAAGTTGGGGCAAAGATTAATATGCAGTGTTTTTTAACATCAGTTTCTCCCTTTAAGATCTAGTATGTAACATTTAGGAGCATCTATCAGGTGCAGATTCAATGAAAGGAAGAATCTTTGTTTTCTTATTTCAGGACAGTTTATGAGGGGAGTTATGTCCTGTGGTGTCTGCCATGTCGGGTCGCAGTGTTTCTGCAGCAGCCCAGAGCAGACAAATGTAGAAGAAATGTACTTATATACCCAATTCCTTCATACATTTACTTCATTAAGGGCTAGCCAGTTATCACATCTTTCTGAGCTTTTGTTTCTTTTTGGTAGCTCAAAGAACAATCTCTTCTTCATGTTTATGGCAGCCAAGCACAACACAACTTTTCGGCGTATTTAAAGGAAACTACAAACATCAAAGAAAAATCTATGAGGATCGATGCAAAAAAATTCAGTGGTGTTACGTTAGCAACCTTTTGTTTCTACTGGCGAAAGATTCAGATGTGACAAAGTTCCCGGATGTTTGTACCTGTAAAGAAAATTCGTAGTTCCAGGCGGTGATTAACATCCAAAATCTAATCATTTCTTCCTCATTCCATTTCAGAGATTTCCAGAAAAATTAATCTAAATCCTTCCATTTGGACGCCTGGCTCTCCCCCCTGAACCTGCTGCCGCCATGATCTGACCTTGAATAAAAAATAGATGGATGGATGGAACTGAAGTGATACTAACCTCATAGATGAATGAATGCTCAGAATTTCCTCTCAGTACTTATCGGTGATAACTGAGTATCCTGCTACTTTTCCGTATGGCATGAAAACATATTTAATCTGTGTGTAAATTCTGGATCAGGTGCTGATTAACTAAAACGTCATACCTCAAATCCCCTCAAGCTACATCTGAATAAACCTTCACTGACATGAACCCCACCAAAAAACATTTTTTTCTAATTTGGTTTTGGGGCTTTTAAAGTCTTAGAAAACAGACCAAGTGTATCAGTTAATCTGAGCATGTTATAGAGCATTTTACACACTCATGAAGCAGAAATTCATCCCCCAGTCAGACCAGAGCAACATGTTTCTCCTCCTTTTTTTACTGAGTTTTACATGAAGTGATAATCAGTTTATCAGCTCTGAGTGTGTAAAAAATGTTTGATATAAAAGAAGCAGAATTTTCTAGTCACCTCCATTGTGTGGTGGACTGAATAAACCATGTGGGTTGGCAGTTACCAGCATGGCATCTGTATAGTTTCCCTCCTCCTCCTACCTCTTCCTTTCAAGTGACAGTACAGTGAACTTTTGAAAGAAATTACAAAAGATTCCTGTAAGAAAGGAGAAGTTTAATTCTTCGGAAATAATACACACTTCCTTAATTCAACACATTCAAAAGTGCTGCTGTAAAAGAAATGAGGGTCTGAATGGATGTGGGTGGTACTTCACTCACCGGCCACTTTATTAGACACACCTCTTCTACGGTTTGTTAAAACAAATATTAAGAATGAGGAAGAAAGGGGATTTAAGAGACTTTGAATGTGGCATGGCTGTTGGTCTAAATATTTACTGGGATTTTCACACACAACCATCTCTAGGGTTTCCAGAGAATGGTCTGAAGAAGAGAAAATATCCAGTGAGCAGCAGTTGTCTGGACCAGAATGTCTGGTTGATGTCAGAGGAGATCGGGCAGACTGGTTGGAGATGATAGAAAGGCAACAGGAAGCTCAGTAAACAGTAAGGTCTGCAGCATAGTATCTCTGAACACACAACTGTCCAGCCTTGAAGCAGACCACACTGGGTGCCTCCTGTCAGCAAAGAACAGGAAACTGAGGCTACAATTCACACAGACTCACCAACACTGAACAATAGAAGATGGACAAACGTTTCTGGTCTGATGAGTCTCCATTTAGCTCCACATTCAGATGCTAGGGTCAAAATTTGTTGGAAACATCATGAAAACATGGATTCATCCTGCCTTGGATCAATGCTTCAGGCTGCTGCTGGTGTAATGGTGTGGGGATATTTTCTTGGACCACTTTGGGTCCCTTAGTCAAAGTCAAAGTCAGCTTTATTGTCAATTCTACAGCATGTACAGGGCAGACAGAGAACCAAAATTATGGTTCTCTCAAACCTCGGTGCATGAAATACAAGAATGTAAGTCAGCAGACAAAAGAAATAAAACAAGTACGAGCACTAACTAAATAAACACACTAATGAATAGACAAATTACAGTCAGTGCAATATATGTTTAAGATTATAGTGCAACAAAAGAAAACTGAGTTAGCTTATGGTCTGGTTAAAGTGATTAAAGTGACTGTGTGCTTGTTCCTGAGGGAGTCAACCGGGGGTGTAAAAGTTCAAGTGTTGATGGGGGTGTCAGAATCCAGACCATGGTACCAACGTGGTCTGGTTTAACCACCACAGCCTACCTGAGTATTGTTGCTGACCATGTCCATCCCTTTATGACCACAGTGTAGCATCTTCTGATTCTACTTCCAGCAGGATAATGCTCCATGTCACAAAGCTCAGATCATCTCCACCTGCTTTCTAGAACATGACAATGAGTTCACTGGACTCCAACGGCCTCCACAGTCACCAGATGTCATTCCAGAAGAGCAGCTTTGGGATGGGGTGGAATGGAAGATTCTCATCATGGATGCAGCAACTGTGTGATGCTGTCATGTCAATATGGAGCAAAACCTCTGAGGAAGGTTTCCAACACCTTGTTGGCTCTATCACACCAAGAATTAAGGCAGTTCTGAAGGGAAAAAGGGGTCCAACACGGTACTAGCAAGGTGGACCTGATATTCACAATATGTATAAGCACATGTAGCAGCAGCTAGATGCTGCTAATTTCCAGAATTTGGACAATTATTGAAAACTGTTGATGCTCATCCTGCAGCCTGGGGACATAAACACATTTTGAAGCCAGTTAAATGTTTTTGTTTGAATTCAAAGACATACACACACACACACACACATATATATGTGTGTGTGTGTGTGTGTGTGTGTGTGTGTGTATGCATTTTTAATTCATCTTATCATTGTTAATATTACTTATAGACATATACAACTGAATTACCTCAATGTTAGAAGTGACGACAGCAAAGCCTTAGTAGAGTCTGAGTGAAAAGATGCAAAATCAAACTCATGAGGGTTTTTTCATGGTGAAAACATCACAACAATGATGAACAACAAATGATGGAGTGGCACATTTAACATCGTAGCAATATAAATATCAATTTTTAAAAAATGGTGTACAGTTAATTATTGACTTCCAAATTTATTCCATAAACCCAAACTCTGTGTTTCAGAACGCAGAGTTTCTGATTAAAGGGCCTTTATCCACATTTATCATTATTAACCAAACAGATGCAGAAGGTGTGGAGTGCGGAGGGCAATGTTTTCTTTATCCTCTGTTTAACAGATTGATAAATGACCAGTTTGTGTCTGTGCATTAAGCCTTTCAATGTTGAAAAACAATTTCTGGTTTATTTTCTGTGTCTTGAGAAGCATCAAATTCCTCATTTACATATTTCATAAGTCAAACAGCAGAGTGGATGAATTTTCTTTAGCTATCTCTGCCAATAAAAAACCTTCCCCTTTCTTCCAGTTGACTATACAAAGGTATGTGGGTTCTTTACAGGTATAAGTGTGCACTCAGTGGATGAGCTTCCTGTGACACAGCTTTGTGCAGCAGATGACGCTGATGTGGGTGTATCTGCTTTATCATCTCATCTAGCTCAAGGCCACAGATTTCTGGGTGACAACAGCCGTCTTTCTTCCTTTTTTTCAACGTTTACTGCTCTGACAGTCTTCTTCCTCTCACCATCAATGTATTGCTTCCTTCATGTTTGTATGTTTGGGTTCCTCATTGAGTTTATGTTCCTCTGTTTCACCATTTCTACTAAAATTGGCCTCTTTGTCTTCATTACAACACAGACATGCTGCAATGAGGCAATATCAGAGGATCAGAGGAGAGCATTTGTTTCCAGAATGCTGTTATCGACTGTGGCCAGTAAAGTAAAACAATTGCCCTCTAAAGAGACTCTTTGGCCAACACCCAACTCAGAGTAAGCAGCAAACCCTAATAAACTTTTATTTAGACAAAATTACTGCACCATTAACGTCCTTATGGAATTTTACACAACTGACCAATCAGTCTCCAGTTCAACGTGCAACATTCCCACCTTAGTTCACAATTAAGTCACTGTAATAAGGGTCAAATTTAAAATTCACAACTAAGGACCTAAGCAGAGTAAGATTACTGGTTTAATGAGGACCCGAAGCAATATGTTGGATACTGGGTCCTCTTGGGACAAAAAGTCTCAAACCTAGTTCCTTTCCATGGCTGTAACACTTAGCCTCATCATTTTATTAATATTATTTCATTATTATTACAGTGTTTTGTTTATTCGTTTCATCTGGAGCAGAGCCGTCAATACGTGGGTCATGGAGCCTCCAGTAGTTCCAAACAAACCCCACGCTGCTAGACTCTACTACGGAACAGTCAGCAGCGATCAGATTACTGAGGGTGAAAACTAAATAAACATATTATTTCTGCACATATACTTTTGTCTGTGAATGCATTATTATGTTAATGTTGATTTAAGTGACGATCAAGTCATGTTTGACAATAGATTAAATAAGTGTAACCAGCACAATAATTTCATACATTTTTGGAGGGAGATATTCATACCAACCAACGAGCTAGCATTTATTAAAGATCAGACATGATGGTCCTCATATATAGCCTCTATATTTCTTACTGCTAACCACCCTTACAATTCACTTTTGTAAGGTTAAATGACTAGGTTGTTACGGCTTACTTTTATCTAATTATTAAAGCAGCCGCGCGGTAGCATGTAATGTCAGTACTTAAAGTCAACAATGAATACAACACCGAATATCCCCTTCAGACAGCACGGCGTCTCTCAGCTGCATTTCAATGCTTTGTGTGTAAATAAAAATCGGCACTGTCTCTCTTAAGCTGGATTTAAAAAAAAAAAAAAACAACTTGATCATGCTTAGTTTATGTTCTTCCCTTTTGGTCTTTTTATTTTAAATTATGCGTCATTGTGGGCGGCTGTAGCTCAGGAGGAAGAGCAGTCGTCTTTCAACCGGAAGGTAGGCGGATCGATTCCAGGCTTCTACTGACTACATGCCAAAGTGTCCTTGGGCAAGACACTTAACCCCACGTTGCCTCCCGATGTGCCTATCGGGGTGTGAATGTGTGTGTGAATGGGTGAATGTGATAAGTAGTGTAAAGCGCTTTGAGTGGTCAAACTGACTGGAAAAGCGCTATATAAGTACAAGTCCATTTACCATTTACCATATATTCTTATGTTTTTAATGTCTTTGTAAAGCCCTTTGACTCACCATGTTGTTGAATTGTGCTGTACAAAAAAACTTGCTTTGCTTTAAATGTAAAAGGAAAAGTCTCACTGAGTAACAACTTGGTTTAACTAAAAACTCACTTGACCTGCTGGTGGGACTGGCACCGACAGGCACAAGAAAACAAGGGAAACCTTTCAAAAAACAAACGTTTTATTAACATAAGACAACAGGGCAAGGCAATAAAGTAAATAAATCAGTTTCATTGTGCATAATGAAATGATAAAAATGAACCATGGTGAAAGGAAAAATGACAAACTGATGGATGTCAGTGTGCCTGCCTGCAGCTCCTGAATAAAGATTTTTTTTTAAACGACAGTAATGGCTAAATTAGCTACAGAACATTAATGTAGAACAGCTGTAACATGAGCTAATACCAATGAGTGTTACCAGATAAGTGAACAAGTATGGATGAAAAAGTAATGCAAGAATAAAGAGGGAAGATAAAGGAGTGATAGTGAGTGAATAGAGATGCACAGGGAAATAGTGAAATATAAGTCAATTAGGAATCAAATTTAGGTGATTACTACTCAGTTATTAGTACTTGGAACATGGAAAGCAAAAGGGGACACATCAGTTTTATTAAATATTTAAACAGTTTCAATAAAATTTAATGGATACAAGTCAGTAGCCTCTGGATAATTACCTAACTCTAACTAATAATTACCTCTGTGATTTTCTATTATATGTAATAGAGAATTCATGAAAAGCATTACAAACGCCCGAGCTTTCCCTGCTACTAGGCCTTAAAATCCCCAGTACATAAAAAAAACCTTAAAATACAACGCAGTACCCCGAAATGTCATCTCTGGGCATCAGGCTAAACATAACCAGGAATATGAGAACACAGTGATAATACCACTAACCTAAGTCATATTGAGCATCAAATTCTATGAATCTATGAAAAACAATGCGCTTGATCAGTACACTGAAATAAATGATATAAGACAGTGACCACACTTATTCGAACTAAAACAAAAAAGCTGGGGGGCCATGGTGTAAAAGCACAATAGGTATGTCATACAAAGGCAAAATACATTTAAACACATTTTATCACATTTAACAGACGCAAATATGATAATGCAGGACGTCCGACAGAATGTACCTGCATTTTCGTGACTTATAAGACTGATATTACATCGATTTACCTCTGAAAACTAATAGAATGCATTGCCGCTGAACGCAGTCTGATCTGGTGTTTGGAACTATTGAACGTCTCCTGTAACCAGGAAGTGCGCCGCCATTTTTTTGTACACGGGAATTAATGAGTGTTGCGACTCTGAGTATATCGACGGCTCTGATCTGGAGTTAGTGGCTATTTGGAAGGCAACCAATGACTACAACTTCTTGGCTGCTATTCCTTGATCTCTAGTAAAAAAGAGGTGCCTTACTTTTGTCAAGGCAGGGTCAAGATGAGGAACTGGGATTGAGGTTCAGACCTTCCTCGCCGGCTCCAGAGTAAAACAGGGTATGATTCTGCATGGACAGATTCATTGAAAACAATGCCGGTTTAACCATGTTTGATTTATGCTAAGAAATTAGCAAAGAACAAAAATTGTGACACTGAAAGACATTTGCAGAAGAAACAGAATTTGCAGAAAAGTAGCTTAAGATTATCAGAACAAGTGATGTCCAAACATCTGTGGGAAGCTGAATAATGCAAACACACCTTAAAGAAGTGGATCATGTCCAGGTTTTTTTTCCACAAACAGGAAGCGGAATTGCAATTCAAATTCAAATTGTAGGAAGTAGAATAGGAATTCCATGAGTGTACACAGAGTGTGCAGACTACGTAGGCAACAGAGTGTCCTATGTAGTCTACACACTACGAAGTCCACTTATTGTTCATGAAATGGGACAGCCTACTTAGTCCAGAAGAATTTCCCATAGCAACAACATAGGACGTAGAATCACTTAAGCCTCTGAAATGATCATAGCACACTTCAGGGAACGTTAACACCAACCGGTAATACAGACAGTACATAAATAAAAAAAGAAAAACACGGTCTGAGGCTCTGTTGTTTTCCAGCCGGTACACACTTCATTAACCCCTTAAAATCCACAAAAATCAAATATTACAGAATTTTAATGTCACCATTTAACAAACATGCTTTAAAAGGCTGAATAAATAGGATTTTTTCTGTAAAAATATTTAAAATGTTCTCATTTGTTGCGAGGGATAAAAGGAAGCTCCCTTTAACCAGTCTGTCTCCTACATCAGAGGTCCCCAACCCTGGTCCTCAAGGCCCACTATCCTGCAGGTCTTAGATGTCTCCCTGCTGCAACACACCTGATTCAAATTAAACGGCTCTCTGACAGGCTCTGCACAAGTCTGCAACTGAGCCATTCATTTGAATCAGGTGTGTTGCAGCAGGGAGACATCTAAGACCTGCAGGATAGTGGGCCTTGAGGACCAGGGTTGGGGACCTCTGTCCTACATCAACAATGTCTTTGTCAAGTTTTTCTCCTTCAAACTAAGAGATACGTGCCGGAATAAATTCGGTGCACTCTGTAGCTCTTTCCAACTTCCTGGTTCCTTATCCAATCATATGCGACTCCCCACGGTTGCCTAACAACAACAAGGCAGCGTTTGGTATTTTATGTCGGCAAAAGAGCAGCAGCGTGCAGGTATGAAAGCTAGTAAAAGAAGCGGACCAGAAATAGTTTCAGATAAACCTAAAAAGCCTCGGCATCCTGCTAAAAAAAGCAAACGACCAAAAATGGAATAAAACGAGGATCAATATTGGAGAATCTCTTGCAAGGTGGAGAAGTCTGAGCTGGCAAAGTTTCTCCTCCACAGGTAAACACTGGAATTTTGCCTAAATTAACCGAAAAGTTTATCTTGATTTACAAAGATTTTAGTCTAATTTATTTCTCGGCACTCATTAAATGAATTTGTGTGACTGTATGGATGTGTAATGAGTGGCATTGAGGGAGAGAGGGTGGTGTGTGTGAAGTATGAGTGGGCATGATGACTTGTCCTGATTACCTGAGTGGGATCACCTGTGGCGGAGGTGAGTGGTGAGAGGTATGAAAAGGAGCTGTGTGAGTGTGGCGAGTTCGTTCTGGAGAGAGGAGATTGGCGTGTCAAAGGGCTGAAGCCCTGCCAGGCGAACTGTAAGCGCTCAGGGAATCGGACTTATTGGGAGGGTGTTGATCGTAGTCAGGTAGGGCTGCCGGCGGCGAAGACAGCTAGAGGAGCTAGCGGGTTAGAATTGCCAATAGGCAGGCTAAGTGTGGGTTAGTTAGGGGGGACTTAGGAGCGTGACTGGGTTAGGGTTCAAAAGAAGTATCACATTCTCCCTGATATATGATAAGAATGAATTTCTCTGAATTGCAATGAATTCAATAAAATCAAATCAAACTTTATTCATAAAGTGATTTTCATGCCAAAGACAACACAAAATGCTTCACATGATAAAAAAAAAAAGTAATGTATATTAAGATAAAACAAGCCTTCATACACATTCAAATAGATAACATAGCGATTAAAATAACAGTTTCTTTCACACACAGTCGCATGCGCACACATACATACACACACAAACTAAGCCAGTTGCCCCTCCCCATTCTGCAAAAACATGACTCCCTAATTTCTGTCTCTGAACTGAATGTAGGTAGGTATAAAATACTCAAATTAATAAGCATCTGGCTTGATGCTGCTGTGAGAAAACAATGTCATGGGGATCCATCCACACCAGGAGCACAGAGGCCGTAGCCATAGCAACCACCCAGATCAGGGCAGGCTGGGGTCCAAACCACGGCCGTAAAGTTGTACTGCAGGGCCCAGCCACAAGGGCGATCACCGTGACAACAACCCCCAGACAGAGTAGGCAAAACCCCTGTATGGAGGATCCCCATGAGGAAAACACTGGAATTAAAACAAAGATTAAATAACCTTAAACAATGAGAACAACTAAGAGCAGCAATAATAAAAAATACACACAAAGGACTTCATAAAATAATGTGCTAAAAAAGTCATAAAACTGAATAACATTAAAAGAAAATAACACAAAATAATATGTAAAATAAATTAAGATCAAATAAAATTTAGTTTGTTTTCCTTCCCATTTGGGAAAGAAAGCAGGCTGATTACACTAGAGTTATGTGCTTCAGTTTTTAAAGAAATATAGTGGTATTTTGTGGGTCTTGAGCCTCTTTTTAAAAACATCAACAGTCTCGGCAGCCCTGAGGTTCTCTGGCAGGTTGTTCCACGGACAAAGGCTGTAATAATGGAAAGAGGCCACGCCGTATGTTTTGGTTACTTTTGGAACAACTAAAAGGCTGGTATCAGAGGACCTCAGGGCTCATAATTTAAAAGCAAGTCAGATAAATAAGAAAGAACAAGACCATTAGGATATTTATAAACCACTAAAAGAACCATTAAAATCAATCCTGAAATCACAGGGAGCCAATAACCCAGCAATTGTAAAACTGGTGTAATGGTGTAAACTTCCTGTAATTCTGTGGGGTGGAGACTCAATTCAAATTCATTCAATGAATTGAATTAAATCCTGAGTTTTGTACAAGCTTGGAGTCGAGAAATGTTGACGATATTGAGCAGATACTGTTGTGTAGGTATGTGAACGCTAATGGTCCACAGGTTTGGCATTTTATTTTGTCATGACTCATTAAAAACAATATGATACTAACAGTTTTGTTATTTTTTAAGACTCAAATAGGTTATGGCTCTATGTTTATTTGGTGGAGCAGATGATAAAAGTGTTTCTTTTATTAGCGAATGATACAGAGGGGTAGGGGCTTTATCTTAGGAGGTCATTGACCTTAGCTGAATCCATTCATATGATGACCAAAGAAAGAGGAAGGAGTGGGTGAGTGGAAATAAACAAGAATGAGGGGTAGAGTGGGTGAAGGAAGGGGGAGATGGGTGGATGGGCAAAAGGGAGGTGGGGTTGGGAGAATGAGAGTGTTGACTGGGTGAGTAAAAAATAAGAAGACGGCTCAGATGGTACCAGGTGTGATTGAGGTATGGTCCTGCACCCAAACCATTGAGCTTTATATTAATGGTCTGTAGTTAAAGACATCTGAAAGTCCCCCTACAGTTTCCGTTTGAAGATATCTCATCTTTTAATCCAGTCAAACACCACATTATCAGCCTCTTTTAACCAAAAAATGTCAAGGATGTGGTGTATGGATCCAAGGAGTAAGCTTATGGAGAATGACAAAGAACAGTTTATTGAAGGGTGCAGATGAGGTTGGCTGGGTTCGCAGAACGGACGGGCTGGAGCGGGCAGACAGGGCTTTCCAGGATGCAGGCGAGGCACGGACTGGTTCTTTGGAAGAGAGACGTCAACAGGTTAGTCACAGGAAGACACAACAGAATCTGATAACGTGTACGACTGGTTACCACGATGAGTAGTATAATCCAGCGATGACTGGAGGTCCGGGTGAGGTTTATATGGAGATGAGAATGATGACTTGATATCCTCCAGCTGCGCTGTCCTAATAGCAGTGATTGGTGATCCAAATATGGTCAGCAGGAAGCAGGGAATGGAAATGAGCATGGGCCATGACAAAAAAATAGATAATTGGGTCAACTTGTAGCTAAATTGTAGCTACAACCACAACAAGTTGCTTTTGTAACCTTCTGCAAGAAAAACAGGTAATTACATAACTTATTATATGACACAACTTGTACCTTCAAACAGTTTACACATGTCAAAACAAACAGGTTAATAAAACATCTACTACTTTAAGCTCATAGGATAAACTTTGAAGCAAAGTCAGAGAATTCATCTTATAGCCCTTTCCCACTAGTATCCACTAAGCCCAGCCTGACAACGCCCCTCCCGATTTGTAGGTGTCCCATCAGGATTTTCTCGAGGCGAGTAGATACATTAGTAGCAACTACTCCATTTGGGGTTCTGAAGGTGCGGAATCGGGTTGAAAATCATGACGTATAGCAGGTCACTACTGTCCAGAATTTGACGTCATGGGATGAGTCATCCACGCCTCCATCTTTAAAACCTCGAAGTTGTGACTGTGGATAAACACATTGACAGCAGCGACAGTTCGCTGATCCTGAGTGTTGCGTCTTGCAGATTATGAACATTAACCCAAGTGAAACATAAATCACAAGCTCAACGTCCTCCATTGTTTTTCCATGTGTGTCACAAACAAATGACTTCACGATACTTACCAGCTGCCTTCCTAAGACGACTCTGCCCATACTGAATGTGGCCTCAATTGCCCTCTATTGTAATGGGAACAATTGAAACTTGGGGTGGTGTGGTGTCAGCTGAATTAAGGTAGGGCTAAATAGGTACTAGTGAGAAAGGTCCAATAGTTGACTTTTCATGGTTGTAATTGAGATGGCAACGCTGGCCCTTATCTCTCTACCAGGGTACCCCAAGGCTTGGTATGAGTGCCCCTTCGTTTGGTAAGACAGGGCATCTGTATTTATATAGCACAGTTCATATGGCAAATCAATGTGCTGAATATGATCAAAAGATACTGACAAGATAAGAGACTGAGAGACTGACAACTAACCGATGTCAACAGGAAGTAGTATATCATCATTACCATCAGCACTATCATTATCACCGTCACCATCAATGTACATATGCAAGAAAATGTGTTGAAAAAGAAATCTTAACGCTTAACTAAAGGATGTGGCAAATAGAATAGTTTTCAGACCCAATTTAAAAGAACAAAGGTTAAGATTCAGACTTCATGCTTTTTTTCTGCTAGTTTGTTCCAGATATCATGAGCAGAAAAACTAAGTGGTTAACTTGAACTCCGGGAGTGGGAGGCAAACTTGACCCAGATGCTCTTAGAACTTTCAGTGGCTCATATGACATCAGCAGTTAAGTCATATTTTTGTGCTTCGCATATCTTTATTGACTTTTTCATATAGCATAAAGATATATGCCTATACAAACAATAATACAACAGCAAACACATCTTCCTTTCCCCCCACCATACCCATCCCAAACCTTGCTATCACATATGACATTATACAACCAGCTCATAAAACACAGAAATATCTACAGATTGATCCACTTTACTCTGTTATGGTCTGAAAAAAGTAAACAAATAAATTCCTTACAAATTAATCTTGCATGAGTGGTCATCCAACAGTGTTAAAAAAGGGCTCCACACTTTCACAGACTTCCCTTCTGATCCATTAATTGTATATTTGATTTTATCTCATTTCAAATTACACATTACATTTTTTATCCAATGAGAAAATAAGGGTGGGGAAGCATCTTTCCACTTAAAAAGAATCAGGCGGTGCACTAAAAGAATGCTGAAATGCTTGTAGCCCGAGGGTTGCCGGTTTAATCCTGGCTGGGAGAGCTCATGTCGAGGTGTCCCTGAGCAAGGCACTAAACCCCAAATTGCTCCTGATGGGTCATGGTTAGCGTCTTGATTGGCAGCTTCCGCCATCAGTGCGTGAATGTGTGTGTGAACGGTTGAATGTGATGTATAATGTAATGTGGTTACAGAGGTGGACTTGGGTCTGGAGAACCTGGGTTAAAGTCCCCGAGCTGCCAACTAAGGTAAATAACTATGGGCCCCTGAGCATGGCCCTCAACCCCCAACTGCTCCCCAGGTGCTGGAATCTGGCAGCCCACTGCTCCTACTAGGATGGGTTAAATGCAGAGAAAGAATTCCCCAGCTGGATTAATAAAGTAGAATAAATAAAATAAATAAATAAATTTCATGCCCCCCTGCTGCTGCAGCCCTTCAGGAACTATTCCAAATATTGACACCAGAGGGTTTGGATCTATTTTAACCCTCAAAACTGAAATAGTCCTGCACGGGCCCAATTTTACCAACCTGCACTTGCCTGAACCCGTTAGCATGATTCCCAAACCCGACCCGCACGTTAACATATTCTAATTGTCAATACAGCCCCGTCCCTCCCTTCATTGCATTACTTTACTTAATTCAATCATATATTTAAAGTGATGGTGTTGATTTGTCGTCATTTTTATTTACAATTAAAAAGACAAGACAACACAGTAAATGTTGTGAAACAGCAGAATTGTGCTGTTTGTCTGACTTCTCTGACGTCAAAGTCGTATGAAATGCACATCTGTGTAGATCAGATACGTAGCCGATCTAGGACCACAAATGAAAGTGGACTGGGTTGAATTTTTAAAAAATGTAATTTGCACGGTTCAGACTGTCGTTTAAAAATCCAAAATGAGTCACATATGGGCAAAACAATTGGAACTGAGTTATCCCAAATAACTAGTCCATTCATCATGACATCAACCAAATAATCCCCTCACCATCCCTCCCATGAATGTTGAAAGAAACCTGGGTGTTATCCCTTTCTAACCATATAAATCTCTTTTTAAAAAATCAGGCCTTATATGACTCACTATGGCACCCTATTCATGGCACAGACTATAGTTATCTCTTGTCTTGACTAATATATTGCTCTTCTAACAGGTTTCCCGGCATGCACAGTGAATCCCCTAAAGACGGTCCAGAAGGTGCTGCATCTGGTGTTGCATCCACTAAAATGAGGACACACGTCACTCCATTACTCATTGTATTTTGCTAGCTACCCATGGCTGTCCAGATCTAATTCAAGCCCTTAATTACAAAGTAGTCTCAGTTAAGGCTGTTTTCATTTGTGGTTCCACAACCGAACACCTTTCTAAATTATATCAGAGCAGGAATCTGAATCTCTTGAAGACTCATCCCTTCCAAGTACACCTCTTTTACACTCTGTCAGTAGAGTTAAATAACTTGATACATTAAAGGGATTTTTAATGTACTACAACTTGATTTTTTTTTTTTTTTTTTTCTCATTTCAAAGTTGATACAAATATCCGCTACATTAGTTAATTCAGACAAAAGTTTCAACCTGGAAATTTACTCAAAAGTTAGAATAAAGCTGGGTTTTTCTGGGGTTTCTTTCACAGTGTTTCCCTGTCACAGATACTTCTAACAGATGTAGAAGTATTCAACTTCTCACTTAGAAATAACATGAATGAGGCACCGTAATGTTTTCTTTGTTTTGGATCATTTGAACAGTTACTGAAATTATACCATGTGATAAGTTGAGAACAATTATAATAAATTATTATTTGATGGAACCAAAAACGTTATCAGAAATACAGTGTTCATTTTCACTTTGTTATTGTTGTGTTTTACATTAATAAACCAACCTTTACCACTTTACCCCTGTCAGGCTTTTACAGATTTATAAAAAAAAAACTATCTAGTAACAAAGTAAATTTAGTGTTATGTGACTTATTAAAACAAAAATCTATATTTCCTTGTCAAATGGAGCAGTTTCAGTCTAAAATGTGTCTGAAAATTTAAACATTCAAGGACGGTAAAATATCTTAAATATATATTCAATGTTGTATTACCCCCGGTCCTGAGAAAATCCGGAACAACTGGTCCCAGTGTGACCTAAGCAATGACTGCTTGCAACCATGAGAGGGCAGAGCTGCACATCTCTGCTGTGATGTCTGGTGTGTTTTGTATGTGATCCCGCAGACAGCAATATTGATGCTGCACACTGCCTCTCATTACACAACCGTAAGCTTTCAAAATACGCCAGTTCAACTCTGATCAGTTGTTCTAAACTAGCGCGGGTTTCATCTAACAGGATATTCATCAACGGTTTGGATGTCGTCAGTAAACAGGTCACATTATCGTTTAGTTTTTTCCTAACTATTAGGTAGATAATCATCTTTACACTTTGCTGTGTTCTGTACACTTTACTGTCGTGTTTTGATGACGCCATCACTGGGACTTTCCGGATACGTCACTTGGAACTTCCGAGTTATAAAGCTAGCAACCGCTGTGTTCATGTCGTTTGACGCCGTAAACGTTAGTGAGCTGCTCCGGAATATACAGCAACGGATACTATGAAAACGCCAAATACCACGAACACCGCCGAGGGGTTTGAATATTGAGACGTCGTTGTCAGAAGCGACGTTCGCACCGAGAGGCGGTATGTCAACAACGCGGCCCCTCCTCGGAATGCGACGAGTCACCGAGCTAACGTACCCGGAGCAGCCGACCAGCAGGCTCCCTGCGTCAGCCGGCAGGCAGCAGCAAGAGGCCCCCACCGTGGACGAGTTTACCGTCCTGGAGGATAAAGAAGAGGAGCTGAAATGCGCCAAGCCTCGTGTGGAACAAGTTTTTAAAGTGACATTCACCATTATCGGTCTGTTGGACCACACAGGACAGCCACACGGCAGCAAAACATTACGGCAGATATGGCTGCAGCTCAGAGGAAACAGAGACGACGTGTCGAAGGCAAAGGTGAGTCTTCAAATCAACTTCACTTGCGATTTTATAGATTGACCAACAGATCCTTGTGACATGTGGCATTCTTACTCAGATTTAAGGCAAAATAACTACCATGTCGAGTGTACAATATTCTCGGTATTGGGCTAAAGATGAACAGGTGCATCAGTGTCCTGTGACTGATTGGTACCAGTCCCCACTTTTCCATCACTCATGATGAGTAGTTTGGTAATATCAGCCACATTTGATAAGCCTAAGTGATGTGGTTTTTACTCTGAACTTAGTCTAATATTATCCATATCTCAAGATGCAATATCTCAAGTGGTTTGAATTTATTTTAGAGGTCAAATTGTAGATTAATAATTCAAAATTTGACCCATATCATAGCAGATTAGGTATATAAAATAATTAGGATGTTTTCCTTTTTTAAAAAAACGACTTTTGTGACACTTCACCTAAAATTGAATCCAGCTGATATCAGCTGCGGCTGATATCAGCCAATATCAGCTGGACACTCTAATTGTCTCAACCCTATTTTAAACAGAAAACAACATTTTATGCAATCTAGTAATCTCAGCTAACAACCAGACTTTATAATAAAACACAGACTGTCAGGCTGAGATCAGTAAAGAACTTAAACATACATTCAGCATCTTGGATCATATTTTACACAGAACATAAATGCTTAGCGCAGATGTTTCCATCAGGCTCTAACTACTGAACAAACTTCTACATCCAGTCAAAGGGGAATCGTGGCGGTAACTAACCTGTGCAGGTACTTTATAAATTCATTCTACAGAAAGGCTATTAGAGCTCAACCAAACTGATCCTGTTTAATATTGTGCAACTTTGTAAAACATAAAGGAAATATCTGCAGAAGACAAAAACCTAACAAACTAAAATACTGACAGTAAAAATGTAATTACTACTTACTACTCTTAGCAAGGATGAGTCGGACTGAGTTTAATTCAGGTGCAGACGAGGACAAGGGCGAGGAGGGAGACGCACCTGTGATTGCGGCAACAGGTGTTATCTTGCAAGGTCTTGTCACGTTGCTGGAATCATCCAGGCTGATGGAAGTGGTTGATTCTTGCAAAGTGACAGATGTTCCGTTCTTGCTTTGCCCACTAGGGCCCGTCCATACTGTTCGGTCTGTTCTTCCCTTGCATAAACGTGGAAAACCTTCGGCGTTAAGCAACTATCGGCCCTTCTCCAAACTTTCAGTCCTGGCTAAGACTGTTAAAGCTCAGGTCAATTTGCAATTTAACCAGTTCTTATCTGTTAATTAGATTTTAGGTGAGTTTGAGTCTGGGTTTATAAGTGGTCCCAGTGCTATTAATGTCTGTGACAAACAATCTTATTTGTTGCTATTGACAGATAACACTTTGCTATATTTTAAACACATTTGATTCAGTGAATCATGACCTCATTATAGACTAATTATGTGATATTGGCCTTGACTTAAAAAATGCTTGACAGGTAACAAATAGTGTGTCCAAACAGTGGACTACACAATTAAAGGTCCCAAGGTTCCTATTTTATGCACTATTTTTAATAAATGATTTGGGTAAAGGTATTCAAGCTCACTTGTATTTGGTGTGGATGATTTAATCATTTATACATCTGCTCCATCTGCAGCAGAAGCAATAGGAAAACTTCTGACTGAATTTAAGTTATAACAAAGTTAAAAGGTCTAAAACTGGTTTTAACTGCCCAGAAAACAAAGTTCATGATTTTATGAAAAGCTTGCTTGCAAAACTTTGATGACCTAAGACTTTTAAAATCTAATGTACATAAACTGAATGACAAACTACTGCATCCTATGTGATTTAGTTGGACATTCATGGACAACAACACTGGTATTTGTTCATCGATAAAACTCTGCAGGGTAAACTCCCAGAATGTCTCAATAAATGAATAAAAAATTTTGTTTAATTTTTTCATAAATACAGTATGGATTTTACAAATTGTCTTTAATTTAGCCTTAACTTTCTGGAGGAAAATATTGTCCTAAATGAAAACATGGGAAACTGCTTTTTTTTTATTTATTTATTTATTTCACTTTTACAAACAGAATAAAGCTTCCCCATATCACACAGTGTGTCTATAATGTGCCTTAGGTCTGCAGAATAATGTAGCCCTGATTTAATTCATCTTTAATTTGTAATCTTGTCTAGATCATGAAAAAAAAAAAATACTAATTCAACTATAAGGTGGTTGAATTTGCCACCATGTTTGCAACACAAATTTCTTTTGGACATAATTTTCCCCCACTCCCACTCTATCTGATATTTTATGAATATATCTGGAGTTCTAACTGTCCCAAAATATCACCAAACTATTTACACAACATTTTGGTATTTAGTCACAAATGTCATGACATTTGATTCAGTTATTGTCTGTTCAGCTGTCGGCGGTAGACGGATATCAAACAGGTGAGCATAATTGTCTGTGGTGTATGGTTTTCTCAGTTTCACGTGGTTCTTTGGTGAGATTAGATATAAAAGCTGTTGTAGATTCAGATGAGTGGGCATGTTAACTTGTTGCCGTTTGTTGTTGAAAGCCTTAAGGCTGTATGCTCTTTTATCAAGTACAATCTCTAATAGTCTATTTCCAAACATAATGCATGATTCAGAAATGACTGCGGGAGGAATTTCAGCTAAAAGACGGAGTAATCAAGATAAAATAGTTTGTAAGATGCATTTCTTGTGCTGTGTTAAGTAAAAGCAGGGCTGCACGATTCCTTGGTAAGTCATATTGCAACTGTTGAGGTCAGTTTTGCCATATATGCGATTTGATAGGTCAAACGAGCTGTATCATGACTCACCTTGATAGACACAATACTCATGATTCTGAATTGCACATTTCTTAACTCAAACTTACTGCAAGTAGCAACAACAACATTTTTAAATCACCATATTTTCTGAACTATAAGTTACACTTTTTTTCACAGTTTGGCTAGTCCTGTGACTTGTGGTCAGGTGCAACTTATATATATATAAAACATGTGTTTAAATGTTAGTTCATACCAACTGACATGAACCAAGGAGTAAACATTACCGTCTACAACCGTGAGAGGGCGCTCTAGGCTTGTGATGCTGCTGTACTACTGGAAAAAAAAAAGAACTAAAACAATAACTTGAAGACAACTGAGAAAGACTGAACACAAACAAACAAAATGCACCCAAGAAGAAAATCCTTTTCTGCAGATTACAAACTGAAGTTAGTAAAATACGCAGCTGAAAACAGAGCAGCAGTTAGCGAAGTTGTTCAGAAACGACACAGAAGATGAAGAATTCAGTGGATTCAGTGATGTGGAATGAGATCAGAAAGGTGGTGAACTTGCTTACCTCTAACTTGCTTGTTGGAGTCGCTGGCTTATGTTAGCTTAGCCTGTTCAGCCTCCCTGGTATGTTCTTTATGCCTTTATGAAGCTGAATGTGTTCAGAGGTTCCGCTACATAAATGATCGCTGTCACGGCAAAATAAAAGCTGCCATGTCTTCAGACTTTTTTTTTTTCCAGATGTTACAAATGTAAATTATATTGTATGAATGAATCCATATGAACATAAAGTCTCTATTTGCGCATATTTACAGACTATAATAAGAGAGTGAAATTGTACTCAGGAAATGTGACACTGCTCTGCAAATCATTTAATTTTGAAACACGAACACTAGCATCTCATCTTCCTGTCTGGTTCTACTTTGCTTTAAAATTTGAGTAAAGCTTGTCACATACTCCACGAGAAGCAAGAACCTTTTTCTTGTTCTCGGGACCGTTTAAAAAAAGCTCGCTTTGCTCCGATCAGTTCATAGATGCTTCATCTGCGACGGACCAGGAGTAACTGGCGGCTGACCCGGTTATTTCATTTTTAATCTGAAACTTCATGAGTGGCAGGGCGGGGTTGTGCTTGTGGCAGTGTTGGTGTCTTTAAATGTCAATTATGATGTATTTCGTACTTTCTCAGCACCTCGATCAGCTGTTCATTTAGCATAATAAGAAGACTAGTTCTCCCTCATTTTAAAAAATCCTGGAATAAACCCTGGTGTTGCTTTAACATACCGGATACATACTCAGCCTGTTGTTCTGTGTGCTATTGTGTAATTGAATAACTTTTTAGATTAAATCTTTGTTCTAAGTCTTGTATTTTCTTAAATAAATTTCTCAATAAATTAGAGCTGTCAAAAATAACACATCAACAGCGGTAACTAATTTATGTATGATTATTATTATTATTATGTTTATAACACAATTAACGCATGCCCTGCTTGACAAGCCCCGTATATTCGTCATTTCTCGGGACGTGGAGAGGCACAGTGGAAAAGATGAGCCGGCTGGGTCTATGCATGGATTTGAGAATGAACACAGCATTAATGGAGGAACCCATGGACGTTGCCCCGGGGAGATTGAGGGTGTTTTTGGCCGGACCTTCTCTAACACAGTAGCTGGCTGGTGGTAGACAGGGTTTATACTTCAGCTATGCAGGGGCGGGTCTAGACTGATGGGGGGCCAGGCAGGAGCACTGACCAGAAAAAGGGGGGGACAAATAAAAACTTTTTTTAGGTCTTGATTTTATGATATATTGAACTGATTATTACAACTAAAGTGATTATCTAGTGTAAAAAAGTGAAGAAAAACTAGTAAAACGTTGTAATTAATAATGATTAATTAATTTAAAAGCCACGATTAATGTGATTAAAGTTTTTAATCATTTGACAGCCCTAAAATAAATGCAACTCAAGCTTTTTTCTTTTTCATGACACATTTTATGACTGATGTGACTTATACTTTGGAGCAACGAATAGTCCAGAAAATACAGTAAATGCTTTTACAAAATCAACTAATATTACTGCAAAATTGTTTTCTCAAAAATAGTTAAATGATATAAATGAGGGGAAAAAAGAACATGAAAATTAAAATAAATTTAATAATAAATGTAATAATTCTTTTTCTTTTTTTATTTTTTAATCAACCCAACTGGGACATTTAAGTAGGAAGTAAGACGTACTTTGTAAAGCCTCTTTTGAAAAAGAAACTAGATGTAAATGTCGAAGTTTCTGTGATTCACCCAAACCACCTAAAGTTGGTTTTTTGTTTCCTTTTCTTAAAAATTACCAACTTATGAAGACTTACCATATGCCATGACACCACAAATACCTCAATTATTTCATTTTGCTTCAGCCGGCTGGTGGTGGATTGGAAGTTTGCCAAATGGCGATTTTCCATCTGCAGTCCCTGGATAGAAGAAAATTAAAAGAAAAAAGGGGACAAAATGCACATAAAAAGCACGATAAAATCTCACATAAACGACTATGAAGATAAAATTACATAAAATACAAGAAACCACAATGCTAACAATAACAATAGTTATTTAAAACTGTTAAAGTATTTAAATACCCAATATGATCATGATCATTATTCAGTTATTTCTACAGCACATTAAAAACAACAAAAGTGCTCAACAATTTTCAGAAGCAAAGAAAAAATCAACAAAAACATTAATTAAAAAAAATAAATAGATACACTAAAAGTAATATTAATAATTCATTTCTTTTTTTTCAAGGATTAACAACACCCAAAGACTTTGAAATATTAGTTCATTTTGGTTTGACGATATCTAAGGAAACTGTTTTATTTCAGTAAGAAGACCAAAAAGAACCTTCATCCCTTCCCATTCTTCCAGATGAGGGAACAGTTATGAGCCATAAATTAGTAGATCTAAGTCGTAGATCTTAGATTCTAAATCACCTAGTGAAGGACAGAGGGGTTCAGCATTGTATTTGTGAGCTCCATCTTCTAGACCAGTGGTTCCCATCCTATTTTCCTTGAGGATCTCTTTTATGCAAATATGAAAAAGCTGTGGGCCCCATGCTTCACCTCGTGCTGATACCATGCTCAGTTTTATGTTTTCAAAAGTGAGATTCTCACCATAAATAATGTATTCTGATTGAAAAGCCAAAGTTAAATTAACATAAACCCCTACTTTTCTTCTTTAAAATAATGAAGCTGTGTGGCCATTAATTGCACTGGCTCTGAATTTTCAAATCCTCAGGGACCAGGGTCCCTGACAGCAGGTTTGGAACCACTGGTGTAGAGCTTTAAAAACATGTAAAAGCCAGTGCTGACATCAGGACAGGAGTGATTCCGTCTAAAGCTCTGATATAAGCCAGTCCTAGCGCTATGTGATGTAACAACTTTAATTCTGTAAATCATGCACAGTATTACCGCAAAAATATGGCCGTATAGCAGAGGTAACCTTTTTGGTCACCAGTTCTGTTGACATGATGTCCATCTCTACCAGATCCCCTCTGCACACTAAGTCATGTGACCATGCACGGCACAGGTGCCACTCCCTGACCTGAGAAAATAAAGAGACTGCTCTGAGACAATGAATGGTCACATTCAAGCATTCACTTATTTAATTAAAACCGCAGCATTTTGTGGCCACACAGGCTGACATTGCAATTAGATTAATCATGCTGCACTACTTGGTAGCACAATTAGTTCCTTTTCCACAACCTATCTGATGATATTGGATTTAAAAGTTAGCCAGTGAGTGTTTAACACACAGAGGTAGAAAATTTTATAGAAAACTATACCCATGAATTCATACTATTAAATATAGTAATGCAGATAATGAAAATGATCACCTAAATATAAAAAGCATCATTAAATGATCTAGTAGCTGTATAAAATCTGATATTTTGTCTATCTGCAATGAAAACTTTCCAAGAAATTTAAATTTCTAAAGTAGACATTAAAGTTTGCTTTTCAGGTCAAAATCTTTATTTACCTTTTTAATATGAGAAATGTTTATAGTAACTTAATGACAGAAGTAGAAGAAACAAGAAAGAGCCAGCATTTGGTGATATGATTATTCTTTGTGAGAAAATAAAGAAAATGTTAAAATAAATAAATGCCTCCTGGACGCCTCCCTGGTGAAGTGTTCTGGGCACGTCACACTGGAAGGAGGCCCCGGGGAAGACCCAGGACATGCTGGACGGACTAAATCTCGCGGCTGGCCTGGGAACGCCTCGGGATCCCCCCAGATGAGCTGGTGAATGTGGCCAGGGAGAGAGGTCTGGGTTTCCCTACTTAGGCAGCTGACCCACGACCCGACTCCAGATAAGCGGCAGTGGATGGAAGGATGGAAGGAAGGAAAAATAAATCTCAAAGTTTGGGTGGAATAGACAAGTTCTAACAATATTTATCCAGATTTGTTTTTCCATAGCTAACGTTTTGGTACTTCTGAACTTGGGAATCTCCATTTATCAATTTAAATTTTGCACATCAGACGTTCACATAAATGGAAGAAGTTTGATCTCAAATTTATCTGCACTTTATCTTATCAATCAGCCAAATGATCAGAATGTTCTTATTTTCCAGGTTAACTTCTTAAAGACAAATGTTCACCCCACCCTTTTTCTCTCTCCAGGTACTCTATGGGGGTATTTCCCTATCTTTAATCAAGAGCATAATTGATTCGAAAGCAAGATTTCTTGTTTTCACACTCAAATATCATCTTGCTCTCTCAAAACTCTGTCACACTCAAAAAGTCCCTTCGTGCGCAATAATCATTCATTCTTTCAAAACTCTGCTCCTCTTCTCAGGTTTAGTGTTGCAGGTTGAAACCTCCAGCGCTCCAGCTCGGTCTCTTTCCCTCACACTCTGACACATTCTCTTCTCTCACAACTTCTGCTCTTGGATATTTTTCTTCTCTTGGGTCGCAGAATGAGCTGTCTGTCAAACGTCCTCCAACCAGTAGAATAATAGATAAATGATGACCGAGCAAATAATCCCCCTCTTCTTCAGGGTGCGCTGGTTTGACTTGACACAGTGACTCCAGACAGGTTAACTGTGTTTTTAAATTTCTACCAAAGTTTGCTTATTGGACCATTTACACAATCACATTTCCTGTCCAACCCGCGGTGTACATAATTGAAAAATTGAAAATTACATAACATTTAAAACCAGTGTTACGTTGACATCACTTAACCCAGTTACTGAACACTTACCTTTACTTGGATTGCCATAACTGGTGGTTATTCCTCAGCAGGTGAGACATATTTATGTTTCATCCTGATGAGGCAGATGCATCGTCCTCTACAATGACTCCTTGGTCATATTCTCTATAATCAAGGAAATTTGACGAGGACGACTTAATCCATTTGTTTGGAGGGAATAACTCCTCTGTCGCACTTTCCCTCTGTAACATGAACGAAAACAAAGAAACACAAAGCTTTTTGGTTCTGGGATCAGCTGTTATGGTTCTGACATAATCTGTTATGGAGAGAGTTGGTGCTGAGGGATCTTTAAGATTAGATTCAGACTTAGAAAGACTTTATTACCCACTGGAGAAGTGGAAATTCGTCTTGATGAAACGGCTCAGAAACAACAGAACGACACATTAATTCAATAATTGTAGTGGTTAAAACTGCGATTAATTGTGATATAAGTAATTGTGAAAAATTCAGACACTCAAACAAATAAAAGAAAAGGCCAGAAAATACTTTGTTTATGTCTCCTTTTAGTCATAGACCCTCATCTGGTGTGAACTTGTTGGACAGTTGGTGCACAGCTGGAGCGACGGGGTTTATAATGAATGAGTCACGGAATCAAACTCTAAAACAGTCGTCGGTCTAAAAGTCATGAGGCTGAAATGCATTTAGAGATTATACAGCGTGCTTACTCATGCAAAACAGCAGCCAACAGCAGGATCCCTGTGAATTCCCTTAGCAAGAGCATCTCACACTTCTGCATCTTGTCACGAGTGTTTCTCTGGCATGTAGGCTTCAGCGCTCCTGCCAAGCTCTGCCAACCAAGCGAGAATGTCATGCAGGAGCTGTGGTTTCACCGTCAGCCTGGCCGGCTAACACAGGAGTCAGAGTTGGCTTCCTGCTTGATCGGCTATGTTATTTCATGTTGGTGCTTGTTCTGCTTTGGGAAAGCACTGCTATAATTCTCATGACGACTTTACACAACGTGATTCTGACCCAAAAATCACAGAGTGATTTTTTTCTGTCAGATGTTTGATGATACGATGGAACTATTTTCTTATTGAAATGTAAATGTTGAAAGTTCTCAAGACATTAATAAATTAAAAAAGACATATCATTAGTCAATATTTGACATTTAAATCTCTAAATTGCTTTTATTATTAGGAAATAATCAGTGAAATAAAAATGGTGATGTTTTTTCAGTTGATTCCCAAACCAAAGTTTAAAGTGTTCAGTTCATGTTACCATGGTGATCATACAGGGTTAGAGGTTCAGTGTGACCAAAATTTTACATTTTGGAATTTTTCTAAAATAAATAGGTTTTATTTGATATTTTGTTTTCCAGGTATGACTGGGTGTTACCCACATTTTCCACTGAGAGAATTACAGTAGTAGATTAGCTAAGAGACGTCTGTTCTGTTCTCATGAGAATTGTACATTTTGCAAAAGAAAAACAAAAGCACCATGTAGCCTTGCCTGGATAGATGGTAGGCTTCCAGCCAGCCTCCCCGCACTCAGCAGCTAGCTTGGCCTTGTTGTGTTCATTGGCAGCCTCAATCCCCTCCTCCGCTGGTATCGTGAGCTCAGTGAAGAGCAGAGATTTTGTCTTGGTGGACCACCCCACTATGTCGGGGCAGAGGGATGTGGTAGTGATCTCGTCCGGCAAACGGAGCTGCCTAAAAACCATGAGGTGCAAATAAACATTAAAAATATGAGAATTAAAACAAACTTTTAAAAAAAGGAATTCAAGAAATGAAATAAAAACAGAAGATGATCTGTCTATCTTGGTAAAAATTTCCCCCCGTCTGGTCCTCCAAGGTTAACCATAAAAGTCCCCAGCTGGGTCTCCTACTGACCGTGTTTGCTATTTCTGTTCCCCATCTGAATGATGTGAACAGAAACCTGGAATTCTTGATCTAAAATTACAATAAAACACAGTCGTCACCGCGAGTCATGGTTCTGTTTTTATGATTAAGTTATTGTTTTAACATAGTGCTTGTATTTACAATGCACTGTACAGGAGTGATGGAGAGAAGCAAAGGAGGAAAAAATGTCAAAACTAAATAGAAAAAAATACAAACAACTGAAAGAAAAACAATGAAAAAGGGAAGGATAACAAAAGTTAAGTTTTTGTTTGTATGACTGTTGTTATTTAAGTGGAGATCTACAGTATGGACATTTACCAAGTTAATTAAAGATCTTGGTTCTGTTGGAATGGAAAAAATGCAGGAAAAAGCCGGGCGTACTAGTCTCGTGAAGAATACAGTCAATGGACTAAATGTAACCTTTAATTCATGCACTACCTTCTCCCAGGTAACACCACTACAAATGGCATCTGACTCAAGTGTCCTCCATCTTTTTCACTTTTACCTGAGGGTGTGAAGGGTGCTGGTCTTAGTTTCAGACATTTTTGACACGTCCAAACCTTCTGGCAGCAGCTTTACCTCGACAGCATTTTCAGTAACTTGTAGTTTGGTCCACATCCAACTCTTCAAAACCAATTGTCTCCATGACAACAGATATGGCTCCTCTTTTCCGTATCATTACGTTAAACTTCAGCATTTGTTTCAGATTCACTTTCTGAACTTTTACTTTCTGTTTTCACCCTTTAATATCCCCAGTAACACGCTTGCTCTGCTGCATGCTTAGTGGTGCAGCAGTGAAAAAGGTCCCCCCTCAAACTGTAGTGGAACATTTTGAGAAACCCTGAAAGAAAACCCCTAATTTTAGCATGGCACTCTTGTTTGCTATCCTACTGTGTGTGTGCTTAACCTTTGTTGTGGTTGATTGAGTGGCTTTGACGGTGGCCGGAATGCAAGCTCCTTAAAAATGATTTACGATAACGCATGTTTCACTAGTAGGCCATAAAACGGACGGTTGACCTGGGCCAAGCATCCAGGTGGCCACTAATTGGCTTAGTGACCTTGAGTATCATGTAGGGATAAAACAGCCAACGACAGCTAACATCCATCAAAACTAATGAGGTAAAGCCCAGCACTGTCATTACATCACCCTGCTGTACGACTGTTTTTCTGTTAAAACACAATTAATGTATGTTTGTGGTTGTGTTAATGATATTAACAAACAACGTCTGATATTAACAACAAGCTTAATAATCAATACATGTATACACTGGATGGACTATATATGCATTCCCCTTGTACTGTGTA
Organism: Melanotaenia boesemani; assembly: GCF_017639745.1. Taxonomy (NCBI): domain Eukaryota; kingdom Metazoa; phylum Chordata; class Actinopteri; order Atheriniformes; family Melanotaeniidae; genus Melanotaenia; species Melanotaenia boesemani. The sequence goes on along the minus strand of NC_055691.1, from coordinate 8,803,517 downwards.
GTGAAAGATTAGCACCTGCATGCTTGCACTGTAATGCCATGTGACTTGTAGTGAGAGAAGTTTTGGAAATTAATGGCGTAATGTAAAACAGGGTGGGCGTATGGAAATTAGGGAGAGCAGCTCTAAGAACTGTATGAAATCAGTTTTGACCCGGGTTCCTGGCTCACTCATTTGTTGCCTGTATTTTTTATGCTGGTCAAATAAATGCGCCCTGCTTGTCTTCAAAGTTATTTTTCACTTCAGACTTTGATTTCCTACTGATTTAGATTATGAGGAACTATTTTTTTTTAAACTTTTGAGCCTGATGTACCATGACAAATTCAAAAATGAGTTTTATGTTGGTAAACAACAGATTCCCGATGCACCACTTTCCCAACATTGTTTAGGCTGTTTGTAACCCACCCGTTTCTATTGGAATTAAACTTTGATGTGAATTGGTGTGATCAGACCAGAGTCTTGGTTTGTTTACATGAAGCTTTTATTTTTTTTTTTAAAGCATTTTTAGCCTGATCATTTATTTTGTGAATACTTGAATCCAGTTAAACATGGGAACTGGTAAACCACCCAGGACTAGTTGGAAAACAGATGATGCTCTCCTCAGTTATGAGGAGCAGAAATATTCACGGCTAGCCTCAAAAACTACCTTATATGTCCGTCTCAGTGGAAAGTCGTAACCAGTGTTTGCACCAGGTGTCAACAGGCTAAATGAATAGTTATAAGTTAGCTGTTTAGAATTTAGACTACTGTAAACTGGCATTTATTGTTGCAAATATAAATATTTAAACTACTAATCTCAGTAATAATTATGTTTGTTTGTCCCTTTCATTACTGTAAAAGCCGAAATCTATTCCAAACCGCCTGAGTAGGATTTACCTTGTAAGGTTTTCTATAAAGTCTGATCTTGTGCTGCTCTTTTTTTTTTTTATTTATTTCTGTGTCATTTTTGAGTAACTTTAAATAGTCCGTGCTGAGTGTTTTGTTTCACCAATGCCAAAGAAGTGACACATGATGTGTAAGAAAGCTACCACGCCCATCTGCAGCTGATTCATCCAAACATTTGCCACAGCCAGGAGATTCCCTGATTCAGTGCCTTCAGTTTCAGCACGTGGCAGCTTTCCGGTTTTACAGTGAGGCGTGAGGGACCATTTTTAGTTCTGTCTCATTATGTCTGTCAGGCTGCAGGAAACCCTGCAGTCATAGCCAGGAATTAGTTACTGAGTCATTGGGTGTTCTCCTTGTTGTGCAGGAATACGTTCGAGGGCTGTGCGACCCGGAGCTGCAGAAAGAAGAGCGCTACCCGGTGGACATGCACTGCATCTTCGCTGGCACCCGCGGACTGTTCTTGGACAGACTCATATGGGACACGAGTTCTGAAGTTCTGGTGCCAGAGCCGGGCCGCCTGTGGCTGTGTGGTCGGGCCGAACCTGTAGTGATGGCTCAAAGCAGAGTTCAGCAGTTTGTAGCACTTTTCCAAGTAAGGACACTCAATATAAATATGTGTAAAGATGGATTATTAGGGCAGTACTTCCCAGTCAAACCTGTCTGTTTTCTGTCCAGGAGAAGAGAAGTCTGCCAAGTGACAGAGAATCATCAGTGAAAAGAGCCTTCAAGTCCTTCGTGGAGGAAAGAGATGATAAATACACTATGGAGCTTCTCCTGCTTCCCAGTGCCCTGAAGGAGGAGTTACTGGGGCTGGTTCACACCCCCACCAGCACATCCACTCTGGTTGGTTCAGACCTTGTTAACAGTTAAATATAAGCAGCATCTTTTAATCCTTCTGCTCTTGGAGCAGCAATAGTTGAGTGAAAGCTTTTTTTAGTGGATTGTGAGATTTTACACTTTTGTGATGCTTGGTCCGTTGCTTTGCTTCCAGCTTCATTCGCTCATGAAGGTAAACATTCTGGATTACAACAGTGACTGTAAACTGTAATTTAAGTGTAAGTAGTTACCATAAAATATGCACATCTGTAGGAAATTATTTATTCGTCTCATAAACTTCTCATGGTTTAAAGAATTTACCTCCTGCTGTGCTGAAGAGATTTTATATTTAAACAGAAGTTGGTGACAGTCTGGTGCTGAGGCCCTCTGGGTCTGAGTGCTTCTTCCCTCCTGTAACTAAGACCCTGTCCATAAGTGTTATGCAGATTTTTGTTTGCATGTTTGCACCTTTTGTCCAAATACAGACCTTGTACCTTTAAGTCCTTTGTTTCCATGGCAATGACAGTTGTAACCAAGATTGTGAAGCACCAATTTTGTTGGTAGGAAAGTTTTTACATGTTTGCACATAAATAAGAAGATTCTGCCTTTCCTTGCAGCACATTTTTCTGGATTTGCCAGAGACTATTATTTTTAACATACGATTGATGGTGAAAAAATATGGAACTAGAGCAAGTTTTGTAACTTAAATCTCCATTTTTTTGTCAGTCTAACAGCAACTATGGGCACAAATCAAATCTACAATTCTAACAAGTCTCAACATAAAAATCAGTTTTAAAAATACAAGGCATTTGTCACATTTCACAGTTCTACTCAAGAACTAATCAGATTTATCTGATCTCCACCCAACCATGGAGAGAGCCGCCTGAGGCCAGTGCAGCCATCATAGCTCCCTAAAGCTGGTTAATGGATAAATTAAGTATGTAAGAACTCTTAGATTAGCTGAGTTAGGTAATAGTAGAAACATGTTTCCATCTCCAGAAAAAACTCTCTTAAGTTTCCATAAACCGACTCACCTTTAGGGAGCAGTGACAGTCATGCTGACCTTGGTCAGACTGTTGTAATGGTAATTTTCCACATGGCGTAAAGTTTAGTTGTGGACACAGAGAATCGTAGCCCTCTCTGTGATTGGTTAAGGATTAGATAAATCAGTTATTGCTGAGATGTAATGTAGTTATATATGTTGTCATGCTACTCCTGCATCAGCTGATGGGGTGTTACCCCCCTTCAGATGGCCTGCAGGCTCTTCAGTGTCTGTACATGTTTTAATATTTTAAGATCCTTTTTAGGGTTTCTCATTTACATAAATACAATTTTGAGTTTCTTTTCTCGTGTTTGGCTCAACCAGACGCTGCATCCCATCACTGCCGAGGTCGACCAGGACCGCTCACAGAGCAGCACCCCGGTGACGGAGCTGTCCAACCGCATCCTGGACACCAGCTTTGAGGAGAAAGGAGGCGCAGCGGCATCTGTCAGTGGAGGGAGTAAAGCAGGAGGCGGGATCGGTTTGGGTCCCGAGGCCGTGCTGCTCAACGGCACGCGGCCATCACACAAGCGGCGCTCGTCTGAGAGCGAGAATCGAGGCACGAAGAGACAGTACTCACTGGAGCGGAGGGAGGAGTCACCTGACAGGGCGCGGGAGCGTCAGAAGGACAGGGAGGGCCGAGGTGGTAGCAGCTGCTGCAGGTCCAAAACCCCCGCCCCCTCCTCAAACCTATCCTCCTCTTCCTCCTCTTCAGCTAAATCTAACACGGTGGCCGGTCCGATCATGCTGGAGTCCAATGAGGGCGTTTCAGATGAAGGAGAGGCAGTCAGTCCAGAAACCAACCTCCGCTGCTTGGTCAATTTCTTCAGGTAACAGATCAATTAGTTTGAAAGTTTCCAGATAATTCTGTTTTTGATGTGGACTGTTTACAAATGTGTTGCTTTCTTCATTGTTTTCCTTATCTGCAAGATGAGATCTCTAAAAATAATCAGCAAATAATGACGAGAGTCTTTCAGATTGATTAAAAAAACTGAGAATTTGATGCCTTACTTAGTTTTCTAGCAGCCTAAATATAATCTGTCTTTGAAAATGAAAAGTTGATGAAGGCTCTTTAGTTTTGGATGTTGTGTCTCCACAATACTAAAACAAATGATTACAGAGAAACGTATGAGTTTAATGACGTATCAGGCCATAAACAAAAATTAAAAAGTTAAATTAACACTCTGTAAACCTCCAGAATTTTCACTTTGATTCATTGATTTTAATCAATTCAAATTAAGGAAATCTACTATTGATTTTTTTTTATTTTTTATTTTTTATTAAATGTCCTCATTTCCGGTAACGTGACCCTACTCTCCCGTGACTTACCAAAGCTCAGCGAGAGCTTCGCATATACACACACAACCGGTTTCCTGTGTCACCTCAATCCAAAATCAGCTTCTCTTGTCGAGATGATGTCAAGTTCAGATGTTTTCATTCTCCAGTGTGGATTACATTCATCTATAGTCTTTTGCAGCGTGTTACCGCTCACATTAGCAGCTAACGCTAAGACCGCAGCACTCACATTAGCAGCTAACGCTAAGACTGCAGCACTCACATCAGCAGCTAATGTTTCCTCTAGAACATGTTTCCACTTCGTCCATGCTGATTTACATGACGGCATGTCATAGCTGCTCTCTGTCCACGGCAGTCAGCACACACACACACATGTGCACACACAGGTTTCCGTCAGAGGACAGAGTGCACGTGCAAGAAAACACGTCAACCAGCTAAAAATCAGACAAAAATAGGACAGTTTTCTAAATGCTTTCAGGCAGGTTAAGATGGAAGCATCTTGCTCCAGTGAGGAGCAGACGGAGGATTTTTCCTGCTCCGGGTTTCTGAGTCGTATTACAAGTTTAAATGGATCCAGTATTCTTTGTAGGTTTTATTAACATCAACACGTTATCTGAGATCTGAACTTTTAGAATATTTAGAGCGACTCCACTGAATGAAACGGTTTCATCAGGAGATTTATAAAGTGTTTTCTGTCCTAAGAGTTTTTTGTTATTATTTTAATTAATTTATTTTATTCATTTATTCATTCATTCATTCATTCATTCATTCACAGCGTTTCTGGCTCTGAATCTGGGGAAACACTGTATTATGATACTTCAGAAATAAATGTACATGTGTCAAATCATATCTAATTAAATCTCACATCTAATTACTCCCAGATAACTATTTTTGATTGTCAAGAAAATGCACTGTTTTATTAAAAAAAAAAGAAAAAGTTATGAGAACGTCTTTAATATTCAAGAAAAATTGGTTGTGTTGCATAATTAACTGTAAATGAATCAATATGAAATTGAATTTAATCAAATTCAAATCGAAATAAGCTGCTGTGAATTGATATGATTCAGGAAATTAGTGACGATCCCCAGCCCTGTCTCTGACCTCATCTCAATAACTGTCTGATTCACAATGATTTAAATTTTAAAATACTCAGAAAAGCCATTTTAGTCAAATTTTTCACAAGATATGTCCTCTAACATCAAATAATTGCCACATGGACATGGGAACAACATGAAAACATAATTTCATGGGTCTTTAATTATAAAATAATGTTAATATAAATTTAAGTTAAAATATTTCATTTGTTTAAAACTGTTTAATTTTAATAATAATAATACATTTTATTTGTGGGCGCCTTTCTTGACACTCGAACTTTCCTCACAGGATAAACTGTTTAATTTTAGATAGCTATAATACAAATTTCATTAAAATGTTCACATTTCTTTTTATTAATTCTTTTGGATTTAAAAAATTAATTTTTAAAACCATCTTTCCTGCTCCTTCCAATGCAAGGTCGATCTCAACCATGATTTTGCCTTCCTCACAAACCAGTAAGATTTTTTTTTTTCTCCCCAGAACCATGGGCTACCAGCAGGAAGTGGTAGAGCGTGTCGTCAAGACAACAGGACAGACAGAAGACACGTTTCTTGTCCTGGAGAAAATTGTGGAGGAAACAAAACGCTGCGAGGAGGTGTTGAAAGGAGAGGAAAATGAAAGACGACGGAACTCCTCTTCCTCATCATCATCTTCTTCCACAGTCTCTTGTTTCAGAGAGACGGAGCGGGAGCTGAACAGGACGCTGGCAGACTCGGGCAGGTCTAAAGAGAACATTATGCCCAACCAGCATGGAAGCAGCAGCAGCAATGGACTGGGACACCGGAGGCAGTGCAGCAGCAGTGAGACCAGCACCCAGCAGGTACTCTGCTGATCCTGATCATTCACTTCATGTTAGCTTTTTCTTACACGCTTATAGAAGTATCCAAACTCATTTCAGGCCATCACCATCAAGAGGAGCTCCAGCGCTCAAGGAGGAGCTGGAAACTACGAGGTTATCACCATCGACGACGATGACGACACCATCCACACCGACACCAAAACCATAGACAGCAGAACGTCCCGGATAATGGCAGTGGCGCACCTTGAGGCACAGTCGGGATCCCGAACCGACTACCTGGCCCGAGGAGGGGGCGGAGTCTCCCAAAGGGACTACCTGTCTCGATGCGGGACTCAGACTTTGGGAGGTCCAGTGAAAGTTGAAAGCGTGACAGCACTGCGCAGCACGCCTCAGTGGCTGCCCGCCACAAACTCCTCCTTGGCTTCAACTCCCAGTGTAGGTATCACTCAGGAACCCCCCATCAACTGAAAATGTCTTTCACTTGGCTGTGTGAGCGATGGTGATGATGGGGTGTGTTTTCCAACACTAATCTAAAATAACTGTTTAGGCATTAAATCCTGCTATCACATGTTTCAGAGCCGAGATTTTTATGCCAGAAAACCCACCTGAAGCAGATCTTTCACCTCTTTTTCAACCAACTTTAATATGTCCAGAGATCGGCTTGTTCGGCTCAGTACGCAGCAGGTTCAGCTTCAAACCTCAGTGAAGAGGTGTGTTTCAGCTGTTACTGCATGTGGTTTGCCCCTCTCTCAAATTTATTCTGAGTTTTTATAGAAAAGGAGACACAGATTAGCGTTTTGTCTTGTTTTCGCTGAACCTCTTCATTACATGGCCTGTTTTTTCTGCCTCCTGTTCAAAATGACATTCCCAGAATAAATGAGGTATATCTTCACAGCTACCAGGCTTGTATGTATAATACTGGTGTCTACCAAAAGCTGAGACATGTGAGATTACTACAGATGTGTCAGAATCAGGACGTGCGTTACTGTGTCAGAGTAAATTCACCTGGAACACAGCAGAATTTTTTTTATATAACTTTTTAATCATAAGATAGCAGCCTACTTCATCTAGAAGTTAGTAAAGTAATATCTGATGAGGAACTATGCAAAAGTAGAAGCTTAATAAGTGAACCTGAGCAGTTTTATAGATGTTTTAATAAAGCTTTGTTCAGGTGGAACCACTAAAACAGGCCCAAATGTGCTATTTGACCTTTTTCTGGTACCAGAGTGAAAGGCTAATTATGTTATACTTTGTTGACCAATCGCAGTCACAGAGAATAAAGGTATAACGCCCAAATTCACTATGATGGAAACACTAGTAATGCTCCAGACTTGGACACAAAGTTTGTATATTGTATGAAGAGTGGACACACTGAAAACCCCTTCATCTTTTTTCTAAGCAACCAGTATATTTGATTGATTTAAAAAAATGGAGTCACAGGAGAACACATTAGCACAGTTTTTTTAGAATGTTTTTTTTTTTTTTTTACCAGAAAACAGTAAAAAAAAAAAAAAAAAAAAAAAAAAGACATACTCTGGGGTATTGTGAAGGGTTTATTTTGCTACTATTGGGCTGCTAGCTCCAGAGTTTCTGTCCCACAGTGATGAGACATCTTTGTAACCAGCAGTCTCTGCTTTCATACATCTTGTGTGGTTTGCTTGAAGTGGAGAAATTAGCAGAAGCTCTAAAGAGAACGTGGGTGTTTTTCATGTTGTTACATGCCCATATAATTTCTTGGGGTTTGAATTGTTTCATTTTAATCTCATTGCTTTGAGAGGGGGAAGTTACACAGACTCTCATCCTGAGAGTAACAAACTGCTTCATAAAGATCAGACCAGGTTTCCCACACACAGACCAAGGTGTGGCGGCGCCACAGAATCAACTTCAAACGCCACAGATTTCACCCCCAGAACACGATTTTTAAATTTAAAAAATGAAGGGTGTCAAAAATAACGCATTAGCAGCGCTGATTTAATTTCAATAACATTTTTAATGCATTTGGCAAGCCCAGTACATCCGTCATTTCTCCGTTATGATGGCGGGACATGGAGATCAGCCGGCTGGCTATGCATGGTTTTCACTATAAAAAGAACACGGATGGGAAATTTCATGGGCGTCACACCTATGGAGGATGATGTTGTTTTAACACCCACACTTTTCCCAGTAAGAGGGGAAAAGACTTTTCCCACCTGTTTTAAAAACCGTTTCTCAGGGTTTTGCATAAAGATGGCCGCTCTGTATCTACGCCCTGCCTCCTTCTCTCCCACTCCGTCTCCTGTTGTTCCGTGATCAGCTGATCAGTTGTTCTGTCGCCAGCACCGTCTCTCTTGTTGCGTTTGTTTATTATTCAGCTGGGAAAAAGGAAACAAGCGGTTCATGATTCACACCGTCACATATTTACCCCCATATGGCCGGACCTTCTCTAACACAGTAACTGGCTGGTGGTAGACAGGGTTTATACTTCAGCTATGCAGGGGCGGGTCTAGAAAAGTTCTGATGGGGGGGCCAGGCAGAAGCACTGACCAGGAAAAGGGGGCACAGATGAGATATTTTTTAATGTCTAGATTTTAGGAAATATTGAACTGATTATTACAACTAAAGTGATCATTTAATGTGAAAAAAGTGAAGAAATACTAGTAAAACAAACAGCCAATGATGTATTTTATCAACTTTTGTCACTACTGTACAAACACTCACACTTCAGTGATAAAAAGGAGAAACATGTTTTTAGCCTTTTTATCCAGATCATCAGTTTCTCACAGTTTCTTCATCAGTATGAAGTTAAAAAACTTTATCAAATTAAAATACTGTTTACCTCCAGTCTGGTGGTTTTATGACAGATATTATCACCATGGAGATGGTTGGTGAGGTGGAAACAGATTAGTTATTTTGTAGCTTTAAAATCATCTCAGCAGGTGACTCTGAAGAACAATAGATAAGCACACAGGTGTATTTTTAATAAGACAGCTCAGAAAGTGTGTGTTTGAACTCCGCTCGCTGCACACACTTTGCATACACCACGATGACCGACTCCACCGACCACCACAACACCATGACCAGGGGGCACCACAGATTGCTACCTGGTCTGTGGGAAACATTGTAGACACACAAGTCTGACGAGAAATCTTATAGTGTGCGGCGCTCCTGTCAATGGTAGGTTATGTACAGTGAACCAAACTTCAAAACTCCAGATCAAAGGAAAACTGCATCATGTAGGAGGTCTGATGAGCTTGATAATTATGGTGTGAAAATGAGCAGAACGATGACATCACAGCCTTTCTGTTGCCTGGATGTTGAAGTTGTTTTCATGGCTCCGTATTATTGACAGTAGATGGTACACTGGCTCTGTCTTCAACCCTTAAAACTCAAAGGCTTTTGCTATTTTTGGTCTGTCTGTTGTTTAATTTAGTTTATTTTTATTTGTTTTCATGTAAACCAGGCTGTAGAAGCTGAACCCTTTTAAACCTCAGTCAGCATCAGACATGATGTTTCTCAGCTGTCAGATTATGAGGCTAATATAATGTAAAATGAATGTATGAATAGATATAGCAGCATAAAAGCCGACCAGAAGAAGAAAGCAGAATTTATTACTAACAGAACTTTGTAGAAATAACATACAGATCAACAGTGACCAAACCTTTTCTCATCTGCACATCATTCTCTCAAGTCTTGGCTTTCAGAAGAAAAAAATATTGGCATTGAAACAAACACACTACAGAAACTATTTCCATATTTCCACTTTTTCCTCATTTCCAGTTATTCCTGCTACTATTTACCTGCTATCCTCACTAAACCAACTCCAGCTCAGCTGCTTTGTGGCGCCACCGTGCATCAGAAACATCTTCTTGGCTTTATTCCAGCCATAGAGGAGCATTATTTTTCTTCTTTTCAACACACAGAACTTTCTGCTTACTGGTTGATCTTTGGCTGCTCCTGATTGGACATTACTGTCAATCTAAGCTCTCTGATTGGTGAAAAGTTTGACGGGAAGTAGCTTCATCATCATTTCCAGGTCTAAATAGAGGTCTCTTAGCAACATAGTAGTGATAGTGATCTTAATGATGAAAATGTGATAAATAATGCTGTTATCATGGATCATTCTGGATTTACCAGATAGTCTCTGAATAAACACTACATTTAGTGAATAAACACTACATTTAATGTTTATTCAGTGGTCGGGGGCGCTGGCGATCTAGTGGTGTTTTAAGGGTTAAACCTCTGAGAAGTCAAAGTTTTAGGTTGGTGCCATCAGTAGTTTGGTTCTTTGCTTGAATCCAGGAAACAGTTGTGTTGGTGTGGCTTTTAAAACATGAAAAACTGGATTTAAATGAGACTGAACCAGTGGTGGAGCAGCCTGTCAGAAAAGGGACATTTGATTAAAGGGGCTCAGTTTCTCAGAACTGGATTTGAACAAGGTCTGTTTATTGGGTTTGTCATAATAGTAAAGGAACGGTGAGTTACGGCCTCTGATTCGTCTCCAAGAATAAAAGAATTGGTTTTACTTTGAAATAAAATTTTGTGATAAAGATTAGTTTTCTTATCAGTTTGTGGAGGACCAGGCCTCGTGTACTGTTTGTGTTTTCTACAGCATGTTTGAAATATTGTGACAGTACAGTGTGTGTTCTGGAGCTCCCACGCACAGTGAGGGCTTGTACTGGTTTCATTTTGATTCACAACATGTATCACATCATTGTTTCTCTTTGTCCTCCCACCCTCCTCAGTCAGCTCAGCCCATCAACAGACCCTCAGCCTCTGCCTATCAGACCATCAGCCACATGGGTTTTCAGGGGGGGCTGGCCCGGACTCCTCCGACCAACGACCCCACCGCCCCCCAGGTAACCGGTTTAGCTCGTTTCCACCAGTCGCTGAGGACGCCGTTCACATTGAACCTACCCAATGAGCCTGGAAACTCTAAACTCAGACACATCATCATAGACGGCAGCAACGTGGCGATGGCGTGAGTTAACACACACACAAGCATCAGCAAACATGGTGTGAGCGTTCCTGGCAGCCAGGACCATTGACCAACACTAATCACGTACACTTTTTCTGGGATATATCAACAAATTTGCTCTTAAAAACGGTGCAACATGATCCCACAACTTCTGACATGTTGAAGCGACCAGCGGTTGTGTTGCGAGCTGCACACAAACCTGAAGGAAAGGTTTTTACAGAGGAACATAAACAGAAAAAAAATACCTCCTGTGATCATGTTGTTACAACAGATAAAGTCTCTTTTCACCAGATCAGAGTTGACTTGGTGCCTTTCAGGACTCCAGGCTGCCATTCTGCTGGTCTGGATTCATGGAAAGTTGGAATATTGAACATTTTCATCCATCGTTTTGCAGCAGGTGCAGTTTACTGCAAACTGGGATGACCTTTTCTTCGTCTTTCCTGTATGTGTGATGTTTTAACTGGTTTGAGTTTACCGGCAGCTTTTGGAGGCCCTGACTGGAAGGATTTAAGCTTCTCAGTTCCTCTGACATTTTAAAATCAGCAGGTAAAATCTGAAAGGTGTTTTGTGACCGTAACACAGGATTGTTGAAGGAAACGGGTGTGAGTGTGCGTTCTCATGGTGTCATTTCCCACACCTGTCGTACACAGCGTGTTTTTCTTTAACTTGTAAAGCCACCACCCTTCCCATCATTATCATCATGATTTCAAGTCACACACACACACATACAAGTCACACGTGTGCACCATACAAACCATCTGGTATAATGCGTAGGTTTCAGCTACAACTCTTGGTTGTGTAGGTGCACCAAAACTTTGCCTACGCATTCACATAATGTTGTTACTCATTACCTTTATGCATGACTCTCCATGAGTCTGCCATTGCCGTGGCAGCGTGATATTGTAGCGTGGGTGTGTAGTACAGAGGTGTTTCTGAGAATAAGGCCTTTTCTTGTAAAAAAAATTATTTTCTTAGTTTCTCTTTTATTAAAAAATTATACAAGAAGGACTTAGAATATGTCAAACAATGACCTAAAAGAAGGAAGGAGTTCATCTGGTTGTTTCCTTCTTTATCTTCTGGTTCGTCATCATTTTCATCCAGGATGACTTTATCCTGACTTCTCTTGTGCAACCACTTCCTTTTATATTCTAGTTTCTTCCTCCAGCCCTCCGTTTTTACCAGAACTGTACCGGAACAGCCTGTGCGCGCTGACTCAGGATGAGCAAATTATTTGATCAAGTCATTTATTTTTTTATCCTTTTTTTTTCTAATGAATGCATATTTAATACCTCGGACACAATTGTCTGAAAAGTATTTATTTTCCTTAAATATTTTATTTTTTAAAATACCCATCCCTGGTTATTGTATACTGAAGAGCTCCAAATATGTTAATTTATTTTATTTATTTATTTATTTATTTTTTAATTAAAATGTCCAGAACAGCCATAATTTAAGAAAAATATTCCCAGTAAGTGTAATTTTGTGCACAACTCATGACTTCATTCTCATTTCCTTATATATTGCCGGGAAAACAGGAAAATTGCGCAGATGTTTATTAAAATATGTGCAAACGTCAATATGAATTCAGGCAGAAACTTAGTTGGTGCAATTCTAAGAAGCTTGAAAGTGAATTTTTAGTCTGAGCAGCTTTATTCTTCATCCCAGTCTGAACCTGCTTACACGCTTTCTGCCATTTCTTTCAGTCTTCAGGAGAAATTCTTTCCAAAAGCGCTTCTTTTTCTGCTTTTTGTTCTGTTCTGTCCAGATGATCCCACACTGCTTCAGTTTAGGTCTGGGATCTGGGGAGGATCCACCAGACCTGTTTCCACTGATCTTCAGTCTAGTTCTTGTGTCATGTGACATCCTTAAGAATGGCTTCTTGACAGCCACGTTTCTATGGAGACCATTTCTGATGAGGCTTCGGCCAACATTAGAAGAATCAGCTGAAGGTCTAGATGCATCTCTCAGGTCCTGGTTCAGGTCTTTGCTGGAGTTAAGATCCTGTTCATCTAGTGTAGAATAGTGTAGTGTGTTTTTTTAGTCCTGATTCTTCTTCTTTTGTCCTCCACGTGTCCGGTTTCTGCCTCCATGCTGACATAAGCCAAGTTTCCAGCTACCGGCTGTTTGTCACCTTGTTGCTGCTAAAATCTCATTTTCTGTCTGCTGAGCTGTCGGATCTTTGGAAATTCTGGAACAATGATGAATTTTAAATTGTTTGACTATTATGTGTCGACACATAACTGGTTCATCCTTGAGTTTGGAGCCTTTTTATGCTTCAGTGATTTATGGATCAGCGTTGCGTTCTTCTGAAAATGGTCACGAACAAGGACTGGACTAAAAATGAGTGAAAAAGTCAAAAACTGGATCAGGTGTTTTTCATGCTTCTGTATGTTTACAGATGAGGACGTGTCCCTGATCCTGAAGAGGGTTTTACATGGTGTAAAGTTAGAGATATTTTCCCTCATCAGGTTACAGTTCCACAGAGATTTTAGTGATTACATCATCCCTTCCCGCTGTGGAGTCATTCATCACTTTCTCTTTCAACAGCCGCTGGAACTTCCCTTGTGTTTGCATTTTCACCTGAAGCTAAAATTGATCGTGTTCTGGTGTGTGTGTGTGTGTGTGTGTGTGTGTGTGTGTGTGTGTGTGTGTGTGTGTGTGTGTGTGTGTGTTCAGTTACATGTGCTACATGTGTAATCAGGACAGCAAGTGAAACAGATCTGTACTTTTTCCCCTGTGATTACAGATCAGTATCACCATCAAAAGATGAATTCAGGTCAGACACTCGAGTCTCGGTGGTCGTCTCGTCAGAAATTTTGTAGGAAATCTTCCGTTGACCCTTCTGGTCTTTTCTAGTCGTGTTCATGACTCTGAGAGGCTGTAATCTAGGACGTGTCCGCGTTCACATGTAGCTGCTGTTCTGCGTCAACATGTAGTAAACACTCATCCGCCCAGGCTGTTTGCTGTGCGTCTGCTTTACCACGGGGTCACATGAGGCCAGATTTCTGAACATGATAGCACACGGGGAAATAACCAGAGCAGATGCATACGACAAGAAGAAACAGATGCAGCTTTTACTTATTTGAATTTTAGAGCTTTTAAGCTAGTTTTAGCTCGACACTGATACCTGTGTCCTGGTGGCTTGAAAAGGATGAAAGTCCAACCCCAGGTTAGCCGATCTAGATTTAAACATTTCCTTAACATCATTAGCTGATGATGTGTTTGGGTCTGTGGAGTGAATCTGCAGCAGCACACACTTCCTGCTCAGCGAGGAGCTTCTGGAGCTGCTGCTGTGGTTTTCTGCCCTCCTGGCCGCATGTGGTGCCACCACCACGCACATCGCTCACGTCAGCCGATGCCCGGGGCTGGTTTGATGCTATTTTTGTTGTTGTGTTCCACTAAAGGTTGCGTCAGGTTTGTGATTGATCCTGTTTTTAGTTGCTTATACTTTAGAAGTTCTCAGCTTCTGTTAGTTGGTCGCATGTTGCTGAGCTTTCCTGCAATTACGTTTCTCTTCTTTCATTTTCGGATGAATAACGGCCTCAGAGTGAAACAACACAATAATAAGAAGATGAAGAATATTATCATAATAAACAGCTAATAACTAATAAATAAATTGGGAAAAACAATTAAGGATAAATATTTATAAAATCATTTTAAACAAATAAACATTAAATACATATACATAATCATACATTATTTTCATATAACTTTATGTAATTAATTCAATTTAATTTAAGTAAAGATACTTTATTAATAACCTGAGGGAAATTATTAATGATATATTAGAATAAACAAATTGCAAACAATAAACACAATACACTTATAATACCAACAAAATAGGTATGTATGTACATGTACATTACAGCATGTAATTAATGATAACGATGATAATATATCACAGTATACATAAATCTATTCCTGATTACATAAATTAATGGAACGAAAAACAATATTAATCTCTGAATAATAAGGAGTGATATTAATATAATAAACAAATTGAAGATAATCAGAATAAATAACTGAAACAATTAATGCTAATAATAGCAATGAATCATTATTACTGTTGTAAAATATATTTATGATTATACATAATTATTCATTTTATATATACGTTATAAATGATAAAATGATGATTTGTTAATAATAAACTATAATTCATTTGACTTGTGGGGGGGTATTATTAACTATATAAGCGTAATAATGTAAAAGTCAGACTGTAGCTTGGTTATTACAACTAAATTGTAAATATATTTGGTTTGAGACTAAATGGGAGTGAAGTTTACATCATAACCTGTTTCCATGTCTACAGACAGAAATGTTGTTCAGTTTTACGTGGTGGGAACATTTTAAGTCTCTACGTACAGAATGTGATGCAGGCTTGTTTCATTCCTGCGGTCATAAATACCGTCCTGCCGCTTCGCCGGCGTCTGAGTGTCTGACCTCTTCACACTGACATCTTCTGTTCTTTATATAAACGTTCTCCTCTGTTCCTCCTCTTGACTGCCTTTTGTCTTCCTCACCTCTCCAGTCATGGCCATCATCGCTTCTTCTCCTGTCGCGGCATCGCACTGGCGGTGGAGACGTTCTGGAGGCGGGGCCACAGGGAGATCACAGTGTTTGTCCCTCAGTGGCGTCAGAAGAGAGACCGATTCACAACAGGTACGAGTCCTCAGATCTGAACACTGGCTTACGACTGTAAAATAACTCGAACGTACACATCGTGTGTGAAGTGGTGATGAATCTTTAACACTTAACAAACCCCAGATTAATTTCTTCTGATGTTTTTAAATTGAGACAACAGCAGAAAAGAGACAAGCAGCATATTAAGCCTTACATTTAATAATTCCTGCTCATGTTGTGCAGCTCCTACTTCTGTCTTCGTGTCTTTCTCATCATCAGCAGCACTTTTTATTTTTATTTATTTATTTATTTATTTTTGCTTCATTTGATTAGAATCTTTGGAGGATATCATAAATACCCAAACTAACTCCCGACTGGTATGGTGCTCCTAAAATCTGGCAGCTTTCAGCCGTAAATGTTCTACGTTTGTGTTTTGCCATCTTAACACCGTTGTTTCAATCAGTGTAAATTCTTTTTATTCCCTTGTGCAGCGAAGACGAAGCTCAGGACTAACTCAGTTTGCAGGTTTATATGAGCCTGAATGTCTTAAAATAGAAAAAAATAGAAGATATTTAGGATTTTTTTCTGTTAACTGTTGAACTTTTGTAGACGGATCACAGGATTAGACACATTCACTTGGAAAAAAATTAGGTCTCATAATAAAACAGAAAATTCTGGCAAAAACTGGAAAATATGGAAATTGGGAAAAAATGAAACAGATTTCACAGGATCCTATATGAGCAGGGGATGGATGGATGGATGGATGGATGGACTGACGGATGGATGGACTGATGGACGGACGGATGGATGGATGGATGGATGGATGGACCGACGGACGGATGGGTGGATGGATGGACTGACGGACTGATGGGTGGACGGATGAATGGATGGATGGATGGACTGACGGACGGATGGGTGGATGGATGGACTGACGGACTGATGGGTGGACGGATGAATAGATGGATGGATGGACTGACGGACGGATGGGTGGATGGATGGACTGACGGACTGATGGGTGGACGGATGAATGGATGGATGGATGGACTGACGGACGGATGGGTGGATGGATGGACTGACGGACTGATGGGTGGACGGATGAATAGATGGATGGATGGACTGACGGACGGATGGGTGGACGGATGGATGGACTGACGGACGGATGGACTGATGGATGGATGGATGGATGGACTGACGGACGGATGGGTGGACGGATGGACTGATGGATGGATGGACTGACCGATGGATGGATGAATGGATGGGTGGATGGACCGACGGACTGATGGATGGACTGACGGACGGATGGACTGACGGACTGATGGATGGACTGACGGACGGATGGACTGACGGACTGATGGATGGACTGACGGACGGATGGACTGACGGACTGATGGGTGGACGGATGGATGGATGGCTGGACTGACGGACGGATGGACTGACGGATGGATGGATGGAGTTT
Organism: Melanotaenia boesemani; assembly: GCF_017639745.1. Taxonomy (NCBI): domain Eukaryota; kingdom Metazoa; phylum Chordata; class Actinopteri; order Atheriniformes; family Melanotaeniidae; genus Melanotaenia; species Melanotaenia boesemani. The sequence goes on along the minus strand of NC_055691.1, from coordinate 8,786,554 downwards.
TGTTCATTGTTAGCTGTCACATGAACCACAAACTAAAACTGGATTTCGTGATTAAACAGCTGTTCGATCGACACTGTAGAAACAGAAATTTTAAATTGGACTTCGTGACCCTCCAAGTGTGAACAACGTAAAACCTGGAAGCTCCCTGCGGGTTTGTTCGAACTGAAGGGTTTCAGATGAGAGTGAAACAACTTCATTCCTGAGTCCCGTTCACTTCCTTCAAGCTGTCGGGGAGTAACATGATAAGTGACGAGATTATTACAGAAAAAGGCAGAAACACAGCGTTTAAACCAGTTCTTCAAAGTAAGATTACCAAACAACGCTCAGAAAATACACTATTGTGTAATTTTCCGTTCCACCCTCATTTCTTCATATTTCTTTTCGAAGCTGTCAGACTTTCTTGTAATCTTTTAAGATGCTCTTAAGTAACAGTTTTCTGGACTTTCTGAAAATCTTTATTTGGACTTTTCCTGCTTTTTCACACGTTTTCACTCATTTTTATTTTTATTTAAGCCACTTAATGTGGACCTGTGAATTATTCAGGCATAAAAAAGGCTGCTAAGACAAGGGATAGACCAGACAGCTTAGCAAATAATATATATAAATGTAAAAAATAACAGTTTACGGCCCAGTAAGTCTTTTAGAATGAGCATCTTTAGGTTGCTCATGTGGCCCAACCTGTGGAAACCTCACATCTATAACACTAGAGTTTCCCAATATTCATTCATGTATTTACATGAATAAGTGGGACTTGTTTCGGTCTTCATTATTTACAGGCTGCGATGCTACTAGCCGGTCTCCGTATCTGTGTCCAGGTGGCTTCATCTGGTCTTTGTTCCCCTCTCAAGGAGTGAATGAAGGATTTCCTTCATCACAGCTAGAAAACACTCTTCACCTTTCCACAAGAAACAGAAAGCTGACAGCAAAGATCACATCGAAGTATTTTTTTCCTCTAAGTGACAGAAAGTGGAAATCCCTATACGGTCCTACAGGTTAGAGCCGTATTCATGGTGCCCGGAGGAAAATCTGTAGTTCCCCCTGTAGGTGTGAGGAAGGGCCGCTGTGTTCTATTGTCCTGCCAGACTTTCATAGTTATGTTTAAAACCATATTCAGCGATATACTGATACCGGTATTGGTCTGATACTACATGCGTAGTATTCTGGGTATTAATGAAAGTGTTCAATACCAGTGCGGTGAGATTAATCTGGAATCAGTGTGTTAATTTAACACGCAAACCGCACAGTTATGACTCGTGCTGCGTTAATAAATGGGCCATCATCTCAATGAGAGAAGCTGATTTTGGGCATTTAGGTGATTTGTCACAGCTGTGAACATAATCCATCACAAACTACTTTATCCTCCTTATTGTTGAATATTCTGATAGTTTTCCAGCTTTAGAGGCCGTCTGCAGGATGATCCATTAGATGTGGTACCGGTGCATCCCCCATCACATTATCACCAGTAAATGCTTTAACCTTCCCGTTAATGTTGCAGGTCAAAGTTTGAAAGTTTTTTTAAAGTTAAAAACAAATGTGTGCACTCGGGGGTCTTTGAGTCCTTCTAGACATTTTCATTATCTCGAGGCCAGTTCTGAGTCTGGTGATTTGATTATGAACCAAATGAGGGAAACCACTATAAATGTTCCTCAAGCAAGACATTCACAGACAAAAATGATGAAATACAGAGACCTTCATCCCAAAGTATACATCTACCTTCACAGAGACAGTTGGGCCCAACTCAATACAAAGATTACATCTGCTCAGAATTTTAAATCAAAATGCAAGAAATCAATGTCATGTCAAACTATCCTTCAAATGTACTTTTACACAAGTTTTCGCATGAAAAACAAGTGAATTGTTCTCCTTGAACCACGATGTGGAAGAGGTAAAAACAGCATTACACTAAATATGACTAGAAAAGGTTAGTACATTAATGTTGTTATAATAATGTTATATAATAATGAGATATAAACTATGTTTATTGGGATTTCCTTTTTTATCTTTTTTACTTCTGATACTGTCAGACAATTAATTTTTCCCGGGAATTGACCCGGGAATATGAGAAAAGAACAAAGATTACTGGAGGGTTGGTCATCTTTGCTCAAGCGTAAGCGAGAGACCTTGTCTGGGCTGGTTAACCTGTGAAGCCCTACAGACTCGCAGCTGAGGCCGGCTGATAAAGTTTTAACAAGCCGCTGCCCTCCTTCCTGTTTTCTCAGCAGTGAAGAAGTGAGGGGGGGGGACTGAAAACTTCAGTAGTAATAGTAGTAGTAGTAGTAGTAGTAGTAGTAGTAATCACTGTAGCTGTTTTTCTTTTCTTTTACAGAACAACATTTTCTAAACCAGCTGGAAGACCTGCGGCTGCTCTCCTTCACCCCCTCCAGGGAAGTCTGTGGTCAGAGGATTTCCTCGCATGACGACAGGTATGCTCCGTCTCCTGCCGGTTTCAGTCGTCCTGCAGGTGGCTCTTCTCCTCCTACGCAAACATCAACATCCTGCTTGTGTTTAGTTTGTTGCTAAAATCCTACAAAATGCCAACTCATCCTGACTCAGCACTTCAGCCCTCCCTTTTCCTTTCCGAGATGAGAATGAGCTTCCGACCTTTGAACGCTGGGAAAACCCTGAATGTAAAATCCAAACACACCCTCTGTTTTTCCTTCCGACAGGTTCCTGCTTCACCTGGCAGAGAAGACAGACGGGATCATCGTAACCAATGACAACCTGAGGGACTTTGTTGACACGTCCGACACCTGGCGCAGGATTATTCAGGAGAGGTGAGGCACAGCTCAGTTCGTCTTCTCGCCAGGAGGTCCACCCAGGCCGCTGGCAGATGATAAACATTTAAGTCTTTGTTTTCTTTAACTTGACCAAAAATCTTTCAGAGTATGAGAACGCATTGGGCGTTTGTTTTAGATTTTACTCACCTCAAATAAAAAATGTTTATTTCTAGCAGACCGAGAAGCTCAAAGATCAGACTGATGCTGATGTGTGTGTGTTAATCATCTGTAACATGGTTGTGTATGAGGACAAAACTTCAGCATTTCTGAGTGTTTGTCGCCCTCTGCTGGTCGCGGTGCGTCCTCACTGACTGCTTCCTGGTTATAACTGCCGCTGAATTCCCCCTCACACCAGCTGGTCTGGTGATGATGCGCTGAAACTGGACGAGTTTGACTGGTGTTCAAGTGGAGAACAAAGAATCGAAAAGTCCACTGAAATTAATTTCTCAGGTTTTTCCCATTGTTTCTCTTCTAAATGTTAATCAAAACTGAATCCAAGAGTAGTTTTTACAGATTTATTTAAATTTCTTTCCTAATGTGGCAAAATGTTTGGTCAAGAATTATTTATAAACTATGATTAATATAAACATTAAACGAAACTTGGTTTATTTCTTTTGATTTATCTTAAAACTCAAATATTTAAAGTTTTAACAGGGATTTGTTATTAAATTATATGAATTATACGTTTTTATTTTATCGTTATTTTTTTTTATCAATTAGTTAAATATTATTGTAATTGTATTTTTCATCAAATTATATATTTATGCATTAATATTTTAAATGTGATCATTTTTTATTAGCAAATTATGAAACATTTTTATTTCTTATAGGGATTTTATTTTATCAGATTACATAAATAATACATTTATGTCTTAATATTATGGTTATTTTTTAATATTAATATAGATAAACAACTTTTTTTTTATTATTTTAATGTTATAATAGTTTCCCTTCTGTAGTTAATAAAGTTTGTTTTTGTTTTTCATTTAATTTCCTGGAAAATTCTGAAAATATTTACATATATTATTTACATATTAACTTTTTGAGGAATGTTTTTCAGGAAAAGATTGAGAACCTGTAAAAATGAGCGTTAATTAGACGTTTACTCTCTGTGAATTAACTCTGCTTCTGACCAGCTGGGTCTTCGTTTTGTTTATTGTAATATTAAGAGCGATCATTTTATTTTAGAATGATCAAATCGTTTTAATCAGCATCTAAATCTTAATGTTTTCACAGCAAAATGTCTCTTTTTCACAACTTCTGACAAAAGGATTAACGCTTCACCTCCATCAGCTTCTGTGTTCATATGACAGCATTGTCATGAAATTATTTAAAGTTAATGAATTTAAAGTTAACTCTCAAAGCAGCTGAATTCTGCTAAGATTTGAGAAATTGTGATAGAATCGGCATCTGCAGCAACACATCCAGCACCATCCCAGCACAGGGGCCCCTCAGGGATGTGTGCTGGGGACCCTCCTTTTCACCACACTGAGCTGCCATTACACACCTACACACAGCTCTCAACTTCTTGTCAAGTGTGTGGATGACACGACTGTGGTGGGCCCCATCAGCAACGGGGATGAGACGGGCTACAGGAGTGGGGTGAGCCACCTGGCCATCTGGTGGATTGTTTTGGAGATTGTTGGACTTCAGGAGAGAGCACACCCAGCTTGCTCCTCTAACCATCAGCGGTGCTGCTATGGAGAGGGTGAGCGCCACCAAGTTTCTGAGTGTGCACGTCACAGAAGATCTCAACACTGCATCACTGACCAAGAAAGCCCAGCACAACTCCACTTCCTCTGCAAGCTGAGAAGAGCCAGAGCCCCGGTCCACATCCTGAGAACCTTTTTATAGAGGCACGACCATCAGCATCTCGACCTCCTGCATCACCGTGTGGTGCGGAGCCTGCACGGCGTCCTGCTGCAAAACCCTCCAGCGCCATGAGAGCAGCTGAGAGGATCATCTGTGTCTTTCTCCCCTTCCTTCAGAGCATCTGCAACACCTGTCTAACCCACAAGGCCCCCCGCTTTGCTGGTGATCCCACCCACCCAACTCGCTCGCAGCCTCTTCAGCCTGCGGCCGTCAGGAAGAAGGCTGCCGAGTTCAGGACCAGCAGACTGAAGGACAGCTTCATCCTCTCAGAAAGCTGAACTCTGTCCCTACTCTGCCTCCCCTTCGCTTCCTGCGCTCTGCACATGCTAAACTGCACCAGCCTGTTTCGTCTGCACTATAATAATCACTTTATCACCCAGGTTGTGTTTGTACTTGTCCTATTTATTTACTCACTTTTATTACATGACCTGATGTTATTTTAATACTTAATTTGTTCAGCTTCTTTTTTTTTTTTTTTTACTGTTAACTTGTGTGTCACTTAGCAACACCGTAGCCTTAGCGAGCAGCCGTATTGATTCTCTGTGTGAAGAGAAAATGGAAAACCGGATGTTTGATGGTGACTGTGTCTCCTCGTGTCCCTCAGGTTGCTTCAGTTTACCTTCGTGGAGGATCACTTCATGATTCCTGATGACCCGCTGGGGAAAGACGGGCCTCACCTGGACATTTTCCTGCGTAGGGACAGCAGGTATGTGTCCCGACTGTGGTGAGAAGATGACAGATAATTCAGATCTTCCTTTCACCCATCTTGTCCTCCTCTTAGGTGGGCTCCAGCTACTCCTCCTCCTCTGAGGCCCCCAGACTTCCGGGCCCCGTCCCAGCACCAGCAGCCCATTTATGTTCAGGCCCTTCCCTCCGCCCCACGGACCCCCACCTCCCTGACGTCGCACCCCACCGCCCACTGGCCCCATTCCGGTCCCCCTGAATGGCACCCGCCTCGCCGTTCGCCCTCCCCATCACCCTCTGCTCCACCTCAGCGGTCGCCGGGGGAAACATCAGAGCTAAAGAGGAAGCTGTACGACATCTTCCCCGACCAGAAGCAGCGAATCGACCGCATCCTCAGCGACAACCCGTACATGAGAGACCTGAACGCCTTGTCCGGGTTGCTGCTTGGATAAAACCAATAAAGCTGGCAACGCACGTCATATATACACACACACATGCAAGAATATACATACGTGTCTGCATATGAATAATTTATTTGAGCATCCTGTCCAGCGTGGAGGCCATGCAAACATTTTCTGATTATTTTACAGACTGATCATCAAACTTGCTGCTATTTGCTATAAGTATTTTTGGGAAATTGGTCTTTTCATTCGTGGCTTTTAAATGAACGGAGGTGAACAACACTGGTGCGACAGAGCGCAGCTGTGAACACATTACCAGAGTTTTGTTCGGTTGGGAGGAAATCCCTGCACACTTGGCATCACAGCGTTTTAAACTGACTCCGTTCTGGATGCAGAACTTTTTGTTCCGATGTTTACAACACGGGCCGGTTGTGCATGTTTTTTTTAAAAATCACAACGTACAGTTTTCACGCTTGTGTTGCTCTGGATCACGATGGACTGGTTTGAGTTCACGGTTTAAAAGTTTGAAGTTGATTTGAGCGCAACGAACCTTTTCAGCTCACTTTTCTTAGTTCAGTTTTATCAGAGAAAGCATTAAAGACTCATCGGAAGGACGTTTTGGGCTGTAATGACCTGTGTTTTTATTTTATTGAACTCAGCGTAAATTGGTTTACTTCAAGCAACACTGCCCGTCTTTGTCCTCACGTCTCCTTTCTGTCCGGGTTTCTCTGACTCATAGGAATGACAGAAATGCTGTCGTTTTCACCTCTGGGTCCTTGAACACACCGGCTACATCACAGACAAGGAAGACGAGTAGCAGAAGAGCATGAATGCTTGTAGATCCACACCTCTACAATGTCCTGTAGACAGATCACAACACAGCTGACCGTCAACCACCAGCAGAAACAATATTTTCAGAAGTACATTATCTTTAGTGAGGATTGTGTGAAAACAGCTTAGATCTAAAGCTACTACGGAAGCCCATAAGGAACAAACCAACAGACGTTTATGCATCTAAATGATCATTTCCAGCCTGTTGCAGCACGCTGTTGCTTTAAAACGCTTCGCTTGCCACCAGGTTCTACCTATTCTGAGCGGTTTTCGTCACTTGTAAGAAATTTTGTTTTTGTGGGTCAGATTGCTTGTTTCTTGTGCAAAATCTGGCAACTCCAGCAGATCAAGAAGCAGAAAGCAGAATGATGCTCCCCCGTTTAGAAGAATGTGGATATTATGGAAGTTTTGGACAAACCCAAACATGGAAGATATAACTCATGAGAGCATTCAGAGGGAAGCTGACTTGTTTAGGTTTAGGTCATCTGTTTGTTGCCTTCAGAGCTTTGTCATGTTGGAGTATAAGGATTAAGGATTCCTAAAATGTGAACTAAGCTAAAAGCTATTTTGAAGGATGGCAAGATATAGCCTTTTTTTTTTTTTTTTAATTGAGGATATAAAACATCTCAAACCTGGAATCTGTCATAGCAGATTGTGTGTATGCTAAGTTGTGGCGTTTTGCTGCCCATCACTTCTGCATCAGTTAGAAGATTTTTAGCTTTAGCTCACATGTCAGAGAACCATCAGATTAATCAGTCGAGTGTCGTGTCTGCTGACGTCTGCAGGTAAAAGCTGACTGCTTATGTAACATTTTACAAGAAAAACTGCAAATTTCACCCAACTGAGAACCTCCGCCTGCCCTCAGACAAACAGGTCCTGCAGCTCTGATGCTTTTTGTCCTTTCTGGGCTTCTGTAGCGACATGGTAGACGATGAGCACGATCTGCTTTTTAAACCACATGTTGATACAATTCTCACCTAAGAAAACATATTTATGAATATTTTTCTGCAAGAACTATGTGATTTGATCCCCCTCTTTCCTCAGTGAGCATCTCAACAACAGTTTGGTCTTTCATTAGATTAAGTCTCTGCAGGATCAACCGACCCAGCTTTGGTTTTTGTGTTTCTGCAATGCTCCGTGAGCTTTGAACCTCGGTGCGTACGCAGGAAGTAAGTCGGCCCATTTGGTCTCAGATGGAAACGAACACTAAAAGATTTTTACATTTATTTTTCTTGTTGGCTTGAGTTCCATTTAAACCACGCCACAAAAGCTTCAACCTGACAAAAACATGGCCAATTTTTTTTTAGTTCCACTGAAGAATGTATTGAATGCACTGAACATGAGCCAACGAGGTTTGCCAGAAAACACACATTGTGGGCTGCAGCTTTCATATTTAATGTGCTTCTAAGTTTTGTAAAATAAATAAAACTCTTCATCTCCCTGTAAGAAAATTCTGCACATAAACCTTCCAAAATTCTGTTCATACATGTTATGATGTTGGTGTCAGGATTACTGAAGGATTGTTTCTCTTGTATTATAATTCTTCTGTGTATATTGATTTCACTTTTTTTGTAAATATACACATTTTTGGCTACAGTGCACATATGTTTTTGTGTATGTGGAAAACGATAAATGCAGCATTCCCCATAAAATCTGCACACAGATCATCCTCCTGCTATCGCCTGCAATGTTTTAAATCTTTTTTTTTTTTCTCATGTTTTTCAATTATTTCAGAATTTTCCACCTGAGCTCAGTTACTCAATAAAAATAACTATTTGTAGAGCAGTTACACATGTGCAAAACAGACTGCTTCAAATAAGCAGTAAAAGCAAACAGTGTCACCATCACCACCAGTAGATACTGACACCCTCCACTTTAACAGGTCCACCATACTGGTACCAGGTTGGACCACCTTTTGCTTCTGAACTACCTTAATTCTTGGTGTGAGAGATTCAACAAGGTGGTGGAAAAATTTGCTCCATATTGACATGACAGCATCACACAGTTGCTGCATCCATGATGAGAATCTCCCGTTCCACCACATCCCAAAGCTGCTCTAGAAATGTGAGAAATGAGTGGATTCAGCTGTAACGACATGAGGAAGAGGAGACCCCCACTGTGAGGTTTACTCATCACATTCAGGTCTCAGCTTTGGGAGTGCTGTGGTTGTGGTTCAGATGAACCTGTTTCAGGTTCAGTGCCTCCAACGTTTGAGTCGAACTGATGAGAAAAGACTGAATTCAGTTCTCATGCTGCGATGCAGAGAGGCCTTCAGTCTGCAGCCTCAAATCAGAAACATGATGCAACACATCAGCTTGCTTGAATGATTCATAGGTCAGAGGTGAGTGACCTAAACAAAAACCTGAAGAACTATTAATCAAAACCACTTTAAACGATTACAACTAAGTCAAATATAAAGAAATAAACGCTGGATCAAGACTTTTGCACAGTAATGTATCTTATAAATGGTGCCATGCGTTTCCACTTTATAAAGCTCACACAGATCCAGGAAGGTCATTAATCCCTATCAGACTCTGTGTGTGTGACCATAAACACCCCCACCTTTTAGGTTTGCTCTGGATGTGTGCGTGTGCACATCTTCTCGTTCACCAGGGGTCAGTGTGCACTCAGCTGTGGGTAAAACTCATCATTTCTATCAGTTCACTTCAAACCCTGCAGAGGGATTGGCTTTCAGCTTCACCAGGTCATGTATGTAAAAACAAGGTAACAAGGGTCAGAGCATGGCTCAAAGATATCTGACCTTACACTAAATAATATATAATATGACCAACCTTGTTACTCGGCTAAAGAAAACATGAACACAAAGCTATTTAAACTTCCACTTCATTACCTTTCATTACCCTTCATTAACAGGTGTGGAGTCCCAGAAGTAACAGGAAGTCATTTTTAACTTCAGACAACTTAAAGGAAATTAATTTTATACTTCTTGAAGTACCTGTCATTACTTGGAGTACTTTCTTCTTCTCTTTTCCTTTTGTTAATGTCTCATGCTCTACACTTAAATATGATTTTATATATTAGATGAAATGGAAATTTGAAAACTTTTTGATGATGAAACCAAGGTTTTAGAAGATTAACGGCTTTAAATTGTTCTTAATTTATTTGAAGTACACGTCTCTGTTATTTTAGATACAATGACAAAATTATGATGTGCTGATATAACAGTCTGTCGTAAAATCACCTTTAGTATCAGTTGTAGAAAATTAAATCATTACTCTGATTTAAAACATAATAACTAGTCCTTTGAAATACAATAAGAGTTAAATGCATTGTGTTAATTAGTTTACTAATTACTTTTATCAGATGTGATGCCAAAGAAATGATTTTCAGCATCTTCCTGACCTACTTCATCACATTTAGAAAATATAAACAAATCCAGGAACTGATGCTGGCCCTTTAAAAAGTTTTTAAAGAGGCAAATGTAGACAAAAAAAACTTTATAGCAAATCCATTCTCCTAATTATGGAAGATTCCCCAACCAGCAGATTAAATGGCTACAGGTTAGGGTGTCAGGACTGGGTATTAAAGCAGCTCCACCCAAGCTTTATTATTTGCAATAATGAAGGGTCGTGGCTGTCCACTTTGGTTCAAACTCCATCAGAATCATCTATAAGTTCAGACTGCTGACTCTATGGATGGATTTGAGAATAAAAAGAACACTGATGGAACAACACATGGGCGCCGTCCCCGTGGAGGATGATGGTGTTTTAACACCCACACTTTTCGCATTGAGAGGGTTCCACCTGGCCTTTTTTCTTCTTCTTCCTGTGTTGTGCACAAATGTGGCTGGTCTAGTGTCTCTCTGGTCTTCTGTGTCTGCTCCTCCTCTCCCTCTCATGTTGCTCCGCGAATCATAATGGCTGACGGTGATCAGATGATCAGCTTTTCTCTCTTGTAGCATTTGTACATTGTTCAGCAGAGAAGGAGGAAACTAGCGGGTCATGGTTCATACCAGCACGTATTTACCCCAAGTATTGCTTTTGGCCGGAAACACAGTAGCTGGCTGGTGGTAGACAGGATTTCTAAACAGGGTGGGTCTAGAAAGGTTTTGAAGGGGGAATCAGGCAGAAGCATTAGCCAGGAAAAGGGGGGCACAAATGAGACTTATGTGTTTTTAGCCAGATCATCAGTTTTATCAAAGTTTCTTCATCAATAACAGCTGTTTAACGTCATTTGTCAACATCTGGTGGTTTTATGACCGATATTTTCACCATGTGATCATGTGTAGACGGTTGGAGAGATGATGCTGGATGAATTCTGCATTGTGATCTAGAAGAGTGGTTCCCAAACTGTTTTCATTGGGGACCCCCTTCATGCAATTACTAAAAAGCCATGGACCCCCTGCCCCGCCTTGTGCTGAAACCATGCTCGGTTTTATGCTTTCACAAGAAGGATTCTCAGCATAAATAATGTATTCTGGCTGAGTCCTGTCCTTCCATAAAGCCAAAGTTAAATTAACAACATATGGCCTTACTTTATTTTCTTAAAATAGGGGCATGTGTGGATATTAATCACAGTAGCTCTGAATGATCAAGGCCTCGGGGACCTCCTGTGGTCTTGGGGGGACCCCCCTGGGGGGTCTTGGATGCCAGGTTGGGACCACTGATCTAGAACATGGTAGAGATGATGTGGAACAACATTACAACATACATTACATGCTGCATTTACTGACCCTTGGACATCTGATGTTTACTCATGGGAAGGTCAGTTAATACTAAATATTAGTATGCATTCACTTACAGTAAAAATGGGCAATTTTTACAAATGGTGATTAATCATGATTAATTAATATGTAAGCTGTGATTAATCTGATTAACAATTTAAATTATTTGACAGCCCTAAAAACTTTTTCTCTTGCTTGTTTCTTAGCGCAAACTTTAAAGGTTTAAGGCAAGTCAGACTTTAAATGTTAAATGTTCTTCTGAACACAATGTTTTTGGCCAATGAAGACACAAAAATAATTTCTTTGGACTTGTGTCTTCATTAAGTTCAATGAAAAGTTACATATGTTGTTTTTTTTTGTTTTTTTCCCAACTTTTCTGGAAACAAATTCTGCACTTCACTCCTTTGGGCTGCTGCTGAATGATCTCCCTGACCCTTCTGTTGCACCCGACCAGGCAGGAAAACCTTCATTAGACCTCCATCCTGTTCCATCCCAAGAACAGAAGGGGGACTGAAGGTAGAGGCCCTCCTGATGAACGAGGTGTATGGTTACTTTTACTTCGGAGAACTCCCTTCATCACTTTGCTTTCATGTAAATGTGCTGTCTCTGTTTCAGGATCACGTTCAGTCTTTAGGTCCACTTATGAAGTGAAATCCTGAAGTACCTGGACAACAAATAACATGTATGTTTAGAGGAAATACATGCCTGCTCCTCTTTTCTTGAGATCAACATCTGTACATCTTACTGAGGTCATCAGATCCTGATGCAGAAACACAGAACACGTGTCGGGTTCAACCTTACATAAGAAACATACCGCCTGCAACCTGACTGCCACGATGCAAATCAGGTGGCTTGAGTTTCAGGTGTTTGGCTAACACACATTACTCCTGGACTGCAGTGGAAAGTGTCAACGTTACTCACATGCAGGTCTGCCTCAGCCAAAAAATAGCTCCCAGAGAGTTCCCCCGAGGCCATGTGGTCTAATTTGGGGCAGACAGGGAGGAGGCTCTTGTTGCAGGAAGTGTCAGAACATGTGGTTCTGCACATACATGAGGTTCTGACTCCAAGGAAACAAAACCCCCCAGTGAATGTTTAACATTGAATACACTCGCATTAAGACTGGTTTTATGTTGCTGTTTTCATGAAGGAGTGACAACTTATTGTATTTACAGTCAAATTTAACTATTATTTTTATTTAAATATTTATGAGCAGACGCTTTCCCCAAAGCGACTTACATCTGAAGGTGGTTAGGCAGTAGCATTCAGGGTCTTGACTAAGCACCCAACTGGAAGGTGTTAATATTCGTCCCCCTGTGGGATTCGAACTCAGGTCTCCCACATGAACAATGGATGCCTGGTTTAACTGCTTATTAAAGACCCACAACTGTACCTTGGCAGATTTTCTCCGTGAGGCATCCCCTAACAGCACCATGTATATTGCATCCTGTCTCTTCTCAAAGACCTCTCCAGCCAGTAATAGTCAGTCCAGTGTTGACTCTTGTCTTGACAACCACTAATTGATAGTGAAAAAGCACAAGAAAAAAAAAAAAAAAACAGCTCCTTGATTGGCCAGGACCGAAAGACGAAATCTTTCTGCTTTCCATGCTACAGACACAAATTTAATGTTGCACCACTGGTTACTTGCGGTAAATGAACTGTTTTTGTGATCAGTGGTTGTTCAGTGGAATGTCGCCCCCTAGTGAGCAGATGTAACTGCATGACCTAGTCCAATCAAACCACGAATGCATCCTGACTGACCTTGAATGAATACATATATATATGTGTGTGTGTGTGTGTGTGTGTGTGCGTGTGTGTGTGTGTGTGTGTGTATGAAGTATGGTATGAAGTAAGGTATGAAGTCTTTATTTGCCCCATTTAACAAAAATGTAAAAAACTAATTTCCATCAAAATAATTTTCGTATATTTACCATTTATTATTTTCTGATATATTAAAGTAGAGCAAAAGGAGACAGAAAACAAGTATTAGCTTATATAAAACAGGATTTTGAACAAAGTTTTAACCATAAAGTGTTGCAAAAGGTCACAGCAACCATATCCAGTATTATGCAATAAAATAGTTATATTAATAAATATATAAAAAATAAAAACACTAAAAATCACAACTTCATAAAAAATGCTGCAAAATCCTGGAGGAACTGGATGAGACGCATAACAAATAATTTCTTATTATTTAAATGAGTATTTGAAACTTTAAAAAAAAAAAATGTAAATTAGTATTGTTTGTTTTTTGTTTTGTTGTTTTGTTTGTTTTTTATTTAAAATGCAGTTTCTTAAACTTGTTTGTTTCAAGGATGTAAATCTAGACTTTCAGGAACAGCATTAATAAACGGCACCTGGTTCATTTGAGGAGACTTTTCTTATTTACTATTTCATTTCTTGTCCAGTTTCTTTTATTTTCATGGGTTTTTCTCAGCAAACCAGCAAACTAACACATGCTCTGCTGAAGAAAAATAAGCTCCTTTTAGGCCTGTGGGCACAGGATGTGATTGAGACCTTCGGTCGTAACTCTTGAACAGAGGATGAGGAAATAGTGGCTCCCATAATAGACTTGTGGTTTTTCCACTCTTATTGAGGCTGTTCAAACACAAAACCACGTCTGTTCCTCTGCTTCCATGTTTTTGCCTGTTTCCCTGATTCCCACTCTGGCTGCTGCTGTTCGTGTCATGAACAACCCTGTATTTGTGGATGTAAAGACACAAATAATGCTGTTTGCTCTGCAGATGTGCTTTGATCACTGACTTTGGCCTGTAATTTAATATCTCCGTTTCATCATCTTGTCATTACATTAATCTGATGTAAATTCATTTGGACCAGAGCTGCGGTCAGCTGTTGAACAGAGAAATATGATGTTTTGTAAAAACTCACAGCTAGTCAACAAACAAGCCGCAGACACGTCACATGGCACATAGACACCTTGTTGATTCAGGTTAACAAGACTGTCAGTTTGACAGGCTAATGTTTAATATTCAATTCAGTTCAGCTTTATTTGTAAAGGCCCAATTCCCAACAAAGTCATTTAAGGCATTTTACAGAAATAATCAATTAAAGCCAATTCACTGTGATCAAATTAAAACAAATCAACGTCAGTCCAGTTTATAATAACTGTTCAGACACGCCAATTCATAGAAAATAATAGCCTAGCTAAGAAAAACCAACAGATTGCATTGAATCATACACGTGTTGGATGGTCTTCTTTGTAAACACACAGGCAAATTTAGTTAGTCTTCTGTTCTTCCTACCTCTAGACTTTCCTCCATCTGAAGAGCTCATTTATTTATTTATTTGCTCTATTCAGTCCCATGGGTAAAAAAAATTAGATGAAAAAAGAATTTAATGACTTCATGACTTTGTCTCATTAGACACTTTTTTTAAAACCGATGCTGGAAGACTTGGAGGCAGATGCATCTATTGGGGTTTTTCTTGACTTCCTGGTGGAAAAATCCCCCATAAAGCCTTCTGCTACCTCTGAATATTAGCTGACTTATTATGGTCCATAAAACGGAACATTTTGGATTCAGTAAAGAAACTTCATTTAAATTGGATTTTATAAATCAAATAAATAAAACACAACAGTGATTGGAGGAAAAAAGAGGGAAAAGAGGGAGTGAAGATGGAGGTCATGTCATTCAGTCTTCAAGCTGCACACATGTAACTGGTTAGGATTAAGATTAAGAGGTCATGTTGCTTCTTTCATAGTAATCTGGACATGAGGGACACCGCCCCCCCCCCCTCTCTCTCTCTCTCTCTCTCTCACTCCATCCACCCACCCATCTACCCTTATGGCAGATAAAGAGAGGAGGACGAGGTGGGGGTGGGCTGCACAGGGTGGGATTACAGAGGAGGATTGGTTATGTAAGTGTATTGTCCCAGCAGGCGATCGGCACTCAGAGCGAAAGAGTAAGACATGCTCACACGGAAAAATGAGAAGAAGAAGAGCCGACTTGTAAATATGATCCTGTCCTGAGAGGTGGCTTCAGTCTCTTTACTGCGATACTACAGAGAGAAACGGCTCGTTGCTATCCACAAAGTCTTCAATCATTCCTCGTTTCTTTATATGTTGCTAAAAAAAAGCAGCTTATTGAAACATGTTAGCATAAATGGGAAAGTTCTCTTGAAGGACTTTTCAAAGCTCTTCTTTGGATGTTTCTGCCTTTTCTTCTGTTCTCTGTCCAGATGATCCCACACTGCTGTGGGTTCTGGGGAGGATCCACCCCTTCATCAGACTTTTTGAGGTTCATGTTTTGGGGCGGATCCATCCCTCCATCCGACCCATTGAGGTCCGGGTTCTGGGGAGGATCCGTCCCTCCATCAGACCTGTTGCCACTGATCTTCAGTCCAGGTCTTGTGTCATGTGACATACCTCAGCCTTTACTCCCTGTTTCCCTTCTTTAAGAACGGCTTCTTTACAGCCACGTTTCCATGGAGACCATTTCTGATGAGACTTCAGCCAACAGTCGATGGATCAGCTGAAGGTCCAGATGCATTTCTCAGGTCCTGGTTCAGGTCTTTGCTGGATTTGTCCCATATTCTTAAGGAGATCAACATTAACATAGATAGTGCTTTTTAGTCCTGACTCTATTTCTTTGTCCAGTTGCTGCCCACCTAAAGAAGGAACTTCTGAATGTCCACCATTCTCCTCCTTTGTTTCTGTGCCGTGTTCAAGGCATGGTGCCATCATGACATGCTATCCTGCTTACACTCCACCTACCATGTAAGGGCATGGTTGGCTGTAGAAACACAACAGAGATCAGGGTTTACTGAACCAAACCATCTGATCCCGAGTTGGACCCCTTTGTGGAAATGGGGCTATAGTTGCATAAACTATTTGATTTATAACAAGTAAAAGGTCATCTGAAATTTTTTAAATAATCACCTTTAAAAAAAGTTCCAGTTATGAATTTGTAAGAGATGTTTTTTTTTTTGTAAGGAATGAAACTACAGAGAAAGGGCATGGAGGCGAGAGAGAGGGGCTGGGGAAGGAAAGGAGAGGAAGTGGGGAGATCCAGAATGTTAAGCTGTGCTGGTATGCTGCAGGAATTTGAATTTCTTGCTCAGATGTAACAACAAACACAGTATCTGACTTTTTCTTATATAAGTGAAAAGAAGAAAGGGGTGGAGTGAACATACTGAACAGAAAAGAGAGGTGGAAAAGACACCTCGGAGGGGAGGGTGTTATGCTGTTTGTCAGTCCTCCTACCCTGAAACCAGAACAAGTTCTTTGCTGAGAAATTGTTTGCTGCCGAGATTCTTGTGGAAAACCTCAGCGCTCAGTCCTTAAAACTCTGATTCATGTTGACTGTCTGCAGTGAAGGAGGTAGAAAGACCGGAACTAGCTGCGTTTGAGGGAGGCTGCTATTAAATGGGGACTATATGTGATATTAAAACATTTCTTCTGCTGTGTTTGGGGTTTTTGAGTTGTCTAACAACACCAAATCAGATAAAGTCAGGCTTGAATTTTCATACATCGTTATTGTCCATACCTACTGTATCTACCCTTTCATCCCTTAACTGATATGGTACACCCTGAACAGGCAACCAGCCCATCATGCTGTATGGCCATGGGCTTGTATGGAAAATGTATATAAAAAGAAAGAAGATGCAGTGTTTCCAACATTAGGACTACCAGAAAAAAAAAACTGAATCAATATTATTTTTAACTTCCCCCGGCTGTTTGAAGGGTAATGAGAAAACTGAGAACAATTTTTTTTTTTTAAGTTTTTATTTTCAATATATCATGTGTCCACTCCACGCACATCAGAACGTCATACATGTAAAACCGAACTTTGATAACAATCAGTAAATCCCCCCAAAAATACCAAGAAGTCAACATAAGAATGATTGAAATCTCCACATCACTGTTCTGTAGTGTATTTATACATGAAAATACATATCAAGGTATTTGCTACCATATCAGGGAAACACCTGATACAGTAGCAAAGGAATATCTTGCACTCAGTGCACATCATGTATGTGTTGCTGTTCCAACTGGATCTGCGACACCTTGATGCCTGAGTTTCATCCACCATCTCGAGGAGATGGATGGCCCCATAGTGTCTGAGGGCTGCATTTGGCTGAGGTTTTTCTCTTTTGACGTTGAGGAGCGTAGTCATCTTCACTATCACTCACGATTCCTGCTTGAGCCCAAGTAATCAACTGCTCACCAAGGAGCAATTTGAATTTAAGAAACTTCTGTGGTTTCTTTCCCAGATGCAGGCAGTCAGTTTTATACTGACGTCATGAATTGGCGATTGCCAAGTTTAAAAAGTGGAAAACTGTGTGCGCTGTCCATTTCTGAGTGCGAATGGCCATCCTGTAGAAACTAAGTATTTGGTCAAGTCAACACCACCCATGTTGGTGCTGTACTCAGCAACTGCCAGTGGCCTTGACACCTGGACAAACCTTTTGTCTTTCTTAGACCATCTTATGCGTGTGTCCTGAGGCTCAATGCCATAACCAAGCAGAGGATGCCATGGCCACTGGCTTGTTGTCCAACAACTTAAACGCAGCAAGTTCAAGCCACCATCTCCGATGCCCCTCTTCCTTTCTTTTTAAAGGGCTTATCCCTATGTTGCACTCTTTTGGAACTCTGTTCTTCATGAAATTTCCAGTCCTTGTCAGGCCTTTTTCCATCAGGGTTTCCAGGAGGTTCACAGATGTAAAGAACCTGTCAAAGAACAGGAGAGTTCCTCTGGGAATGGACTTGGTCAAATGAATGACAGCTTGTTCTCCAATTCCCTGTGTGACACTGAAGGTGGTCTTGCCTTGGCAGATCACAAAGTCTAAGACCATTTGGTGCGGCCATTTAAACACCTTCAATCCAGTCAGAAATGCTTTGCCTGGCTCATACTGGTACACTGGGCAGCGTCCGATAAATGGAACCATTCTGCTTCTGGCTCAAACTGCATCTTGAGTTATCTCATCAGACAACTCAATATCTGAGTTTACATCAACAATTTGTCACAAGATTCTCTCTGCCTCTGACAGTGAATCTCTTTCTTCTTCTTTGAAAAAAATTCAGAACAAAATGGAGGAAATAACTACAAATATCCACTGTGGGGACATTTCTCAAACGTTTAAATATTGTTGTAAAATATTGTTATATTAATTTAGAAAATGATTTAATGTGCTTGTAAGAGGTTCATAAAATACATTTGCACAAAAAAAGTATTATGCACAGCCTTTTCTTCTTTGCATAAAATGCGATTGTGGTAATGGATGCCATTTTCCTTCAAGAGAAACAGTAAGTTCCCAAAGCCCCACCCCTATAAATGTGGTACCATTCAAAAGCCCTGAATGTCCTCTTTAGAGATCAAAATGAGTTGGTTTAATAGCATGCAGCAGGAAGGAGATATTCAGGTTTACAAATGTCCTCCACAGAGGACAAATTTGAACTACTGGTAGTCAGGAGGTTAACTTTGATATTTCATGTTTTGTCTCATCAGCTTTGTTTAATATGTTCATTTTTATCTATTCCATTATTTTCAGGCCTGCAGCACACAACAAGAAACACTTAAACTGGAACAATTTAGGACCAGTAATGACTTGGAAAACAAATACATGAGTTTTCCACACAGTTTTTCACAGTGTTTCAGTCAGGTGATGTTAATATGTAACTGTGATATGGTACAAAAACAGCCTCCATGAAAGGCTCAGCCATCAAAGGAATCTGGAGGATTTCAGTGCGTTAAGGACAAGGGAGCTAACTTAAGCCTCACAAATGTCACTTCAGTTTTTACTCAGTAGAAAAAAGCCACATGTTAACCTGACGCAGATTTCTAGAGGCAGTGTCGACTTCTCTGGGCTCAGAGGCATCTGGGATGGACCATCTCTTTCAGGGATGTCCATGCATTTTAAATGAGACAATGCAAAACCACATTCTGCTACATTACATCATCATGGCTGAGAAAGAAGAGGGCACAGACACTGGACTGGCCTGCCTACATTCCTGACCTGTTCCCTATAAAGAATGTTGAGCGAATTCAGCAATGAAAAATGAACCATATTTGGAAAACAAACAAATTATGATTGATTATATATAATCTGATTCAGTACACTGTTTTAAGCCCAGGTGTATTTTAAAGCTGAATTACACCTGTGTATGGAAAAATGCATATAGTTATATAGTACTAAGGACTATACAATATAGATAGATAGATAGATAGATAGATAGATAGATAGATAGATAGATAGATAGATAGATAGATAGATAGATAGATAGATAGATAGATAGATAGATAGATAGATAGATAGATGACTTTATTCTTCCCCTAGGAGAAATGAAGTTGTCGCATATGGAGCAAAATCTCTGAGGAATGTTTCCAACACCTTCGTTAATCTATGAAACCACGAATTATAGCAGTTCAAAAGGAAAAAGGTGGTCCAAAAAGCTAGGAGGGAAGTTTTATGAAGTAAACACTTGGCATCAAATTATGTTATGTTTTAAATCTGTAGATTTTGTGCAAATAATAATAATTTTTTACACATGTTGTGAAGTATTAGAATTATATTGGTTCGTTTAGTTTGGTATTATAAATGCTTCCTGAATTATTTGTTTAATTTTTAATTACATTTAAAGTAAAGTACAGTTAAACCAAAGACAGTTTCTCTTTGTAAAGGTGTAATTAGTTAGAATACAATACAAATGTTAAATAAATGCGCTGTCACTGCAATTAAAACGGAGATTTACGCATAAGTTGCAATTCGCGCAGCGCGCGCTCCCGAGACAAACTTCAACAACTGCGCGCGCTCCGGCTGGTACTTAACGCCTGGTGTCTGGTCTCCGTGTCAGGAGCGGTGCCAATGTGTACATCGAGCAGCCGAATGAAAGACGAAAAAAAGAGACATCCTGCGTCCATCACTGCACCACACACGCACGCATTTTTCCGTCGTGAACTGAAGGATATTTCTCCCGAGGTAAGCGGCTGCTCCCCGACAAGTGAAACAGCAGATTTTCGAGTGTAGCGAAAACAACAGCATACGTTAGCTTCCCTCATTAGCGCCGTGCTAATGCTAGGTGTTAGCTAGCTGCGGTTGCCAAGAAGCTAGTTATCCCTTGTCTCTGAATTGATTTGTGTATTTGAAAGCTCCATTTTTTATGGACAGTCGATACAAAAGCATTGTTAGCAGACGCTGTCATTTGCATTTGTTCAACAGTGCTCGAAAGATTAAAGGTATCGGTTTCTCAGATTTATCTTACTCTCGCTAGCTGACAAATCACCGATTGAGCTAGCTAGTAAGCCGTGGGGTGCTGCTTTACGGCAGAACCAGGCCCCGTATGTCTGTAACGGTTACTGTTCGATTGCTACGCTGTTGTGTGCATTGCCAGGCCAGATCTCTTTCAGAACAGGCTAAGTAAAACCACAATGGTATTTTTTGATGTATAGAAATAACATTTTCTTTTTTGTATGTGTGGTGGAAGTGATAAGTAATGTTTACCCCAAAGTAGCAACCGTGGCAGCAGTCAGATCCCCAGTGACTGCGTGCGTTTGTTTGACCTGTCTATAAACAGAACAGGGTACACGTCTGCCTACTATGAATGTTTTTTGTTTATGAAAAGGCTGTGATCTGCTTTAATAGTGGGCATGGTTGTGTGCGTGGATAGCTGTAGATTGGTAAAGTATTAGATTGTAAACAAAACAGCCGGTGTGATAGTCTGACGCTGCAGGAACTCTAGTACACATCATATTTGTTTTCATTGTGGTTTCAAGGTGTCTGTTCAGGCCGATCATTGCTGCCGATAACGTGAATAATTTGCATTATGACAGATGAGCAGTAAGTTGGTGATGATCATAAATTCGTTGGATTCAACTATTTATGTGCTACATGACAAGACGCATAGACTGGGTCTGGAATATTTATTGGCTATGGAGACTTGTAAAGTTTGGGGGTAGTTTTCTAACTACTTCTATTTCTGTATATTTAGTGTTTTTGGTAGTAACGTGTATATTAAGTATATATATATATAAATACTATATATATATATATATATATACGTATATTAAGGATGTGTAACATTCTAGTTGATTTCAGGGAGTTTTATTGAAATTGAGCCTGTGAAATTCGTTGCAAAGAGCACAGTTAGTAGCCTTTATGAAAAGCCAAGTAACTTGCAGTAGGGAACTTTACAACAAAATGCTTTATCCAAGGGTAACATTGCAAACCTGTAAAGCTAAGTATTGATTCAATACAAAATGAGCATTTAAAAGGCATAAATGCACAGTTAACACTGTTGAGTGCAACTAAAACCTCGGATGTGTAACACTGACTGATTAACAAGCTAAAAACATGTAGAAAACCTACATTTTCCATCCACTTCTGCTATGTTTTAACCTGTGCATGCTGGGCTATCACATGTGAATTGTTTCTGTGATGTGACTTGTTGATGTGAGAAAACCTTGTATGGACTGTCACACTGCTCTTTGTGGTGTCGCATGCAAATTGTAAATGTATGTGTACGGTGGCTCTTTCCATCACTTTAACAGGCCTGTCAGAATGTGAAGTGAGGAACATTAATGGAAAATTGACTAATGTGTGCATAACAGATAAACAAAGTCATTAATGCTGTCTGTAAATGACTCCAGTCTCTTCCTTAGTCCACTACTGTTTTACATTGATATAAACTTTTGAACAAATGACTTTATTTAGCAAAAAAAAAAAAAAAATCCCTTTTAAAGATTGGAAAAAGGTCAGTTGATACTGCTTTGGCTTTCCACGAAGAAGAACCTCACAAGCTGCTGAAATGAAAAGTTTTGGTTCCTGCTACTAGAGTGCAACAGATTGCACCTTTTTTTTAAGTTTTGTGTTGCGGTGTCTGAAGCCAACTGACACCCTACATTAAGGCGACAGAGCTCACACCTTCTGAATCTTTCCACTATGTAGTTCTTGAAATGCTAATTTTAAAAATTGTGTTGCACATATGAACTTTTTGGGTGTTTGGGCAGATATGTGGTGTTATTGTTCATCGCTGATGGCTGGCACCTGTACTGATGGTTGGCCATCCTCAATGCTTGGAAGTGAGTGTGTCATGCAGAGTCAGTTATTTTCAGATTGCTGATGCATTGTGGTGAAAATACATAATTTACTGTTTAGACATGGTGGTGACATCCGAATGCAATGAAATGCTAAGAAAACCATGTGTTTATCTGCAAACTATTAATGCTTAGCTGCAGTGGAATAAAGTGAAGCTGCTGTTAATGTTATATGTCTATACCTCAGCACCACACAGTAAGCATGCAAGCTTCATTGCATTGATTTAGAGTAAGGTTTGGTCCCATTTCTTCTTTCAAATATGAAACTTTCCAACCTTAAAACTCAGTGTTTCTGACTTGTTTGATGGAATGGTGATATTCTCAGAGCCGTCGTTGCCCTGCAGCATCCCACATTTCATAACTTGTGCTTATGGGACTCGGCATCCCTTTACAGCTGAGTTTGGCTTTATGCACGCTGGCCGGAAAAATCTGTGTATCATAAAAAATACTAAAAATAATGTTCATACGCCATGATTCATCTTTTGGGTTTGACCCTGTGTCTAAAACAGGTCCAAGCCCTCCCTTCTCTCTGCCTGCATACAAACACAAACAGGTTAATGTTGCTATATCTTTTGCTAAATAATGAGGATAGTGCAGTTCACCCTTGGGGCTTCATCATCTTTGTGATGAAATCGGTTTATGTTGGGTCTGCCTCCGAGTTAATGTTCAACCATCTAGTATTTGATCTCTGAGCTGTGCACTGTTTGGGTTTATGCAATGATCTGTATTGATTTAATGCACAAAATCCTTCACTATGGATATGGATGGATATCTATATGCTTCCATAAACTTACAGTGATGGCGAATATATGGTAGCCATGCTTTGACCTTAAACACCAACCTCATGCCAAAAGTGATGGCACCTTCTGTTCTTGGTGTTTTGCTGTCATGTTTGTATGATCCGGCTATATACAAAAAAAAAGTCCTTGCACACATGTAGTAACATCTATATAGAGCCCTTAATCCAACTGCTGCTTTTATGGTATGCTTCAGTTACATAACAGAAGGGTCCATTTAATTGTGGATGCATTATTTGGACCCACAGCACGGCATCTGCAAAGATTTGCTCCCGTTCTCACATTCCTCCATGTTTTAATTTCTCTTTCTCTTCTTTCTCTGCTCCTGCTGGTTTTCCTGGTATTTGGCCTTTTCAGTGAACTGGTAATGGTAAGGAGCTGGTGTCCTCTGTGTGTTTTTTTGGTTTGTTTTTCACAGGGTAATTCTACCAGTTATCTTTACAGTATTTGATTTATTTATCCTGGAAACTCCACCAAGGTGATATTATAATGGTGGACCTTTTATTTAAGACTATTCATGTTGCAACAAAACGCTCCCCAACCCTGAGACTACTACAGTATTACTACATGCACAACTTTTACAATTGTTTGTACATGCATAGTACTGTTGTTTATAATACTCACCATATATTATTATTTATTACTTTTATTGCTATTGTTACTGTGTATATGTTTTACACTTACAGCATTTACTGTTAGCAGCTTCTTTATCAGGGTTTGTTTTTTGCTACAATGATATCCTAATTGTAATGTAAAAATACACCAACACCTTAAGAAAAATAACAGTTTATAGACAAAAAAAATCAGGCATGAATAAAGATGCTTTCTTTTATGCTTTTTTTTAGACGAGTAAGTCAGTTTCTTTCTCATCCTTAGTCTTCTTTTTGTTGTACATGTTTCCATTAGTTTTTTAAATGTCTTTTTAATTCATACTTTGTCGAACTTTTGCAATATTTTTTAAATGCTGGTTTTAAGCATGTTTTAGTGGCTTTATTTCATGGCCTCTAAACGGCGTTACGCCATCAAAGTGCTGTATTGGATAGTGTCACATAAGGACTCGTCATACAAACATTGTTGGTATGATGACATAAATTTATTCTTTTTTTCCATCTAATCGATAAAGATACTGATACTGTTTACTTTAAAAGTATGTTTTTTTTTTAGCGTGAAATAAACTAACTGAATTAATCATTTATTTTTATTAGCACATGGGTTACTTTAAAGGATCTAATTCACAATTTTGACTAGCAGATATTGAAGTATTGATACGCCCATCCCTACTATCAGGTTTTTAAGTAGTCACTCACTGGAAAGCTTCAACAACAGTGTGATGCTATGGATTGTTTCCAAAACGATGAACTGGATGGGATAGTGGATGGAAACACCCACTATCCCATCCGTGTTCTCCTGAAGAAGCTGCACACGGATCTATAGTCGTAGGATTCACACCTTTGGACTGTAAAAGAATACAGTTTGGGAGGCCACTGACTTTTGCACCTCAAACATTGTCCATGAGTAGAGCGCTGTTTTCAGCTTTCAGCTTCGTGGTGTGGACTGAAAATGTTGAAGAAACTGAGGCTGATGTTGGACTATTTACAGCTTGTTGAAATACTCCTTAGAGTCAGCTTAAATGGGTGGGGTGCCTTTTTAATTTTATTATATTAAAATCATCACTGGTTAGAATGGAGATGGAACTGAAAGAAGTTTTTTATTGTACAACCTATTTACAAATGTGCTTCTGTTTATTCAAATCTGAGTCTTTCCTTGTAGATTAAAGTCTCAAAGAAGAATCGTTTATTTTCATGAAGTTGTCTCGTAACATTTAATGAGCTCCTCTAGTTCTGGTATAGGCACTAGATACTTGATCTTTCTTTGATCAGGATGTGGTTAGTTGGATATGGTCTTTATTACACCTATGTTGTCATTTGTGCCCATGGGTTCTAATAATTTGATTTCTGTCCTCAGCTAGGATTAAGTTTCTTGGTGACTAAGGCTCTGTTTACTTAGTGGCTCAAAGACTGTTCAAACTGCAGCTCAGTTCAGTTCTTTCACATGTACTCCTAAATCAGATCTGTGTTGAAGCGACTTCAGTGTGAATGGTAATGCTACGCATTGCGTGACATTCTGTTTTCCTCTGTGCATGTGTGTTACTTCAGGGCTACGTACTGTTTACACTGAAGTATAACGTGGAACAATGTCATGCTTTTTTTTCGGCTCTGATTGCACAAAAACTTCAGTGCTAATAACACATGCCAGCAAAGCATAGCATCCGGTTTTTGGTACACCGATTAAATTGAGACACATGACAGAGCTCGGCTAAATCAGTGTCGCTAATTTAGCTATTTTGCCGCTGTATTTAGCGAGTTTTCAGACCCATCTAGTGACTATTTCAAAGAAGCAACTAGCGATAAATCTAGCGACTTTCTGGTGATACTGGAGACTTTTGGGAAAACGACGTAAAAGCATGTTTATGTCTTCTCGATAAGCAGCGCTTCCGCCCCTCCCCCGTTCATTAGCGCTCAGCTGCAGTCGAGCAGAACGCGTTCATCTCTGCTACAGGACCAGACTGAACATGAAACGTTGCAAAGCTGCTCCTGCTGATCCTGGCTTATCGTCACATATTAATGTCTATTAATAAAGAGGAAAACATTAAAAAAGTTAAAAGTTCTGTAAAATATTCTAGACTCTTTATCAGAGAACAGCTGGAGCTGCTAGTTAAAGTGCTTAAAATGACTTTTTAACTTGAGGTCTGTTCATTTTGGCCTAGCGATATTTTCTATTTCTCTTTCTTCTGTTTGGAATTGAAATACAATTAAATAAATTTTTCTGTATAACTAGAGCTTGAGTTTACAATATTAATGTCTGTATTATTTGATTCAGACATTCTTTAAAATCCATTTAAATTAAAAGAATTTAGCTTTTTGGGGGAAATTGTTATTCGATTAAAATGCAAATAATTGAGAGTAATTACATAGCCTGTAATTAGATTAATTTTTTAATAGAGTCCCACCCCTAAACGTAAGATGTTCCAGTGAAACAGCAGTTGCCGCGATGTGATGCATTCAGTGTCCTTTTTCCATAATGACCTATCATGTGCTTATTTCAGTTTTATTATTATTACACATCCCAATTATACTCCTGCAGTCTTACACCACATGTAATAACGGTTGTCTGTAAATATCCTTTTTGTTTCCACTGTGCCTTTGCTGAAGTTGTTTTTCATTAAAAAAAAAAACATTTTCAAAAAGGTTTAACTTGTTGGTCTATAAATGTTTAATAATATACTTTATGGTGTGTAACCTGCAAAAAAAAAAAAAAAAAATGATTTAGACATTGTATCTGAGATATTTGATCTTACATTTCTTAATTTGCATTTGATTTAAATTCTTTTGAACTTAAGAAGTTTTAATTCATTTGAAATGAAAACTTCTTATTTTTGATGTGGTCCATCTGAACTGAGCACCTCTTGTTCTGCTCCAGCTGTCACCTGACCATGCGTTCATGTGTGTACGATGTGACATGGAACAACGCAGGACAGCTTTTTTATTTAAGTTAAATCATATCTGGAGCTAAAACCCTGCATGTTTTGAGTGTTACAGTGAAAGTCTCAGTTTGCCTCGATCAGCTCGTCTTCACAACAATTTCAGCTGTTCGTGCGTAGGCTGATGTTGGAGGGAGGGTGTTTGTGTGTTTCTGTGTGTGTTAGAGACAGACGTGAGCCACTGTGAAGTAATTCTAGCTGTGTCACTAACGCCAAAGGGAGTCCCGGCTTTCTTTATCATTCTCTCTGGTGTTTGTGTCAACGTGTGGTTGTGTATCCACGGTGCATGTGGTTTGACTTCAGGATGGGGTTGCCTTTGCCCTCATCTGCTCTTTGTGGCTTCTCCATGGTAACAAGCTGTTTGGGAGCATTTTTCCTTTTGTTGTTTTTCCAGCTGGGAAGAGGATGGGAACGCTATAGATAAAAAAACACCGTTCTGTGTGTCTGAGGGTGATGTGTGTTTTTGTGTTACAGTATTCCCACACAACGACCAATTTGTGGCGCAGAACCACAGAATTAACTCCAATTTCTACAGAATCAACAGATCAGATCTGCACTTTCATATGATACCAAGCATAAAAAGATATTCGCCAAGCAGCACACGTCAGTCTCAAAACAAACACAAAGCTAACCTTTGCATATCACAGCAGCCTTTAACATAGTAGCTGGCTGGTGGTAGAAAGTTTTTATACTTCAGGGGCGGGTCTAGAACAGTTTTGATGGGGGGCCAGACAGGAGGACTGACCAGAAAAAGGGGGGCACAAATGAGACTCTTTTTAAGGTCTAGATTTTATAAAATATTGATCTGATTATTACAAATAAAATACTTAATCAAATCGTCAAATTAAAATACTGTTTACCTTCAGTTGTCACTCCTGGTGGTTTTGTGAGAGATATTATCACCATGGAGATGGTTGTTGAGCTGGAAACAGATTAGTTCTTTTCTCAAATAACTTTAAAGAATTAAAATTGAGCTGAATAATTTCAAATGCTTCTTGTAGCTTTAAAATCATCTCAGCAGGTGACTCTGAAGAACAATAGATAAGCACACAGGTGTATTTTTAATAGGACAGCTCAAAGTGTGTGTTTGAACTCCGCTCGCTGCACACGCTTTGCAAACACCCCGATGACCGACATTACCGACCACAACGACACCTGGACACTTGAAATCTCACTGACGCCAGAGGGGCACCACAGTTGTGTGTGTGTGTGTGTATACACACACACACACATATATATATATATATATATATACACACACACACATATATATATATATATATATATATATATATATATATATATATATATATATATATATATATATATATATATATATATACATATATATACATTTACATACATATACATATATATATATATATATATATATATATACATACATATACATACATATATACATATATATACATATATACATATATATACACATATACATACATATACACATATACATACATATATACATATATATACACATATACATATATATATATAATGTGTGTGTGTGTGTGTATATATATATATATTGACCTCCCACCTGATGAAGACCATGGAGAGGCTCATCCTCGGTCACCTCCGCTCCGTGGTGTGCACCGCGATGGACCCGCTGCAGTTTGCCTACAGGCCAAACATCAGGGTGGATGATGCTGTCATCTACCTACTGCACAGGGCGCTGGCTCACCTGGAGACCGCTGGGAGCGTCGTGAGAGTCATGTTTTTTGACTTCTCCAGTGCGTTTAACACCATCCAGCCGGTGCTGCTGCGGGGGAAGCTGGAAGGAGCTGGTGTGGATGGAAAGCTAGCGGCGTGGACCATCGACTACCTCACCAACCGGCCACAGTACGTGCGTCTGCAGAACTGTGTGTCTGAGGTGGTAGTCTGCAGCACGGGGGCCCCTCAGGGAACAGTGCTCTCACCGTTCCTCTTCACCCTTTACACCTCGGACTTCACCTATAACACCAGCAGCTGTCATCTCCAGAAGTTCTCTGACGACTCAGCCATTGTGGGCTGTGTGTCTGAGGGGAACGAGCTGGAGTACCGGTCAGTCATCAGGGACTTTGTGGACTGGTGTGAGCGCAACCACCTGTGCTTAAACACCAGTAAGACCATGGAGATGGTGATTGACTTCCGGAGAAGGACACTACCCCACACACCGGTGAACATCCAGGGGAAGGAGATTGACCGGGTGGACAGTTTCAAGTACCTGGGTGTTCACCTCAACAATAAACTGGAGTGGTCACACCACACAGACGCCTTGTACAAGAAGGGCCAGAGTCGCCTCCACCTCCTGAGGAGACTGAGGTCCTTTGGAGTATGCAGGCCTCTGCTAAGGACATTTTATGACTCTGTGGTAGCCTCTGCTGTCCTCTACGCCGTTGTCTGCTGGGGAGCGAGCAGCACCGACCGGGACAGGAAGAGACTGAACAAGCTGGTCAGGAGGGCCAGCTCTGTCCTGGGCTGCGGGCTGGACTCTGTGGAAGAGGTGGGTGAGAGGAGGATGTTGGCCAAGCTCACATCCATCATGGACAACACCTCTCACCCACTGCACCAGACTGTGGGGGGGCTGAGCAGCTCCTTCAGCAGCAGACTGAGACACCCTCAGTGTAGGAGGGAGCGCTACCGCAGGTCCTTCATCCCCACTGCTGTCAGACTGTACAACTTGTCTGTATAGTCATAATATTGTGTAATATTTATTTATATTTTACTGTGCAATACCCCCCATTATCAATGTCATCATATTCTTTATATCCCACCATCACCATGTAAATATGTATATAGTCTGTGAGGTTGTTGTTATATTTTATTTTATTTTATGTATGGATGTAGTGTGTGTGTGTGTATGTATATATATATATATATATGTATATATATATATATATATATATATATATATATATATATATATATATATATATATATATATATCTTTATATTATAACGGTACATATTTTTGCTTTTCTTAGACTTGTAAATAATTTCTATTGCACTTTCTTGCTGTGATGCATGTTCACCTTATTTTGCCTCTCTGTACTTTATTCTATAACAAGAGCTGCTGTAACAAGTGAATTTCTCCACTGTGAGATAATAAAGTCTAATCTAATATATATATATATATATATATATATATATATATATATATATATATATATATATATATATATATATATGTATGTATATATGTATATATAGCACATAGGCCTGTCGCGATAAGCAATAAGTCAATTAATTGAACGATAAGAAAATAAGAGCACGATAAGTTTGCCGGCCGCGATAATTTTTTTTCGTCCCCCCTTTACCATAGACTGTGTATGACAATAGGTTTCACTATGGAGTATTTCGACTAAACTCTCTGGTTTCTTGCGGAGTGATCTCTCTAGTGTCACACTTGACTGCAGCATGTTGCAGCACGAGCCGGTAAGCCGCATTTGTTTTGCACGGCTGCCAACACGCAATGGCCGTGAGACTTGCGTATTTAAGTGGCTTCTCACGCTCTCGCGCTAAACCTCCGATTCTCATGCTGAAATATGTAAATAATAGATGCAAGCATCTCCTCTTTCATTGTTTCGCTGCTTCCCACATGTAAGCAGAACACACACATTCTAGCTTACGACGTCAGTACAAAGCCCCCACTTCCTGGTCTACCGTAATAACCCCTGTAATCCGCAGGCACATTACGCAAATAGAATCAGCCTATATACTACCATATATGGCAAAATACACATTAAGAGCAATGCCGGCTAATCGAGAGGTTTGGGAGGATTCCCAGTGGGCCGCATAACTTTTGGGCCGGTGTCCCGGCGTATGTGAATGTGGTATCCCAGCTAACTGCTGGGTTGTAGTTACTTATAAGGCCAACAGAGGGCAGAATGACTTTGTTTCACAAGCAGTAGATTTTGAAGAGCAGAAGAAGAACACGGGTTTTTGTTCGATGTAAAGTGCTGAAGTTTGGTTCGTCATTAAAACCGGCATGCTTGTCTACTTGTCTGGAGTTTATTTGAAGATGCAACAGTGAAAAAGGCGCTTTTATTTATTTAGTTTATTGACCTTTGAAAATGTGTACTTGCATTATTACGGCATATGTCACTATATTAGTTGAGAATGGTCTCAAAATGACACATTAGCGCTCTGCGCAATATTATCGTTTATCGCGATAATTTCTGAGAAAATTTATCGTACAGCTAAATTTGTTATCGTGACAGGCCTAATAGCACATCAGATTGCATGCTTATCACACAGTACGTCACCAAACTCCAAAACTGTTCTTACCAAAAGCAATAGATTTTTATTTCCTTACCTTTTCTGGCTTGTTTTCAGTAAAAAAAAATATTCAAAATATTCAACCAAAATTCACAGCATTCTCGTCCATAGTAGCAAAGCTGCGCCAACGTTATGCAACCATTCACCCATCTTGTTGATTTCCTGCGGCTCTTGAGTGTAAATAAAGTTTGTTGAAATTCTACATCTCGCGTGCTTTCAAATGATACCTTACACTTAAATGATATTTTCATTGTTTGAGACAACTTTCGCAATTTCTACAGTTGTCCTCGTCTTCATTCTTCTGCTTTTTTTTGTTCCCCTCCCGATTCTCTTCTTCTTGTCTGGTTTGTTTTTTTCCCTGGTCTCATATCAGCTATTCTGATATGAGACCCGCGATTTCTGGTGGTATTGCTCCGTCTTCCACGCCAAGCAGCGGCTAGCTAAGCTCTATGAAAACGGACAAAATTATGCATGTAACTGACGCATAAAACGGAAAAAAACTGTCCGTCCATCTGCATATCCGTCTCCTGCGTCGAGCATAAATGAGCCTTTAGCTATACATTGATAATAATTGTGGAGTTATTGTAGATTTAATTTGGGTAGTTGTTCAGGTGAACCACACCTCCAAAAACCCTAGAGTTTAACAGGTTAATACCAGAGATGAGTGTGAATATTATTTCTCACAATACAATCTGAGATATGACTGCTTTCATGTCGGCTACTTCCAACACACAATAAAAGAAAAGGACAGCAGGTGATGTTTCATATGGAAATGAGAGCTCCTGCTTTACTCAACCTCTCCCTGTCAACCCTCCCGCCTGGATTCAAATAAAACTCACTGGTTTGGACTTAATCTCAGTGCACTGACAAAATATCTGCATTGGAAAAGGATGTTTAAGATGTAAATGTCTCCCCCCTCCCACCGTCTGTCCCTCCCCTCCCCTGGCTGTAGGTGTTGAAGTGTTTGGGTCACTGGTGATGAACTGCTGCCTGGTCCAGATGGCTCATTGTTGCATCTCCTGGCCTGCCCCTTTAATAACACACTTTGGGAATGGCCTAATGTCTCCAGTGCTGTTTTATAGTTCACAGTTGTCACAGTGGGATGTCTTTGAACACACATCTTCTGTCCAGCTTAATGTTGGACGGCATTGTCTGGATTGTCTGGTCATAATGTGAGCAGATGTAGTGTAACCATTGAAGGTTCGTGACACTGGAAATCCTGTTTCCATGTGAATCCTTGATGGGAAGATGGGTATAAAATGGCCAGTAAATATAAATTTGTTATTTACTTTGCCAAATATTGTCATCTATCATGTAGTACTTTTACTTAGTTGATGTGCTTCAGCTGCAACTTTCTTCTGCTTTACAGATTTTAGATTATGACTTTAAGTTGAAGCCATACACTCTATAAAAGTGCATTTTAAATGAAAAGTACTTGTCATTGTGATGGGACAACCTGTTTGATTCATTGCAGTAAGCACTCTGCTTTACCCTTAATGTTGCATTGAATAATAATGAAACTAAATCAATATAAAAGAAGCACACTGAGAAAGGTTGAGTTGTCTTTGTGTTGCTGCATCTTCACAACCCAGTAATGATAAACATCTGATCCTGCCCACGCTAAAGGGTGAAAACAAAGCATGAAAGAGCCATGCTGGTTTAACCACACTGTACAGTGTCATGGAAAAACACCACCCCAGATGGGCAAATAAGCCATATTTCTTTCCATTTGCAAACATTACTCCTCAGATTTCAGGTTCTCCATGCATGTCATTGATATTAAATATGTCTTATGGTGGGTTGTGTGTTGCTGTGTCAATCGGGTTTATTGACCAGTAAAAAGAAAAACACACAAAAAAAAGTTGAAGGAACGTGCCTCTTGTAGGCTTGAACAATATGGGAAAAAATCTAATTGAGATTTTCTGACCAATATTGCTATTTGGTTTGTGATTTTATACTTTTTTAAATATCAAGATGGTCTGACCACAACAGACTTCTTCTTTTTTTTTTTTTAAGTGTATAAACACGCTAGTCTGACCAAAATTGGATGTATGTTTAACCAGATCAAATGGACCTTGGTATCGCACTCATGCACCATAGCATTTATTTTTATATCTACAGCTTCATCTTTAAGTTGTAGTGCAGTGAATTCAGCTGTAGTCGCAGGTACGTCTCACTCTGTGGAAGTTGGAAGCTCACAAAGCTTTGGACATACACTGAACATGCTTGATTCCCCTCCATGCACAAATACAGAGACAGGGACTGTGGTCCAAATAAACAGCCAGGTTGAGCTTTAACAGAATTCCTCTGCATGATCAGTGTGTGTTTGTATCAGTCACACAGGACTGAATCACAGGAGAACCACGTTTGGATTTCAACATGTGAACATCTCCTTCTCCTCTGCACGTTTTTCTTTGCCAAAGTCATCACTTTGTTTTCTTGAAAGATTCCAACTGGCAGAGATTTGGTTTTTCTTTAGGGTCTCTTTCTGGTTGGGTCAGCTTTGTGTGCACGAGCTGGTTTATGTAAGGGGGGGCAACAGAGTGAACATGACATTCTTAGTATGGTCCGAGAAAGAAAAGCACACATTCCAGAGCTTAAAATATGCAGCACACTCCCCGACTTCCATCATGTTTTATTATTTGGATTGAGAACATTTAGTCTCGTCCATAAATTAATACTAAAGAAAAATGTTGGAGGGGGAACCAGCAGAACGGGCTGAGAAGAAAAAAACAGTGAGAAAGTGAGGCGTAGTGTCGGCGAGGGCAGCTGGTGGTACAGCCTGCAGCTAGACGAGGTTGAAATCTGAGACTTGCACAACCACAGAGCCAGGCGAGGGAGGGAGGAAAGGGGGAAAAAAGAGAGAGAGAATATGTTCATCCAGGAGAAAGAGGGCAAAATATGCAGGTTTAACAGAGCCAAAACCATGCAAGGAAAAGAACCGGCACAGAGCGGAAACCAGTGAAAGAAAAGGTATGAAGGTAAATGAAACTGAGTGAAGCAGACATGTGTGGAGGAAGGAGATGTTTGTAAAGGAAGATTAGGGAAGCTTGTGACACTGGATGCCGGCTTAGCAAAAACATGCTCAGCAGCAGCGACACCTACCACACTCCAGGGGACGAAGAACACCGGTTGTATAGAAGCAAAGGCGGCGGAGAGAGAGAGAGGGAAAGACTTGACGTCTGACTTTCCCTTTCTTCCCTCCCGTTTCCTCCCAGGAAACCAAGAGAGCAAGGCTTTGTTTTCCCATCAGTGAAGGATCATTCCTGTGGGAACGCCTCAACGCCATACGCCCTCTCACTGCGAGGATTGTGCTTTTTATTTTTTTTGCTGCAAACCTGCCATTTTGGAAACTGTTTTGGAAGAGCTTGTTAAAAAAGCTGCAGTAGTTTTGTGCCAAGTAGTTCCTGAAGATTTGGCAAGGAGAGAAGTGGAGGTGGAAATGGCAAAAGGATAATAATCTGGTGCTGGAGAAAGTGAAATGACTTGGCTAAACGGTCTGGCATAAGGGCGGCAGGTTGACCTCGCACACGACAGACGGCTGTTGCAGGAAGAAAAGTTTTTATTCTGAAGGACTTGGGAAATTTAGTCGTCATATGGATTCCAGTCACACATCGTACTCCTATTGTCCCGTCCTCTCATGCGTTGCTATTTTTTCCTGCTGCTAAGGTTCTGTTTGCCTGTTCGTGGACACAGCCCTCATTCTTTCACCACAACTTACCCCGGACCCTCATGAGCTTATGCTTCCTAAATGGGGGGAGCAGGAGGACGAAATATGATCCTGTGTTTTGTGGTGTGTTGAGAGGAGCAGCAGTTTGGTTTCTATGGAAAAGGCCAGAGAAATGTGGCACAGAGGGGCTGCATAAATGCTTTACGTCTATGTCTGTGGTCCAAGTGAAATCGAAGCCAGCTAGCGTAGCACTACAAGCTCCACCCTGGAACTCCTTGTTCAGACTCTTCTCATGTGTAGCCACAAGGAATGACCACACAAATAAAGGTGAAGGAGCCTGAAAACGGTGACGCAAGAGAAAATTCACTCACTTCTTTAAGCACATGAACTTTTTTTTTCCCCTGTCATCAACTCGGTGTGTTTTTGCAGCTGCTCTGTATGCTGCAACCAAGGTGTGGTAAAGGATTGCAGTTTCCTGCACTTGGTTCAGCTGTTGGTGTTTGTGAGGAGTCGATGAATTAATACTTTGTGTGCAGGGAGCCTAGCCAGCTGAAAGTGTTGTGTATGTTGTGGCAGACTGTGTGTTGAATAGTTTGCGTGTGGGTGAGTACAGAAGAAGCTCTGAGCTGTGTACATTGGGTTGAAGTGTATGTTGTGTTCTGAGTCTGACTGAGAGGAGAGTGGGCCGCGAGTTCAGAGCAAAGAATGGCATGTTTGTGTTGAAACCTAGCTTGTTTTTGCCTCCATCTCCTTTCTTCAATCTATCTTTTCCTTCCTTTTCCCACTGAAATCGTCTCCTATTTCTGAGTGACAGTGATGCTTACAGTGCTTTCAGACAGACACCGTTCTGGTTCTGGAGTCTCACACCAGTTTAACCAGAACCAAAATAGGAGAACTTTGCTCTGCAGAAGTAAAACAACTGTTTACTGAGTCGTCAAGCTTAGCATGCGGACCAGACTAACATCGGACATCCATATGTCTGGTAAAACTTGCGTCCGTTCTTGTTGATCAAGCAGTGGATGCATGTGGCAATGATATCATTGAGGGCAGGGCGGGACACATCCGAGAAGAAGCGTTGGCTCGGAAGGGTTTAATGTGAAAAGTTTTTACAGCGCTCAAACACCCGCTGAATGAATATTCGACTCTGTGTTGTTGTTGTTGTTTTAATTTAGCACTGCTAGCTGCTAACGCGGCTGCTTCATATACTACTTCGCTGCGATGACGATTTTTCAGGTGAGATATTAGATTCGTTGTGATAAAACTTGAAGCTTTCTTTCCTTCTCAGAATTCTCGTTGAACAGTTTTAACAGTAATTCTGTTATCGTCTTCTGCGACCAAGAAATATGACCACACCGGTGAAGACATGCTTGCTCATTATTAGTCAGGCAGTGATGGGGTCAAGCCAGGGGCCTGCTAGTATGTTGTGCATAATCTGCGCGTCTTTGCCACTACTCTGCCTGAATAAAATACCCCCAAGTTTCATTCATTTATCAGGGTTTTTTAATCATAAAAAGGTAGCTATTGGACTATTAAAAAGAAAAAGAAAAAAAAAATCCCATATCAGCTGATATTTTATCGGCCCAATAAATATCGTACATCCCTAAGTTAAAGTAAATCTAAAATGCAGTAAAACCTTTACAGGTGAACTTAATTTGACCTTCTATTGATTTTGAATGCACATGTGCAACTGTACTTATTGCAATAACAAGCTCTTCTCTAACAAGATGATTTAACCACAGAAAGAGATCCGTGAAAGGACCAATGAATGTTCTGGTGCAACGACAGCTTCGATGTAAAACACTCTTCTTCATCATACTCGTCACATTCAGACGTCATCAGACCAAGACCACACACACTGAGACATTTTATGTTGTGACATATCCACCACTTCTGTTTCAATAAATAGTTTGAGATGAAGGTATTAACATCACGTGATTCTGAAGTCCTCCATTCATGATGCAGTATGAGTGTAGCATCAACTTTTTACATTTTCTGTAAATTTGGCTGAAAAGTTGAATATCATTACTTTTTGTGAGTAGTGTATCAGGTAAATTTGACATAGTATTTTAATGCCTGTGTAACATCATTCAGTGCAAACTATAACCTATGAGACAAATAGTTATTGTGCAACTGGGTAACAGATTTATTTGATGGACAACTAATGACTTAATTCTGCTCATATTTTGGCTTTAAGCTTATCCTGGCGTTGTAACACGGACCTGGTTTTTAGTAATAACACAAGAACACGGAGACAGGATCCACGTGTATCAGTAACATCAGTCTCATCACTTTATGCTGATAATACTGTTCACATCAATGTAAAACTACAATGCTCCCACTGATGCGTGCCAAAAATAACTTAAAATTAATTTAAACTTCCACCTCGTTCTTTTATATTTCATGATCAGCAAAAATCTTCAAAGGAAGGAACCAAAATCCTGTAGGTAGATGATGGGCACAAAGCATCATGGGTAGCAAATTAATTCACTTTTATTTCTGTGGCATCAGTCTAAATAAAGTCCAGTTGGATTAAATGAATTATCTACATTCATCCAATTCACTTGGGAGGAACCGGGTGGGGCTGGAAAGGAAAAGGCAGGGGCTCGGGATGAACTAGGGGGGAGCTGGGGAGGAACTGGCGGAACTCGGGAGGAACCGGGCGGGGCTGGGGAGGAGCCAGCGGAGCTCGGGAGGAACCGGGCGGGGCTAGGGAGGAATCGCAGAGCTCGGGGGGGAACTGGCGGAGCTTGGAACGTTTTCTTTGTGATCATTGCAAACTAAAATACAAGATTTTTCAACTCCTTTTGTTAAAAGTTGCAACCCAACATTCTTATTTGGATTTTTATTTATTTACTTTAATAAAACAAAACTGTTAATATAATTATATATTTTGCTAATGAGACATTTTGGAATTAAACATAAAAAGGTTTGTGGTCGACTCTGTAGAGAATATTGTGATGATGAATCAGTTAGAAACATGGATCCAGCTCATGTTTTGTATGAAATATGAATGAATAATCGTGGAGCCGGCAGGCTGCACAGCATCCATCAATGATTTTAGAGGTCTCAGACGGCTGCACGTTGCATTAGCAGCAAGAAAAGTGCTGTAAAAGCCTTCAGTAAGTGTCGAGTCCACTCAGACATACAAGATGGGCTGTGTCCTTCCTGAATTATACGGCCCACCGGCTCGGTCTACATGCTGACCCAGTTGGTGGTGGACGGTGTATTAGCTGCAGAGTATTACACTGACCTGACTTCATGGTTATTGTAGGAACTCTGTGGGTGTGAATTTAAAAGCTTTTTGTTTTACCTTTTGTTTTTTTGTTTTTGTCTTTTTCAGAGGTCCACACATTTCAAGAGCAGTCGAAAGCCTTATTTGGAAATCTTATGGACGAAGGTGAGTACTTGTTTCTGTAAGAGTTCATTTCTTTTATTCACCTCTGACCATGTTCATCTGCAGGGCTGTTGTGTTTTTAAGGATTTTTCTGCTTTCTCTTATCATTTAAGAAGTTAAGTGTTTGAGCTCATTTCGTGAACATTTCTATTTTTTTCTTTTTCTTTATGACAGACACTTGATTTGTTTTGATTTGATATGTGGAATTCACACATCTGGTCCCAAAATTGAAGTTGATTTTAGAGTCATAGATTGCTGTCTTTATATTCTGCATCTTCGACAGTCGAGCAGGATTGATCCCAACATCAAGTTAAAATATGAGACATTTGCATTGTTTTGACCCCTTTCATTTTACTTGAAAAACAGAAAAACAGTTTTCTGCTCCATCATCGTTCTTCTTTGTTGTCCTTCCTCTGCCTCCTGACACATGGAGCCATGTTTGAACCTGACTCTACCTGGTTAGACTTCTCCCACCATTCTGTTGCGTTTATAATTCTGCTGCAAAGTGAAGTCACTCTTCTAATGAACAGCTTGTAGTTTCCAGTGTCCACATCCTGAGAAGTGGCCCCCAGAACTTTTGTAAACTGTAAGCTCAGTCTGGAAAAGTCCCATCCCTTCCCATCACAAAACACTTCTGCTCTGTTTTACTTTTTTTTTTTCTATAATCTCTGCAGTCTCACCTCCTCGTCTCCACATGTGCCAGCAGAGCAAGCGATGCAGCGTTTCACCCTCCACACTCTGGCGTGCTGGACTCACTGTAGCCGTACATGCTTCAACATGTGGCTGCTGTATGCAGGACAGATGTTTTATCATTTCAAAGAAAAGTAGAAAAGCCAATGCAGCTGTGGCCTGCTGAGATTCTCTTTGACAGACGAGCTTTAGTCATTGGTATGAAATAGTTTGTTTTTACAGCCATGTGTCTGGTGGATTTCCCAAACTCACCAACCAATCAGAATTTCCACTGCCATATTTTTTGTTTGTTTGTTTTAGGGAAAATATTAGCAAATCTGCCATTTTTTAAATAAAAATACTAAACAACAACACTGTGAGAATGAAAATATTTGAAATGATTGACAGAAATCAGAGATCTATCAAAGTAAATTAAATGAACACAATCATCTTAACTAAATATTCGTCGTAACTCTTCATTTCATTGACAGTCAAAATTTCCTCAGATTTCTGATCAGAACTTTGATCTTCAGTCTGAATCTTCCTGTTTAAACTTGGATGTTGCTTCCTGTTTCATTAAATTCCCACTGTTCCCTGGGAAGAGGATTTTTTTTTTTTATTTTGCCTTTTTTGTAAACTCTGCTCTATAAATAAATAAAGAAAAAAAATCCTGTCACAATCTCCAATCAAGCTGCAGGTTTTTCTGTATTTTGTGCTCAGTGTTTTTAGAATCGGCTCCATTAAGGATGCAGCAGGTCTGTCTTCTTAAAGCCACTCCAGCACGGCGTGTCTTCATGATGTTGGTGGCGTTTTCATGCCAGTTACCTACACAGCTCAGCCAATGAGAAGCCAGTTAATCAGCCCTCCTTAAACTTTTCTGTGCACCAGTTGACCTTTTTTTGTTCTGGAGTAGGTTAATCTGTTCAGTAGTCCAGTCAGCATACTGGGTTAAGTTGGCACCTCGGTGTGAGGCAGCAGTCCCATCTGCCACACTCACAGGACCTAAAACCATCTTTCACACACACAGCTGATGGTTGATGGCTTATATGGTTTCTATTTTCTCCCAAACACATCACCACACCCGGGAATGGCAGGGGTCCGTTTAGTCTGTTTGTTTTAAGCTAATTTCATAGCCTCATGCTCCCAGTCTGCATCAAATAACCATCTCTGAAGTTGGGATCATAACTTTGTGGGCAGTCGGTGAAAGCACCCTGGGTTGAATACTTGAGTCGTGCATGCTAGCTGACGGTGACCCTGGTCTTGGCCTAGCTCTGTGTCTTGAGCTAATTTGGTCCTCCTGCTGCTAGCATGCTAGCCAGCTAAGAAGTTCTATTAATAGCTTCTAAGGCTGCGTCTCCATCACAGCAGATGTGTTTAGAGGCAAGCAGGATAATGGTGTCTGACTACAGCCAGTTTGTACCTCCATGTTTGCCTTCCCTCTCCCTGACCAGGGAAATGGACTAAAATGTTAAACTTATTACAGTCGCCAGTGGTCTGCTGTTGAGCCTCATAGAGGACTTAATCTTTCCAGCGTTTTGTGGGGGTGTTCATTTCTGTCTGTGAACACACTGCTGTGCCGTCTCCCTACCTGACCATCTTTTTCTTCTCCCACACATACTACCCTTACTTCTCTCCACATTGTCCCCACTCAGCTCTGCTTTGATTTTTTTTTTACATTTGATTTTTCCTTTATTTACCACATAAAGAAATGTTTACCGTACCCATATTTGGTATAATAATTAACTGTTTTTGAGCTTGAAAAATTAAGCATAAGTTGCAAATATGCTCAGACCCCACAGTGGTTGACCCCTGAAGCCAGTGCAGAGGCTTGAACCTGGATTTACGGACCCACTCAGTTGCAGCAGAATTGTTGCCAGAATCCCAAAAACTGCAAATGGAACAAAAGAGGTCAAACTGAGACGCAATCAAGTTATATACAAATATTTCAGACTATAATAGGAATTATGTAAATATTGCTATACAAATAAACTGCCTTGTCTATGTGGCTGAGGAGGAAAGAAAAGGCTCAACATTTACCATCTCTCTATTTATCATTTCACCTCTGTAGGCTACTCGTAAAGATCAGTATAAAACTTCATTTCAAACAAAACTAAACTGCAGTTTATGCTCCACATTATGAGAAGATTATGATTAAATCATTTTGTTTCTTTTAATTTAGCCGATGTTGGACCAGAACATTGCTACTTTGACCCCATGTGAGCCATCACATGGATAGAAAACTGAATCCAGGCTGCATTCTCTTGTTTTTCCCAGAAATGAGTCGCCAGACCGCCACCGCGCTGCCCACAGGAACTTCCAAGTGCCCCCCCTCTCAGCGCGTGCCCACCCTGTCTGGCACCACAGCCTCCAACAGTGACCTGGCCAGCCTGTTCGAGTGTCCTGTCTGCTTCGACTATGTCCTCCCCCCGATCCTGCAGTGTCAGTCTGGACACCTGGTACGTACAGATCCAACTGGACCAATTATTCCATCTTACAGAAGTCTAAAATATATATATCAATATATATATATATATATTTATATATTTCATCCCAGGTATGCTCCAACTGTCGGCCGAAACTCACCTGCTGCCCCACCTGCAGAGGACCCCTGGGCTCAATCAGGAACCTGGCCATGGAGAAGGTGGCCAACTCTGTCCTCTTTCCCTGCAAGTACGCCTCGTCGGGCTGCGAAGTCACGCTGCCTCACACCGACAAGACGGAGCATGAGGAGCTGTGCGAGTTTCGGCCGTACTCCTGCCCCTGCCCCGGGGCCTCCTGCAAGTGGCAAGGGTCCCTGGACGCGGTCATGCCTCACCTGATGCACCAGCACAAGTCCATCACCACACTGCAGGTCAGATGCTCGTAAAGCCCTACGGCGCTTCAGAGGGGATCTGTTGGGAGATGATCAATCTGTCCTGGGTCACAGAATCATTTGATTGAAACGATGCTGTCAGTCATCCTGGTGAAACAGAGATGAGCTCTGTTCTCTACATGCTGCCGTCAGACTGGCTGCTTCTGAAAAAGAAAGAGTTAAAACTTGAACTGGCAAGCCATTTTTCAGATGACAATGTGATCCAGATGTTATTCCAGCCTGAACAGCTAACGGTAACGTTTACAAGCGCCCTCTGCTGGTCAACAAGATGAACCACCTGATGCTCGTGTTTATTTAGAGTTAAATTAAATTAGTTCTGGTCATTATCAGATCTTAAAATGAGGTAAACGCAACCTAAGATCAACAATAACACGACGTGTCACAGTGATGCAGAAGCAAGGTGTGAAAAACTGCTTCCACTCCCTGGTCCAGCAGCTTGT